>NC_081358.1:11472453-12104016 GCF_030684315.1 Stegostoma tigrinum
TCCTCCGCATTTTGTACAATAACCTACTGTGGGGAACCTTATCGAACGCCTTGCTGAAATCCATAGACACCACATCAACCGGTTTACTCTCATCTACCTGTTTGGTCATCTTCTCAAAGAACTCAATAAGGTTTGTGAGGCACGACCTTCCCTTCACAAAACCGTGCTGACTATCCCTAATCAATTCTTTTCTAGATGATTATAAATCCTATCCCTTATAGCCTTTTCCAACACTTTACCAACAACTGAGGTAAGGCTCACTGGTCTATAATTACCAGGGTTGTCTCTACTCCCCTTCTTGAACAGGGGAACCACATTTGCTATCCTCCAGTCATCTGGCACTATTCCTGTTGACAATGATGAGTTAAAGATCAATGCCAAAGGCTCGGCAATCTCCTCCCTGGCTTCCCAGAGGATCCGAGGATAAATCCCATCCGGCCCAGGGGACTTATCTATCTTCACCCTCTGAAGGATTTCTAATACCTCTTCCTTGTGATCTGAAGGATTTCTAATACCTCTTCCTTGTGAAACAAATATCGATCACTTTTTCATGATTTTAATAATACCCTTCTGTAGAAATATCAGTTGGGTGCAAGCCATCTTTCATTGCTATCTTAGCCCATAAAATTCAGGTGATGCTGACAGTATCCCACCATGAGAATTCTTGTGAGGTTTAAACTTGAAGATCATTGACATCACTTCGAGCCAAGATGAACTCAGCAATGTGCCACTACAGGCTTCATGCTTCCCTTCGTATCAAGAGGTTGTCACATGTTTAAAATCCATCAGAACCTTAATTCTGCCTGATTCAATATTTACCCCCCCCCCATAAGGAGGCACTAACCCTTAAATGTACTTGACCTATGAGCCAGGCTTCACACCTGCTATTTGCAATGTTAATGCAATACAGGCAGCTAACGCCCATTTTTCAGAAGATCTGAAGTAACAAGAGTTTTGCTTCAATGCAAGTGTCATCTGGCCCTGCAGTCAGCCATTCCTGATGCTGGGATTTGCTGGGATTGCGTTATTGGGACTGTACTGAAAACATTCCTCTGGATCTTTCTCCTAAACAATCAATCCCTGGTTTGAATATCATGGTTCTTTATTATTCATTTCCCCCACAAAAGAAAATACTTTAAAATAAATGTAACTTTTTAATCACTTACAACCACTCACCCTTTGATCTTTTACACTGAAGGAACTACAAATTATGTTTGTGCAACCTATGCTCGTAATTCAATGATCTCGTCCTTGTATTATTCTAATTAATGTTTGCTATGCTCCTTCCCAGGTCGCTGTATTCTTTGTGTGATATAGAGGCCAGATCTGATCTGTGTCCAGATGGGGTCTTGTTAGGGCTGTGAGTTAAGTATCCCAGCCCCCTTTAGACAAATGATAACATTCTATTAGCTCTTTAATTACTTTCTGTGATTTTCTATATTTCCACCCTATCTACTGTTCGATAGTTCCCAGCCACTATCATTTAAAAAATATTTTAATCCAACTTTCCTTTGTCCCATATTTCCCCACAATTACCACCACCCACCACAAGCATTTAATCTTGCAATGTTCCTTTGCAACTTCCTGCACTGTATCATTTACGATTGTCGGTACATTAAATATCCAACTCTATTGTCTCTCATCAGAATTATTGATAAACACAATGAAAATCTGAGGCCCCCATGTAGGTCCCAGAGGGATTCCACTGGTCACAAAGTTGAGTTCATATCCATTATGTATATCCATTATCCATTCCCTCTGTCTCCTCCCTCCTAACCTATTTTCTTATCCATGGAACTTTTACATTTGCTAACATTTGCAAGTGAAACCCTAGGTTTCCATGCCAGCTTTCAGATGTATGATGAGATATTTGGCCCACCTTCTGAGCGATTCTGTTGCTGAACGGGAAAATATTCGGATCCAGTAGCTGTGATATGCTCATCAGCAATATTTAGGATACAGAGTTATGGGGTCCTGCGTATTCCCCTGCTTATCCATCAAAATGTTTCTGTTCCCATAATTTTTCCACCGCAAGTTTCAATAGTTAAGCAGGAAAGCAACAGTCATATGTGAGAGAGATAGTGGGAACTGCCGATGCTGGAGAATCAGAGATAATAAGGCGTAGAGCTGGATGAACACAGCAGGCCATGCAGCATCAGAGGAGCAGGAAGGCTGACGCTTCGGGTCAAGACCCTTCTTCAGGAAAAAAAAATCACATGTTAGCATTGGGTTTAGGGTAAAGGTAAATTTAAAGGTAAAGGGGAGGAAGACAAACTGTTGGCCCAGTCGAAGGACTGGACAGGTTGATTGACAGCCCTAAGTAAAACAAAGAGCTACAGATGCTGGAGATCTGAAACAAAAAACAGAAATTTGCTGGAGAAACTCAACAGGTATGGCAGCATCTGTGGGAAGAAGGCAGAGTTAATATTGGAGTCCAGTGACTCTTCATTAGAACTGATTCAAGGCAGAGATCGAAAATTCTTGATCTCGCAAGGAATCAAGGGCTACGGGGAGAGTGCAGGGAAGTGGAGTTGAAATGCCCATCGGCCATGATTTAAGTGGCGGAGTGGACTTGATGGGCCAAATGGCCTTAGTTCCACTCCTATGTCTTATGGTCTTATGGTCTTATATGATGATTTGTATATTTATAAATGACCTGGATGAGGGCATAGAAGGATGGGTTAGTAAATTTGCAGATGACACTAAAGTCGGTGGAGTTGTGGATATTGCGGAAGGATGTTGCAGGTTACAGGGGGACATAGATAAGCTGCAGAGCTGGGCTGAGAGGTGGCAAATGGAGTTTAATGCGGAAAAGTGTGAGGTGATTCACTTTGGAAGGAGTAACAGGAATACAGAGGACTGGGTTAATGGTGAGATTCTTGGTAGTGTGGATGAGCAGAGATCTTGGTGTCCATATGCATAGATCCCTGAAAGTTGCCACCCAGATTGATAGGGTTATTAAGAAGGCGTATGGTGTGTTAGGTTTTATTGGCAGAGGGATTGAGTTTCGGAGCCATGACATCATGTTGCAGCTGTACAAAACTCTGGTGTGGCCACACTTGGAGTATTGCGTACAGTTCTGGTCACCGCATTATAGGAAGGATGTGGAAGCATTGGAAGAGGGTGCAGAGGAGATTTACCAGGATGTTGCCTGGTATGGAGGGAAGGTCTTATAAAGAAGGGCTGAGGGACTTAGGTCTGTTCTCTTTGGAGAGAAGAAGGTTAAGATGTGACCTAATAGAGACATACAAGATGATCAGAGGATTAGATAGGGTGGACAGTGAGAGCCTCGGATGGAGATGGTTAGCATGAGGGGACATAAATTGAGGGGTGATAGATATAGAACAGATGTCAGAAGTAGGTTCTTTACTCAGAGAGTAGTAAGGACATGGAATGCCCTGCCTGCAACAGTAGTACACTCGCCAAGTTTAAGGGCATTTAAATGGTCATTGGATAAACATATGGATGATAATAGAATAGTGTAGGTTAGATGGGCTTCAGTTTGGCTTCACAGATCAGTGCAACTTTGAAGGCCGAAGGGCCTGTACTGCGCTGTAGTGTTCTATGTTCTATCAGGCCCAGCACAGATCCCTGTGGCACTCCCTATTACAAGTTGTACTCTGAGAATGCCACCCTTATCGCAACTGCCTATCTACTATTAGTTTGAAAATCTCCACCCAAGCTACTCAGAGAGTAGTAAGGACATGGAATGCCCTGCCTGCAACAGTAGTAGACTCGCCAAGTTTAAGGGCGTTTAAATGGTCTTTGGACAAACATATGGATGATAATAGAATAGCGTAGGTTGGATGGGCTTCAGTTTGGCTTCACAGATCAGTGTAACTTCGAAGGCCGAAGGGCCTGTACTGCGCTGTAGTGTTCTATGTTCTTTCAGGCCCAGCACAGATCCCTGTGGCACTCCCTATTACAAGTTGTACTCTGAAAATGCCACCCTTATCGCAACTGCCTATCTACTATTAGTTTGAAAATCCCTACCCAAGGTAATATTCTACCTACAACACCATGATTACTGGCTTTATGCACGGTACTTTAACAAACTGCTTTTAGAAATCCAAATATATTACATCTACTGATTCCCATTTATCTGTCCTGCTTGCTTCCTTCTCAAAGACTTTAACAAATTTGTCAAGCATGAGTTTTTTGTGTTTATTTCGCTCCTTCCTTTAGCCTCTTGATTATGTTGTATTTTTTGAGAGCTATTAGTATCCTCTGCTGAGAAGATTGAAGCAAATTATTTTTTCAATTTCCGTGCCATTTCCTGCTTCCTTATTATTATCTCCCCAATCTCATGCTGTAAAGAATATTTGTTGGCTTTGCTTTCTCTCTCTCTCTTTATTTAAGATGTTCTGTTTCCATATTACTTGCTAGTTTGCCCTCATAGTTTTTCATCTTTTAAACCTTTCCCAATCCTCTGGTTTACCACTGATCATTGTACAATTTTTATTTTTAATCAATTATCAAGTCTCTACAGTGTGGAAACAGGCCATTCAGCCCAACAAGTCCACACTGCTGCTCTGAAGACCATCCCACCCAGACCCATTCCCCTACACTACCCTACCCACATTGAACCCAAACATCCCTGGGCGCTTTAGCATGGTCAATCCACTGATTCTGCACAAGTTTGGACTGTGGGAGGAAACCTGCACAGACACAGGGAGAATGTGCAAACTCCACACAGACAGTCACCCGAGGGTGGAATTGAACCCGGGTCCCTGGCGCTGTGAGGCAGCAGTGCTAACCATTGATCCACCGTGCCACCCCTATCCTGAGCTTCCTTGAATAACTATGGTTCGTTTATCTGCTTCCTCGACTCCATCTTCCTCACTGAGATATATATTGTCTGCAGGTCATAAAATATTTTCTTAAATGCTTGACATATTGTTCAACCTTTCTGCTACACCCCTTTTCCAGGTAATTCCAGTCAAACTTTTCCTCATCCTTATCAAATTGCCCTTATTTACGTTTTACACACTTTGTTTCTGATCCAATTGAATGCTAAATTCTACTATGTTCCCTCGAGGATCGTTTACTCAGCAAACACTTTGCTAAACCTGCTTCTTTGCATATTACCAGATCCCAAACAGTTTGATCCCTGTTGAATCTACAACATATTGTCCCAGGAAACTGTCCTAAAGACACTATGAATTCTCACTCTTGGCTACCTTTGCCAACTTGACTTTCGAAATTGCATAAAGAAGTTTTAAAAAGCTATGGGGCAAGCCACCTCAGCAGAGATTGACTTTTTTTTTACACTGGAGATGCGAACATCCTAACCCCAGTGTAAAATTCGGCCCAGTGATCAAACATCATTTAGAATCCTGAGAACAAAATTAGGCAAGGATAAGCTCTTCTGTCTAAAATTACCAATAGCAATTATTTTGTGGCAAATATACAATTGAAAATGCTAAGCCCTCTCATAGAGAGTACTACTTCAGTATGTTTTTATACTAGCAATGAATGTTATTTTATAACCATACTTGCCTTACTGGCTTGATTTTTTTTGGAGCCCTCATCCAAACCTCTGACTTGGACCAAATTCAGCTGAGCATTGAGTCAGATTTGTCAGATTTGTGCCCCACAGGCAAGTGGTTCTGAGCCCTGACACAGCTGCTGCCTGTATCGAGTAAACATTGTTGGAGTTTCTCTCGTTAAGCAGGACCAGCTCAGGCTTTGTCAGACTGGGCAGCCGAGTGAATTCCTTGTTGTGGTTCCTTGAAACAGGAATTGCTCGACTTACCCGGGCAGATGTTAACATTCGCCGGGCAGTTGCTGGGAGCAGTGAAAGATCACCAGCAATCGAACTCTATGCATTTTCAGTGCAGTACGGCAATAAAATGCGTTAAAAGGGCTAAAATATTGAGGAAGATTTTTACAAAGGACTGATGTAGGATGAACTCTCGTCTAGTTTTCGTTTTCTTAATTCATGAGTTTTAATTTTACCAATCAGATAGAATCCTACCATGAAGAAAGCCAATTACCCTTTGAGAAAACTGGCCAATTAGTCCAACATATGGACTAATTGTAATGCTCTTTCCTCTATAGTCCTGCTAATTCTTCACTTTTTTAAAAACTTTTATTGAATTTTTGCCTCCCAACATTTCAAGAAGCGGTTTCTGGATCATCATCCCTGAGTAAAATTAATTCACAACCTTTATTGACTCTTTTTTAAAAGCCTGTTAACTCAGTGCCAATACATTACTGATTTTTTTGTGAGTGGAAACAGTTTCTCTGTATTTACTCTATCAAAACTGCTCACACCTTCGAATTCATCTTCAAGTATCCCTTTAATCTTTCTCTCCTCGAAAAAGAATCTCTGCTTTCCTAGGCTCTCTGGAAACTGAAGTCCCTTTTCATAGAATCCATACAGTGTGAAAGCAGGCCATTTGGCCCATTAAGTCTGTGCTGACCCTCTGAAAGGCATCCCACCATACCTGCCCCAAACTGTAACCCTACATTACCCATGGCTAACCCACCTGCACCTTGCCGATCCCTGGACAATTTAATATGGGCTGAATCTATCTAACCTACACATTTATGGGAGGAAACCCTGACAGACACAGGAAGAATGTGCAAACTCTACGTAGACAGTCACCCGAGGCTGGAATCAAACCTAGGTCCCTAGCTGCTACGAAGCAGCAGTGCCAACCACTGAGCCACCCTGCCACCCTCCTCAGCCTTCATATCATTCTCGTAAATCCTCTCCGCACCTTCTAAAAAGTCTTTGACGTACTTCTTAAAGTGTGATACTCAGAGTTGTAAATAATGAACCACCTGAGATTCAATCAGTACTTTCTAAAACTTTAGTATTACTTCTTTAATCTCCTATCACAGCTCAATTTATGGATCCCAAGTCTCCATATGCATTTTTATTTAGCAGCTTGTCCTGTCATCATCAAAGATTTGTGTACAGAAACATCATAGAGCCATACAGCGTATAAACAGACTCTTCAGTCCAACCAATCCGTGCTGATCATAATCCCAAACTAACCAATCCCACCTGCCTGCTCCTGGCCCATATCTCTCCAAACTTTTTTCATTCATGCACTTGTCCAAATGCCCTTTAAACATTGTAACTGTGCCCATATCCACCACTGCTTCTTGAGGTTCATTCCACACACAAACCACCCTCTGTGTAAAAATGTTGCCCGTCATGTCCTTTTTGGGGCGGTACGGTGGCTCAGTCGTTAGCACTGCAGCCTCACAGTGCCAGGGACCCGGGTTCGATTCCAGCCTCGGGCGACTGTGTGGAGTTTGTACATTCTCCCTGTGTCTGCGTGGGTTTCCGCCGGATGCTCCGGTTTCCTCCCAAGCCCAAAGATATGCAGGCTAGGTGGATCAGCCATGCTAAATTGCCTGTAGTGTTCAGGGGTGTGTGGGTTATAGGGGGATGGGTCTGGGTGGGATGCTCCAAGGGGGCGGTGTGGACTTGTTGGGCCGAAGGGCCTGTTTCCACACTGTAGGGAATCTAATCTAATCTAATCTAAATGTTTCTCCTCTCACCTTGAAAATATGACTCCTAATCTTGAAATCCACCACCCTAGGGAAAAGATACCTTCATGTCACTGATAAATAAAATATTTCTGATACTTTAGGAGTACTCAGCATGTTGGAAATTACAGTTAAATTATAAAGCAATCAAAGCAGTATTGATGAGCTAGGTATGCAACAGCACATTCAAACATCACACATCATAAACCAGTCACTCTTGTTTAGGCTCTTATTATAGCCATTTAACACACAGCCAAACTTATCTCCCACAGCATGTATACAAAATTGGCTGGACGTACATCTAACACTTAGTTACCATTTTGTGTGTAATCCCTTCTTTAGGATGTCAGCCTTATCTCTCAGGAGATAGTAAGAACTGCCAATGCTGGAGTCAGAGATAATACAGCGTAGAGCTAGAGGAACACAGCAGGCCAGGCAGCATCAGAGGAGTAGGAAAGTTGACATTTTCAGTCAGGACCATTCTTCAGAAATGAATCCAACTTTCCTGCTCCTCTGATGCTGCCTGGCCTGCTGTGTTCCTCCAGCTGCACACTGTGTTATCTCAGCCTTATCTCTGAATTGGATGGTTGTGGGTTCAAACCAGGTTCCAGAGATTTGGCTGCCATTTCATTGCAGTGGAAGTATTGTTGGAGTTGTTGGTGCAATACACGAATCATTCTTGTCAGCACCATTTTGTATTTCTAGTTCAAAGATTTTGAAACAGTTAATCTTGTCTTGTGTTTTCCAGGGATCCATCCAAGAACTTACAATTAAATCAGACCCTCGGGCAAGCGAAGAGCAATGTTATGAGGCTGAGCCTGACGTGAGTAAACTTTCCATTTCAGTGTAGTCCTCTTGAGACTGAATTAACACTTTCTTTTTCCCAATGGATTTTTATTTGTCGGTTTTGCTTTCTTTGCCACAGGGACCTTCTGGCGATGTTAGTGGTGATGGTAGTGGTCAATATATTCCTCAGGAGCATGCAGGCATTAAACCCCAAATTCAGCACATCACTCCAAGCCCTGTGAGTGACAATGAAAGATTCTTGTTCTGTTTCAAGTCCCTTCTCTCTTTCTGTATGTTTGATAACTTTGTCTTCTGTAGCTCAATGTATTTTGACAATTAAGCTCAAACGTACATAGATATACACATACATAAATAGATGTATCACTAGGGTAGAATGGTGTATGTAATGGTTTTGTTCCAGGTTAATAAGGAATTCCCCATTTAAAATGCATCAGTGAATTACTTGGGTTTCTAAGACAATTCTAACAACTCTTCTCTAATAGCACTTTTGCCAAATGTTGAACTGACCTGGCTGGGTTTTAGTCGCCTGTTAGAAGGTTGGAGCTCTAACAGACATGCTGAGGACAAGCAATGGCATTTTTTCCCCCAGAAGCAAACTTTCATTCTGCCAATCTACATTTTTTTTTCTTTATTCATTCATGGGATGAGGGTGTCACTGGCTGGGCAGCATTTATTGCCCATCTCTAATTGCCCAGAGGGTAGTGAAGAGTCAACCACACTGCTGTGAGTCTGGAGTCACATGTAGTACAGACCAGGTAAGGGTGGCAGCTTCCTTCCCTAAAGGACATCAGTGAACCAGGTGGGTTTTTCCATAACTCGACAATGGATTCATGGTCAGCATTTGGCTCTTAATTCCAGATATTTATTGAATTCAAATTCCACCATCTGCCATGGCGGGATTCGAACCCAGGTTCTCAGAAAGTTATCTGGGTCTCTGGATTAACAGCCTAACGATAATACCACTAGGCCATTGCCTCTCACTAAATCCAACCACATTCTGAATGTCCAGTGTAATTTTGTCTACATTTCTAAGGTCTCTACATGTTTGGGTACACATTAGATGGAGTGTCAATTCCAGGCTCAAAAACAGGCACAGGGCAACACTTACCCCACCATATACTGAGTCTAGCAAAGAATAAAGAAAATTACAGCACAGGAGCAGGCCCTTCGGTCCTCCAAGCCTGCGCCGATCCACATCCTCTATCTAAAACGTCTGCTCCCTGCCCATTCATGTATCTGTCTACATACATCTTGAATGACGCTATCGTGCCCACCTCTACCACCTCCAATGGCAACGTGTTCCAGCCACCCACCACCCTCTGCATAAAGAGCTTTCCACACATATCTCCCTTAAACTTTTCCCCTCTCACCTTGAAATTGTGACCCCTAGTAAATGAGTCCCCCACACTCTGGGAAAAAGCTTCTTGCTATCCGCTCTGTCTATACTTCTCATGATTTTGTAGACCTCAATCAGGTCCCCCCTCAAACGCTGTCTTTCTAATGTAAATAATCCTAATCTACTCAAACTGTCAACTGGGCTCAAGTGCAAATTTCCAGCATCTACAGTTCTTTGTTTTTTTTTGTCAAATGCAAAGTAATTTGATGAGTTGCATTATACCAGAATGTTGGTAGACTGGCATTCTAAATCCTACTGCATGTTGGCATATTGCACAAATGTGCCCAGAGGTTAATGTTACTTGACGCCAAATTGGAAGCCTATGCTTTGCACCGATGTTAAACCCGCACTGCTAATCTGGATGCAACTTGAATGCAGGATGAAGTGGTTTCTCTAGAGGTTTTTTTTAAAATGCATTCATTGCATGTAGTCATCACTGACAAGGCCAGCAATTATTGCCTGTCCCTAATTGCCCTTCCGAAGATGGTGTTGAACTGTCTTTTCGATTCACAGTAAACATTTGGTGTAGGCACCCCACAATACCATTACAGAGGTTTCTGACCTAGTGGCACTATATTTCCAAGTCAGGATAATGGGTGGTTTGGAGGGAAACCTAGAGGATGTAGACTTAACTTGTATTTGCCATATTTGTCCTTCTCTATGACAATGACCATTAGTTTGGAAGGCCTGAAGAGCTTTAGTGAATTTTTGCAATGAAGATGGTGCACATTACTGCTACTGAACACCAGTGGTTCGAGAATGAATGTTTCTGCACTTCATGCCAAGTCTTTATGGAGTTACACACATCCAGGCTAGTTGGAGTAGTCGATCACGCTCCTGACATGTGTCTTGTAGATGATAGACAGGCTCTGGGGAGTCAGAAGGTAAGTTCTCACTGCAGTATTCCTAGCCTCTGACATAGTCCTGTCATCACTATACATATAATGCTAGTCCAGTTCAGTTTCTTGTCAATGATAATTCCCAAGATGTTGATAGTGGTGGATTCAGTGATAGTAATGCCACTGAATGTCAAGGAATGATGTTTAAGATTCTGTCTTATTGGAGATTGTCATTGCCTGAGACTTATGATGTGAATATCGCTTGCCACTTGTCAATTCAAGCCTGGATATTGGCCAGGTCTTGCTGCATTTGAACATGGACTGCTTCAGTATCTGAAGAGTTGTGAATGCTGCTGAACATTGTACAATCATCAGCAAAAGATCTCCACTTTTGACCTTATGATGGAGGGAAGGTCACTGATGAAGCAACTGAAGATGGTTGGGCCCAAGGTACTACCCTGAGGAACTCCTGCAGAGATGCCCTGGAGCTGAGATGACTGATGTCCAACAACTACACCCATTTTCCTTTGTGTTACATGTGACACCAATTAGAGGAGAGTGCTCTTCTGGTTCTCATTGACATGTTTTGCTAGGGCTCTTTGATGTCACACCTGGTCAAATACAGCCTTGACGTCAAGGGCTGTCACTTCTCCTCACCTCTGGAACTCAGCTCTTCTGTCCATGTTTGACCCAAGGCTGTAATGAGATCAAGAGCTGATGGTCCTGGCGGGACCCAAACTGGGCGTCGCTGAGCAGGTTTTTGTTAAGTACTTGCTGTTTGATAGCACAGTTGATGACCCATCCGTCACTTTATTAATGATCAAGAGCTGAACGATAAGCGGTGATTGGCCAGATTGGATTTGTCTTGCTTTTTGTGTACAGGACATACTTGAGCAATTTTCCACGTTTTCAGGTAGATACCAGTGTTGTAACTGTACTGGAACAATTGTGCCTGTCCTTACACCGGGGAGAAACTGAAATGGAGAAGCATTAAACTCCTCCTCAGATATAATTAAAAACATAACAAGCACAGCAGGAATAGTTTCCTTCGTGACTTAGCAGTCTATACAAAGTAGTTACACAGTTGGATAAAACACTGAAAATTAATCTTACCAGAGATTACTAGGTCCTGGCTCTTAGAATAATCTGATACATTTTACAGAAGAAAAATAAATCCCTGCACAGCAAACCATCTCACCGAGGTGTTGCCTCCTTTGGCATTAAATGAATTGAGGCCATAACTTAAATATTTGTCTACTTTTCCCATCCCTGTGAACTCTGTGGTGGTCTTTCTCTCGTGTGGGAAGATTCCACTCCACTTTGAATATATTTTCCCTCTGTCGTGCCTCCCTCTCCTGCTATTGGGTTGACTTTGAGGGTCTGAAATAACACTTCTGCATTTCTTTGAGGTAGTCATTCTTCACCCTGTCCTCAACCAACATCCACATGTTTTCATGTCAACTGAGGAGTCACAACAGGTACTACAAATCGTGCTCATTTCTCTCCTCACTTGTCTGAATAAAATGGTCTGTATTTTCAATCCCAAATAGAGAAGCCAGATCAGTTCCAGCTACTGACTCTGTACTGGAAACTCATCATTGATACCACATCATTTTTTAATGGGAATGCCCGACTTAACCCAGAGGTTGGTTTGTTGTCCACATACATAGCACTGGGTGCAGTCTGGTGAAGGGACCTGGTGATGGAAGGTGATTCTCAAAGGTAAATGGTAGGCATGACTGAGTTTGTTGTCCCTTTAGTAGAATAGGAAGCCAGCAACCTACCAGGCCACACAAATGCCCAAACACTCTGTCTTCAAATACTCCAGCCACTCAGCAGTCTCCACTCTGCTCAAACCATGGCAACTGTACTGCTCCAGTTTCAAGTCACCTCAACTCTAGTCAAATGTCAAGAATAGTCGAGCTTCAAGGTAACGAAGGAGTCAGAGTTTCAGCAACTAACTGGGGAAAAGTCAAGTGATATTGCGGAGGTGGAAGCAGGTAGTGTGAGCGATGGCATCAATATGACATCTGAAACTCATCTTTGAGTAAAATGTAACACCATTGTAACGAGCAGACTGGTTTACTCTCAGACTGTTGCCAAGGAGAGGGATGGAGACAGTAGCGGGAGAATAGAGTCTGGAGTTGAAACCAAATACAAAGATTTCAGTTTTCCCAATGTTTAATTACTGCTCATCCATCACATATAATTAAGGAAAGAAAGGGTGAGCTGAGCGAGGTGGTGGTCGGGTAGAGTATGTCTGTGGTCAGTGTAACTGTGAAAACTAACACTATTCTTTTGGAAGATGTTGCTGAGGGGCCACATGGAGATGATAAATGTGTGGGAGCCATGGTTAGGTCCTCGTGGGACATCAGAGGTGATCTTTTGCTAGCAAAACCAGTAACCATTGCAAATGACTCTGGCTTTGACTAGATAGCTCAGAGGGGCAGATCAGTCCCCTGGGTGACAGTGGAAAGGCAAAGGGGTGAATCCAGAAGCAAGTTCATTTCAAAGTGTGGTACTCAGAAAACATCGCCCTTAAAGTTCAAAGTTGTTTCAAACATTCACCTGTACAAGTGGTAGGGAAAATATTTTACTTGTGTTAATCAATGGGAATTTCTTTGCCTTAGAATTGCTAGAAAAATCCTTTTTAAGAGTGATACGCAATCGTTTTATCCAATACATTTTGCTGAGAAACATCTTGCAGACTAGAACCTTTGGGGTTGCAACTGAAGGATTTTGCCACCTTGTGCATCATAGCGAAATAAGTATCTAACACGCGGCAGACCCGTGGTCCATCCGTGTCAAAGCTATAAAAAGAAACAGAATAAAAGATGGAAAAATGTTCGTCATCTCCATCAATCTGATTGGCCCACTGTCCGTGGCCCCATCAGGTTCAGATGGGAATGGGAGAGGACCAGGGTCGGTGAGGGGGATGGGGAGCGGTGTGTGCAGGGTACACGCTGGTGGTGTGGGCAGTCCTTGTGCAGGTTACCCAATCCAGAAAAGTGATGGAGGCACTGCCATAGCTTTTCCTGCTGGACAATAGACAATACAATAGGTGCTGGAGTAGGCCATTTGGCCTAGCAAGCCAGCACCACCATTCATTATGATCATGGCTGATTATCCACAATCAGTATCCTGTTCCTGCCTTATCCCTATAACCCTTGATTCCACTATCTTTAAGAGCTCTATCCACCTCTTTCATGAAAGTATCCAAAGGGTTGGCCTCCATTGCCTTCTGGGGCAGAGCATTCCATATATCCACTCTCTGGGTGAAGAGGTTTTTCCTCAACTCTGTTCTAAATGGCCTACCCCTTATTTTTAAACTGTGTCCTCTGGTTCTGGACTCACCCATCGGCAGAAACATGCTTCCTGCCTCCGGACTGTCCAGTCCCTTAATAATCTTATATGTCTCAATCAGATCCCCTCTCATCCTTCTAAACTCAAGTGTTATACAAGCCGAGTCACTCCAATCTTTCAACATATGATAGGCCTGCCATTCCAGGAATTGACCTCGTGAACCTACGCTGCCCTCCCTCAATAACAAGAATGTCCTTCCTCAAATTTGGAGACCAAAACTGCACACAATACTCCAGGTGCAGTCTTACCAGGGCCCTGTACAGCTGCAGAAGGACCTCTTTGCTCCTGTACTCAATTCCTCTTGTTATGAAGGCCAGCATGCCATTAGCTTTCTTCACTGCCTGCTGTACCTGCATGCTTGCTTTCATTGACTGATGTACAAGAACACCTAGATCTCGTTGTACTTCCCCTTTATCTAACTTGACTCCATTGAGATAGTAATCTACCTCCCTGTTCTTGCCACCAAAGTGTATAACCGCACATTTATCCACATTAAACTGCATCTGCCATGCATCCGTCCACTCACCTAGCCTGTCCAAGTCACCCTGTATTCTCTTAACATCCTCCTCATAGTTCACACTGCCACCCAGCTTTGTGTCATAGAGACTCGAGCAGGGCAAAATGTCAGGCTTTCCTCTCCCATTCTCCGTTTCTTCCTGCTGCCTCACTGCAGGGAGGTGGTTCTTAAGTGGCCTATAATTGTGGCCACTTACCAGGCTCAATTAGGTGGGGCAATTTCCTTTTAGGAACCATGTCCCTTCTCCTCCCAGAAAATTGTGGACTGGTCTGGGTGGGGTCAGCCACCTGAGGAATTTGTGGGTTCCCTCCCTTCCACTGCTTCACAAACTCACCAGGAGTGAGTTCTTCTCATACACACCGCCAGACCTGCTGAGTATTTACGGCAGTTTCTATATTCCGCTCAAGTTTCCAGCACCTGCTGTATTCGCCTTTCATTTCTTGGTGTGTCTGCTGCCTTTCGGCCTGAAAGCCACACTGTGGGATTAGTTCCATAATAAATGGAGGCAATCTGCTGTTCAGAAAGTAATTCCAACAAATGTCCCTTTACAGATTCTCATCACAAAGATTTCACCATCACAACGAGTTTTACTTGTCGACTGAAACTGAAGTAACCTGTCTTTATTAAGAATATTGCCTGCATTCGCAGTGACAAAACAAAGCTGGCTGTGTATAAAGCATGGGGTCCAGCTACAGCGAGGTCTTTGTAATTAGCCGATCACCCCATCATCACACCATACGACTTGGCTGGTCTGATGGTCATATGCCTGGAAGGCTTCTAATTGGTTGCTAATTTAGAAAATAGTTAAAGCTGCTTGCCCTGTCCCACTTTTTCTCTCACTTTAAATCTCTTCTGCAAACAAAAATTTGCAGTGTTAGTGGAAGTTTAAATGCGGCCGATGTATATATTTAAAAGAATATATACAGAATGAAAAGATTGTGATTACAAAAGAGGACTTTTATTGTATTGAATTAGCTGATGAGTATGCATTAATGTAGCGGGGAGAAAAATTTTTGGTTGTGGCTCTGAGAGTGGGGTATTGAGATTAGTGACTTGCAGTGACAAAGTACGAGGAAATCCACAATTGCCAAGATCGGACTATACTTTGCATTCTGCTCAGCTGCATGAATTGTTCTGGCTTTTAACTATTGTCATTTTAAGCAACTGATTGTACATTACTGCCCTCAAGATACCTTCAGTAACTTTTCCCATGGAACTTCTGATTCCAAACAAAGCAGCTTCTGCATTTAAAACATGGAGATTGTATGCAAGCAAATCTCATCAAATTTTCATTGTTCAGTACATCGTTCTTTTCAGTGAGTAGCCATCACTGGTTGATGTGGCAACTTTTTCTACAAACTCAATGAAACAGTGCATTACAAAATGTACTCCAATAATATTTTTAGCCACAAACAAGTTGCAATCTGGATTAAAATGTTAACTGATCAGAGATACTGGGAACTGCAGATGCTGGAGAATCCAAGAAAACAAAGTGTGAGGCTGGATGAACACAGCAGGCCAAGCAGCATCTCAGGAGCACAAAAGCTGATGTTTGGGGCATAGACCCTTCATCAGAGAGGGGGATGGGGTGAGGGAACTGGAATGAATAGGGAGAGAGGGGGAGGCGGACCGAAGATGGAGAGAAAAGAAGATAGGTGGAGAGGAGAGTATATGTGGGGAGGTAGGGAGGGGATAGGTCAGTCCAGGGAAGATGGACAGGTCAAGGAGGTGGGGTGAGGTTAATAGGTAGGAAATGGAGGTGCGGCTTGAGGTGGGAGGAAGGGATGGGTGAGAGGAAGAACAGGTGAGGGAGGCAGAGACAGGTTGGGCTGGTTTTGGGATGCAGTAGGGGGGAGGGGACGAACTGGGCTGGTTTTGGGATGCGGTGAGGGAAGGGGAGATTTTGAAGCTGGTGAAGTCCACATTGATACCATTGGGCTGCAGGGTTCCCAAGTGGAAGATGAGTTGCTGTTCCTGCGACTTTCGGGTGGCATCATTGTGGCACTGCAGGAGGCCCATGATGGACATGTCATCTAAAGAGTGGGAGGGGGAGTTGAAATGGTTCGCGACTGGGAGGTGCAGTTGTTTATTGCGAACCGAGCGGAGGTGTTCTGCAAAGCGGTCCCCAAGCCTCCGCTTGGTTTCCCCAATGTAGAGGAAGCCACACTGGGTACAATGGATACAGTATACATTGTACTTGGTGTGGCTTCCTCTACATTGGGGAAACCAAGCGGAGGCTTGGGGACCGCTTTGCAGAACACCTTCACTCGGTTCGCAATAAACAACTGCACCTCCCAGTCGCGAACCATTTTAACACCTCCTCCCATTCTTTAGACAACATGTCCATCATGGGCCTCCTGCAGTGCCACAATAATGCCACCCGAAGGTTACATAGAACATAGAACATTACAGCACATTACAGGCCCTTCGGCCCTCGATGTTGTGCCGACCTGTCATACCGATCTCAAGACCATCTAACCTACACTATTCCATGTACGTCCATATGCTTGTCCAATGACGACTTAAATGTACCTAAAGTTGGCGAATCTACTACCGTTGCAGGCAAAACGTTCCATTCCCTTACTACTCTCTGAGGAAAGAAACTACCTCTGACATCTGTCCTATATCTTTCACCCCTCAATTTAAAGCTGTGCCCCCTTGTGCTCACTGTCACCATCCTAGGAAAAAGGCTCTCCCTATCCACCCTATCTAACCCTCTGATTATTTGATATGTTTCAATTAAGTCCCCTCTCAACCTTCTTCTCTCTAATGAAAACAGCCACAAGTTCCTCAGCCTTTCCTCGTAAGACCTTCCCTCCATACCAGGCAACATCCTAGTAAATCTCCTCTGCACCCTTTCCAAAGCTTCCACATCCTCCTTATAATGCGGTGACCAGAACTGTACACAATACTCCAAGTGCGGCCGCACCAGAGTTTTGTACAGCTGCTGCATAACCTCTTGGTTCCGGAACTCGATCCCTCTATTAATAAAAGCTAAAACACTGTATGCCTTCTTAACAGCTCTGTCAACCTGGGTGGCAACTTTCAAGGATCTGTGTACATGGACACCGAGATCTCTCTGCTCATCTACACTACTAAGAGTCTTACCATTAGCCCTGTACTTTGCCTTCCGGTTACTCTTACCAAAGTGCATCACCTCACACTTGTCTGCATTAAACTCCATTTGCCACCTCTCAGCCCAGCTCTGCAGCTTATCTATGTCTCTCTGCAACCTACAGCATCCTTCGTCACTATCCACAACTCCACCGACCTTAGTGTCATCTGCAAATTTACTAACCCATCCTTCTACGCCCTCATCCAGGTCATTTATAAAAATGACAAACAGCAGTGGACCCAACACCGACCCTTGCGGTACACCACTAGTAACTGGTCTCCCGGATAAATATTTCCCATCAACTACCACCCTCTGTCTTCTTTCAGCAAGCCAATTTCCGATCCAAACTGCTATATCTCCCACAATTCCATTCCTCCACATTTTGTACAATAACCTACTGTGGGGATCCTTATCGAATGCCTTGCTGAAATCCATATACAGCACATCAACCGTTTTACTCTCATCTACATGTTTGGTCACCTTCTCAAAGAACTCAATAAGGTTTGTGAGGCACGACATTCCCTTCACAAAACCGTGCTGACTACCCCTAATCAATTTATTCTTTTCTAGATGATTATAAATCCTATCCCTTATAACCTTTTCCAACACTTTACCAACAACTTAGGTAAGGCTCACTGGTCTATAATTACCAGGGTTGTCTCTACTCCCCTTCTTGAACAGGGGAACCACATTTGCTATCCTCCAGTCATCTGGCACTATTCCTGTCGACAATGACGAGTTAAAGATCAATGCCAAAGGCTCGGTAATCTCCTCCCTGGCTTCCCAGAGGATCCGAGGATAAATCCCATCCGGCCCAGGGGACCTATCTATCTTCACCTTCTGAAGGATTTCTAATACCTCTTCAGTGTGAACCTCAATCCCACCTAGTCTAGTAGCCTGTATCTCAGTATTCTCCTCGACAACATTGTCGTTTTCTAGAGTGAATACTGTTGGAAATTATTCATTTAGCACTTCCCCTATCTCATCTGACTCCACACACAACTTACCACTACTATCCTTGATTGGGCCTAATCTTACTTTCGTCATTCTTTTATTCCTTAAATACCTATAGAAAGCCTTAGAGTTTACCCTGATCCTATCCGCTAACAACTTCTCATGTCTCCTCCTGGCTGTTCTGAGCTCTCTCTTTGTGTCTTTCCTGGCTACCTCATAGCCCTCAAGTGCCCTAACTGAGCCTTCACATCTCATCCTAACATAAGCCTTCTTCTTCCTCTTGACCAGAGATTCCACCTCCTTCGTAAACCACGGCTCCCGCACTCTGCAGCTTCCTCCCTGCCTGACAGGTACATATTTATCTAGGACACACAGGAGCTTTCCTTGAATAAGCTCCACATTTCTAATGTGCCCATCCCCTGCAGTTTCCTTCCCCATCCTATGCTCCCCAAATCTTGCCTAATCTCATCGTAATGGCCTTTCCCCCAGCTATAACTCTTGCCCAGTGGTATACACCTATCCCTTTCCATCACTAAAGTAAACATAACAGAATTGTGATCGCTATCACCAAAGTGCTCACCTACTTCCAAATCTAACACCTGGCCGGGCTCATTACCCAGCACCGAATCTAATGTGGCTTTGCCCCTTGTTGGCCTATCTACATACTGTGTCAGGAAACCCTCCTGCACACTCTGGACAAAACTGACCCATCTATAGTACTCGAACTATAGTGTTCCCAGTCAATATTTGGAACATTGAAGTCCCCCATGACAACTACCCTGTCTCTCTCACTCCTATCGAGAATCATCTTTGCTATCCTTTCCTCTACATCTCTAGAACTATTCGTAGGCCTATAGAAAACTCCCAACAGGGTGACCTCTCCTTTCCTGTTTCTAACCTCAGCCCATACTACCTCAGTTGACGAGTCCCCAAACATACTTTCTGCAACTGTAATACTGTCCTTGACCAACAATGCCACACCTCCGCCCCTTTTACCATCTTCTCTGTTCTTACTGAAACATCTAAATCCCAGAACCTGCAACAACCATCCCTGTCCCTGCTCTATCCACGTCTCCGAAATGGCCACAACATCGAAGTCCCAGGTACCAACCCGTGCTGCAAGTTCACCCACCTTGTTCCGGACGCTCCTGGCATTGAAGTAGACACACTTCAAACCAACTTCTTGCTTTCCGGTGCCATCTTGCTTCCCTGAAACTTTATTTCGGACCACCCTACTCTCAACCTTTTCTATACTCGAACTACAATTTTGGTGCCCATCCCCCTGCTGAATTAATTTAAACCCACCCGAACAGCCTTAACAAATTTCTCCCCCAGGATATCAGTACCCCTCTGGTTCAGGTGAAGACCATCTTGCTTGTAGAGGCCCCACCTACCCCAGAAAGAGCCCCAATTATCCAAGAATCCAAAACCCTCCCTCCTGCACCATCCCTGTAGCCACGTGTCCAACTCCTCTCTCCGGCACTCGAGGTAAGCTTTTTAACGATTCAAAAACCGTGACTCACCGGCTTCCCGACAGGCCCCTGCTCCAAGCTCCCGCTCGCGCTGCTGCTGCAACCAGAAACCGGGAACAGCAACTCATATTCCGCTTGGGAAACCCTGCAGCCCAATGGTATCAATGTGGACTTCACCAGCTTCAAAATCTCCCCTTCCCCTACTGCATCCCTAAACCAGCCCAGTTCGTCCACTCCCCCCACTGCACCACACAACCAGCTCAGCTCTTCCCCTCCACCCACTGCATCCCAAAACTAGCCCAGCCTGTCTCTGCCTCCCTAACCTGTTCTTCCTCTCACCCATCCCTTCCTCCCACCCCAAGCCGCACCTCCATCTCCTACCTACTAACCTCATCCCACCTCCTTGACCTGTCCGTCTTCCCTGGACTGACCTATCCCCTCCCTACCTCCCCACCTATACTCTCCTCTCCACCTATCTTCTTTTCTCTCCATCTTCGGTCCGCCTCCCCCTCTCTCCCTATTTATTCCAGAACCCTCACCCCATCCCCCTCTCTGATGAAGGGTCTAGGCCCGAATCGTCAGCTTTTGTGCTCCTGAGATGCTGCTTGGCCTGCTGTGTTCATCCAGCCTCGTACTTTATTATCTAAAATGTTAACTGTGTCACTTTCTTAAAAGTTTTTCAAACACTCCAGAAAAGCTATTTCATGAGTAACAAACAGAGCTACAAGGTCATCACGATTTATCGGAGTGTCACTTTTCTACAGGGAGTCGAAGATTGAAGACTCAACCATAGGTTCTTACTGTAGGTTTCTATCAAAGATGTGGAGAGAGGCAAGTTAAATAGGCTCAAAGTGAAATTGAGCTATGATCTGACAGCTTGGCAGAATGGGTTCAAAGGGCTTTATGGCCAATTTCTGGTCTTCAGTGTTCAGAATTGAAAAGTGAGAGGAATCTAGGGGACTCAAGCACCAATTCCCTATTTCTTCTTCAATGTTTGGTAGTTACCTGCACCTTGCCAAGGAAAGGCTTGTGTTTTTCCACAAAGCCCTCAGTCGCTCAGACATGCAGCAGTGACACCCCAGGTGCTGCTCTATTTCTGAAAGTAGGAGCTTGGGCTGCGGCAGCAGGCAGCGTTACCTGCACATCTATTTACCTCAGACACGTCTGTTAGTTCCTACATGGAACACAATGCACAGTGCAGGGGTGGGGAGCAGCCCTGCCATTTTTCTATTTATTCAATCATAAAACATAGTATTTAAGTAGATTGGCTATGCTCAGTAGTGTACAGGGGTGTGCAGGCTTGGTGGATTAGCTGTGGAAAATGTAGGGTTACAGGTATAGTGTAGGGGAGGGGGTCTGGTGAGATGCTTTTCAGAGGGCTGTTGAGCCTCGATGGCCTGAATGGCCCCTTTCCACACTGTAGTGATTCTATGATTCCATAAACATTTGCCAGTTACTTTTCTTCAGCTGTGAATTAAATACGTAGAAATTAATTAAACTACATTACTTAGCCGTTATTACCAAAAAAACTAATTTTTAAAAAATTCCAAGTTCATCAACTACAAAGTGAGGGAAAAAAAGCAACTGAAATATTTATCAGCCAATCAGCTCACAGTTTCCCCAGGATGTCAGTTTCCTTTTGATGTGTTCTCCTTTTATGGCTTCTGTGATCCTGACCTGCCTCACAGACACCCGCCGGGATCGATAGTGATCCTGACCTGCCTCACAGACACCCGCCGGGATCGATAGTGATCCTGACCTGCCTCACAGACACCCGCCGGGATTGATAGTGATCCTGACCTGCCTCACAGACACCCGCCGGGATCGATAGTGATCCTGACCTGACTCACAGACGCCCGCCGAGATCGATAGTGATCCTGACCTGACTCACAGACACCCGCCGGGATCGATAGTGATCCTGACCTGACTCACAGACACCCGCCGGGATCGATAGAGATCCTGACCTGCCTCACAGACACCCGCCGGGATCGATAGTGATCCTGATCTGCCTCACAGACACCCGTCGGGATCGATAGTGATCCTGACCTGCCTCACAGACACCCGCCGGGATCGATAGTGATCCTGACCTGCCTCACAGACACCCGTCGGGATCGATAGTGATCCTGACCTGACTCACAGACACCCGCCGGGATCGATAGTGATCCTGATCTGCCTCACAGACACCCGCCGGGATCGATAGTGATCCTGACCTGCCTCACTGACACCCGCCGGGATCGAAAGTGATCCTGACCTGCCTCACAGACACCCGCCGGGATCGATAGTGATCCTGACCTGCCTCACAGACACCCGCCGGGATCGATAGTGATCCTGATCTGCCTCACAGACACCCGCCGGGATCGATAGTGATCCTGATCTGCCTCACAGACACCCGCCGGGATCGATAGTGATCCTGATCTGCCTCACAGACACCCGCCGGGATCGATAGTGATCCTGATCTGCCTCACATACACCCGCCAGGATCGATAGTGATCCTGATCTGCCTCACAGACACCCGCCGGGATCGATAGTGATCCTGATCTGCCTCACAGACACCCGCCGGGATCGATAGTGATCCTGACCTGCCTTACGGCCACCCGCCGGGATCGATAGTTGACCTGCCTCACGGACACCCGCCGGGATCGATAGTGATCCTGACCTGACTCACGGCCACCCGCCGGGATCGATAGTTGACCTGCCTCACGGACACCCGCCGGGATCGATAGTGATCCTGACCTGACTCACGGACACCCGCCGGGATCGATAGTGATCCTGACCTGCCTTACGGCCACCCGCCGGGATCGATAGTTGACCTGCCTCACGGACACCCGCCGGGATCGATAGTGATCCTGACCTGACTCACGGACACCCGCCGGGATCGATAGTGATCCTGATCTGCCTCACAGACACCCGCCGGGATCGATAGTGATCCTGACCTGCCTCACGGCCACCCGCCGGGATCGATAGTTGACCTGCCTCACGGACACCCGCCGGGATCGATAGTGATCCTGACCTGACTCACAGACACCCGCCGGGATCGATAGTGATCCTGACCTGCCTCACGCCCACCCGCCGGGATCGATAGTTGCCCTGCCTCACGGACACCCGCCGGGATCGATAGTGATCCTGACCTGCCTCACGGCCACCCGCCGGGATCGATAGTTGACCTGCCTCACGGACGCCCGCCGGGATCGATAG
Source organism: Stegostoma tigrinum (assembly GCF_030684315.1). Lineage (NCBI taxonomy): Eukaryota > Metazoa > Chordata > Chondrichthyes > Orectolobiformes > Stegostomatidae > Stegostoma > Stegostoma tigrinum. Next base: position 11,495,618 of record NC_081358.1, read on the forward strand.
TGATCCTGACCTGACTCACGGACACCCGCCGGGATCGATAGTGATCCTGACCTGCCTCACAGACACCCGCCGGGATCAATAGTGATCCTGATCTGCCTCACAGACACCCGCCGGGATCGATAGTGATCCTGACCTGCCTCACGGCCACCCGCCGGGATAGATAGTTGACCTGCCTCACGGACACCCGCCGGGATCGATAGTGATCCTGATCTGCCTCACAGACACCCGCCGGGATCGATAGTGATCCTGACCTGCCTCACGGCCACCCGCCGGGATCGATAGTTGACCTGCCTCACGGACACCCGCCGGGATCGATAGTGATCCTGACCTGACTCACGGACACCCGCCGGGATCGATAGTGATCCTGACCTGCCTCACGGCCACCCGCCGGGATCGATAGTTGACCTGCCTCACGGACACCCGCCGGGATCGATAGTGATCCTGACCTGACTCACGGACACCCGCCGGGATCGATAGTGATCCTGACCTGCCTCACGGACACCCGCCGGGATCGATAGTGATCCTGACCTGACTCACAGACACCTGCCGGGATCGATAGTGATCCTGACCTGCCTCACAGACACCCGCCGGGATCGATAGTGATCCTGACCTGCCTCACAGACACCCGCCGGGATCGATAGTGATCCTGACCTGCCTCACAGACACCCGCCGGGATCGATAGTGATCCAGGCCTGCCTCACAGATCATCCCGCCGGGATCCGTAGTGATCCTGGCCTGCCTCGCGGACATCCCTCCGGGATCCGTAGTGATCCTGACCTGCCTCGCGGACATCCCGCCGGGATCCGTAGTGATCCTGACCTGCCTCACAGACACCCGCCAGGATCGATAGTGATCCAGGCCTGCCTCACAGATCATCCCGCCGGGATCCGTAGTGATCCTGGCCTGCCTCGCGGACATCCCTCCGGAATCCGTAGTGATCCTGACCTGCCTCGCGGACATCCCGCCGGGATCCGTAGTGATCCTGACCTGCCTCGCGGACATCCCGCCGGGATCCATAGTGATCCTGACCTGCCTCGCGGACATCCCGCCGGGATCCGTAGTGATCCTGACCTGCCTCGCGGACATCCCGCCGGGATCCATGGTGATCTGGACCTGCCTCATGGACATCCTGCCGGGATCCGTAGCGATCCTTGACCTGCCTTGTGGACATCCTGCCAGGATCCATAGTGATCCTGACCTGCCTCGCGGACATCCTGCTGCGATCCATAGTGATCCTGACCTGCCTCGCGGACATCCTGCTGCGATCCATAGTGATCCTGACCTGCCTCGCGGACATCCTGCTGCGATCCATAGTGATCCTGACCTGCCTCGCGGACATCCTGCTGCGATCCATAGTGATCCTGACCTGCCTCGCGGACATCCTGCTGCGATCCATAGTGATCCTGACCTGCCTCGCGGACATCCTGCCGGGATCCATAGTGATCCTGACCTGCCTCGCGGACATCCTGCTGCGATCCATAGTGATCCTGACCTGCCTCGCGGACATCCTGCTGCGATCCATAGTGATCCTGACCTGCCTCGCGGACATCCTGCTGCGATCCATAGTGATCCTGACCTGCCTCGCGGACATCCTGCCGGGATCCATAGTGATCCTGACATGCCTCACGGACATCCTGCTGCGATCCATAGTGATCCTGACATGCCTCACGGACATCCTGCTGCGATCCATAGTGATCCTGACATGCCTCACGGACATCCTGCTGCGATCCATAGTGATCCTGACCTGCCTCGCGGACATCCTGCTGCGATCCATAGTGATCCTGACATGCCTCACGGACATCCTGCTGCGATCCATAGTGATCCTGACATGCCTCACGGACATCCTGCTGCGATCCATAGTGATCCTGACCTGCCTCGCGGACATCCTGCTGCGATCCATAGTGATCCTGACATGCCTCGCGGACATCCTGCCGGGATCCATAGTGATCCTGACCTGCTTCATTGACCTCCAGCGGGGTTCAAAGTGATCGTGACCCTGCCTCATAGATATCCTGAAGTGATCCTGACCTGCCTCACAGACATCCTGCTGGGATCGATAGTGATCCTGCCTCACACTCTTGCCAATTGACTTCAAGTCTGTTTCCAGAAATTCCAATTTCCAATTCTTTGCAACGTTCCGCAGCTCCTTCTCTCCATATCATTGAAAAGGTGTTGTTCTATTGGCCAGTTCTCCAACATTAGTCCCTTCATGAATGACATAAATCAATGACAAAGACTTTTGATGATCAGCCAGTCGGGAATGAACTTCCCGATGTCTGGTGAATTTGTGATGGAGACTACAGTGCTTAGTCAGCTAAAAACCTGGTCAGTTCTCAGGTTGAATATAAATGCTGTCTTGCCTTTATAAAATATACTCCTGGCATTTGTTAATGGGGAATAAATATTAAAATAAGTCTTAATACTATCTGAAGGTTGCTTTAAAGTAAGTTCAATATAGAGAGCTGAATGGCTTTCCCTAGGCACTTAGTGTTGACTGTAAGTGGTCTCTGATTTTCATGATTGAAACAGTTTTACTAAGTTCAACACAAAGTGAAGTTTCCCTAATTTCAATCTAAAGGTCAGGAATATTAGACAATGATTCCACTCTGTAATGTTCCCCCATTCCCTGGTGTTTTCAGTTTAAGCTCTTCATCTTAGCCGTCAAATCCCCACACCATTTCCTCAGCCTCCTTCAGCCAGATCGTCCCCATTAACGGTATCCATGTTTTAAAGTGTCTGCCACTCTACTTCCCATTGGTAGAGGAGCCAATCAGTAAATTGAGCCACACTCTCTAGATAGTCCCAGCCACTTCTCTCAGGCTCACTGCTCCTTTCTCCTTTAACAGTCATCTCCAAAACCACTTTTCAATCATACCTTTGGTAGTCCCACCTAATGCTTACTCCACTCCACATCCCCCCCCCCTCCATTTATCTCTCTATTGCCATTTGTCAGTCACCAAGATTAATGTAAATTGTTGTCCATTGACTTTGATGTACTTTTGGTCTTTTTGAGGTCATCGATCAACATTTACACAGTGAGCCAGTCAAAGAGCCCCCCACTGAAACATCAGTTACTGAAGAGATCGAGGGTTCCTCAGGACAGCAAGAAACTATGACCCAGGATGTGACAACATTGGGCATCTCTGGAGAGATGCCACCTTATCAAGAGAGAGCAGACTTTGAAGTAAAAATAACAACCGGTATGGTAATTTTCATTTTATGGCCTTGGTTCCAAAAGAGATGCTTCTATTTTTTCTCATAATCTTTGAAATTGTCCCAACACTTCTTTCGCTTTTATAATACACTAGTGGGCACACCTCTGATTCTGTGAACCAGCACCAACAATGTCTTCCCTCAGTGCTCCTCACTGCCCCACTATTGGGCTGCAAGCGAAACTCTGAAAATGTTATGCTTAAGAATTTCCACACTGTTGACCTGATATTTATTGCCATAATAGCTGAAGCGTGTAGAAAGAATCTAGAATTTTAATGCAAACAACTTTCAGCATTCAGTTCAAGCTTGTTCTTGAAAAAGCAACGTGGAGCTGATTTATTTTTGTCTAAGTATGAGTTGCATAAAATGTTTTGGAGGATTATTCACGAAAGACCAAATGAGTTCTTTCACCCTATCTTACCAAACTCACCTCATTAATTACGTACTCCTTCCCTATAGCATCTCCCGCTTCCAGTTTCTGCACATATCCTTGAGGCGTTATGGGTCTTGGATAGGTCACTTGGGCCTTAGCAAAATGGCTCTTTATAAGATTGTCCAGTTGACTGTGTTTTCCAGAAGAAGGTTTCCAGCTGTTCTTTATACATTTTGAAAATTTCACTGTACAGCACGAGGTTGGCTAGGTACAGTGCACAGCTTGTTACTATCTGATTCATCAGCCATTGAAAGGTGGCCTGACATATTGGAATCCAAATATCATGACATGACACTGGTATAACCCATCTGCAGTAATGAAGGTAGAGATTTCCTTCCTGCGGGCAGTCAAGGCAACCTGTCAGTATCTCCTGAGTAAGTCTACCTTGGTAGTGAAGATTGCTTTCCCTACCCTATCTAGGCGATCGTCAAGCTGAGGTATTCATTCGTGGCTGGGCTCTGATGGCTACATAAACCTTTCAGTACTCACTGCAGAGCCTTGTGGAACTGTCTGACTTGGGCAGGAGTACAACTGGGAAGTTCCAGCTTCTGCTATCAGGTTTTATTGTTCATCTCCTCCTGAACCTGGGCCAGCATTTCTGGGCCTAAACAACAGAGAAGTGTGGCCCCACTTCACTAACAACTCAGAGCAAGATTCTTCTTTTTCTTTTCTTAACTCTTAGCCTTATCTCTTATTTCTAGTCTGCATGTATGTGTGAGGTGTTACTTTTAATTTCTTGCATTCATTTGCTGAAAAGCTTAGCCTCTTTCTGGACTCAAGAAAACCTCGTTAAAACGCATCCATTTAAACGTGTTCATTCGGCTCCCGGAGAGAGGCATCTGGAAGGGAAAGGGGCTTTTTAAAATTAACCTTGTTGTGCCCATTCAGGCGGTGGCTGAATAAGGATCTAGCTTATCCCCTCCGCAGCCAGGGGCTTTAACAATTTGTGAAACCCTGCCTGGAACCATATGGAATTGAGAAACCTCTCCCAATGCCTGGTCATAGCACAGCAGATTAAAGATATACGTTAGAAGCCAGCCCACATTCAGCACCACTTCCCACCCCTCAACCCACAACAACTCCACTCACACATTCAGAGGGGTGGCCCAGTGGTTAACACTGCAGCCTCACAGCGCCAGGGACCCAGGTTCGATTCTACCCTCGGGTGACTGCCTGTGTGGAGTTTGCACATTGTCTGCATGGGTTTCATCTGGATGCTCTGGTTTCCTCCCAAAGGTGTGCAGGCTAGGTGGATTGGCTATGCTAAATTGCCTATGATGCGCAGGCTAGGTGAACTATCCGTGGAAAATAGACTGGGGGAGGTGGGTCTGGGTGGGATGCTCTTTGGAGGGTTGGTGTGGATTTGATGGGATGAATGGCCTGCTTCTTCACTGTAGGGATTCTATGGTTTACTATTTGCATCAAGGAGCTCTGATAATTAAGCAAAAACCAAAAGAACTGCAGATGCTGTAAATCAGGAGCAAAAACAGAAGTTGCTGGAAAAGCTCAGCAGGCCTGGCAGCATCTGTGAAAAAAATATCAGAATTAATATTTCAGGTCCAGTGACCATTCCTCAGAACTCAGTTCTGTTTTTTGTTTCTAATATTTAAGCTGTGATTCTTTGGGGACTAACAGGAATTCTTAAAAAGTCGAGATTGGACTTTTTTGTGTAATTACTTTTTATATGTAATTTTCAACTAGTTAATATCAGATTTCTCATAAATGGCAAGTTGGAGGTTGGTGTTAACTTATTCAGTTTTTATGATAAATCCATTTGTCACTTGAACTAATAAAGTGGTTACTACTAACAACTCTGAAATATATCAAGGGAAATTTGAAAGCTTTTTTTCTCTCAAATGGATCCCATGTGTGCTGGACCATGGCAGATTTTGCATTCAGCAATAAACAACTGAGCTCGGAGGAAAGTGGTCTAATTGTTTCACTGCCTGCAACCAACGGGGAAACGCTACCTCTGGTGATGCATTGAAGTATTGCAGTCTCTAAAAAAATACATGTAACCAATTGATTGCAAAACCTCCTGCAGGAGTGGTGAGTATCTGCAGTGAGGAAAGCTTGCAGGTGGGAGTAACCCTATAAAGTTTTATTTTTCAATTTACTTAGTGCTTTCGGGATTCAAGTTTGGAATAGGTTTTATGGCTGGTGGATTGCCTTAACCCATGTATAACGTTGATGTGGTCAAGTGCTAGCTGTGAAATTAGTTTAAATAACCAGACAAGTTAGATTCCCTGCAGTGTGGAAACAGGCCCTTCGTCCCAACAAGTCCACACCGGCCCCTTGGGGCATCCCACCCAGACCCATTCCCCTATAACCCACACACCCCTGAACACTATGGGCAATTTAGCATGGACAATCCACCTAGCCCGCACATCTTTGGACTGTGGGAGGAAACCAGAGCACCCGGAGGAAACCCACGCAGACACGGGGAGAATGTGCAAACTCCACACAGACAGTCGCCCGAGGCTGGAATCAAACCTGGGTCCCTGGCGCTGTGAGGCTGCAGTGCTATCCACTGAGCCACCCCAAAGTGTCTGTTCTACATTCAATCTCTGTACCCTGTTATGCATTCTTGTTCCTTGGAAAGAGGAGCATATGCCTGCTTTCATCAGAAGCTAATTCTCACTTTTGAATTTTTATATCAGTTTCTAGTTTGTCGTTTATGTGTTAGCTTTACACAGAGGAAAGAATGTTACTTCTGATCAGCTGGAGCGGGCATTTTCAATCTTGTTCTGGACCGTTAAAGCACATCATGACTGGATTAATTCAGTTAAAAAAACCCTTTTTTTATTCACTTATGGGATGTGAACTCCACTGGGCAGGCCAGTATTTATTGACTATCCCCTAATTTTCCAGAGGGCCTTTGAGAGTCAACCATATTGCTGTGGGTCTGGAGTCACATGTAGGCCAGACCGGGTAAGGATGGCAGTTTCCTGACCTAAAGGACATTACTGAACCAGGTCGGTTTTTCTGACAATCATGATCAAAATTAAACTCACAACCTGAGGCCAGTACGGTGGTGGGGGGGTGGTTTGTTGCTGAGGCCATCACAGGGATGGGGGCTGGTTCCTAGACCAGCAAAGGGAGTCGGTTGGGGGGGGAGGGTGCTGAGGCCAGCACAAGGAGTGGGGGTGGGGGTGGTGGTGGTGATGAGGCTGGCACAGGGAGTGGTGGGGGGGGGGGGGGGGGTTTGGTGGGAGTGAGGCCAGCACAGGGAGTGGAGGGGGGTGGTGGTGGGAGTGAGGCCAGCACAGGGAGTGGAGGGGGGTGGTGGTGGGAGTGAGGCCAGCACAGGGAGTGGAGGGGGGTGGTGGTGGGAGTGAGGCCAGCACAGGGAGTGGAGGGGGGTGGTGGTGGTGCTGGTGAGGCCGGCACAGGGAGTGGGGGGCGGTGGTGGTGAGGCCGGCACAGAGAGTGGGGAGGGGGAGGGTGAGGCCGGCACAGGGAATGGGGGGTGTGGGGGTGCGTGGTTGCCATTAACTCCAGTTCAGAGCTTAAGGATCATCTGTTTCAGGCTCAGTTCAGCCAAGCTCCTCTTACCCAGGTGAACAGTACAGTCTGAAACTCACGTTGACCTCCACTGAAGACTTCCACTGAAGAAGTGGCTGAAAATAGAACCACTCTGAACTCCAGTTCAGGATGCAGCCCTGTCCAGAGGTTTCCCTGTCCCTCTTCAATGGTCCTGTCTCCTATTCACCACTTATTGTGTTTCCCACTATTGCCATCAAGGACTGTGTCAATACTGACACCTGTTAACTAAGGAACAGACCCCAATGAACCACTGGGTTTTCTGCAGACGGCACAGGAAGACAGCAAAAAGACTACCCACTCCCCAGTAACACTGCCTGCCCCAGGAGTAAGCTATACAAACTGAAATTGAGCCCAGCAGAGATTAACAAACAGCAAAGATGACAGGATGCTGAAATACAGAATCAAACCAGTGGAGTACAAGTTGTAGAACTGATGCTGGGATGATATAGTGCTCTGATCAGAGCACACTTTGTGTATTCATCTTCTTTCCTCTTTGTCTCCTTTCATTTTCCAACTCCTGTACGACCTTATTTGCAATGAATATGAGTTGTCTCATTTTCATATGTTGGGAGTTTGTTGGTCCATCGCACTGGAGCTAACAGTATAACAGTGGCAACCAAACTTGTGAGACATCAGGACCCTAGTGCTGGTGGAATCGGAAGACCAACATGAATGTTGTCACGGCTGCTCATTACAGAGTCTGGCAGCTCCAGAACAGAAGAAGGGAATCTTTGAAACTGAAACGTGCTGAAGAAAGTAACTGTTCCTACAGCTTGTTCCAATTCTGTGTTGCATATTGCTGCCATGTTACTGGCAAAAGCAGTTGTAGAACAAGTTCCAGTGGGGAATTACTTTGGAACAAAAGTTAATTAGTAAAAACACCATCACATCAGAAGGAAACATTTTTAGTTTTAGATAACCTGAAGCATGTTTTTATTGAAATGCTCTTGTCTCTAGGGTCTCCTGCCCTAAGAGGCACAAAGGATGATGACAGCCTGCCAGGACCTAGAGGAGAAGCTGGATCTGGAAGTGGAGTCCTTTACAGTGAGAAAGGTGCAAAGGTAAATTGTTGAGCTGAGGATCAGTGAGACAATTTTGCTTAAAGCTTATAACTCGTGGGCAAGAGAGAGCCTGACTCATCTTGGAAACTGAGAATTTTTGAAATTAATCAGAGCTACAGTGCCTTCTCCTGAACTCCAAATGACCAGAAATAAGGTCTAAATTCCATCTGCATGTTTTTTTAACAGGTCTATCAGCTATGTTGTTCATGTTTTAATGTGTGTTTACTAGAAATGTAATGTGACACATTGGTGCAAGAGAAGTAAACCCGATTGATTAAAAAAAGGGCATTGCTGCAAATCTGGTTACAAATTATGGAGACACTCCTTATTGCGCTTGGCAATTAGAAACTTTTCATTCCGTCTGGTAACAGGTCAAAGGCCTCAGGGTTAGGCCACATGAGTACAATTAACAGGAGAAGATCAATTGTCCAATCACCTATCCCATACCACAGTGCTAACTAATGCACTAGAATATATCTGCTACCCACAATTACAACATTTACTGGGAGAAGAGAACCCGAGCCAATTAGAGGACAATAATTTGAAAAATCCTCTTTAAATGAATGAAACTAATCCTTGAGACTAGATTGACCTCAGCTATATTGCAAGATATTGATTTGCCAATATCAATACTGCTTCCAAAGTTGTTTGATTAGCAAGAAAGGATAAAACCAGCTCCGTTCCATTCTACTTTAATATTCTGGATCTGCTACATCAGTGAGGCTTGTGTCTGTTGTACCAGGCAAGCCAAGTTCACATGACAATTTTAATTTACCTCCCAGCAACCTTTAGAACTGACGTGCCCTGTGAGCTGTTGGTTAGCATGTAGATTTTTAAATTACAGTGAGCAAGGAAGCTCACTTGTCTCAGCCTCTAACCTTTCTCCAGATTCTTTTATAAAGTCATACAGCATGGAAACAAACCCCTCAGTCCAGCTTATCTATGCTGACCTGACTCCTCTTCTTTTCAAATTTAATTCCTTTTTGACAATGAATGTTCTTTCATTTTTCAAAATCTCTTTGAATGTCCTTTGATATATTATCCCACCCAACGTTACTGTTCTTCCCATACCCACCAGACCAGCAGTGCAGATTCCACATACTTCCTCTCACCGCAGCTATTTGTAATGATCATATCTTCACCTTCCCTGACCACATTTAACTCAATCAGCATCCCACACTCCACATGCAAATGTTCATTTCCAATTTCCTTATTCAACCATGTTTAATTTTTTTTGAGCAGCATGGCATGGTTTTGCATAAGTGTTTCACATCTGTTATTTATTGTGTAAACAGGATGTTTTCAAGGCTCTGTTTATCCTGAATTTCATTTGAACCCATGTATGAATGTTATTATTTTTTTCTGAACATCAGAATAAAATGGGATTCATTCTTACGCAATGAAAACTCAAACTTTAATAAAAACAAGCTGTGCATTGGCATGTACTCAGACTAATGCTGTTTTCCACAATAATTTGTTTATATAGCCGAAACAGCATCTACAGATATGCTCTGATTTATTAATTTGTACATATTTTTGCTAATGAAGTAAAAAACAGTGTGCTAATAGATGTTATTTTGGCAGAAGAAACTGAACAAATACATGAGAATGTTAAATTCTAAGAAAAAGCAGTCACGATGCTTTTGTTAATCAGTACACATTGCCAGGGTGTGTGTGTATCACTTAGCTAGACAGCATTTTCCACCCATTCGTGCTTGTCTTCAGGGCATTAATAGTGTTCCATGATGAATCAGCTTTATCCTCTTCAAAGCAAATCTAAACATTTCTTTAACATTTTTCAGGGTGTAGGTGTCATTTGCCAGATTGGTATTAATGTTCACCCCTCGTTGGCCCTTTATGAAGGTGTAGAGAACAGGACAAAAATGAAGAGGAGTAGGAGGAAATCCATTATGTTGAGAAACTGCAGCGAAATGGACATATTCCATTTCTTGTCAAAGAGTGATTCAGCTGATGAGGTATTTGCAGATTGTGTAGAGGTTGTTTGGAACGTTATTAGTTCAAGTATAGCAATGGACCAGAGATAATGTAACAGATTTCAGATATTGCAAATCCAAATTCCATCAGTGTTGGCAACTGAAATACATTGTGGAACACTAACTGACCTTCAAACATTAAATAATGAGTTGAGGGCATAACTGCAAAGGATTTAATGACAAAAAACAAATCACTTGGAGATTGAACTAAGCCAATTGAATAATGTTTTATAGATAAACAAAGTTGTGATTTCCTCAGGGTACCTGAGGTGGGCGACAACCATTTAGCACATATCAGGACCACACAATGCAATGTTTTTCTCAACTAACTGTTCAGACAATCAAAGCATTGCGGGGATATTTCCTTGCATGAAGTTCCCGTGTACAAGGGCTTTTCTGTGCAAGGGTCTTTCTGAATGAGGATTTCTGTGTACAAATGTCCTAGTGTAAGGGTCTTTTTGTAGGAGGTGTTCACTATATGAGGGTCTCCTCCTTACTGAATGAGGGTCTTTTGTCTAAAGGACCATGGTATTTGTATCACTGTACAAGTATCTCCCTCTACAAGAGGCTGGTTATATGATGGCTTCTGTATATGAAGGTCAAAGGTCTTTTTCTGTACTAGAGTGTTGGGGGCACAGTGTAGGGGTCTTGCTGGAAAGGATCTCTGTCTGAGTGTGAGGGTATCATTCTACAAGATCTCCCTGTGAGATACGAGCATCTCTTGTGTACGAAGAACTCATTGTAAGATTGTCTTGCTCTGCAAGGGTCTCTCTACATACTTTTAGGCCTTATTTTTGTTGTTGGATCCCTGTCACTGACCATCACTACAGGTTGTGTAGGTCATGTTGTTATGTACACATTGACTGTGCTGATATGGGATTTTACAGCTGACACAAATTGTTTTCTTCTTGTTTAGGGTGACAAAGGTGATCCAGGAAGTAAGGTACGTGGTCATACATATTTATTAAAGTAGTTAAATATGAGACAGTTAAACTGTGTTACATGCTGCCAGCAAGTGAGAATCTCCTTTAGAGTGCGGTTTATAGAATCTGCCCAGCAATTTCTGCACAGCACCTGTTACATTGTGCATTGCGAAATGCACAGTGAGGATTTGAAAAACAAACATTAAAAAGATTAACATGTTAATTAAAACATAAAATACTGCCAATAAGCGGCAACTCAAGCACCGTCTGTGGGGAGAGAAACAGAGCTAATGGCCTGGATTTTACTGTCCCAAACTGAGTGGGTGCCACCACCACCCAAAATGTTGCAAAATATCTACCTTTGTATGAAACAATCTGTTCCAAGCAGCAAACACGTCTAACCACACACTTTTAATTCGGTGAGTGCCTGTCACCCTGTTGTGTTCATTCTTGGGCACTTCTCCCTGCTGACTGCTCGTACTGTGCCTGAGTCACCAGTAGGGGTGCCAAGCCACCGTTTTTTTTTGCCCTGACGTTACTCCGAGAGAAATCGCAGGATCAACAATTGAGTACAAGCTTTATCTGAATTTCCAATTTTGTTTGAAAGGATGATTAGCCCAAACCCCGTCAACCCTCTCAGGTGAATGTCAGAAATCTCGTGGCATTATTTAAGATAAAAGCAAGGAAGGTGCCCCAGTTTCCTGGCCCCAATGAGAATCACCAGAAAAGACGAGCTGTTAGCTCCTGTTTGTGGGAATTTATTGCTAATTAATTGCAACTTTTACCTGCTTTGAAACAGTGACCACACTTTAAAACTGTTTTGTGGACTACAGAGTGTTTAGGGACACCCTGAATGGGTCTTACCTCTAACATTGGTGTTTCCTCTAACATTGAGGGCAACAGATGAATAACAGTACAAACAAAAACAGAAATTGTTGGAAAAACTCTGGCAGCATCTTTGTAGATGGTGTATTTTCTGTCTCAATTACAGTTCTCTCCTTAACTTGTTTACTTTTCAAACCCTCACTGTGAATTTCAGAGTGCATCACATAACAGATGCTCCATAGAAATCACTCGACAAATCAGACAAACTTGCACTGCAGTGCAGAATCTCACTTGCTAGTTTCTGTGCATTTCAGGTCACCTGTGTTCGCAGTTCTTTGTTTTATTCTGGATGATGCTTTGAATTCACCCCCTTTTAGTTCCAGTATCCAGGATCTAATCCCTCCAGCATGGATCCCCAACTGTCCCAAACACATGACTCGAAAGCAGCAGTGCAAACAATGCTGCAGGCTTTCTACTGCCTCACCCTGGATGAAATGGACATTACTGCAGGCATTGATGCACTGAAGTTTAACATGTTCGCATTGTGTTCAGAATTCTTAATCTTGATGATGAATACGGTGCCACAATATCAGCATTGTCCTGCTGGAGGATTTTAGTTTCTCGGTATGACCTTAAAGTAACTGGAGCTCCCCCTGGTGGAAACAAGTCTATAAATTATTATCAGAGATAGTAGGAACTGCAGATGCTGGAGAATCCGAGATAACAAGGTGTAGAGCTGGATGAACACAGCAGGCCAAGCAGCATCATAGGAACAGGAAGGCTGATGTTTCGGGCCTAGACCCTTCATCTGAAAATTTTAACCTCACTGCAAAGCCTCTTCTAAGGATGCCTACCCTGAAGAAGTTATCCTCCTCCCTCTGGAAAAACCTCAGGGAATCTCTCTCCCACTGCAACTCTCCTCTATCCATCTTCTACCCGCCTCTCCCTGTCTCCCTATTTATTTCAGAACCCCCTTGCCCCCCCACCATTTTTTAAGAAGGGTCTAGGCCCGAAACGTTAGTTTACCTGGTCCTCTGATGCTGCTTGGCCTGCTGCGTTCATCCAGCTCTACACCTTGTTACCTATAAATTATTATCTTTCACTTTGCAGTCAAAGAGACGCACACAGCAGATACTCCTGCAATTTTCTCACTGTACTTTACTCTTTCCAGATGATCAAAGAAATTGGCACTGGTATCTTCTCAAAACTCAAGGTTGTTTGAAGTCAGTCCGTGGATGTTAGAACTCAGTTTCTCCAAAACATTGTCTGCACCTCACCATGTCATGGCTTTCTTTGATGCCTCTGGCTCAGTGGCAATGCTTTCATCTCTCATTTGAGTGGTGTGTTCAGATCCTACCCTGAGACTTGAGCACAACATCAGGCTGATGCTTCAGTAGTGACAGAGTGCACTCCTTTGAAGTGCCAGCTTTTGGAAGCATCATTAACTGAGGCCCTGACTGCCCTCTGAACTGGAAATAAAAGTTCCCCTGGCAGAATCCAGAGAGGAGCAGAGGATTTTCTCCAATGTCCTGGCTAATACTTACCCTTCATCCAGCGCCTCTAAAAGTGGCAATCTGGTCATTTATCTTTCGCTATTTTTGTTTCAAAAATGTACTTTATTTTTGAAAAATGTCAGTCCCTAATTATTTTCATCGTTTATCCTAACTTTCAAAGAAGAAAGGATATCCAAGCAATTCATGGAAACAGTTTTCATTCTACTTGATCAATAATTCTTCCTGGACATCACACAGTGCTATTCGAAGTGAGGCAGTTTGATCAGATGCATTGGTACTCCACCGACAATAGAAGGCGTGCATATAGAAGAGCCTAAGGCTCAGTTTGACTTGCAAACACAACAGCAGAGTCTCGCAGTTCATTGAAATGCAGAAGGGGCACTGCTCTGTTCTGTTTACCCTGCTCCCAAGCCTCTGCAGCCTCAAACAAAAACCGATCAAGCTCCCTTTTTATTAATAACTCAGTTTGATGAATAAAACGTAGCATTGGTGAAGGCAGAAAAGTAGAATTGCTAATGCGTGTTCAAGCTACGCGGAAGCTCAAAAGATCTGCCTGACAGCATTAATAATTATCCACAGGCAGCTACAGTGAAATCCTCTGCTTTAATTACATCCTGTATGAATTTAATGAGAGGTTGATTCTCCCTGTTGTTTATCCACACCGTCTGCTGTCAGGTGCTGCAACAGAACAAAGGTGATGGGCCCTAGTAGGCTTCAACATGGGCAGCCCGTATTCTGTTAAATAAAACCTTGTGCTGGGCATAAATGGTGTGCCATGACAGTGATGCCTGGAGAAAGGTGCATCAACCAAAGAGACAGAATGAGGCTTGTCATCAAGATTCACCCATATGTAACAGTGACTTGCTGAGACCTGTTGGTGTCAGTAATGCTGTCAGAACTCTCCAACAACCTCAGTTGTGGAGCTGAGGGGAAAGATTCATTGGAGGGCATTGGGTGAGAGAGAAAAGGAATCACACACAACAGAATCCCCTCATCCTCGAGTAAGGAGACTAAAATTGGCATACTACATCAAACGTTGTCTCATCAATGCTTTACACAGCAGCAATAAGACATAATTCTCACCTATCAGTTTCTTTATAACAAGTTATTTGCATTTGTAATGATACTGCTGTGCCTACATTTTGTGATTCATGTATGAATTTGGGTTCCTTTGAATAACAATGTTTCCCAGTCTCCTTTTTATTGAAAGATTCCACCTTTTCATTTTTTTCGTATCAAATTATACACCTGTCCATTTCTCCACTCTGTATTCCCTCTGCCAGCTTCTTGGTCACTCACTTAATCTGTCTTAATCTTTTTTGCGGCCTCTGTATGTCCTCCTCACAGCTTACTTCCCTGCATAACTTTGGATCATCAGTTCATTTGAAGAATCAGGACCATTTTGTAGAGTAGATATGAATGGTAGGGACACAATTGCAAACAGATGTCTATTGGGAACTAAAATGTTCTGACAAAAAACAAACTGTGTGTTACGTTTGAGTCTGATAGCAATGGTCTTTTATAAGTCGCGTTTGACAAAGGATGGAAGTAAACTGTTAGTTTCATACACTGAGTGAACAACAATGATTTCCTGTCAGGTTACATTAAATGGGGCAAAGGTTTAATTCCAGGATTGCTGTACTCTCCAGATGTAAGATCAAGACAACTCTCACAGCCATGTGGAGAAGCATTTGTACCAATTTAACCCATAATTCCTGCTTTGAGCTTCTGCCACTGTTCCCCTTATCACTGATACAGTCATATACCATTCGGTTTGATTGGTAATGGTACAGCTTTGTGTGTGGCTGCTTCCAGATGCAGGTTGAAAGATGTTTCCAGCTCACTAATCAGGAGACCTACACCAAGTGTGACCTGACACAGTTTTGTGATCCTGATGCCAGAATTGTGTACTTTGCTTTCTTTTGTGGAATGTGAATGTCACTGGTTAGATGAGTATTTGGTAAGCATCCCCCATTGCCTTTGGGAAGGTAGTGGCAAGCTACCCACATGAGCCATTGAACATGTGGTGTAGATACGTCAGGAATGGTGTCATGCATCATGCACATTCTGACCCAGTCCATTACCAGGCATTGAATATCCACACACTCCCATTTAGGGTCCAGGAAGTAGGGATCACATTTGTGTGAGGCCAGCAGAGACCGATTGGCAACTCTTCCACATTCCCACTCCCCATTGTGGCACCCTCCTATCTATGTTTACCTTGCCCACACCAGGATAAAGTTCAGGCTCAACTCAGTGTTAAAGTCACCTCCTTAACCTCCCCCTCCAGCAACTTACCCTATAGCACCAGACCCGTGCTCCTGTCTTCCTGACAGTACTGAAACAAAGCTTTGGGATTTCTGACTCGAGCCTCGCAGCATGGACCATGGGAATGTAAACACTTCCTGCTGACTGCCTCAGAGATGTGTCCTCACCTCAACAGAACATCCTTGAAGTCAAAATCACATTAATCGGCATAAATAATTGGGAATTAAGGCAATGCCAAGCCTACAGCAGTGTATTTTGTTGTTGAACTCTAATATTTCAAGTTGCAACTCATTGTTCAAGCAAATCAGGTCCAGGATGTTTAAGAAGCTGCTGTTGAGGAAATGTTTCAATATTTAATGCTATGCCATAAAAATTTATTCCAAGAAATAAAGTATTCACAGCAGGTTTCGCTGAGGATATGTTTTAAATAAACATTCAAAATATTGCAAGAGATCAACTAGAAAATTACTTTGTTCCCTACTGTGTCTGAAAATCTGCTAGCAGTGTCCTGGTCACCAACGTGAGGCCATTTGCAAAGGCTCAACATTCAGAATTCAAACTGCCCTCTTGCTATGTTAGCATGTCACGATAACCTGGACCTCTAAACACAGGGCACAGGTGAAGCTGAGCCACACGGGGTGGAGGTGGGGGACCAGCATGCTTTGCACATTGTTCGTTCTGTCATTCGCTGTCATCATCTGTGACCTCACTGCCTGTTGTGTCAAGTGTGGGAGGGGCCAACACACCATCATGATGCCAGCAATTTACACCAAATCCATTCACCCTGCTCTTGGCTAACTGTGTGGAAGAGTAAGGTAACATACCGAGAACAGACACTGAGAGGAAGTGGAATAATATTGCCATTAAAATGACTCTAAAGCAGTTTTAAACATGAATTAACCTTGTTCAAGAAAGGTTCTGAGCTTACTTAGGAGAAAAAGGAGGGGGTAAAATATCTGAGATAATAGGAGCTGCAGATGCTGGAGAATCCGAGATAACAAAATGTGGAGCTGGACCTCATTGGTCGAGAACGCTCTCGACCGTGTCTCCCACATTTCCTGCAACTCATCCCTCACACCCCCTCCCCACAATAACAACCAAAACAGAATCCCCCTCGTCCTCACGTACCACCCCACCAACCTCCGGATCCAACGCATCATCCTCCAGCATTTCCGCCATCTGCAATCCAACACCACCACCAAAGACATTTTTCCCTCCCCACCCTCATCTGCTTTCTGGAGAGACCACTCACTCCCTTGTCCTCTCCACACTCCCCTCCAGCCCCACCACACCGGGCACTTTTCCCTGCAACCACAGGAAATGCTACACCTGCCCCTACTCCTCCCACCTCACCCCCATCCCAGGCCCCAAGAAGACCTTCCACATCAAACAGATGTTCACCTGCACATCTCTTAATGTGGTGTACTGTATCCGCTGTTCCCATTGTGGCCTCCGCTACAGCAGGGAAACCAAACGGAGGCTTGGGGACCGCTTCGCGGAACACCTACACTCGTTTTGCACTAAACAACTGCACCTCCCAGTCGCGAACCATTTCAACTCTCCCTCCCATTCCTCAGATGACATGTCCATCCTGGGCCTCCTGCAGTGCCACAGTGATGCCACCTGATGGTTGCAGGAACAGCAACTCATATTCCACTTGGGAACCCTGCAGCCCAATGGTTTCAATGTGGTCTCCACAAAACCTCCCCTCCCCCAACTGCATCCCAAAACCAGCCCAGCTTGTTCTGAGGAAGGGTCACTGGACCCGAAATGTTAACTCTGTTTTCTCCTTCACAGATGCTGCCAGACCTGCAGAGCTTTTCCAGCAAATTTATTTTTGTTCCAGTTCGTCCCCGCCTCCCTAACCTGTCCTTCCTCCCACCTGTCCCCTCCTCCTACCTCAAGCCCCAACCCCATATCCTACCTACCAGCCTCATCCCGCCCCCTTGAACTGTCTGTCCTCCCTGGACTGACCTATCCCCTTCCTACCTCCCCACCTACACTCAACTTTCCTACACTCAACTTTACTGGCTCCATCCCTGTCTGTCTCCTCTCCAACTATCTTCTCCTCTATCCATCTTCTATCTGCCTCTCCCTCTCTCTCTACTTAGAGAGAAACCCCTTCCCCTCTCCCATTTCTGATGAAGGGTCTAGGCTCAAAACGTCAGCCTTCCTGTTCCTCTGATGCTGCTTGGCCTGCTGCGTTCATCCAGCACCCACCTTGTTATCTCATTAAATCTATATGTTTATTTAGAGTCATAGAGATGTATGGCACAGAAACAGACCCTTTCATCCAATTTGGTCCACGCCAACCAGACATCCTAAATTAATCTCATCCCATTTTCCAGCATTTGGCCCATATCCCTCTAAACCCTTTCCTATTCTTATACCCATCCAGATGCTTTTTAAATGTTACAATAGTACCAGTCTCCACCACCTCCTCTGGTCATTCATTCCATACAAGCACCACCCTCTCTCTGAAAAAGTTGCCTCTAATGTCCCTTTTAACTCTTTCCCCTTTCGCCTTAAACCTATGCTGTCCTGTTTTGGATTCCCCCTGCCCTGGGGAAAAGACCCTGTCACGGTAAACTTGAATTCTATAACGGATTCTGTAGAATTATTATAATATCGGGAGGAAGCAGCTGCCGAAGCAAAAGGATGGGGAAACCCTGGTTTCCAGAGCTTGGAAATAAAAAATGTCTTTGTTGTTCACAACAAACCTTCAGGATAACCAAGATAATAGTTAGTTAGTCTGCTGTGGTATCAAAACATTGTGACACTAGAAACCGAGCCAGTCCCCATGCTACAATTCCAGTCAAAATTTGTTTCAAACAAATACATAATTTGTAAAGATCAAAACACAAAGAAATAATCATAGTGATTGTAAAACCTTACAGTTTCATGATATGTCAAGAGAAAATATTAATGGCTGGAAATGAAGACAGATAGGTAATTGAAAACTAATGTTGGATAAATGAGCGAACCCTGCCCCCCACCTTAGGGTGGAGTAATTATTTTGGACATAGGCCTTCCCCTCCGACCCGTTATGGCTAGGCCCAATTTCCTGCGTCGGGGCTAGATTAGGTCACTCACAGCCTCCCAGCCTGGTTCCTGCCAACACTTAGGGAAACGCCAGTGCGGAAGAGGATGGGGAGATCATGGTGTAATGGCACTAACCACCAGTCCATAATGAAACAGTCTGCTCTTAGCAGTGTCTCAATGCCTACTCGCCAGGAATGATACTTCAAAGCGTGGGTTTTGTAAATTGCCTGTTGTGACAAAACTGAAATTTATTTAAATGTATTCTTCTGGCATTTTCTGCACATTTAGGTCCTTGACGTTCTGCGTTTGCAGGAAGATTTATCTCTGTGTTTGCAGCTGACTATCGGCTTTTATGAGGAAAACTACAATACCCATAATTTTAATCAAGACAGAATTACCTGGAGCTCATTGGGAACCACCCGAAAGGTTTAGGGAGAGACCTTTCCAGGCTGAGGTAGACTGAGCTGGGAGTCATTTGAAAGAGAAGAATGTATCAAGCTCTGAAATGTTAAGAAGTCTTTCAACAGAGTTGTAGTTAATCTCAGACTGAAGTATGGGGACACATTCAGTCAAATATAAGTGATGATATTTAAGGTTTAAAAGAAAAGAAAAAGGAATTGAGCTGTGACAGAGACTGTAGGGTCTTGGCCCGACATGTCACTTTCCTGCTCCTCTGATGCTGCTTGGCCTGCTGTGTTCATCCAGCTCCACACCTTGTTATCTCTCGAGGAATCTAAGTCAGGAGCATAATAATAATAGTTAAGAAAGAGTTAACTGCAGTTCCAGAAGATGAAATTTCTGATCAGTTCAAGCATGTCAAAGTATTACAACAAACAGAAACATCTCTCTCAGAAAGAAATGGGCTGGGTCTGGTCAGTACTGGATGACCTTACAATTACAGCAATGTTTGGAAGACCTGGCAGGGGTTGTGGGTAATTTTTACTATGCATTTAAAATGCTTCCAATCTGTTTTCTAAAGGAATAGCGTGATTTTCCCTTTACTTATCTACATTTCTGTTGTTAATAAACTTTTGCTTTGTTTCACAGTTTCAGATATTTTGTTTTTAGCATAACCTCAGAATTAAAGGGCATCAATTTAAGAGTGAGATGAGGAATTTCATCTCTCGGAAGGTTGTGAATCTTTGGAACTCCTCGCCACAGAGAGCTGTGGGGGCTGAGTCCTTGTGTCAGTTTAAGGCTGAGATAGACAGATCGTTGATGATTCAGGGAATCAAGGGCCGGGGGAAAAGGACAGGAAAGTATTGTGAAATGTGTCGGATCAGCCATGAACCTATTGAATAGCAGAGCAGGCTCAAGGGGCCAAATGACCTATTACTCCTTACTTCTATGGTCTTTCAAGGGGGTTAATGATTAGAGTCAACAGTAAATATAATCTATTTGTTTCTAATAATTAGCAGTTCTTTTTAAGAACAGAAGCCTGGGCTTTTCTGTTAACCTGATCATACAAAGACAAGCAAATTGGAGACTTTGTAGTAGGCATCCTTAGAAGAGGTTTCACATCGTGTACTTTGATTAAAATCTTCAACTTTTGTGACGGCTCTCGGAATAATGGAACTTGGTTTCCAGGGTGAAGGATTGGCCTGGATGGAGAAAACAGTTTTTTTTTCATGCTCACCAGGTGAAAGCGCAGCCTCTGAGTATCACATCCCGTGGTTTAATGATTCTGAGGTATGAAATAATCCGACACAACAGAGTATTATCATTCAGTTGATCCATCAGACCTCAAATGATCTTTGCTGCTGTTCATTGACAGTGGATTCTATAAACCTTGCCCTCTCTTTTGGGCAACTTACAATATCATGTAACTTACAGACTATTTTGTTGATTTGATCTGAAGGGCGAAGATGGACTGGGATCGATTGGATTTAAGGGTGACAAAGGTGAACCTGGAATGACTGGCCCACCTGGACCGCCCATAGTGAACCAAGTTAACCCTGCAGAGCCTGGGCGACCAGGACCAAGAGGCTCACCAGGACCTCCTGGAAAAGATGGTCAACCTGTAAGTAACGTGTGGGCTGGAGTTCAATGCCATTGTTTTGCTTGCTTCTTTATTTACCTAACCTTGCGTGGACCAAGTAACACCTTAAAAATCTTTCAAACCAATGTTGCAGGCATGTGTCAAATGCTACTTTGGAGCAGTGTTCACCATGGGGCTTGTGGCTGACTATTAGAATGCTGGCCGACTGACCCAGGCTACACTCAACACCAGCATGAGGGCGCCTGAGTGAAATCCTCACCAATCTGCTACCATAGGAATGTCACTGCACTGGTGTAGTTCCTGCTGAAATTCGAATATTGATCAAAATGCTTAACCATAGTTTCATTTCTGTGCTTTCAATAGGATTTTCAGCCTAGCACCTTAATTCTAACTGTACTTTCTCACTACAGGGTGTGCCAGGAAAAGATGGACTGCCTGTGAGTGTTCAATTTATTTCAGTCATTTGTACAGTGGGCTGAGACAAAATACAAAACATACACCGCACTAAATGGCAATTACTTTGATTTTGATGCTCCCTGACAGATGTTCAGGTGACAGGGCCTGTTATTGTGAAATTTGGATTTCTTCATAGTGAAATAAAGTGTGTGAATAAACATAATACCAAGGCCAATGGTGAGCTGAGCAGAACTGAAGAACCATACTTAATTCTAATCAACATATGACCTGCTGACTTTTGAAGAGACAACAGAGGAAGGAAACTTAATTAATTCTTGGATTTTGTGAACAAGGAGGCTGGGAATGTTTACTCCATTTTCAGTGCCTGCTTTTTAAAGTCACGTTAAGGTTGTAAAAAGGCAACAGAAGAGATGTACTAAAATGATACCAAGGATGGGAGGCTTTAGTTATGTGGAGAGAAGAGCAAAACTAATAAGTCTTTATTAGAACAAAGTAGATTGAATGGAGGTTAGATAGACAGGGATCTATATCATGAGGGCTTCTGAGCAAGAGGATAGTAAAAATACTCTTTGCCGATCATTGAGTCAGTAAATACGAAACACATTAAGGCTATGTGTGCCATCAATTCTACCCGAGGTGCATAATTGGAGCATCATGACCAGATGTTTTGCACTCCACCCCACCTCTGTAATTACCCCAGAAGAGGTAAAATTCCAGAGAAGCACAGGTCCAATGAGGATATAAAATTTTGAAAAATTCTTCTCCAACGTGCCCAAACAATTAAATTCAATTCAGGAAATTGGATTGACAAGGTGCACTGTTAAACCTTTTATCCATCATAAAACAACAAATGGAGAATTCTTTCTAAATTTCCATTAAAGTCGATGGAACAAAATTGGGCGGCTGTCACTATGCTGCTATTATTTGACCTCCTGATAGCACACTGTACCCTAAAGTATCTTGACAGAAAGAGTGACAAAAGCTACATCTATAGTGGATTTTAAAAAGGAGATGGATTTTTATTTGTTTAAGAAAAATCTTGAATGCAGGAGTGTAGGAGTCAATGAATAGTTCTTTCAGAGAGCTGGTATGGTCAAATAATCGTTCAAATAGTGACCTCCAGTTTTTTTTAATTCAGAGAAGCTAGTCAGAATAGAAATGAAGTTACCTTAACAACAACTGGATTCCCATTTGAGCACTCAGTTTAAATGTCAGCCTATCCCAACACAGAGCAAGTTCAGATGCTCTTGTTACTGGGTATTTCACTGTCGTCTACAGTGCTGACTCATACATCGTGATGTGAACAAGCCTTTTGCTAGTGCCGGAGCTCCTGTCCCTCTTCCAGACCCAGAATTTGGCTATGCATATAACTCCTACTGTGTGATTTTCTCGGGTTTGGAGATGTTAGGCACATCCACAGTTTGGAGGATTTTGTCTTATGGAATCAAAACCAACCAAATTTGCAAATTGTGCCTCCCATGACAAATCTTGTTTGTAGAAATTTAAAGTATCTTAAGAATGACAGAACTGGTATAAACACTAATGCCTTTTTTGGGGGCTAGCCATAAATCAAGCGGAGATTGATGGGTTGTAACTGCCCCTTTCACTGACTGTGGCTATGCAATAATTCCAGCTAGCACCATACCCAATCCTGCAACAGCACACAATTCATATCAATAGGAACAAACTTGGTAATTGTCATCAGCATCTCAGTGGAGACAGTTGGACAAATGAACATCCTCGTCAGATGGAGTTTGTGGATGGTACAAATGTTAGTCGATAAGAGTCATGTTACACCTGACCTGGAATTGTCTGATGTTAACCTTGGATGTAAAATGTAGAAAATTGTTCCATCGCCACCACTAATATCCAAAGGAACATGCAGCTCAAAACATACAGGCCTGGAAAATGCAATCCAGTCTTGTTGGTCAGCCTAAAAATTCATCTCCTCATTTTCACACTCCCTCAACACCTAAACAACTCTCTCTTAGCTTTTTCTTCATGTTATCTCTTAGTGCAATTCATGATTCACATTCTCCAGCTTCTGTGCAAAGTTTGTACATCTAAACTGTGTTTTCACTTTCCCATCTTCAAGTGTGAACTCAAATCCCTTAGCTTAAGGATTTGTAGCAATATAGTATTCTCTGGAGCTTCACTCTTCGCCCCCTGCCACATCCTACTTAATTAAAGCTGCCCTCCCCTGCAGTAATCCCTCAGGCTAAGGAATTCCACCCTTGACTATTGACAGGTAATCTAACTGACCAGCAGCTGAGTAGTTAGAGGCAGGACTCAGCAGTGGCTGCTGCTGGGACTGCAAACAAATCCACAAGAGAAGATCCGTGGATGATTTAAGAGCTCATACTCCAGTTCTGGATTGAGAGGGATTAGGCACTTTAGGGGATTGGGGGGAGGGGTGTAGGAAGATGGATGTTGGGGGCAGTAGGTTGCAAGGCTAAGAGTCACAGAGGGAAGTGCCTCCTTAAGGGTGCCCTCCATGGCACACCCTAAAGGAAATACCTCCCCTTTCTGTCCCACCTTTCCTTTCACTTGAGATGGTGAAGGGGCAGCAGACCTGCTTTCTTTGTTCCGCCTCCCCCACCCTCACATTTTATCGCACCAGAGGCATAGACAGTTCATTAACAATTTCTTAATACCGTAGGGGACAATTTGAGGGCGGGCAGTAGCTGGTGGGTTAATCATCCATCCTATTTTGCATACTGCCAGCAAGTACCCTATTTTGTGGAGCCACAGAATTCTTCCAATCCTCAGGGTTCCACTTATCGTGTTGTTTGCAGGTTGAAGCCAACTTCCCGTGCTGTCCCCTGATGGCCAAAGCGCACCCTCCTATGAGAAACCATGGGCTCAAGCTTGCAGATAGCATAAGATTCAATGATTTACCCCAGTGTGAGATTGTAGCAGGGAACAATGACTCGCTTTGGGATTTATTAAGCTGAGATACTAAAGGAACTGATATCCATACTTCTTACAGTAGTTGTGAGCAGTTGCATTTATTATTCATTGCAATGAACATTTTGAACTTTGATTAAGTCATTGGTCCATGATATACCTTATTAGGTTCCTTATCAGTGACCTTATTAATGTGAAGTAAGTAAATATTCATGTTTATTAAACAATTTTTTTTACATTCAGGGTCAACCAGGACCTCAAGGATTTGAAGGAACAAAAGGTGATCAAGGTCCCAAAGGAGAGAAGGTACGTCCAGGAGTTATGTTTGTTGAGTGGCTTCAAAGAAAAAGGGCCAGAACATGCCCAAAGAAATAGAGGACAAACGTGAAGAATAAATAATTCATATGAAGAATCAATAATTTATCTGAAGGTTAATCTGGAAATGGTGATGTCTTCACATCCCCCATTCCCAGTCATATCCACTTCTGTAGCAACAGCAGAAAGGTGGGTTACTATCTGAATGGCGATAGATTAGGAAAGGGGGGAATGTGCTATGAAACCCGTGTATCCTTGTACCAGTCGCTGAAAATAAGCATGCACATAACAGTAGGCAGTGAAGACGTCAAGTTGTATGTTGGCTGTCGAAGTGAGAGGATTTAAGTACAGGAAGAGGAATGTCTTGGTCAGGGCCTTGGTGAGACCACACCTGGAGGATTGTGTGCGGTTTTGGTCTCATTTATTGGAGGATGGATATTCTGGTTATGTATCGAGTGCAACAAAAATTTATCAGACTGATTCCTGGGATGGCAGGACTGATGTATGAGGGGAGACTGGATTGGTAAAGTCGATATTCATTGGACTTTAGAAGAATAACAGAGATCTTATAGAATCATATCACATTTTCTTCAGGACTATGCAGGAAAAATACTGAAAGGATGTTCCCAATGGCCAGGGAGTACAGAATTAAGGATCAGAGTCTAAGGGTATGGGGGTAAGACATATACGACTGTGATGAGGAGAAATTTCTTTCCCCACTGTGTGGTAAGCCTGTGGAATTCTTTGCCGCAGAAAACAGCCGAGGCTAAATCATTGAATATTTTCAAGAAGGAATTAGTTGTAGTTCTTAAGGCTCAAGGGGACAATGGGTATGGGGTGAAAGTGTGAACAGGGTACTGAGTAGAATGATCAGCCACAATCACACTGAAAGACAGGATCAAGTGACCTACTCCTGTCCCCACATTCTATTCTTCAATGTTTTACAGGTTTTTGAGAAAACTGGATGTTGTAGGAGGAAGGAAAAGCTAATGAAGATAAAAATTGCCACAGCCTTGTAACCCTTGAATAAGCATTAGAAGTATTATAATAATTAATTCTCAGATATGGACATTGCTAGAAAGGTCAGCAGTTATTATCCATCCCCATTTCACAGTAAGGAGTCATTTTTTTAAACCACTTATAGCAATTTGATATCAGTGAGTCACTTGCTAGACCACTTTATTGGTCAGATGAGAACTAACATGGACATGAGACTGAATAATTGAAACAAATTTCCATTCCTGAATGATAGCAATGAATGCTGTATATGGGTTAATAACTACATATTAATGACAAGATGCTCATCAATAATATCATGATAATGTCAGATCATGTGGAACTGAGACCTGATTGAAGAAGGCACAATAAAACTCTGCTTTATCTTGCTGTGTTACATAGTTAATACATGTTGTTGGTTTGCACTAATATTGTGTTCAATCTTCGTATTCTACATTCCCTACAGCTGCTCAAAATTTCAACTCACTTTGACTTTGCAGATAAAATTCTTGTGAAAACCCATTTTTCACTATATAAATATTGCAAGATGTCTTAGTGAAGTTTAACATCTATGTTTTGGATTTTTAAACTGGTAACATAACCATATCACTATGATAATGCAGTCTGAAACATGGCATATTTTAAACTTACAAAGAACAAAAGAGGAAAATAATCAGAGGAACCATGACTGTCAAGCTGCCTTGACCAAACTAAAAATCATATAGTGTGTCAAGCCTCTTCCCTGGTCTCCTGCTGCTGTATGTAGATCATGTATGCATTAATGCTGAAAGAAAAATAGCTGTAGGGAACTGGTGTGCCTGTTCTGAACAATTATGCACATTTTCTGCTCACAAGCAAGGATATCACAGTAATAAAACTATTGTAATGATTGTAGACAACTATTGTAATATTAACGTAACAGAAGAAACACTTTAATTTGAGGAATTTATCTCAACAATTTACCTGTGCGCTCTCTTTTATCTATTTTCCTTCTTTGCCCACAGCCTTTACTCATTGATTTAACTTTCCAGTTTTTCTAAAGTATATTGTAGTTACTTTTCTGGGTTTAGGTTAAATTCTATTAAGTATGACACAATACTTCACTAAAAGGAGCACAGATCAAAAGGTTCAGGCTATAATATTGCATTCCTATCGCTGCTCAGTGACCTATGGCTCAGGTCAACTTGCCTCTTCAAGTCAAACAGCTCCCATTGTTCATTTTAGCTCTGATTATCGAGGATACTGATCCCAGAGGACAGTTCTACTCAACCGAATAAGTATCAGAAACTGAATTTACTGACACAGTATTAGAGGATCTGAGTTCTTGTTTATAACTTACTTCTCAAATCAAATGGTTTTTCATACATTTGAATACCAGCCATGACACAGTTATCACAATGCACGTATTAATGCCTAAATATATACTTAAAATGTAATACGAGCAGACCTAATGATGGTAGAGTTAAGGATTCAGTGGTGTTACAGCTCATGGGTTCAGTTTCCTAGGCATTTACAAATCCACCTGCTTACAAGAGCAAGATATTATAGACACTGGAAATACTCAATAGGTCAGGCAACATTCATGGCTACAAAAAATAGTGAGCATTTCAGGTCAGTCATGTTTTATCTGAAAGTTCTAGTGAAAAGTCACCAGCTGAAGTATTGGACACGTTTTTGTGAGCTCAGTGACAACATGTTCCAGAGTGTGCAGAGTGAGGAAAGTCCTGGAATTGATGATGGATTGGGATCCAGCTTTCTTCTGGTTTTCTCCAAGGAACATGACAAGTTCCGTGGGCAGTGAGCACCATTTGACACGGTGGTAAAGTAATTGAGGTATTTAAGAAGGCAGTTAAGAGCTCTGTAAAACAGAGAATCACTTCCTAATATCATATGGGATGCATAATGTATGTTCCACCAACAAAGCTGAGTAGGAACTCCTCACCAAATTAATGTGACCTAATATAGCCTTCAGCTGACAATCCCTGATGATGTTGGATGTAGCACCTTTTACCCAATTCTTATCAATTATCTTGCACAGAGCTGAGGGTAATCTCACCCTATTGCCTAAGACACAGGATCCACATAATCTGTAGCTGGCCAGGCCTCTGACAAGGAGATACACTGTGCTGTGGCTCAGGAGGCAGTGGGGCAGTTACACCAAGTCCAGGACCAACACCTGTTTTCTCCAAAGCCACATGTACTGAGGTCGCATCTCTTACTCTTTCTACGTGGTAGTCTACATGTTTCTATGTCAACTGATTATATAGCAGTTAAAGTACAACTCCACATGAAGAGTATTCAATTCACTTATCTCTTATCAGTAGTTTTTAGTTTAGCACTGCTTTTCGAGGAACAGAGACAGAGGTGCACCTAAAAGGAGGTGATTCCCTTGTTGAAAGGCCTAGAGGTTTGGATCAATCTTTACAACCAGTTCGAACAGCAGGGCCTCCGAATGCTCAGGTTGGCAAGCCTGATAATTATAGACTTCTGCAATCCTTTGGAATAAGATCTCCACAAATGTTGGCCAAAGTATCGAGTGAGTTGTTGTGGCTAGTTCATTCTTTGTTATTTTCAAGTTCATAGCTCTTCTCTCTACCACTGTCTGTGGTTAGGTTCCTGGGGAACAAGGGGAAACCCACTCAAGGCCCCATTGATGGTCAGAAGATGGGAGTGCTGCAGCAAGTAAATCATCTCCTGACTCCCTAAAGCCTGTCCTTCACCTACACCACATTACAAGCCAAGTATGTGATGGAGCATTGCCCGTTTTCCTAGATGGGTGCAGCTCCAACAAGCTGCAGACTATCCAGGAGAAAGTAGACAAATTGATTGGCAGCACACCCCCAAGCATCCACTCCCCCAACTATTGATGCTCAAAAGCAGCAGTGTGTACTATCCACAAGATATTGCAGAAGGTTACCAAGGTTCCACCGATAATACCTGCCAAACACATGGCCATTTCCAGCCAGAAGGACAAGGGCAGCAGGTACATGGGAACGCCACCATTTGCAAATTTTCTTCCAAGTGATTGACCATCGAGATATAGAAATATATTGCCATTCCTTCAGTGTCAATGGGTCATAATCTCGGAACTCTCTCTCCAATGGCATTTCAGGTCTACCTGCAACAAATGGACTGCAGTGGATCATAACGGCAACTCACCACCAGGGAAGCACAAATTGAAAGAGCAACAGTTATGTGCCAACTTACAGTATGATATCTAGTGCTGGTACCAGATCTCTGTGCCTCTCCTATCTCTCTGTGGACAACATCTGTACTAGCGTCAGCTTCTGAATTGCAGGGCTTCTTCCTCCATTGTGATAAAGATGGCCATGGCTCCAGTTCCAACTGCAGCTGCTCTCTGAAATACAAAAGTGCAGAGTTAGGAACATGCAAAGCTCACTGATTGCTGAGGATGAGGATGAAATGTAGACAGTTAAGGAGAATAATTGTGAAAGATGAGAGTAAAGGGTTAATTGAATGAATTTGGGTGCCAAGGTGGAGCTTCAAGGAGGAAGCTGGAGAGAAACCATTGTTCGGTGCAGAGGAATGCTGGTGAGGTGAGGTAGCGAGGGCAGAGAGCTTTAAGATGTTCATTTTGCTAGATGCTTGAAGGACCAGGTCCCCATCACAACACTTAGACTGCTAACAGCCTCAATAATGCGCAGCCTTACCTGCCTGTAAGGGTGGTCAATCTCTTCATGTCATTCCCAGGAAACAGAAGCTGTCTGTGTCTGACTGCCAGAATCAGTGCTTCCATGTAAAGCTTGGAACTACTGCATTGCCTTTCCACATCTTCCACTATACTGCAGACCTTTCCTTCTTTCCAGAGTATTTTTTTCTCGGGACTCACTGATGCAGCTGTAAGTGCTGGTGGGGTCCCTTTGAAGTGAGATCTTCTTTTGCTGCTCTACGCCATCATAGGAACATGGGAGCAGGAACAGGCCACTCAACCCTTCGAGCCCGCTCTGACATTTAACGTGATCATGGCTGATCTTCTCCTGGTCTCAACTCCACTTTCCTGCCTACTCCCCACAGCCCTTTATCCTGCTTTTCATTAGAAACACGTCTATTTATTTCTTAAATCTGTTGATTGACTCTGCCTCCACTCTGGGGCCGTGAGTTCCAGCATCTCACAACCCACTGAGAGGGTCATCTCCCCTTCCATCCATAATTGGTGAAGGAAGCTGGAGGTCGGATCGTAATTACTCCAACCTGGGAAATGGCAAACACAAGGCACACTATTTAAAGATCTGGGCTCCCCACCTACAGTGGTCTAACCATTTCAGCAGGGTCAAAAGTGAGGAGATTTTATCTGTTAACCGTGTCTGTCTCTCCATTGATGCTGCCAGACCTGCTGAGTTATCAGCAGTATCTATTTTCAATATATATTGATAAGACCCAATTTTAATACATTTCTCTTACTCTTTCTACGTGGTAGTCTACATGTTTCTATGTCAACTGATTATATAGCAGTTAAAGTACAACTCCACATGAAGAGTATTCAATTCACTTATCTCTTATCAGTAGTTTTTAGTTTAGCACTGCTTTTCTGTAGGATAATGCTTTATTAACATGCCAATGTACAATATCACATACATTCATTACCCCACAAAGTAAACCTCTTTATTTTTCAAACTGTCTTTGATTCAGCATTATTTGTTCTAACATCTTGCTCCCATCGAAACAACAGTTGTGAGAAATGATACGTACCCAGCTGTTTCACTTTTGAAGAACAATTTGCTTTTCCTGCATTTAATAGAATTTTCTGAAATTTGAGTCATCCTTCACTGGCATATCCTTTAAATAGATTGACTGGAACTGAGATAAATAGCTTTGATGTAGTTAAGGCAAAGCTAGATAAATGCTCAATGGAGAAAGGAATACAAGCTTTGCTGGTAGGGACCACAAACAGTTGTCGTGTGCAAAGGTCTGCGCAACATAATTGATGCAATTTTATGTGATTGACTAAACTGCCATTGCTTTAAGGTCAGCACTAACTCAATAGCCCAGTGGAGGTGACTTAGCTCAGTTGGCTGGATGGCTGGTTTGTGATGCAGAGTGATACCAACAGTACAGGTTTAATTCCCACAATGGCTGAGTTACCACAAAGGGTTTTCCTTCTCAACCACTCCCCTCGCCTGAGGCGTAGTGACCTTCAGATTAAACCACCACCAGTTATCTCTCTCTCCAATGAGAGAGCAGCCCTCTGGTCCAGCAGGATTATTGCAATTTTACCTTCTCTATTTCAAATTGCCTAACTTTCCTATCAACAGGCAACCATTAGATGTAAATGCTTCTACAATGCAAAGAGAAATCAATGGCAACTTAATAAGATTAAGACAGTCCAACACTTATCATACAGTGGTCCACACTTGCTGTTTGATTGTTCACTTCCTGTTGGGCAAGATATTGCACATATCCATTCCCAGCAAGTTGGTTGAACTCAGCCACCACCTCCATTGACAGTCATGTGAAATACTTAGATCAGCAATGTTTTGTCAAAAATTTCTGCTTTTGTTAAACACAAGTTTCTCATTTAAGTTAGTGCAGCATGGTGGCTCAGTGGTTAGCACATGCTGCCTCGCAGCGTCAGGGACTTGGGTTTGAGTCTGCCCTCGGATAACTGTCTGTGTGGAGTTTGCACATTCTCCCCGTGTCTGTGTGGGTTTCCTCTGGGTGGTCCGGTTTCCTCCCACTGCCAAAAGATGTGCAGGCTAGGTAGATTGGCCATGCTAAATTGCCCGTAGTGTTCAGGGATGATTAGTTGAGCTATAAGGGGATGGGTCTGGGTGGGATGCTCTGAGGGTCGGTGTGGAGTTGTTACAAAGGGCTTGTTTCCACAGTGTAGGGATTCTATTCCATTCTAAATGGCCTTAAATTTCCATTAAATATGATTTCACCAAAGTAAATAAGACATGGGGAGTGTTGTCAAACAGAGGGCCATCACAAGTAGGCAAGGTGGTGGAGAAAGTGTTTGTCATGCTTGCCTTCATTCTCTTTGAATTTAGAAGATGGGATGTCATGTTGCAGCTATACAACACATTGGTGAGATCACATTTGGAATACTCCACACAATTCTGGTTTCCCTGCTGTAAGAATAATGTTATTAAACTGGAAAGGGTACAGAAAAGGTCTATAAGGATGTTGCTGAGACTGGAGTGTTTGAGTTATAAGGAGAGGCTAAATAGGCTGGGACTTTTTTGCCTGAAGTGTCGGAAACTGGGAGTGACCTAATAGAGGTTCATAAAATCATGAGAGGCATGGACAAGGTGAATAACCATGTTTTTTCTTCCCCCAGGGTGGGGAGTCCAATATTTGAGGGCATAATAGGCTTAAGGTGAGAGGTGAAAGATTTAGAGGAGACCTGAGTGGCAACTTTTTTTACACAGAGAGGACGGTGAGTGTATGGAATAAACTACCAGAGGAATTATAGAGGCAAGAAAAAATTACAACATTAAAAAAAATTTGGACAGGTACATAAATTGTAAGGTTTAGAGAGATAAGGGGCAAACACAGGAAAATGGGACTAGTTCAGTTTCGGAAAGCTGGTTGGCATGGATGGGTCGGACTGAAGGGGCCATTTCTATGTTGTATGTCTCTGATCCTATAACATATTTGAATTTTAATTAAACAGTACGAGCAGCTGGTTTCCTAACAACACAGAGAAATGTTTAACATACATGAGAAATGAAGTAGAGTAAGGATTCCAGGTGAAGCGATCCTGCCCTAGGAATGAACGGAAGGGCAGTTATCCTTGTATTGCTGGTACTGTTTGTAGAGTTTGTACTGCTTTGATTTCTGAGCCACAACTATACACTGTGATCGATTACTACCCTGCTCTTCCCACAGGGCGACCCAGGGCTCTCCGGTTTACCAGGTCCTCCTGGTCCACCTGGTCCTCCTGGTCCATCTGGCTGGAAACACAGACCTGTGAGTAAATCTCAGGGGCAATTTGGTGAATAATTTTGGCTCTGTTCTACATCCAAATCTTTCCACTGACTCACTGCCTGTTTTTTGTGACTTTACTAATAATTATTCATGCTACCGGTACAGTTAAAGGTGCCTCTGCTCAAAAGAAAATTATGTTATTAATACTTTCCAGTGTTGGTTGAGTTCAGTTGATAACACTTCTGGGTTAGAAGTTATTGCAGTTGAGCCTCAGTTACAGATTTGAAGACGTATTTCATCCGCTGCAGTCATGAAACTGCAAGAGCTCTGCTCTTGGAAATTACATCTTTCAGATGAAATGCCAAACTGACAATTCAAGTAGATGTTTACAATGTATTATTATGAGTTGCCTTCCCAGAGCCCAGGCCAACATTCCCCTCTTACTACTGAGCATTTTTAAAAAATTTGTTATCCCTTTCACCTTTCACAGTCCACTAATTGTAAATGTTTTGCATGCATGTAGCCAATAATGTTCCAACAACTATGAATGGAAAGTCATTGACTGCGCCCGAGTTATTTTCCCCTGTGAATGCACCAGTAAATGAGGCTCCATTCCAGTCAGCTTTTGATGTTTAATACACAACGCGATATTCCTCAGAGCTATTCCAATTCCATCATTGGCAGTGAAGTGGAAAGCACATTATCTGTGTAAACAACATTTATGATCAAGTTATATTCATTGAACAGGACCAAAAAAATTCACAGTTTCCCTGGCACCTAATTCAAGACTGCTCCTCAGCACATCATCTTTCTTTCATAATTTTATTTCCACATTCATCAAACATGTTGAAAATGCGACATTTGTTCTTAATTTGAAGAAATCAGTAAATCCCTAGGATGAGTTTTGATGAAAAAGACTCTATTTGATCACATGGGGCTATGGAGGATTAAATGTCAGGTTAGGGGTTGTTTTAGCCTGGTGACTGAAAGGAAGGTAAGAACAAAGCTAGCTGAATGATCTTAGTGACAAAGAAAACTGAGTTCCATGCACATTTTGCTGGACATGGAAGTGGAGATGACTGAGATGAAGGATTTAAGGAGACAATTGACATAGAAAGACAAGAGGACCGTACAATCAGGGGAGAGAGAGCAAGGACTCATTTGCAGTGGAGACTGAAATCACTAAAGATTAGGAGATGATCAGCACATAGCATGAGAAAGGAAAGCAGTGAAGATTTCTCAGTGATAAACTTGGCATTGGCTCTAGAGGGGGAAATACAAAAATACAATTTTAAAGGCAAGATGAGAGGGAAGGAGGTGATCAAAGAAGCAGCCAGTGGAGATATACTGGAATGAGATTTGGTGATCAGGGGCAAGGGGTGGAGCAGTTATTGGAAAGTATAGCCGGACAGAGACCCTGTAGCATGATATCAAAATTCAGCACCTGCATGCATCTGGATTTAGCAGGAATCACAGGCAACACTATGAGTTCCTCTCTGATGAAAACTGTATAAAGATCAAGACATTAGATAGGCTAAAGCAATGAAGTAAATCATGTCAGAGGGAAATTAAAACTGCAGACTGTGGAACTTTTGGTCATGTCAAAGTATCAGCCTTTTCTATTGGTTTTAGTTTTAATTTTCTCCTCTGTCATCTCTCAGAGTATCTTTGGTACAGAAGGATCTGGTTTCGATGATACTGATGATGACCTGGAGATAATGAGGGTGAGTATCTAACCCTTACAATAAACAGAGAGGGCAGAAATCCCTGCTGCCAGGAGCAGTATAGGAAATGGTGTGAAATATGGGAGAACATGGCAAAAATGGAAAAAATGTCAATGCCGAGAAAATATTTGCAGTTTTCCCCTTAAGATTTAAATGGTGATTTCAGAATCACACTAATGAGTGGCAATGACATCATTTCCATGAATTTGCAGCCCATTATTAGCAGAATTTGCCCCACTTCTATGCAACTCCCAACAATTCTCTTCTTCTCTGAGAAACTGAATGGCAGCAATTCCCAACAGGAATGTGGGAATGGTTGCTTGATGCTACAGATCACTGCTTACTTCTCTAGGCCCTCAGGCAACTGTTGTCTTTACCACAATGCTCCTGAATGTTCCATGGGCATTGTTGCTGTCCACTGTTTGACCAAGCAAGTTGACATTGGAAACCCTCTGGCCTCATCACATCACCGCGCCTGCTCTTGGTCCAACTGTTATACCACTTTAGCCTTTCTGAACTTGACTTTGAGCTCAGGGAGACCTAAGACTTGCTTGCTCCTGTTGGTTTGCTTTACAGGCAGGGACTTCTCATATATCTGTATAAGATGCATCCTGTGGCTCTTAGTTCCATTTCTCAGAGCTCTCACTTTGTGTTTAATTGGAGACTGCAAGCCTCTGTGCCTTGATTCGCAGCATGATGCAATGATTTATTACAACATGCAAAAATCCTACATTCCTAAAACTGTTTTCCCTTTCTGTAGCTTTACTGTCATTTCAATCTCTTATTAAATGATCTATCACTTCTCATCCCTGATGCTATTTGTTAGGATTAGTGATCTTCATTGGTTTGCATTCATTCTCTGGAACTGTGCATTTCTAGCTAACATTCATTGCCCATTTCTAATGACCCTGAGCACACATGGGTGAGATACATTCTTCAACCATTGGTTGAGGTTTCATACAATTGCAATGCTTGCTGGGCAACTCCAGGTGCAGTATAGACAAATCCACCTCTTATTTAATCATTCTTGGGAGAAATGTGGTGCTGCCTAAGCCAGAAATAATTGCCCATCCCTAGTTGCCCTTGAGAAGGCGTTTATGAGCTGTTTCTTGAACCACTGCAGTCCTTGATTTGGGACTGGAATCACATACAGGCCAAACTGGGTAAGGGCACAGGCTTGCTGACAGGTCAATAAACTAATTAGAATTTTAATTCCAATGCTTCACAACATCAGCTTTTGATTTCACATTTCTTTTAAGAAAATTTAATCCAAGTTCCGTTTAATCCAGACTGCTGTTGTGTGATTGTGAGCTGCCATTCACTGAATTATCTGACGAGCAACATGCCACACTGGTTTGCCATGCTTCAAGTTCAATAGTGTGCCACTCTGTTTCCCAGGGTCTACCCGGACCTCCAGGCCCTCCAGGATTGCCTGGGCCACCAGGTCTCCCAGCTCAATCAGAGGTACTGAATCCAAGCATTGTCGGCTCCCCAGGACCACAAGGTCCCCCTGGTCACCCTGGACAGGACGGTAAATCAGGTGAACCGGTAAGCAAATATTAATTTCCATTTGTCATTTCTGTTAATTGGATTTCCTATTCCTGCTTTTATTTTCTGACTGGAATCTGATACTATACTCATGTCATATTGAAGTGCTCTGGCTTTCGCATTTTACAGGTAATTGATGAGGAATTTCACAGTTCTGGTGAGGTATTCAGCTGGCTTGTTCAGATCCATTGCACTCCCCAATGTGTTGATCATGTGCTGAAGGGGCAGTTTTTTTTTAATTTAAAAAAAACCAGCCTGTCATGTTCACCATGTTTCAGACATTTAATATCGACTTGAATTGTAACATTTTTCTATATCGTGGATGCATTCAGCATTAATCTAGCAAAATGCATGATGTAAAACAAAATGCAATTACATGTAGAGGACAGGTGTGTAATGTTTCTTTGTACTTACAAATATAAAACCACACTCTCAGGGTTCTAACAAATAGCGTGATTAAACAATCTAAGGATCATGATATGATACACCCATTATTGCCCAGTTAAACATTTTGGTCAGAGCTCTTGAAAATGAAATTATTTCTTCTGGAATTCCTTTTCAGTGCCTCAGGTTTTGTAATTTTAAAGATTGGATGAACAAATGCCTTTTGACTGGAACGTATTTATCCCTCTGTCAACTCTTCACCCCGGTCAGCACTTTCTTTCAGTATGTCCCTAATAGTTCAATTATAGTGACCAACGGCAAGCGTGCCTCATCACTTTCTCTCACTCAGATCCACTTTTCTATCTTCATGTAAATTTGTTGGTGTTGAATCTAACCCTCAAAAACATCTTCCCTTTTGCCCTTTCAACCTCCCCTATTGCTCTCACACTGATGTTTTGAAGTTAATTACATTTCTGGCTAGCTTCCCAAGTTCTGCATCACCTTAGACTTCTGGTATAAACTTTATCCTCAGTGAAGTATTCATTTTTGATAGAGGCTGCTCTTGTCAGTGGTAAATGTTTCAGGACTGCCTTAAAGCACTCTCAAACTTTATTCAAATCACACCCCGTCATGTCACACAGCTCTTCATTCAAATTACACTCCAATCATGGGTCAGTACATTTTCATCCTTCATCAATTGATCAGTAAATATATTGTTTTCTCAGTTTTCAAAAGCACAAGTCCACATTTTCTTCTCTTGTCCTAGTTTAGACCCAACTGCAAGGAACAGTTTTTACCCAGACACAAATGGTTTTCTTGGTGTCACTAATGGTACAAACTTTGATGGGTGTAATAATGGTATAGCAGCAAAATATGAATGAAAATTAATAGTTTGACAAAAAATCCTCTTGGAAAGCCTCGCAAACCCATAAGCCCTCTGTGCTGAGGTTGCAAGGGCAGGGGACTAAAAATATTTGGGAACAGTATGAAACCAAGATGCAGGTGCAAGTCTGCAAAAAATTGATAGCTTAACCCAGTTGCCAGCCCTCCAGTTAATGTTGACTGGAGGGGAGGTTGTGCCTTTTGAACTGCGTTTAAGCACGGACCCTTTGCTCACTGAAGCTAGTGTATGCGTTAACCTACAAACTTGACCAGGTAGATGAGTCAGTCTTGCTATGAGTCTCACAAATCAGATTATGTGAGCTATCACTTTTCTGGAATGCCCACTCTAATGCCACTGAATTCATTTCACTAATGAAGTATCCAAAATTCTGGTTGAGTCAGTCATTCACATATCCCAATCAATGAAACTGTTAACTCTCTTTGGGGAAGCAAAGAGTTTCTGTCTAGCAAAGTGTGGTCTTTCCATAATTACAGAATTACAGGTACTGTTAACTGTCACAGAATACATTCAGTACAGCGTGGTTTGCCTGACATCCCTCCTTGGTCCTCTTTTTCCAAACTTGTAAGTTAAAGAATTCCCATAACTAAGCCCAGTCGTATTACAATTCAGAGAGATAATAACAGTGTCTTGTATATTAAGAAAAAGACCAGTGGTTAAGAAATGATGATTGATGGCCACATCAAAACACAAAGTGGGTTTAATGCCAGCAGGGTGGGGCTTTCTCCCACTTTACACACTTCACCACTGTAACAAGGCCAGGGAATAAAATAATAGATGTTCCTGCTAATTTGAAATGTTCATATGTTCATTACCTCACAGACTTGTATTAAATCTAAATGAATCCAGTTTGTGTGTAAATAGGCAGCGAGTGAAGACAAAAAGAGACATACTGTTTAAGCTTTTCATCTTGCACTGTTCTGTTATTCTCTCACGGTATAAATTGTTGTTCACTTTGAAATTTGATATTCTGTTAACTGCTCTGTTGAATGCAAATGGAAAAGCTTTGAAAGGGTGACATTTTTGAGCAATAATTTGTCTATACAACTTACATAGAATGCCTCAGTTCTAATCCAAGGACATCTTGACTGCTCTGTGAACATCCACCTGTATCACTGTTTTTCTGACAAGATTTGGACGTAATTGTTCATAGCCTGTGTCCAAGACACTTGTATTTTAGCAGCAACTGATAGTTTCTTCTTTCTTCCCTTTTTCAGTGCCACAAAGACTTAAAAGTATTCAACGCAATCCAGATTTAGCTTTGGTTCTCTTTTGTTGTGCTTTGAAGTAGATATGTACCTTCTATAAGAAGATGCACTTTCGTATTCTATGCAAAGAGTAACAGCTTGTGCGCAATTATTAATAGGAGGTGATATTAACTTGAACCGTAGGTGGATTGTGCAAATTTGGCATAACCTGTCTTGGTTTGCACAATTATGCAAAACAGCTTGATCAGCGAAACATGGTCCATGCTGAAATCTGCCTTTTAAAAAAGTGCATTAGTTCACTGCAAGTACTAACTGCTCTCAATTAGTATTGGCACATGTCCCAGTTGTTCAAAGGGGTACTGCTGACAATCAATATAATTTAAGAATCAATCCAGTACAATTCACCATTACTCCATTCCACTGCCTGAAATGTGGAACCTACCTGGTTACCAGATTTCACGTGCAAAAAGAACTTTTGAGGTTGACCTATCCAATGGACATCTTGAGCTGCAAAATTACAATGGTATTTTGGAACATGCTTTAAGAGATTTAAAAGAATTCCCTCGAACTATTCCTGTGAAATTGATGCATAGTTATTTCCCCCTTTTCTTGCCTCTCAGGAGATTGTTTTACAGCAAGTGTCCTGAGGATGTACAAAAAATGATGGACAATCAAAGATTTCCTGATTCACTAGTTTGTCCTGTATAATTGTAATACCTAATGGATCACATTACAGACATTCCCCAGCCATGGGTGAAATAATAAAAACCCAGGTCATCAGGAACAAACTTTGGAAATCTGAAGCACAAAGGGACTTGGGAGTTCTGCTTCAGGAGTCTTTTAAAGTTAACCCAGGTCATCAAGGGGCAAAGTATTTCTCTGGGTGTCATTGGTAATCTGAATATTCAAGATTTCACTCACACTGCCTTTGCAAAATGCCTACTGCTTCTCAAGGTAATCTTTTCCCCAGTCCGAAACTGTTCCAGCTCTCATTTAATTGAAATCAATAAAACAGTGTTCACTGCATGAGCTAGCAACCTGTTCCACAAGTCCATTATTATCTGAACATTTTGCATTTACTTTGATGTTCCAACAAGGTTCTATATGATCCGGATGGGAGAGGCTTGATAGACAAATCGATTGTTTCCTGTTTTATTTAAATGTATTCACAATCTAGATTTTTAATAATCATCCGACCAAATTTGTCAACTATTTATTAGACCGTATTTACCCTCCTAACTGCTAAAGGATCCTGAATCTTAACTTCAAGAGACTCCTGAACCAGAGCTCCCAAGTCCCTTGGTGCATCAGATTTCCAAAGTTTTCCCCATTTAGAAAACAGCCTACATCTCTATTCTTCTGACAAGAGAGCATAAGCTTACATTTTCCTACATTGTATTCCATCTGCCAATTCTTTGCCCATTCTCCTAGTCTGTCCGGACTTCTGCAGTCTCACCATCTCGTCCACACTAACTGTCTTTCCATGTATCTTTGTGTCATTTGCAAACTTAGCAACAATTACCCTCTGTTCCTTTGTTCAGATACTTAATGTAGAACCCCCTCCACCGGTCATTGGTTGCCATCTTGAAAAAGACACCTTTGTCCCCAATCTCAACATTCTGCCAGTCAGCCAATCCTCTATCCGTGCCAGTACCTTGCCCCCAACACCACGGGCTCTTATCTTATGTGAAGACTGATGTAAAGTACCTATTCAGTTTCTCTGCTGTTTCTTTGTTCCCCATTACTACTTCTCTAGCCTCATTTTCCATGGCCTAATGTCCACTCTTGCCTGTTTCTTATATTTGATATGTCTAAAACAAAAGGTCAGCAATCTTCTTTTACAGTACTGGCTAACTTACTCTCATATTTCATCTTATCACCCTAAGTGTTTTTTTAGTTGTCCACTGCTGGTTTTCTAAGGCTTCCCATTCTTCTTCACCACATCATATACTTTCTCTTTTGCTTTTATGTCTTATCAGCCGTGGTTGCCTCATTTCCTCCTCTTAGCATGTTTCTTCTTTGGGATGAATTTCTGCCATGCCTCCCAAAATACCCTCAGAAGCTTCTGCCATTGCTGCTCCACCATCTTCCCTGCTGGCCTTCCCTTCCAATTGACTCTGGCCAGGTCCTTCCTCATGTCCTTGTTGTGACTTTTATCAATTGTGATATCATTATTTGATTCAAGTTTCTCCCTCTCAAACGCCAGAGTACATTCTATCATATTATCCTCACTGTCCCCTAAGGTGTCCATCACCTTTAGCTCCCTAATCAAGTTTGCCTCATTTGAATATCACCAAATCCAGAATTGGTGTCCAGTGTGCTGTACCACAAGCTGCTCAAAAAAAAATCTCCGAGATATTTTACGGATTCCCTTTCTTGGGATCTCCTACCAACCTGTTTTTCCCAGTCTGTCTGCATATTGAGGTCACCCGTGATTATTGCAATAATGCCT
Organism: Stegostoma tigrinum; assembly: GCF_030684315.1. NCBI lineage: Eukaryota > Metazoa > Chordata > Chondrichthyes > Orectolobiformes > Stegostomatidae > Stegostoma > Stegostoma tigrinum. Next base: position 11,536,176 of record NC_081358.1, read on the forward strand.
TTCTTACATGCCTTTTCTATTTGCCTCATGTTCTGCCTATATTTAGAACTTGTAACTCCCATCAAGGCCTTTTCTTTTTTGCAGTTCCTCAACTCTACCCACACAGATTCTCCGCCTTCCAACCATATGTTGCTTCTTGTTATCGATTTAGGTTCATTTCTTTCTAACAGGCCAACCCAATTACCTCTGACCTGTCCTTTTGATATAATTTGTATCCTTGGATATTTAATTCCCAACCCTGATCCCCTTGCAGCCATGTCTCTGTGATGCATCATACCTGCCAATTTGAATCTGCGCCAGAAGCTCATTTGCCTTGTGTCATGTACTGCAGGCATTTAGGCACAACACCCTCAGTCTTATGTTTTCCTGCTCATTGTTGTCTTGTGTCTGCTATGCCTTAAATTAGATTCCTGACCCTTTCTGTATTCTCTATCCCATTACTTGTTCTGGAAACTTTAATAACGTCTCCTGAGTCCTCCTCTCCTTTAACTTTTTCTATAATTTTCCAGTCAACTGCATCTCCACCTCCCTATTTAGTTTAAAGCCTTATTCAATTACTTGATAGCTGGCAGAATTGAACTGTGGCTCTGATTAATCCTCAGATGCAGTGCAAGTGTCCATTCTTGCTTGATCCAGTGACTTTGAGATCCAACCAAAGCTTCAAATATAACTCGCACAAAGCATTTATTGAAGTTCATCTAACCTTGGCATCAGTCCAGTGATAGAACTTTGTTTATATACTGCCTATAGGTTTGAAAATCTTCTTGAAAGTTAAAAATATTCAAACTGGTTTAGGTTAATTAGTGTTGGCTTGGAGCTGTAAATGCTTCTTTTAAATCAAATCTTGAAAGAAGGTAGCAAGATCCGAGCAAATATTATTGTCAGTATCTGTTTCCACAACATTGAACATCTGGCCAATGTGTTAGTGCACATCACAAAGGCTTTTGGTTTCATGTAACAGCATGTGTTGAGGTTGAGTTCTCCTGCACTCCATTAATTGTTGGCTGATTATTTATAGGGTCCAAGGGGACCACCAGGAGTGGATGGAACTCTTGGTGAATCAGGGACAAAGGGACAAAAGGTAAGACTTGCAAATTTTGTGAAGTGATTAAGTATGAAGATCCATAGTAAAGTTTCTAATTCACTGGCCTCAATAAACTATTAAGGTGTTAAAAATACCATTAAAATACTCTGCTCCGTTAAATTATGATGTATTTTCCCTTCAACTTCAGTAATTTCATTGCATTTATGCATTTACCCTTCAAATCTCATCCCTAAACACTCTTACAAGTGTCATTCTCAAACATATAACATATTGTTATTATACATTGAATATTTGCTACGTTCCTCTCTTTGCATCCTATCTTATTTAATCTGTACTAAAGTCTTCCAAAATCAACCCAAGGTTCCTCTTCTCTTTTACCATAGATTCATTTTCTTCTTTCTTTGCTGTTTTATTTCTCCACCTATCTGTTTTAGAGACTGGTTTATCACTCTTTCTGCTGTATAACTGCATTGTAAATTCAATTTTTAAAGTCTTTCAATCTTTTATTGGCCAGGGCAAGCACAGCTTCAGCACTGTCCATTTTCTCTGTGGTGTGTTTGTTTTTAAACATTACTGAAGATCAATAAAAGTTTAATGCCAGTATCAGGATGAGCAACCATTCTTAAAATTGGAAAAACGCGCTGCTGTCTTGATTTTGAATTAAGTTGCATGACGACTGTTGTCTTTTTCTCTGTACGCACGCTGCAATTCATATCTGTTTAAGTTTAAAAAACCAAATGGTGGGTCGGTAAAAGCATCTGGCCCGATTAGATGTTTGTGTCTTGAAATTTGCCGGCCTGCAGAAAAACAGCAGATAATCTACATGGAACGTATAGTTTTCCCAGGCTTTTGCAAACATTTTAGCTACATTAAGCCTTAACAATTCTTGCCCCAACTGAGGTTACCATGATGGCCTGCCTTTCTTAACATCTCCACTTGCCTGAGGCGTGGTGATCCTCAGGTGAAACCACCATCAGTCATCCCTGTCTAATGAGAGAGTAACACTATAGTCTTTTCAGACTATGGCAACTTTAATGATTATTAAGTCTTCATTGTCATGCTTATGATTGTCTACCTAGGAAATTCCATGTCACTGCTCATGGGCTCTGTGAATCCTTGCATGGCTGATGGGCCTGATCGTAGAGCCCCATCTCCAACTTGGCAGCTGGTGCCTGGAGGTGGAATTGGTCCTTTGCCTTGATATGATCATAGCTATTCCTTTCTCTGGTTCTTTTTCTATTCTTCCTCTCACCTTCGGTGTTCTTGAAGAATTATGTCCCTTCATACAGAAGTTTCCTCCAAGTCTGTATCTTCTGACTGAGGGTCTCCCATGCATTGGAGTGGAGAGGTTAGGAAAAAGAAGCCGTCAAGGTAACCTAAGCCAGACCAGAAATCGTTAAGGCTAATGTGGCTAAAATATGCGTTCTATGTAGATTAGCTTTTGTTCTTCTGCAGACTGGCAGATTGCAAGATACAAGTAACTAATGGGGCCAGACTCCTTTCTCAACACACCATTTGGTTTCTTAAACTTGAACAGACAAAGACCTGCTGCATGGGCGCAGACAAATAGACAACTATAGTCATGCAACCTGATACAAAATCAAGACAGCATTTCTTGAGGGAAGCCTTCGGGGAGTCTTTGAAATGCTTCTTGAGCCCTCCTCTCGATCACGTGTCTTCTTTGATCTGGGTGAAGAAGGTTTGCTTTGGTAGTCAGGACTCAGGCATCCCACACTTGTGGCCAGAGTTGGTTTTGGTTGATCATGGCATCAATACTGGTGCTATTAGCTGCTTCAAGGGCACTGATGTTAATACACCTGTCCTCCCAACTGATCTAGAGAATCCATCTCAAACACTGTTGATGATACTTCTCAATGGTCTTGAGGTGGTATCTGTACATAGTGCAAGTTTGGGAGCCATATTGAAGAGTAGAAGAAGATTTTCTTATACATAAGGATTTTGATATCAGCACAGATGTCACGGTCATCAAAGGCTCACATCCTTTGGCATCCAAAGATGGCATTCCCACATTGGGGAAGTGATGTTGAATCCCTCGATCAATATCAGTCCTGGATAAAGGGTGGCTTCCCTGGTAAGAGAAATATTCTACATTTGGGAGCATTTCTCTGTTTATCTTAACGGAGTGATGGGACTGAACTTTACCAGGATGGATTGGTAAGACATTCGAGTCTTCTTGAAGTTGAGGCTAAGAACAATTCTTCAGAATGCTTCTGCAGCGACACTAGGAAAGCCTTGAACATTTTGTTTTGAGAGAAGTGGGGATGAAATTTCCATCTGCGTACTGACACTCCACAAGTGAGGTTGTTGTCATTTTCTCTCTGGATTTCAGCCAGTTGAGATTGAAAAGTTTTATGTCCACCCTGAAGACAATGGCCATATCACTGGAAAGTTTGTTCTTGACAAGATGAAGTACGGTATCAATGAAGATGGAGAAAATGTTGGGGTCAGTGACACATCTTGCTTGATCCGTGTCTTGACCTTATAGATTTTGACATATTGCAGTCAATGAGGACCCTCACTGACATCTTGCTACGGATGAGATGGAGGATGTCGATGGATTTTGCTGGATGGCCAAACTTTGAGAATGTTGTTGACCCGACCAAACCCCCTCAAAATATATTAAGAAGATAGACAAGACCCCAACATTGTCTTATTTTTTAAGGCAACTGTAAGGCGTTGCATTCCGGATACAGTCCCATTGGCCAGACTACGAGGCTTGAAGCAAAGCATACTTTATTCATACACTATAGTTAAAATGCCAATGAAGGGAAGAAGAATTAGAAGAGCTTAACTCTGCTGGAAAACTTGACAGAATAGTAGATATTTAACTACTAAACAGCAACTGTGCCAATATTGTAACTTCCCATAAACAAGCACTTGGCAAAGGCAAATTGAGTAAAATAGATTTTGCTTCATACGCAATTCTAGCTGTAACAGAAAGAGGAATAATAGCTTCCACACCCAGCTTCAAGAGCCCACCAACTGCTAGAAGCTAAAACTAAAATCCTGGTTCTGTGGGAGCTTGACCCCACCCATTCTGGCTCCTTCCATCATTCTGACTTTAAAAAGAAACCCCAAGGCCGCACAAGCAGTTTACATGATTGCCTGGGAACGGGCTGCTCAATATCTCTCTGTCCCAACCTTTCTTCACTTAAAAAAAAGGGCAAAATAAACCTCTTGCAGCCACAGTATTGTCTCAACAATGTCTTCTATAGCACTTCCCAATTGACTGAGGTAAAAGCCTTGGTTAGTTCAACAAAGACCATGTAAAGTGGGTGCTGTTATTCCTGGCATTTCTATTGAAGTTGTTGAGCAGTGAAAATCATGTCCATAATCCCACATTTGGCTGGAAACCCTTCTAGCTTTCTTGATGGACTTCCTCAGAGACTGGGAGAAGGTGCCTAGTGAGAATTCGTGGTGTGATCTTCCCAGCAATGGAGAGTGGGGAGATCCCCTGGTAATTCTCATAGTCCACCTTGCCTCCTTTCTTGAAGACAGTGGTAATGGCAGCTGCCCTGAGATCAACAGGGATTTCTTCTTTATTCCAAATTTTCAGGGACTGCTGATGGAGATCTGCTCTGTTCTACTCCTCTAAATTTGAAAATCTCAGCTGGAATTGTGTCTACACCTGTGACCTTTCCATTCTTCATGTGTCTAATGGAAGCTTCAATTTCTGCCACATGGTGGGAGTGCGAGATTATCTTTACTGGCAAGTTGGGGGGTTTCCTCAAAGACATCTGCATCGATGATTATGTCATGGTTTAGGACTTCTTTGAAATGTCCTCTCCAAAGTCTTAACTTTAATGGAGTGGGGAAAATCTGAAAAGAGCTGAAGACAGCCATCACCTCATGCTGGGAAGAAACCATCAGCTACAAGACCAGGAAACACCAAGACTAGTTCAATGAGAATAACTTACATTATCCAAGATGTCATTGACAAGAAGAGAAACGTGCTCCATGCCTAGCAAAAGATATCACCAATGAGACAAAGAGGAGAACTGATCAAACAACAAAGGCAGCGTTACAAAGAAGAACTAGGGAGATCAATAACCAATGCTAGATGGAGAAAGCAAATGAGTTGCAACTCCTTGCACACAGTTATGACATCTGTAGTTTCTTCAGTGCCACCAAGGTAGTATGCAGACTCAACAATCTTGACTTCAAGCTGGTGTGGGGTAAGGAGGGAACTGTTTTGAGAGACATTTGAATGTTAACTGTATGTGGCTTGTCATGAGCCTTTTGATCAATGCAGGACCAGTCATTTGTGTGGAAGTTGTAAACACATTGACTGTTCCAGAAAGCTCTGCACATAAGAGTTATTGCTTAAATTTGTGTCAGTTGGTCCCAAACTCCCTAAGTATGCTGGAAGTCAATAAAAATGATGACTGCATGTAGCCAACAAAATGTTGTACTCCGACACAAAATTGAGGAAGCCCACAGGAAACCGTGTATCATTTCACCTGAAGCATGGGTGCCTGTGATTTCTCAACCTGTACAGCCAGTGGGCTAGCGCTTCACCTGCTTTGTAGGTGTGGCAAACTTAGACTTGGGTTTTGTAGAAGGTAGCCTGCACTGCCTCATTGTAACGCATGGCCAGAACTGTTGCTAATGATTTTGTGTCCCTGTAGTGGTTTTAGATTCAATAGCAAACTTGTATTTTACGTAAGAAAGGTCAATATCATTTCTTTGTTTACAGGGTGATCAAGGACAAATTGGGTTGCCAGGTCTTCAGGGAGCAAAGGTAAATTTTAAATGTTGAAATGTCACATTGATTGCCCATCCCTATTTACCCAGAGAGCAATTGTTGGGTTGCTGGCTCTGCCAACTTGTATTAAAGGCCAATCATATAAGGTGAAATTGAGTCACATGTAGATGAGACCATTTGGGATAAGGGACTTTCATGAATGTTGCCACAACACAAATTATAGGATTTATTGAATTCAGTGCCACAGTTTGCCACGATGAAATTCACATTCATGATGACAGGGCTTTTAGTGCAGTAACAAATCCACCATACCACTCCTGGTGATAAACAAAAAAAATTTCTTTGTATGAATACAATCTCATAGAAAATGCTCTCCAAACAGGCCCAACTGTGGATCATCATGTACTGGGGAGTCTCGTCTTTGTCTGTGTTTGGTCCCCTTGTTCACATGTAGAGGTAATAGCCTAGGCTCCATAGTAGTACACTGACTTCTGAATCAGAAGCTCGAACCTGGAAGCTACTGCTCTTTGACAATGAGCAAAGGAAGTATTCAGGCCAATATTTATTTTTCTACTAAACTCACTGAAACAGCTTATCTGGTTACTATGTCATTGCTGATTTTGCGATATTGCTGATTTTGCGATATTGCTTCATGCAAATTGGCTGCCCTGTTTTCTTACCCTATACCAGCTACTACATTTAAAAACTGCTTCATAGGCAGGAAAATGCTTTGAGATGACCCTGTGGCCGTGGAAATGCTTTGTAAATGAAAACGGTTCCTGTCATTATCTCAATTTTAATTTTTTTTTGCTTTAATTGTTTTTTTGCTTTACTCTTTTTACTTTTCTTCTGAAAACTAGTTGGCCATTATTCATATCTGGAGATGTGCAGTACACTCAATAAGATCATAGGATCTAAAATGAAAGAAGAAAGTCTGACTGGATTAGGTCCAAAACACATAAGGAAAAGAGGATTTAGTATCACCTTCTTAGTCTTTCTTCAAAGATTATTTGATCAAAAAGAAAACAGTTTCCAAGGAAACCTGAAGTGAACTGCTACAAATTGAAAATCTCATCTTTTTTTCTCATGAGCATAACAGTTTGATTCTTCAAAAGTTGCTGAGAGAAAATACATTGTATGAGTGATTGAATACACTATCCACCTCCTCCTGAATTAATTGTATTGAAGGAGTGAATTTTTAGATGAAGCAAATTGACAGGAATAAAGAGCACATCATCCCATAAGATGCACAATACTGTTCTTTTGCAGGGAGATGTTGGAGATAATGGATTGCCAGGGCCTCCAGGACCCCCAGGTCAGCCGGGAAAGCCAGGACCCCAAGGTCCACCTGGCCTTCCAGGACCTCCTGGGCCACCCATCAGCGGCGGATATAACTTTGGATTTGAGGTAATTCATTATGTTGCGAATGTTGAGTTTCTAATGTTGATGGGCTGGTGACTAATTCAAAAAAATTTATTGATATTCAAATTGACTAAATTGACTAATTCAAGGTCAACTCTGGAAAACATATGGAAATGGCTAAAGCTTAGAAAGGAAAGAATAGTTATTGGATAAATTACAAGCATGGTGTTTGTGTGTGTGGAAAAACTACAAGAGATATTGTTAGTTTTAGAGTTGCCCCCACTGCTGTTTCTGACTGACACAATGAGGTGGATTGAGAAATTTGATACCAGATAGTTGGATTTCCAGTTGATATGAGACAGTGCTGGCCTGTGGGTGGACTCAGAGGCGATAGCTCCTAAAAGGTGTGCCATCAGAAAAATGGCAGCGGAAATGTATGGCAGACAAATATAAAATATTGTATTCACAAACAGCAAATAAACCAGAGCTCAGTTGGATTTGGCCGGGTGCCAGAATCCCTGCCTTTCACTACCCAACAGGAAAGTCAGAGACAAGCTTTATCCATGCTCCAGTGGCTTATCCCTCAGGAATTTAACACCTGAAGGGGCATCAGTTTCTCTGAGCTGAGACCTGTTTGCCTTTTCTGAACAGGAAATCTCGCCTCTGGGAACTGTGGGTAGTCAAATGACAGGCGGCTGTCCAGTCATGGCAGTGTTACTGGGAATGGTAAGTTCTGTGCCATGCTGGAACAGTACCCACTTCCTGATGCTGAGGAACTGGGGTGTGAGCTAACTAAGGGACAATGTCTTGCATCAAGACAATATAGACAGAGCAGAGCCAGGGTAGATGGGTGAAGGGGAGGGTGAAACCAAGGTAGGGGAGACTTGTAGTGGGGTTGGTGGTGTGTGCTGATGTTGGGATGGGGGAGGGGGCGGGAGGGGTGGATTCCCAGGACCAAATGAGAAGCACCTCCACCTATGTGCACCACCATCTCGCACAAAACTGTCAGGTAGGACTTTCTTGTTGCTGCTTAAATCTCAGCAGCAGTGGGAAGAGGTCCTTAACTGGTCATTAGTTGGTGGTTTAATGACCTCTGTTGGCCCACAGGCAAGAGGGACACTTGTGATCCTCTTCTCTTTCCACCAGTACCACGGGTAAAATTGCAATGGACCAGTAGGCTGTTGGTAGGCAAGTTGCCTACAGTGTTTTACAGCACCACCCCCCCTTTTTTAAATGACTATGGATGAAAATGAATGAGCTTTAGGAGCCTGTAAGGAGACTCAGCTCTCAATGTGTCCAACTAAAAAGCAGCAAAAAATCAACAAAGCCACGAGGATGTTGAACTGCATAGTCAGAGAAAGTGGTGGCCATATTGTACAGTGCTCCGATAAAACTGCTGGACAGCTGTGTGCTACTGTGGTCGCAAACAAAAGAGAAATATTCAAGCGTAGTTCTGAAGGCTGACCAAGAGAATCCTCAGAAAAAGTTGTATTCCTCTCTTATCCCTCTGACAGAGTCAACATTCCTTTAATCTCAATACTGCACTTGGCAGCAAAGACCTTATCAGGGCCTCATTTTACTTTCGCCAACAAACTATAACAGTTCCCTCCAGTGCTGAAAAGTGATACATTGCCCATCAGCCATTTGGTTGATATTGATGCTCAGAATTTAGTTTAAGTTTGTTGCATTTTCTTTCCTGGTGTAAAAGTGCAATGTCATGCCATCTGCACACACTGTATAAGCTCTCCTCCAACTCTCCCAACTAAAACTGCAGGAAAAGGGTTTCTGTTTGAGACTGATGTTCCTGTTTGGTTGTAACAGTGACATATGCAGGAACAGGGCGGCCAGCCTTCCAAATTGTGTTATCTGGGCAGGCAGCCGAGCTTTTGGAGTTGAGGAGACCTTACTGAAGTGAACCATGACAGCCCGCTTGGTTGAAGAAAAAAAAATTACTCGGAGAGGCTTAATGTTTAAAAAAAACGTCTGTTTGCCTAAAGCAATCATTTTTCCTCGCAAATTAATTTCAGTGGCAAATTATTATTTAAATATTAAGCTTCAATCTGTTTCCTTAAAGCTAGCAATGCTGACTGCAGTTACAGTATAAATGACACTATTGTATCTTTTATGTCTTATTATAACAGCAGTCCACCTTGAGAAGACATATTGGTGTCATATTCTGTAGGAAATTCTGGAAGTGATGCTGAATAAGGAGGCAATAGATGAGCTCCCTTTTCTCCTGTTTCCTCCTCTTGCACACTTTCAGTGCATCAGCCTAGTCTCTGAAGCTTAGCTTGGTAAAACTTAGATTTCCATTGAAGAATAAAATCAAAATGTGCAAGGGAAACTGTCCAAATGCTGGGAGGCTGCACATCAAATCATGGAATGTTTGCTGCACGATTTATGATCAATAATCTAATCAAATTAGAACAAAAAAAAAGCTAGTATTGCCTCAATAGTACCATATGATGTAATTGTGAGCCAGGCTTAGTAAAAGTTCAAGGATGAATCTACCGCTCTGCTGTATGAACAGGAGTTTTGGAAACTCAGGTCCTGATGTTTGTTCCCAGGTCAGGTGCACAGAGACACAGGAATTCCCAGCTTTGTGAACCTGATCTTTAGAAGTGGATGCACACCTGTCAGGTTTTCAGTCTGTAGTGTAGATTGCATCCCAGAAGATTGAGGAGGCTGCTTGGGCTCGGGAGAAAGCTAGGGAGAAAGCCTGCCTTAGGAACCTGCTCTTGTTATAATATTTAAACATAAAGACTAAAGTGTAAATGATCGATAAATGCTTAACTACATCACCTCCTCCATGCCATCCATACCAGCTCATGCCTCCCACTCACTTATCATAGCCCCTCATACCCCTCAAACTACACTCTATAAAACAGATGGATCCTCCATGCCAATGTGTGCCCCTCATACCCTTTTTTTCATCCCTATACCAAACTAATAACACATGCTCTTACGTAAATTTCAAACAAAATACCATATTTGGTGTCTCTTCTAGACTTCACTTTTTAAAAAAATATACTCATTTATAAATCCACTAAGTGGGTTTACATTCCTTCAAATAAATAAAGCTTTATACCAATAAACATTTAATTCAAGTGTATAATCCCTCATAACAGTGAATACTGGAAATCATAGTCCCACATCAAAGAATCTATAACCCCTTGTAGCTGGCAGGCATTATATTGTGATAATGGATGCTTGTGAAATCAGTCATGCAGCATCAATTCATTAACGGAAAACCATCAACTCAAATAGAGAGAGAGAGAAGTAGCAAGTAATCTTATTTCTAATGTTTAAGTATTTTTCTCCACGATTTAAAGGGCAGGAGTTTCAAATGCCTTGCAAGCTTGACAGCTCTCCTTCTTGCCATTTTTAACAATTAATTTTCACATCTGTTGACATTTCCAATGAGATTGACATAATTGAGTGTACTTCTCAGTCACATTTAGAGCTACTTTCACGGTTTCCAAACGATACCTGAACTCCATCAAAGATGCCCCAGGACGTATCCAAGCAAATGCAAAACTTAAGGCTGGTTTTTACCAGGCCTGCTCTGCAAATGTCAGGTTTTATACTTCAAGGCCCATTAAATCTCAATTCAGTGGAGGCAGCTAATGACCTCATTAGGCAGAAATTGTGGTAAAATGCGCATAGTCCAGTCTAACCCTCTTCCTGCCAAGGTGAAAATGGATATGTTGTTTTCAGGGGTGAAACTTGTGCTTTTTTGGGCTACTCCAGCACTTTTACCCTGCTGAGAGGCTCTTCATTGTGGTGAAAATCCAGGCCTTGTGATTAAGAACAGAAAAACAAACAGGATTCGATGTGCCTGAAAACCCAGATTTCTATGCCGTAACTCTGTGATTTGCCATTAATAGTTAAATTCAGTTAATGTTAACAGACATTAAATGTTAAAGTTAATTAATGCAGTTAATTAACAGATGGTAAGATTAACCGATATCTGTATTTTATGAATACCAGCTGTTGGTTAAATGCACATAGCCAGACAAAAGTAAGCCTATTTGACACTAAGCAGCTGTTTGCTTATGCAGGATCTCACATGTTACACGATTTGACATTCCACTGGGAAAATCCACAGAGCTCCTTCTGCCTTGCTGTCATTAACAAACAAGAAGTACAACAGGCCCCTGTCACTGCATGTCAATGAAGTCTCCCTTCTAACAGGATTGGAGCAACAGTGAGGAATTTGAAGTGCTTTGTTGGGATGAAACTGTTCTTGAGCAATTGTACAAAGTCAGGAAATAGTGACTGCCTGATCTGTATTCCGTCTGATTTATTTTTCAACAGTGAATTCAATAACTGTGCGTTTTCTTGTGAATGAGGTCTTCAGATTATAGATTCATAACTCAATAAATTCTATCAATTATTTTTGCCCCACATATTGTTACCCTCTCCTACACCTAAACATAGTTTCCATTTGTACAAAATGTCTGATGGGCTGGGACAAGAGTTAAAGATCAACTAAAAGTTAATGAAGGGGGACCAGGATTTTACCTTTTTCCTTCCATGTGTTGGAGAGGTGTCTTTAAGAGCAAGATGCCCTTGATCCTTCCAATGGGAAACCAGCCAAATCAAATACAACTCAGGTACTTGCGTAATGATCTGAAGTGCTTCTGATCCCAAGCCAGTGATTCTCCCCCTCCCCTTAATGTGCTGGCCATTTTCATGCCCACAGTGTAAAGTATGACCTCGTCTAAGGCCCAGGCTCCTGGCTAAGCAAAAGGGCTGGAGACAAAGAACAGCAGCAATGTTTTATGGTTTCTAAGGGTCAGGGATTGGCATGGTGAGGGCAAAGGCCTTGGATGTTCAGAGGCAAGGCCCGAGGTTAACTTTCTGCAGTCATGCCCTGTTTTCCTCTATGCCTCCAAGTGTGGGAGCAACCCTGATTCTCAAACACCCTCTTTCCTCCAAGTTGGCTGACAGGCTACCCCTGCTGTAACGGTTGAGAAGACTTTGGCCCAGTTGAAGCTCTCAGGTGGTTGTTAAAGAGTCATAGAAATGTACAGCACGGGAACAGCCCCTTCGGTCCAACTCATCCGTGCTGATCAGATATCCTAAATGAATTTAGTCCCATTTTCCTGCATTTGGCCCATGTCCCTCTATACCCGTCCAGATGCCTTTTAAATGTTGTAATTGTATCAGCCTCCACCACACCTTCTGGCAGCTCATTCCACATGTGCACCACCCCCTGTGTGAAAATGTTGCCCTTTAGGTCCCTCTCACCTTAAACTAATCCCTCTAGTTTTGGACACTTCTACCCTGGGAAAGACCAAAGTTATTCACCATATCCATGCCCCTTATGATTTTATAAACCCCTGTAAGGTCACCCCCTTCAGTCTCCGAAAGTGAGGTATTCTCGCTGGATTAAATAAAATTGGTATTGAAGCTGAAAATCAGACCGTGAAAGTATTCTTATGAATAATTTATTTGCAGCATTTGTTATATGACAACAGATTTCAATGAATAATTCACCCACACACTTTCTTTCACGCTATATTTTAGTTAGGTTTAATGCTTTAAATATGAATTTCAGCACCTAGGTTCACATAGTATCATGATACTCAAATACTTTGACCTAAAATATTTCAGTTCTCAATGAGTTTAATTTGCATTACTTGGATTGATTTTAATTAAATTCACAATTGTTAGCGCATGATTTCTACCAATCAATCTCTACTACTTGAGTGTCACACTCAAAATACCAGAGACTAAAATCCATGTCTGCTCTTAAGACCTCAATGTTTGTCAATACTTTGTATCAGAAAATATCTGTCGTATCAGTCCACATGGGAGGAATCTCCCCACCTCTTGAACAACTTGGGCATTGCTGAGAAAGCTGGCATCCTGCGCTGAGGTTAACACGAGGGAGATTCTCAACTCGAGAGTGAGATGTCCTCCTTTACAACCAAGCAAGACGAGAATCTTGCCACTGATTGGCGAGAAGCCTGTTTTCATTTGTTGGTACGCTTTAACATCACATCATTAGTTATTCTCACCTCATTAATATGCATTTTCCCATTCCTTCACCCGCCAGGTAAAAACTAGACAGCAACAATTCCCGACATGAAAGTCAGAGAGGTTATCTGGCAACTCCAGCTCGCCACTTGCCCCTCCAGCCCTCCATCTTGGACACCAGTCACCAAGTCTCAGGGCACACTCTGTTGGAAGCATCTAAACCTGCATGCACAGATGTTGGCACATTACCTTGACCAGCCTCACTGCACTCTCACGGCATTTCCAAACCACTTACTGTAAGGATCCACACTTCCATGTTGGAGCACACCAGTTCATGCATCAGATCAGGCTGAATCTTGGGGCTCCCCATTGTTCTCTTTGCGCTCACTCACTCTGTTTTCTGAAGAAGGGTCTAGGCCTGAAACATCAGCTTTCCTGCTCCTCTGACGCTGCTTGGCCTGCAGTGTTCATCCAGCTCCACACCTTGTTACCTCACTCTGTACCTACTGGGACGCTGAAATCATCCCTGTCATGCCATTTGCTGCATTTGCCTTTCTGCACTGTGCCCCATCAGTCAGAGATTAAAGGCTCAGAGTATGGCTGGTAGGCTGTTTAGTACAGCACCTCAAAGCCAGTCAGCAGTGATCATTCAAAGGGATGGACAAGTTCCTTGCTACGTCAATCTCACAGCAGCCTCTGCAATAAAACAGAGCATGTGCAGCTGCCAAACAGCCGTGTCTCCAAGTCTCAGCAGATTAATCCTCAGTAGAGTTTTCAGTCAAAGTTCTTGTCTGCTACCAACCCAGGCTTGGAGATGGTCAGTGAGCGCACCCAGAGCAGACAGGGTAAGAGAGTGTGTATCTCTACAGCACAGGGTGGGGGCATAGGCAGTCGTTAGTCCTGCAGGTCCAAGGAGTTGCACCGAGTTAGTCGGAGAGCAGCACCAAGATCAGTCAGGAGCCCAGCTGTCCATTGTTCAGGGCTGTTCATCTGAGTTGGTCAGCTTGATGGGCGTTGTAAGCCCTGAGACTCAGCTCAATGAAAGTCAAGGGGATTTTATCTGGAGGCACCATTGTGGTATGGAAGTAGAGGAAAACACTTCTTGGGATTGGGCAGAATGCTGGGATGGAAAGGGGGATTTCTTGGCTTATAAATTGCGGAGCTGATAATGCATTACCAGTACCCGCTACCCTGGCCTCAGCAGGGATGCAGAGAGACCAGATAGTTTGCATGTCAAACTTGTAGGGCCAGGGCTCAGGGGTAAGGCTAAGAGATGAAGTTATTATTCCAAGAGGAATGAGGAAATGTATGGAATGGGCTCAACAGGGAGAATATTTCTTTCCCCAAAGTGGGTTTTTATGGTCACAGATGACAGTCTCACACTTATAGCCCAGATTTATTAACTGAATTCAAACAGTGTGATGCCCATGTGCTCAGAGCATTTCTCCAAATTATTATCATTAAAATCATTAAAAGTTCAGGCCTCTGGATTATAAAGCCAGTGACATTACCATTAAAGCAGCATGGATGGTTAATGTTAGTTAAAGCATGGCTAAGTTATAGTATCAGCATTGCATAGTGTAGACAGGGCCCTAGAATTCCATTTCATAGGTCCGAAACCCCCAGTCAAAGGGTAGCTAGATGCCATCTTCCCTTTGACAAGTCCTGCCAGGTTTGATTTGAGATTGGCCAAAGGTGCCAGAAAAGTTTGCTAACCAACCCCCAGACCACAGACATTTTGTTTTCATGTAGAGAGAGAATTAAAGAAAAGCTACTCAAGATCAATTTGCCTTCTGACCTTGATAAAGGGCAACCAGCAGAAAGAAATCTTAATGAGAAAAGAGATTGTTAAAAAAATGCTCTTCGTGCTCAAGGCCCAATCTCTTCTCAGTGTAGTGACATTTCTCAAGTTTTTCTAAAAGTTTCTAATCAAAACATTGTTTTATTGATTTCAACCCAAAGGAAAATTTATTTTGTGTCAGATAATTACTTCATCAAAAGCTTTCAGTCAATCTAATTTCAATATCAGTATGTAGTAAAATGTGCATTATTTACAATGCTCTCCATGACTACCATGTAAACAGAGGTAACAGTTGAATGGAAATGATGTCTGCATACTGGTGAAATTTACCTTTTAATGAAGTGAATAATGTGCACAATGTGATACAATATGATTGTTAATGTGGGGCGTGTCCATGTGAAAATAGAACATAGAACATAGAACAGTACAGCACAGAACAGGCCCTTCAGCCCACAATGTTGTGCCGACCATTGATCCTCATGCATGCACCCTCAAATTTCTGTGACCATATGCATGTCCAGCAGTCTCTTAAATGTCCTCAATGACCTTGCTTCCACAACTGCTGCTGGCAACGCATTCCATGCTCTCACAACTCTCTGTGTAAAGAACCCGCCTCTGACATCCCCTCTATACTTTCCTCCAACCAGCTTAAAACTATGACCCCTCGTGTTAGCCTTTTCTGCCCTGGGAAATAGTCTCTGGCTATCAACTCTATCTATGCCTCTCATTATCTTGTATACCTCAATTAGGTCCCCTCTCCTACTCCTTTTCTCCAATGAAAAGAGTCCGAGCTCAGTCAACCTCTCTTCACAAGATAAGCCCTCCAGTCCAGGCAGCATCCTGGTAAACCTCCTCTGAACCGTCTCCAAAGCATCCACATCTTTCCTATAATAGGGCGACCAGAACTGGACGCAGTATTCCAAGTGTATTCCAAAATAGTAGAAGTGGAAGCTGTTGAGGGTAGCAACTGTTGGGATGGTTTCACTTGGGTAGGCAGTATAGCTGACATTGGAACAAACCTGATATAATTTCTGCTTCAAATGAAAAAGCTTCGAGAGTTGCATCCATATTCTAGCACGCACCAGGGAGCGGCCTGTATCCTATTCAATGTCGTGGTACTCTGTACAAAGTTGAACAGATTTGGTTTCTCATCACTAAAGTGCACAGAAAAATTTGCGCTCGGCATTTTAAAATTGCATGCTCATTTTTTAAATTGATTATTTCTTTATAATCAGTTATATTTTAAATTGTTCAATTTTTCTTTCTATCCCAACAGGATATGGAAAGTTCTGGAGCTTTTGGACTACCTGGAATACCAGGAAAACCTGGACCCCCAGGACTGCCAGGAATCCCAGTAAGAATATTAATTATGTCCATGACTTATTAAGAAAACTGATTTTAGTATCATAAACTCGGGAGCAGTGGATTTAAGGAAATAACTGTTTGGTTGCCTACACTTACTTCAGTGAAAAAATGCATGGGCCTTTTATTTCGGTGAAATTTCTGTCCCTTTGCAGTGGGCAAAATCAGCAAACTAGCATTCATAAGTTAATAATGCATCAGCAAATTTGAAGGTTGCCATTGATAAGAAAGTAAGATGGACCAGACATATAAATACTGCGCCATACCAATACAAATACTGTGGTGACAAGACCAAGTCAGAAGCTTTGAAGCTGGATGAACACATTAGGCCAAGCAGCATCTCAGGAGCACAAAAGCTGACATTTCGGGCCTAGAGATGAAGGGTTTGTGATGAAGGGTCTAGGCCCGAAACGTCAGCTTTTGTGCTCCTGAGATGCTGCTTGGCCTGCTGTGTTCATCCAGCTTCACACTTTCTTATCTTGGATTCTCCAGCATCTGCAGTTCCCATTACCTCTGATCTCAAGTCAGAAGCTGGTGGTACTACAGCATGTAACTCATCTCCTGACTGCTCAGAGTCACTTATCTACACAATATACAAGCCAGGAGTGTGATGCAAGGCTCTGCAGTTGCCTGGATGGGTTTGGCTCTAAACGCACTCAAGAAACTTGATATCACCCAGAACGAGGTCGGCTGCTTGATTGGCACCCCATCCACTGCCTTGAACATTCACTCCCTCAAACACTGACACACAGTGGTGGCAAAGCATGCAATTACAAAATGCACTGACATGAAGTACCAAGTGTCCTTTGACAGCACCTTCCAAATCTGTGACTTCTACCACCTTGAAGGAGAACAGCAGCAGATACCTGAAAAAAGCCGCAACCTGTAAGTTTGTGCCCAAGCCACACACCATCTTGGAACTATATCACCATTCCTTTCCTGTTGCTGAGTTAACGTCCTGAAATTCTTTTCCTGACAGCACTGTGGGTGTATCTATGGATTATACTGGTTCAAAGGAAGTTTGCTCACCACCACCATCATATCAAGGCCTACGAGAGATAAATAACATTTGTCACAAGTGATGCCCACATTCCATGAAAGAATAAAAATAAATAAATTGGGCTTGTTCCTCCAATTAGTTCAAAACCAGAGTGAAATAATTAATTGATTTTAACTTGCAAAAAATCCACTCACTTGCACTGTTGAAATCAGGCTGATACAATCTTAAAATTGCTCAGATATATGTATATGTAGATTAAGAGAGTTAGGTGTTAAATTCCTTTTAACACCCAACAGATGATGAGTTTGTCATTAGTATCTTGTCATTAGTCTGTAACTGACTGTTTGAAACTCATGTAAAATCAGTATTGGTAGAACATCAAAGGTTGGAATCGTAACGTTGAGGAACCCCAGCAGTCACGACTTTAAATCTCATTGAACCAAGTTGTGGATCTGAATGTAATAAATCTGGTCAATTATGGACTGGCACCAGAGAAAATGACCCTGAATGCTGCCACATTGTCAAACAGTTTCTATCAGGAGGCAAAATTAGTTTTAGATCATAGAACCCCTACAGTGTGGAATCAGGCCCTTCAGCCCAACAAGTCCACACCAACCCATATCCCCATAACCCACCTAATCTACACATCTCTGAATGCTATGAGCAATTTAGCATGGCAAATCCACCTAACCTGCACATTTTTAGACTGTGGGAGGAAACCCATGCCGACAGTACGCAAACTCTACACACACACAGTCACCTGAGGCTGGAATGAAACCCAGGTCCCTGATGCTGAGAGGCAGCAGTGCTAACCCCTGAGCCACCACGCCTTTGTCTTCAGGCAGCACTGGCAACACTCGTTACCCATTACAGTCAGTCGCATGATGTGGGCCAGTATTTTAGGAGTCGAAGGTTTCCTCTTGTAATTGCGTTTTTACAGTCACTATTCAGGAATCAACTCAAAAATACAATTGCACAACTTAAACTGATGGACTAAAAATTATGAACTTCGGATCTCATGATTGCTTGTCCAGTGCCATAGCCACTAGGTAGAAATAGACCTTCTGATTACATTGGGTCCTTCCTTGAAGAAAATGACTGACCTCTCCTAAACCATCGGCCAGGAAAGAGTGAATTAATCAAATGTGTGTAACGGATTGCAAGCAGAGACTCACGAAACAAGGCCCTTGAAAATTACAGAATTGCGCTTTGCTGTCATGCAGTGGAAAAGTTGTTGTAAGTCAGAAGACTGTTTTGCAGGCTATGTAGCTTCCTTGTGGCTGCAGGACTCAAATATTTGTTCAACAAGCTGACTTGCAGTCTCTTTGCTTGTAGGGTTTAAAGGGTGAACCTGGTTCTCCGGGCGAAAAAGTAAGTGCAACCTAATTAAGAGATCTTTTCAAACCCCATGTCTCTCTCGTTGCGGCCTTTTGAGCAGAAAAGGTTGGATCTGCTGGGGCGGGTGGTGGGGTGGGGCTGACGGCGTTCTCAGGTTTCCAAAATATCAATGAAGTGCGAAGTGACATTTGAAAATCGCAAAAGTTACTGTGAGGTAAAGTTTGAAGTGCAAGTGGATTACAGGTATACATTTATGGCATACACTTCCTCTGCACAAACTTTGCTGCTTGTTTTCAGAACTCTAGGTCCTTTTTTTGAATTGAACATTTCCCGTTCAATATTGCTATGGGAACCGTCACTATGTTACTGTACTCTCTGGTCATTATGTGGAACAAGTTTCTGAAGTCTCTGCTTCCATCTTGTATGTTTATAAAGAAGGTATTTCATCTGACTGTGGGCAAAAGCTTTAGCATTTGCACTGTCTTTGGCTATTAGTGGTACTTATTTGCCATTGCTGTGATTCCACTAGCCTCCCTGACGTTAACTTTAGCCTGTGGTTTAGGAGTTGTGCTGTAATGTCAAAGCCCAAACGCAATCTCCACACATGGACAGTGTCTTCTGCTACTGTCCATCTCTATATCTATCTGTCTCCCCAATCTGAACGTCTCGTAGGACCAAATTACTGCAGATGCTGGAATCTGTACTGAAAGCAACAAATGTTGCAGGTCACAGTGGATCAGGCAGCATCCGTGGATGGAGAGCAAGCCAATATTGCGTGTCGAGATGACTCTTCATCAGAGCTCGGCCTGCAAGTCTGGTTCATGGCTTCGTTATTTTAAGATTCCATTTTTCCAATGCTGCTATAGCTGATTTCACCCTTCCATAAGCCATTCAAAACCTTGCATTGCACCTTCTCAATGACACACTCCCATTCACCACCGTCCCCTTCAGTTTAGCATGTGCTGGAATGGCAAACTGACTGCACTGTTCTTGTTTTGCTGGCCTCAGCCGTCAGATCTGGGGACCTGCACACTTACTCTGTTCGACTAATACCAGGTTCTCCTTGGCTTCCTGCCTGTCTTCTAAACTGTTTATTCAGCTACTGTGCCCCTTGTCATGGCACCTGTACACCGCACCCCCCCTCCACAAACTTTCTCAAAGATCTTCTTTGCACATGCCTTTGAAATCACTTTGAGACCCCTGCCTACAAGTTTAAAGAGCAGCAGAAAGGGAGGCTGGAAACTCCGTTCCTCAATTCCAGCTAAAATTGTGTGTGGGATTAATGACTCCTGGCCATGCAAATGTGTGGTCAGATTGAGGATCCTTTCTGATCCTGCAGTGGTGTTCTCCAACTGATGTTTCCCCAGTTACACCTTCAGTTACTCACAGCCCTGGGTCTGCCTTCTGTGAAGAATGGGCCTGTGCTCAGCCAAATGGGGCTGGGATCAAATTCCTGCTTTACCGGGTTCTGCGTTGAAGAGGAGCGTCTCCCTGACGTGTTGTTCAAAAAAGCAAACCTATCCTTTGCTAATAATAGACAACAGTGAATATCTGGCAGAGCGTCTGCACACCTTAGAATGCTGAAATGCTATGGGACTGGGGAACGAGGTTGCTGGCCTGTTTCTGCTACTTTTTCCAGACCAAGAGAACTGCCATGGTATTTTCTTTTGAACTCTTGATAGCACAGAAGAATGACACGAGAAACTTAGCAGTTGCCATTATGGTGTATTTATGCTCATTCAGCTGCCACCGTTCAGTTTAATAAGAGCATGGAGATGCTTTATATAGTACAGGTACTATGAGGCAGAGTGACCTCTGAATTAGTTTGAATCATTGAAAAAGATTGTCGACAAATCTTCCCAATTTTTTTTTCACTGATTTATATCAACTGTGACCTCTCTCCCAGGAGAACCCATGGTTTTTAGGTGTGATGGGAAAGGCATTTTTGATGTGGAAGGAATCATAGTTGTGTTGGATAAGCTGGCTGCACCACTGAGTGTTTGCCTGTCCATCAGTATATGTACATCTGTGTAAAGCTGCCAAGTCCCAGTCATCTATCTCACCCACCCTTCAGCAGGCTGTCAAGCAGAAGCGAGAATTGATGTTCCTTTGATTTCCTTCTCTGCTGCTCAGAAGTGTATGTATTAAGGACACAGCCTTGAATAAGAAAATCAATATTAATGATGGAATCCTACCTGATATCTCATCTCATCCTGAGAAATCAAAACCATACCCGTGTCTGCGAGGTGAAAGTCAGGGGTCCGGTGGAATATTTTTCATTTGTTTTAATGGGTACAACTGTACCAACAGTCAGGAGGCTCAACACTATCCACATTAAGCAGTCTGCTTTGATGTAGTTTCTTTGGAGTAAAACACCACTGACAAAATAATACACTCTGAGCTGCTTCCATATATGTTAGCCCATGTAACACATACCACAACCACCAGGCTGTTGTTAAGATAGATATCTTGAAGGTTAATAACAACCCTAACTATGTACACAGTTATGATATCTCAGAATAACATATAATGTGCATTCTATGCTTACTTACATTACTGTATTATTAGATACAGTGCTGACTGGCTGACTGCCTGGAAATGTGGTGCAGGCAGATTCAATTGAGGCATTCGAGAGGGCACTGGATCATATTTAAATAAAAGTAACATGCAAAGGTATGGGGATAGCACAGAAGATTGGCACTAGATAACGATGCTCATTAAATGAACTAGTGCAAGCTGAAGGAACCAAGTGGTCTCTTCTGCCCCATAGATTTCATGGATTCATATAAAAACTATAAAAAAAATGAAACCATGAGTACTTAGGGTGATCAGAATAAATGCCCAAGTGTGTAGTCTGCTGTTGTTGAATTTATCGTACAATGCTGAGTTCTGTGAAGTGCCTAAGTGGAATTGAAGTGTTTTTCCTGTAACTTCTATTCAGCAGAGACAAGTCCGGCCTGAGGAAGCATTCCTCGTAAAACAACCTGCTCATTCTAGGTATTAATGCAGCAAACCTTCCCTGAACTATCTCCAATACTTGTTTAATTAAGGAGACCAAAACTGTACACATGTACTCCAGATGTGTTTTCACAAATCCCCGATGTAATTGAACCATGTTATCTTTACTTTTACATTAAATCACTCCTATGATAAAAGATATTATTTCATTTGCTTTCTTATCTTGTTGATGTACTTGCACACTAAATTTTAGTAACTGTCACACCAGAACATCTGGATCCCTCAGAATCCCTGTACTTCAGAATTCTGCAGTCGTTCCTCATTTAGTAATACTTTGTTCTTTTATTCTTCCTTCCAAAATGAACAATCGAAAGTCCAAAAATGTGCAGGTATAGCTGTGGTAAAAACACCATGTGGGGTTATGGGAATGGAGCCGGGGGCTGGTTCTGGATAGGATGCTCTTTGGAAGGTCGGCGCTGAGACTATGGGCCAAATGGACTCTTTCTGCACTATAGGATTCTATGATTCTAAAAATTGTGTGATTTGTAGCTCAGGTTGATTCTCTGGATGTGAATTTGCTCACTGAGCTGGAAGGTTAGTTTTCAGACGTTTCGTCACCATTCTAGGTAACATCGTCAGTGAGCCTCCGACGAAGCGCTTATATGAACGACATAACATCAGCGCTTCATCGGAGGCTCACTGATGATGTTACCTAGAATGGTGACAAAACGTCTGAAAACTAACCTTCCAGCTCAGCGAGCAAACTCACATCCTGAATTGTGTGATTGTGAGATTAACAGACCAACTGACTGAATGCTTAAGGGAGAGTGAGATGGAGGACTTTTATCCTGGAGTGTTCACATGTCATGATGTCATTTAGGTGTCTTAGTGCCTTTAAGACCTGTGCAATAATAAATCATTTTCAATACAGATTCCATCCACCAACATTGTGACCTAACATTTTCATCCTATCCTGGTCGCTGCGAATTTCATCTACAATATGCATTGAGGCAGGTTGCTGTGATTTCCTTTAACAGCACCACCTAAACATCTCACATCCAACTCCTAGAAGGGCAAGAGTAACCATTGCATGGCAATTATCATTCAATCCCTACATGGCAGAAACGGGCCCTTCAGCCCAACAAGTCCATACTGCCCCTCTGAAGAGCATCCCACCCAGACCCATTCCGACGTCTAACGCACCTAACATAAATATCCCTAAACACTACAGGCAATTTAGCATGGCCAGTCCACCTAGCCTGCACATTTTTGGACTGTGGAAGGAAACCCGAGCACAGGGAGGAAATCCACGCAGACATGGGAAGAATGTGCAAACTCCACACAGACAGTTGCCCGAGGCTGGAATTGAGCCCGGGTCCCTGATGCTGTGAGGCTGCAGTGCTAACCACTGAGCCACCGTGCCGGCAGCAGGTCACCCTTCCTTTGTCGTTGTTAGATCAAAACCTTGGAAGTCCCTTGCAAACAAAACATGTTTGGAAAAGGGGGCCAGTCAGCACCTACTGAAGGGCAACTAGGAATGGGCAACAAATGCCAACTTTGCTGACAATTTCCATATCCTCAGAGTAACAGTTTAAAAAAAAAGTTGAGTCTTTGCATTTTAGATTTCCTTTCCAAGTACAGAATAAACTGGGCTCCCAGTGTAAAGTGACATTCCAATGGAATACGTATAAACCACAGGCAGAGATCCCACAACGTCTTGACAACTGCTCACTAGCAGCACTCAATCAAGGACTTTTTAACCTGCCTATGATTAATGTGGAGAAAAGTGCAGCCACTTGCCTTCCTCACAGGCTCTTACTTAGTGTGCAAGGAAGTTCCAGCAGGACCCGCTCTTCTCCCATTTAGTCAATTCAATAATATTCACTCTTCCTTTAAAAATTACTCCAAAGCAACAACAGGAGATAAAACCCAATGGCGTCTGACAACTGTATCTTATTTGTTTTTAAGGGACTTCCAGGTATCCAAGGCGAACCTGGACCCATTGGGCAAGCTGGATTACCAGGACCTGTGGTTAGTGGTTAATTACTTATTGATTTTATTGCCTGTATTTTTCCTATTTGTTTCAACACTGTCGCAGTCCATTGCGAAAATAGACAATGAAACAGCTGCGGCTGCACTGAGAAAGCAAATTCATTTGTTACTCCGTCTCTGAGTAATTGCCAGTGTCCTCATTTGCTCCTGAGATCCAGTGGGCTTGGGTTGACATTAGGACAGATCAGAACAATTCTGCAAGCGTTGATTGTTTGCTTATCTTTTTTACACGGATGATTAATGGAAAAGTATTGAAAGAAAGATTTGCATTTATGCGGTGCCTGCCATGTCCTCAGACTGCCTTAAAGCTGTCTGCAGCAAATGAAGTACATTGAAGTGTAGATATTGTTGTAATGTGGGAAATTCAGTGGCGAAATTACACACAGCAAAAGTCCACATGCAGCAAGGTGTAATGAATAGATAATACATTTATGTGATGTTAGTTAAGGTAACCTTGTGATCAGAGCAATTGGGAGAGTTCTGAGGAAAGGTCACCAGACCCGACATGTGAACTGATTTCTTTTCACAGATGCTGCCAGACCTGTTGAGCTTTTCCAGCAGTTTCTGTTTTTGTTAGGGAATGCTGTATCGTTTTTCTTTAAAATGGTAGCATGGAATATCTTACCAGAGAGGGTGAGCTCAGTTTAACTCAGTGCACTGGAGCGTAGGTATAGATTAACTCACTTAGCGCTCAAACCCACAAGCTGCTGACTCAGATGTCAGCGTATCAAGACATACAAAGGAACAATCCATAGAAACAAGATGACAAAGCATTCATGTCCCCGTGTAGTTCAAAAAGATGATTGGAACCTGCTTCGAGCAGAAGATTTGAATGGAGCTGTATTTGTAAGGTGTGTTCAGGAGGGTTTCCTAACGCAGTACGTTGACAGGCCGAGGAGGGGAGAGGCCATTCTAGACTTGGTGCTCGGAAACGAGCCGGGGCAGGTATCAGATCTTGTGGTGGGAGAGCATTTTGGTGATAGTGACCATAACTGCCTCACATTCTACATAGCTATGGAGAAGGAGAGGATTAGGCAAAATGGGAGGATATTTAATTGGGGAAGAGGAAACTATGACGCGATTAGACACGAGTTAGGAAGCATGGACTGGGAGCAGTTGTTCCATGGTAAGGGAACTATAGACGTGTGGAGACTGTTTAAGGAACAGTTGTTGCGAGTGATGAGTAAATATGTCCCTCTGAGACAGGCAAGAAGGGGTAAGATAAAGGAACCTCGGATGACGAGAGTGGTGGATCTTCTTGTGAAAAGGAAGAAGGTAGCTTACATAAGGTGGAGGAAGCTAGGGTCAAGTTCAGCTCTAGAGGATTACAGGCAGGCGAGGAAGGAGCTCAAAAAAGGTCTGAGGAGAGCCAGGAGGGGGCACGAGAAAGGCTCGGCAGGACGGATTAGGGAGAACAAGGCATTTTACACTTATGTGAGGAATAAGAGAATGGTCAAAGAAAGAGTAGGGCCGATCAGGGATAGCAAAGGGAACTTGTGTGTGGAGTCTGAGGAGGTAGGGGAAGCCCTAAATGAGTTTTTTGCTTCTGTCTTTACGAAAGAAACGAACTTTGTAGTGAATGAAACCTTTGAAGAGCAGGTGTGCATGCTGGAATGGATAGAGATAGAGGAAGCTGATGTGCTGAAAATTTTGTCAAACGTTAAGATTCACAAGTCGCCAGGCCCAGACCAGATTTGTCCTCGGCTGCTTTGGGAAGCGAGAAATGAAATTGCTTCGCCACTTGTGAAGATCTTTGCATCCTCGCTCTCCACTGGAGTCGTACCTGAGGACTGGAGAGAGGCAAATGTAATTCCTCTCTTCAAGAAAGGAAATAGGGAAATCCCCGGCAATTACAGACCAGTAAGTCTCACGTCTGTCGTCTGCAAGGTGTTAGAAAGGATTCTGAGGGATAGGATTTATGACCATCTGGAAGAGCATGGCTTGATCAAATACAGTCAACACGGCTTTGTGAGGGGTAGTTCATGCCTCACAAACCTTCTCGAGTTCTTTGAGGATGTGACTAGAAAAGTTGATGAGGGTCGAGCTGTGGATGTGGTGTATGTGGACTTCAGTAAGGCATTTGATAAGGTTCCCCATGGTAGGCTCATTCAGAAGGTCAGGAGGAATGGGATACAGGGGAACTTAGCTGCTTGGATACAGAATTGGCTGGCCTACAGAAGACAGCGAGTGGTAGTAGAAGGAAAATATTCTGCCTGGAAGTCAGTGGTGAGTGGAGTTCCACAGGGCTCTGTCCTTGGGCCTCTACTGTTTGTAATTTTTATTAATGACTTGGATGAGGGGATTGAAGGATGGGTCAGCAAGTTTGCAGACGACACGAAGGTTGGAGGTGTCGTTGACAGTATAGAGGGCTGTTGTAGGCTGCAGCGGGACATTGACAGGATGCAGAGATGGGCTGAGAGGTGGCAGATGGAGTTCAACCTGGATAAATGCGAGGTGATGCATTTTGGAAGGTCGAATTTGAAAGCTGAGTACAGGATTAAGGGTAGGATTCTTGGCAGCGTGGAGGAACAGAGGGATCTTGGTGTGCAGATACATAGATCCCTTAAAATGGCCACCCAAGTGGACAGGGTTGTTAAGAAAGCATATGGTGTTTTGGCTTTCATTAACAGGGGGATTGAGTTTAAGAGTCGTGAGATCTTGTTGCAGCTCTATAAAGCTTTGGTTGGACCGCACTTGGAATACTGTGTCCAGTTCTGGTCGCCGTAGTATAGGAAAGATGTGGATGCTTTGGAGATGGTTCAGAGGAGGTTTACCAGGATGCTGCCTGGACTGGAGGGCTTATCTTATGAAGAGAGGTTGACTGAGCTTGGTCTCTTTTCATTGGAGAAAAGGAGGAGGAGAGGGGACCTAATTGAGGTATACAAGATAATGAGAGGCATAGATAGAGTTGATAGCCGGAGACTATTTCCCAGGGCAGAAATGGCTAGCACGAGGGGTCATAGTTTTAAGCTGGTTGGTGGAAAGTATAGAGGGGATGTCAGAGGCGGGTTCTTTACGCAGAGAGTTGTGAGAGCATGGAATGCGTTGCCAGCAGCAGTTGTGGAAGCAAGGTCATTGGGATCATTTAAGAGACTGCTGGACATGTATATGGTCACAGAAATTTGAGGGTGCATGCATGAGGATCAATGTTCGGCACAACATTGTGGGCTGAAGGGCCTGTTCTGTGCTGTACTGTTCTATGTTCTATGATTGTGCCTAATGTAAGAGGTGCATTTGTCATTGAATTTACTGGCAACAGCAAATAGTTAGCATCACTGCTTCAATGTAGGCAGCTGCCCCATAATGCACTTGGATGGTATAAATGATGGGCAGTGAACTCTGTTTTCCCACCATGTGACTGATTCTGCTAGCCTGGAGTGAGATCACAGAGTCCCCACAGTGCAGATTGGGGTCATTCAGCCCATCCGGTCTGCACCAACACTCTGAAGAAGACTCCACCCTATCCCCAAAACACCACTTTTTTTTATCAGAGTAAACTCACCCAGCCTGTACATTGCAAATAATTTGGCATGGCCAATTGACATAAGCTGCACATCTTTGGACTGTGGGAGGAAACCCATGCAGACACAGGGAGAACGTGCAAACTCCACATAGACAGTTACCCAAGCCTGGAATCGAACCTGGGTCACTAGCACTGTGGGCAGCGGTGCTGACCCATGTGCCACTGTGCCTCCCGATTACTATTGCCCATTGAGGCAATTTCAGTTACTTCCCTTTCCCCAAAGTGGGCTGCCTCAAAATGAGGGGAGGATGATTCCAAGTGTCTGCCGAATGTAAACACATGAAGCTGACCTCAGGGAGTGAGCTAAAGTCAAGTGATATGGCGTGGGAATTTCAAGTGTTATCAAAAATGAGCTGAACACAATGTTGACAGCAAAGACACCACCATAACATCCCACTTGCAGAACTGAAGATTGTGCCCCAGAACTGGCTGCCGCGCTAGTCAAGTTGTTTGAGTACTCAATGGCATTTGCCCATTAATTTTGAAAATCTCACGTGTGTCCTATGCAGAAAACGGCACGTCAAATTCAATCCTAGAGATAGTAGGAACTGCAGATACTGGAGAAGCCGAGATAACAAGGTGTAGAGCTGGATGAACACAGCAGGCGAAGCAGCATCAGAGGAGCAGGAAGGCTGATGTTTCGGGTGTAGACCCTTCTTCAGAAATGGGTTCTGAAGAAGGGTCTAGGCCCGAAATGTCAGCCTTCCTGCTGCTCTGATGCTGCTTAGCCTGCTGTGTTCATCCAGCTCTACACCTTGTTATCTCAGATTCAATCCAGTGATTTATCAGTTCATTTACAACCATCAGCAAAGTTACAGAAAGTATTATTGACAGTGTAACCACATGACACCTCCACCCAAAACCCTGCTCACCAGTGCTCCGTTTAGCTGTGGCCAGGAATGCAGGACTCCAGCTTCCATTACAGCTTTATTCCAAATATGAAGAAGAGAGCTCAATTCTAATCATGGCAGCATCTCGTTGTATGCGGCACCAGGAACCTCAAGCAAAGTCAGTGTGAATCAGAGAGAAAGTTAGTCAATGATTGAAATTATACCGAGCCCAAAGGAAGATGATTGTGGTTGTTGGAAGTTTATCTCAGCTCTGGGACATTGCCGAAGCAATTCCACGGGTAGAGGCCTTGGTAAAAACAGGTTCAGCTGCTTCATCAATGATCTTCCGTCCACCATAAGGTCAGAAGTGAGGACATTTGCTGTGACTGCACAGTATTTAGTATCATTCACAACTCTACACATAATGATAGTGTAACTAGACCTGGAAAACTTATGGCAGCATCTTCGTTGCTTGGCCTGCTGTGTTCATCCAGCTCCACACTTTGTTATCACCAAGCCATAAGTTTTCCAGGTCTAGTTACACTATCATTACGTGTAGAGTTGTGAATGATACTAAACGTCCTCACTTCTGACCTTATGGTGGACGGAAGATCATTGATGAAGCAGCTGAACCTGTTTTTACCAAGGCCACTACCCGTGGAATTGCTTCGGCAATGTCCCAGAGCTGAGATAAACTTCCAACAACCACAATCATCTTCCTTTGGGCTCGGTATAATTTCAATCATTGACTAACTTTCTCACTGATTCACACTGACTTTGCTTGAGGTTCCTGGTGCCGCATGCAACGAGATGCTGCCATGATTAGAATTGAGCTCTCTTCTTCATATTTGGAATAAAGCTGTAATGGAAGCTGGAGTCCTGCATTCCTGGCCACAGCTAAACAGAGCACTAGTGAGCAGGGTTTTGGGTGGAGGTGTCATGTGGTTACACTGTCAATAATACTTCCTGTAACTTTGCTGATGGTTGTAAATGAACTGATAAATCACTGGATTGAATCTGAGATAACAAGGTGTAGAGCTGGATGAACACAGCAGGCCAAGCAGCATCAGAGCAGCAGAAAGCCTGACATTTCGGGCCTAGACCCTTCTTCAGAACCCATTTCTGAAGAAGGGTCTACACCCGAAACATCAGCCTTCCTGCTCCTCTGATGCTGCTTGGCCTGCTGTGTTCTTCCAGCTCTACACCTTGTTATCTCGGCTTCTCCAGTATCTGCAGTTCCTACTATCTCTAGGATTGAATTTGACGTGCCGTTTTCTGCATAGGACATACATGTGAGATTTTCAATATTAATGGGCAAATGCCATTGAGTACTCAAACAACTTGACTAGCGCGGCAGCCAGTTCTGGGGCACAATCTTCAGTTCTGCAAGTGGGATGTTATGGTGGTGTCTTTGCTGTCAACATTGTGTTCAGCTCATTTTTGATAACACTTGAAATTCCCACGCCATATCACTTGACTTTAGCTCACTCCCTGAGGTCAGCTTCATGTGTTTACATTCGGCAGGCACTTGGAATCATCCTCCCCTCATTTTGAAGCAGCCCACTTTGGGGAAAGGGAAGTAACTGAAATTGCCTCAATGGGCAATAGTAATAGGGAGGCACTTGGCCTGCTGTGTTCATCCAGCCCCACACTTTGTTATCTCAGATTCTCCAGCATCTGCAGTTCCCCTTATCTATGAAACTTATAGATTGGTTTTTTTTAAATTCACTCATGGCATGTGGGATTCACTGGCTGGTTCAATATTTATTGGTTATCCCTAATTGGACACTTAAGAGTCAACCACATTGCTTTGGGTCTGAAACCGCAGTAGACCATACCAGGTAAGGATGGCATTGCTGTGATATCAATTAGCCATGAATCTCACCATTACCCCATGATATTCAATGGCATGACTAATGCCAATTCCCTCGCCATCAATGCCCTGGAGGTTACCAAAGAACAGAAATTTAATTGAACGAGCCTCTTCAATTCTACATCTCCAAGACCAGATCAGAAGTTGGGTATTCTGTGGTGAGTAACTTATCTCCTGACTCCCTAAAGTCTGGTTATTATTCACAAGGCTCAAGTCATGAATATGATGGAATATTTTCCACCAACTTAGATGAGTACAGTCCCAAAAACTCTCTAGAAGTCCAACACCATCCAGGACAAAGAGCCTCACTTGACTCGAAAACTGTCTTAAACATTCACTCCCTCCACCACCAAAAGCATAGAGTCAGCCAACGTATCGGCTATACTACAGCAGCTCCCCAAGACTCCTTCAATAATTTCTTCCAAACCCATGACTCCTATAATTTTGATGGCCCACGATAACATTTGCAAGTTCCTCTCAAAATTATACACCATGCCAATTTAGAATTATCATTGTTCCTTCACTGTCACTGTGTCAAAACCCTGGAACTCATTTCCTAACAGCTCTGTGGGTGTAACTACCCACACAGTCTGCAGCAGTTTAAGATGGTAGCTCACCACCACCTTCTCAACAGCATTTTGGAAAGTGCAATAAATGCTGGCCTAGCCAATGACACCCCCTGCCAATGAATGATTGGTTGTAAAAATTGCCTGAGTTTGAGGCCACAGTGAAAGTCTTGACTGGTGCACTCATCACAGTCTAAGGATAAGGGGTAGGCATTTTAGGACAGAGATGGGAAGAACTTTCTTTGATCAGGGAGTGGTGAGCTGGCAGATTTATTTATCACAGGAAACTGTTGAGGCCAAATCATTGAAGACTTTCAAGGAATATTTAGAAGTAGTTCTTAGTACTAAAGGGATCAAAGATAACGGGGAGGATGTGGGAACGGGGTAATGATGGTTGGCAGTAATTCTGTGAAGGACACCTGTATGATCAATGTCTGTCTTTGCATAATTTCAATTATTTGTGTAACTGTTTCAGCATTGCCCTTTGATATTATCAGTTGGGCAACATTAGCTGTGCTGTGTTTTTGTTTGCCCAAGATTTTTTGGCACCATCCATAGGCCGTGGAGATGTGGTTGAAGTAATCTACAGGTCAAGAGGTTAGACAGTACTTCAGATGTAGTTCCCACAATTCTCTGTGTACAGGAATAATCCAAACTTAATTTGAAATATTGACCAAAGAATAAAACAAATTCTAAAGTTTAATAGAACAGTGTTAGTTCCAATCTATCACAAAGAGAGATTTTTAAAAATCTATTCATGGGATGTGGCTGTCTCTGACTTGGCCAGAGTTTACTGCATTTGTTCTTGAGGAACGACTTGAGTTAGTTGTCCTTTTTGAGTGACCATTTCTCTCTCTCACAAACCCTGACAAAAATAGTCTTATGAAGTGTTCAGCTCAACCCTTGGACATAACTTTATTAAAACAGAAAATTTCCTTTTCATGCTCACAGCAGAAAGACTCACCTGTGGGAAATTTGGGGCAGATACCCTACATGGCGTATGTCAATATTCCACAAGTCCTCATTCAATAACTGAGGTTTTCCAGCCGCAGCATGACATCACAAAATAACAGCTATTGAATTGCTACCTTAATCAGTATCAGCTTTGGCTTAACCTCCATAGTAAAACGAAGAACTGCAGAGACTGGAAATCTGAAACAGTAACTGACAGTGCTACAGAAACTCAGCAGGTCCGGCAGCATCTATGGAGTGAAAACAGAGTTAACGTTTCGAGCCCAGTGACCCTCAACAATGAGGCTTGCTGGAGCACTGCAGCAAGCCTGAGACAGAAATGTTGGCCAGACAACATGGTGGTCTGTCGAAGTGACAGGCAACTGCAAGGTTGGGGTCATGTTTGCAGACAGAAAACAGTTGATCTGCAAAGCGGCCACCTAGTTTCCCATTGTAGAGCAGACGAAAACCAATAACCTCATGGCCTACTCTGTATCAGGTGTTGGATGCTGCCAGTTTTCAGTTAGGATGAGTTAGGTTGGTTTGCATAGGATCAACAGTCATTTGGAAAAGACTGCCCATGTGAAATCAACTGCTAGTCTTCACCAATACAGCACCTAAACAGCTGATTAGTTACCTTACCCATTTAATACAAATTAAATTTCATGTATATTTAAAAGATGTACTGGAGTAGATACTAGAAAAGTATCTGCTTAACTAGCTAGCATTACTGGAGTTTAAATACAATATAAAGAACTGCAAATGTATGTGCAAACAAAACCAATTGGATGAGATGCAAATCTGACATAGCATCTGCCTGATAATTTTCACAAGGTGTTGTGTCAGTTCATCAAGTGTAAGAGGTCCACCCTGTGGCACTTGGCACGTCTGTTTCAAAAGATACAAGGATTGGAGAATGAAAAGGAAAGATTGGTGCACAACAGTGGAATAAACTCACAAGAAAAAATACGTTTGGAAATAACTTTTTCAGTGACATTGATGTTTAAAGCAAACAGTTCAAAAATCAGACTGGGTTTTCAACTTACGTTTGCAAAATGTGTTTAGTGTCACAAAGATATTGTTGGTTCTTTTCATACCTCGCACTATGTAATTTGAACTATTAAAAGATAACCTTCCAAGGACACATGCTGGCACTTCCTTATCCCATGTGAATGATCTCGAGTTTAATTTGATAGACATTATCACCAGTATCTCCACTCCCCAGTCTCTCAACCCCTCCTCCCAACTACTGTAGGTTCAGACCTGCCAATATGGTTGACTAACCCTTGAGGTTAGTCATCTAAAAATTCCAACGTACCTGTGATTATACTAATGTCAAATGTTACCTTGGAAATGAAGATGCTTACCACAAATTTTGAACTTTACAACAGTAGGAATTTGGAAAAAACCACCATGCACTGTCCCACACAAACCCCAATCCCAACACCAAACCATCTCCCAACAAAAACTCATAGAAAGTCATGTGTGTGCAGTAGATCATTGTTCCCCTCTAGAAATTGCAAACTAGCCCGAGTAGAAAATGGGCTAACACATTTCACCAGTGTTAACAGATATTTTCTCAACAGCTACCATTATTCATTCATCGAGGAAGTGAGGCACTCACAATGGAGTCACATAATGCCTCTAATTTACCAACACATTCATGTTAAAATTGATATGCTCACCCTGTTGTGAGTGTGGGGGTCACACGCACAACAGCATCTTACTCATCTATCATTTTCTAACTAGAAATGCACGTAACTGTATCTGGACTCCCAATCAACAACATCAGGATTGGATTTGACCTCATGTGACTTGTGGTTAACCTACTTCATAACACAGCTGGACCAAGCACATGGACTGCAGTATTGCAATGGTAAAATGCACAATGGGCCACAATACTTCAGTGCCAGAGTACCGGTCACTGTTTTGACTGTGTTCTGATCCCTTTGAATCCAGGACTGTCCAGCAGAGTCAAGGAGATTTGAGACAAAGAATATAAAGTGTGAGACTATTTGTTAAGTTTCCTCAGCCAGCCATCACCAGTAATAAATATTTAAGTTGCCAACCATAGGAAGGTATTGTCTTCCAGCCTCAGTAAGACCGTCAGGCCATGTTGTAGTCTTAAGCTATGCAAAAGCTATTAATAGGCCCGTCATATCACGCAACTTGTTTATTTGTAAACTGGCTCCATCTATATTGTTGTTGAGTTATTTGGTGGTTGATTCTGGTCCTAAGGCATCAGGTGATCCTCTGACTAACCTGACTGAATTAAGCCATTCAGGAAAGTAGCTCCCCCCATCAGTGAAGGCAAAGTCATCTCTGATGGTCCCGAAAATGTAGGACCCCCTCATCTGAAAAATCGTCAGGATTTTCCCTATCACCAATGCTCTTTCAGGGTTTTTGGGATATCCAGGAAACCATCTAGTCAACATGGGACAGATCTGTAGAAGTATCATTGCAGAGGCATAACCTGCCCCAATCATCATTGGGAAAGGAATGGGCCATCTCCCCACTAACCTCCCACACTGCCCCCCTATTGATCAAAGCCATACACCCTTACTATATTTTATTTAAGAATATCATTTTCAGACCACCTACTCCTCCTGACCCCATAACCTCACACCCTCCTGCAACCACCCCCCCCCCCCCCCCCCACCACCACCTGAGTTGTGGGCCCCTCTTGTATCCACCTTGGTTTTTGAGACCACAGTTTCTCCAGTTGGCCTGTGTTTGTCTTTTGTACATAGTAAGGAACTAGATTCACCCTGCCCCACTCCCGTCCCTCTTTCAGCTTTCAACATGGTACGGTGATAAGAATCACTGTTCATGATTTCTTTTCCACAGGGAGCAAGAGGTGAGAAAGGAGAACAAGGACTTAAGGTAAGACTTTGTCATTTACATCAGCTATGGACACATTATTAAGAAGGAGGAAGGATTGTACCCAACCATCTACCTCAACGCTATAAAGGGTCTTCCTCAGTGAGCACTGACTCCTTTAAACAGTGATCATATTTTAACACAATGGCATAGAAATTGGCATCTGCTCGACTCCTTTCAGAACATTAAAATAGATGCAAAATTTAGACTTGGAATGGTGAATGTCTGTTCTTTACAGGTTTTGTGGTTCCTTGTCTGAAGTGTCAGACCTTTTAATTATTTTTTAAAAAGGAGGCTAAGTCCTATTGAAAGATTCCAAACAGAAATTAGTTGTTAATGGGCATGGCAGGATCTGTATCTGCCCAGCTCAGGGTACATCACTGAGCCTGATAACTGAATGTTGAACATGGACAGCGACGTTAAAAAATTTTAAATGGAGCAGGGGAAGCTGGGGTTGGATTTGAACCCAATCTCACTTTGAGGAAGAGGAGAGAAATAGACCATGGAGGCCAGGCTGACCCTGTTGTGTGACATAGCCAAGAGTGGTCACATGAGGCGATAGGAAATTATGGGTGAGGGTGAGCAGTTAACCATTGGTGCCAGACCTTCAGTACATGTTTGCCGTGGATGTCCCAGCAACAGAGGGCATGCCATAGCACCTAGTTGCAGATACAAATGCAAAACACTACAAGACGCTGGAAATCCGAGGTCGGCACAGAAAATGTTGGAAATACTCAACAGATCAGGCAGACTCTGTGGAGGGAGAAATGAACTTGACATTTACAGTCGATGACTCTCTCATTAATTTGACTAGCTGAGTAATTCCAGCATTTTCTGATTGTCTCCTAACCTGAAACCCAGTTCTCTGAGTACAGATTAATAATCTTATTCAGATATTCAACTTACTTTGAACACAGTGAAACTGCTCTCTGCTATTTCATTTGAGTTTATTAAAATCTAATTTTCCAAGGGCATGTGTTTTCATTTGGATGTCCACTCACATGGTCTGCTTGCCTTACTCATGATCTGGAGCTTCCAGGTAGAGTCTTCAGAAGTCAGAATGGCCAATCCCCCCCAGCCCCATTGCCAGGTACAGCTTCTCCCCAGTACTTAACTGAGCAGCCAGATGCAAATTAATTCTTCACTCAGATAAAGTACTTGGTGGCACAGCGCCCAGTGATCCAAGGATCAACTTACGTCGGCTCCTAGTTGGGCTATGGGTTCAAAAATGGCCCAGATCCAGAATCAACATACTTCATAGAATTCCTACAGTGTGGAAGCAGGCCCTTTGGTCCAAAAAGTCCACGCCAACCATTGGAGCATCCCAACCAAACCCATTCCCCTATAACCCACCTCAGCTTGGCATCCCTGAACACTACAGGCACTTTCGATTAGATTAGATTCCCTACAGTGTGGAAACAGGCCCTTTGGCCCAACAAATCCACACCGCCCCTTGTAGCATCCCACCCAGACCCATTCCCATCACCCACACACCCCTGAACACGACAGGCAATTTAGCATGACCGATCCACCTAGCCTGC
The DNA here is from genome assembly GCF_030684315.1 of Stegostoma tigrinum. Taxonomy (NCBI): domain Eukaryota; kingdom Metazoa; phylum Chordata; class Chondrichthyes; order Orectolobiformes; family Stegostomatidae; genus Stegostoma; species Stegostoma tigrinum. Next base: position 11,571,969 of record NC_081358.1, read on the forward strand.
ACATCTTTGGACTGTGTGGGGGGGAAACCAGAGCACCCAGAGGAAACCCACACAGACACAGGGAGAACGTGCAAACTCCACACAGTCGCCCGAGGGTGGAATCAAACCCAGGTCCCTGGTGCTGTGAGGTAGGAAGGCTAACCACTGAGCCACCGCACCACCCTGCTCAGTCTTCTTTCAGAAAGAAACAATAAGGCTTCCATACATGGGAGTAAGGGCTCAGCAGCTAGTGAAGAGGTTACTTTAACCAGAGAATACTGAGGATACACTAAGTATTAAAGTGTAGGTCAGGCAAATATGGGATTTTAAACAAAACCACCAAAGGAGGTCCGATCAACTCTAACCCACATAATCACATTTGCGTGCAGTGCTGAGGGCTTTAAAAATGAATTGCTCTTCAAATGTTATGTGTCACATTATTTCACTAAGCAGAATGTATTTACTTTAATGTCACAGGGTGAACGTGGTGAAGATGCTGTTGGTAAGCCAGGCCCTCCAGGCCCTCCTGGTCCTGTTGTGTTACTACATGAGGTGAGCAGTGTAATATCCAGTGAAAATCTTTGTTGGTTTTCTGCTTTTGGATGATTGCATTTCCCACTCAACCATTCCACTGTCATTCAATGTTCTAGTTACTGGTGAATGACACTGAAGGACGTCTCAATTTGAATGGAATCCAACTACTACCTGGATTGCCTGTGAGTGTTTTCTCCTCAAACTAATTATGTATTTTGGCTTCTTACGCCTACTTGAGTCACACTGTAAACTTTAGCTTTAATTAGAATTATTCTAACCTTGTACTTTAAACTCCTTATTTGAGAAAGTAGCAATAATCACTAACCACTGAATTTTGCTTTTTCTCACACCGTGGTACTACATCAGTTTTAGAAATGGTTGAGTATTGCAATCAGTTTATATTCACACCCCATGCCTGCAGTCAGTGTAAGCATTTATCCAACAGCAAAGCTCACATTAGAACTCTTTGTGAGGATATCATCAGATAAACATTAAAAGTCGACAACATTTTGATTCCTGGGAAGGGGAACTTTGTGGCTTTTTTAAAATCTTTTCACGAAACAAACAAAGACCAAATTTTCTCTAAGCATCTTTGCTACCTCCCCTGGATAGAGGACAGTGTGGGATTGTGGAAATACCGTGACCTGGTATATCCAAATTTCCTTTCTAAAAAGCAGCCAGAGAGAGCTCCAAGGTGAATCAAAAATCCCTTCAGATTTGGTCAAGCCCCACCCTCAGAATATTCAGATTGCCTTCTGTTTGCATCCTTAGGGTCAGAAAGGAGGTAACTTGAGGTCAGAGAACTGAGATCGACCCTTCCCAACTCACTTCTTAGTATTGCTGGGTCTGCACAGGATCTGGATCTATCCTACACATGTTAGGAATGTAGCCTGCATTGTTTTCTCTTCACTGTACCTCAGAAGTAAGCATCCCTGATCTGAACAGAGGAGCATTTGAACAGCCAGCTTCCGAAAAGTGAACATTGTGTTTTTCTTTATTGTGGAAATGCTGGTTACCTAAGAGATACACAAAATATTGTGACTGCATGTAGTGACTTCAACCCAAGTTGGTACAAAAAGATCAAGTAGTTTTATATTCATAGAATCCCTACAGTGTGGAAAGAGGCGCTTGGGTCCAACGAGTCCACACCAAACCTCAGGGAATCCCAACCAGACTCATTCCCCTATAGCCCACCTAATCTACAGATCCATGGCCAATCCACCTAACCTGCACACCTTTGGGCTGTGGGAGGAAACCGGAGCACCCAGAGGAAACCCATGCACTCATGGGGAGAATGTGCAAACTCCACAGTTGCCCAAATCAAACCTGGGTCCCTGGTACGGTGAGGCAGCAGTGCTAACCACTGTGCCACCCTCATATTTGTATTTAAATACAGAAATATAAACGTACACAACAAAATCCAGTGAGAAGAAGAATTGGTTTGGAATTTTATCCGAGAGTGCTAACCCTACTTGCACAAAATTTTGATAACTTCATAGTGCTTTTGCTAGCAGTTAGCTCTGCATGGTAAAATGCAGGTGTCAAAATCTCCAATAACATGTGTACCTCTATGGTTCCCAATAAAGAGCTTGTCAGGCTGGCCAGTGAAAAGCACTAGCATGAGTTACATCAAACTTACCAAGATCAGGTATCAAATTCTTCAGACGGTTGCAAATGCTTGGCACAGTTCCATATTTCCATCATTGAATGATCCAGAGTGAAGCCACTTTGAGTCCATTTATCATGTTCTTTCCCCTAACCTTTTTGGAGTACGTTCGTTACCACTGAAACTTTAAAACTGGTTGGTAACTTTGTTTCAAAAAAGTACGCAAAGGAAAATCAATTTATAAGTAAATGAAGCAAGCAATTTAAGGTTGGTCACATTGACCCAAATTAATAATAATATAATTGACTTGTATCTTTGGTAAAGCAGGCAAATGAGTATTGATTGTGTTAGAATGATGTGCCCATGATAGCATGGTGAGTTCAATTACTGCATTGATTGAACTGATTGAACTTAATATGTGACTTCTTTGTACTTTGGGCCCTAGTTCTGTTGACTGTCTCTGCTGGACACTGCTCCTAACCAGAAAGGTACATTACATTAACCCAAAAAAAGTTTGACCTGATTTTCAAATGGACTCTAATCAAGGGACTGCTTTGAAAATAAATGTCGAGATAACTAATCTGAGTCTATTTCCTCTGATGGATATATTTGAAGAGTGTAAATTGTGGAATGTTGGATACAAAATCAGGATCCCACAATTCCTTAGGCTAGCCATGGAATTGGAATTTCACACTAGACTGCCAATGGAAGGGTTAAGGAACAAAGCTCCCAACCCTTGTGTTGGGTGTGGGAAGAATATAATTTGTTTGCCCACAATTTGTATGTGAAGAAAACACTTTATGTAACAGAATTTACATAATTTACATAACCCCAGTGCCAGTGTTTGACTTACATTGTCAAAACTGGTAGCCATTGAAACCTTGCCTGCTGATATTGCTGACTTAGACCTCTGCAAACTTCAGGGTTATGGGAGAGCCTTCCTCATCTACAGCAGTACGCCACCAGTGGACCATAGGAAGGCCAAGGGTGGGGACGGAGGATCACTTCCCAGCACTAGAGCTTAGGTAATTTTCCCCATGTGACCTTTGCTGCTAATCCCACCACAGAGAACAGGCAATCTTCTACTTTCCGTAGTTTTCCCCGTGCCTGATATGCCCGGGGCTTGATGGGTCCAGGTATCTGCCACGTTAGTGAGACCAAAGAGTCAGACTTGAGAGTGGCCAAATGGGAATGGTTAAGAATTCCTTTCTACTTCATTTTTCAGTAGTGTCTAAATCACAGTCTGGGGAAGATGGGATTTGTCTTGATGTTTCAAACCTCAGTCTATTTTTAGTACTCTTGTAAACCAAACTAACAAGTAAATCTGATTGACCATAAATAGCCCTTAAGAAGATTGCTATATGATGTTTCTTTGGAATGCTGGGAACTGCATCTTGGGAAGGATATCGAACTTAGAAAGAGTTTTTTTTAAACAGATTTATCTTAAAGCTACCAGGGCTCTATTATAAAAGGAAGTTACATAAGCCAGGCTTGTATTCCCTAGAATATAAATGGCCAAGGAGTAATGTCATTGAGGATTTTGAAAGGAATTGATAGGGTGGATAGAAGGAAACATTTTCAACTGGTGAGGATGTACAGGTCATTCAGGAACGACTTTAGGAAACATTTCTTCACACAATGGATCACAGATGTGGGGACTTCTTTCACAAAGATAAAAAAAAATGCTATTTTAATTAATAAATTTAACTTTGAGGTAAATGGCTTTTTGTTAGCCATGGATATTTTGGACAAGGAATAAGGAAGTGATTTAAGTTAGGACAGAGATCAGCCGTGTTCTTGTTGAATCGAAGAATATGAGGGGCTGAATGGTCTACTCCCATACTTTATGCTACCAAATGAACCAGTGAAGCCTCCGGGACAGGGAGTCCCTTTCCCTGGGCCACACCTAGGTATAGTCTTTGGTTTATATTGGGGAGTGAACTATGAAATAATTTTAAAACAAAGGGCAATAGATGTCTGAACCTCATCCTTATCCCATCCCACTGACCAAACGGGCTGCAAATGCTGGGTCAATGTATTGAAATGTTCAAAACTGAAGTTTTGCTGGGTAAGGGCATTAGGGCATATGGAGTCAATATGAGATAAGAGAGTTGAGGTACAAATCAGCCATAATCTCACTGAATAACAGATGCCTAAGCTGTTTCTTATTGTTCCAAAATAGCGGCAATGAAATTTGGAAGAATATAATGCAACCCAATGATTACATTGAGGGTGTCTGTTGTGTTTCCACTCAATATTTTCTGCACATTCATTTCCCACAACTGCATAAACTGTTGGTGATTTTGCTGCCCTACTTCAGTGGGTTAAAATTTGCAGGATAATGAGCACAGAGAAAGAAAGTTTGAGACATGAGAGTGTGAAATGAAAAATTCATCTCCATCCAATTTCTGAGCCGAGGTGTGTTTTTCTCTGTTCTCAATTTATCTCAGACCTTTTGAAAATTGCAGAAGTATACTGCAATCCCCCATTTCCAGCAGAGCGAGTGCAAAAAAGTTATATGGTTACATGCAGCGCTGATGTTCTGAGCAGTAACCCTGGAATCTGAGTAAATCTAGTACTGAAACCTTACCTTTCTCCTTGATAGAAAGGAAAGGCACGAATTTCTTATGTCTCCCTGAACTATGTTTTTTTTTATAAATTGTCGCAAATCCTGGCTTGTAATGGTGAATGGATCAAAGGATAATGTTGGTGCAGTGTGGTTCCATGCAACAGAGAAGGATGCCGAATGTTTCTGATTGCGACCCAGTATCCTGAGCCAAAAAGACGAATTTCTAGAGCAAAATTGTAATCTTCAGCCCATGTCTCCTGTCCCCCCTCACAGCATCTGTTATCTTCAATGGGATATTCCAAGTCACACACTGTATTTGTGACTTTGCTGGCGCTGTGAAAAGAGTCATTTGATCCATTTGGATGCTGCACCTTGGAAACGTTCAGAGCTGTTTGTGATTTCAACAACACAGAACAGCTGCGTCGAGTGATTCCTGGGAGATTTTAACAAAGAATAGCTCACAAGAGCCCTGAGCAGGATTACAAGCAATGTTTATTGTTAGAATTGCACTCCCAATGCAGACATATCAATTTCATACTTTCCAATTCATCCTCCATCTGTGCATAATGTTTTTCTCTATATAGTCCCTTCATTAAGTAGTGACTAATCACACTTTACAAAGAAAAATTGTTCTCTACGATATAGTCACCGTGGTATTTCTTTGCCAATTTCCCCTTCCGTTGCTGCCGCCAACAAAAATGTAAGATTAAAGAGAATTTTTCTCACCTTCTGGCTACCTTCCTGCTTCAAGCCTGCTTCAGTCGAACAAGCCGTTCACAACCCCCTTATCTCTGGCTTGCTATTGAATCCCACCCAGTCCGAAATCTGACCTGTCACCTGACCACCCATGAGTCAATTTCCCTTTCACTCCATTATTGAAATTAGTGGCTGACAACACAATGGCAGCAACAATGGATGACTGATATAGGAGAATTGTCCGAGCACATAATATAGGCTGAAACCATGAAATAGCTGTTCTGGAGTACATGGGGGTTTAGAAGGTCGGAACCATAAATAGGGAGAACTTTATCAACCATTCAGTAATCATTCTTCATACTTTTTTTTAATGTGGCTGTACTTTTTTTCAGAGATAAACATTTTAAGGTAGAATGCATGGGTGTTTTGAGGAACAACATAGTAGAGTTAACATTGTTTGTATTGTTTCCAAACGTTTCCACCACTGGGAGTTTTCTTTTGTCATGCCTGGATCTGTTGGAGACTAATTCACAGAGACTGATTGCTACGATGAGTCAATGAGCAAATTAATCATTGTGTAGTGAGGTCACCAGGATGATAGAATGCGACTCATTGAATTCTCTACCACAGGAGGTTGTGAATGTTCAGCATTTGACAGTTTTCAAGATTAAAATTGATAGATTCATGGCACTGAGGGGGTCGAGGGAAGTTGAGTTGATGTCGAAGTTCAGCTAGGACTTTATAAAGGAGCTGAGAGGTATGATGGTCTGTATGGGGTTCTGCTGAGTCTCTTTGTTACCCTCGCCTTTTCTCACCTAAAAGTACTATAATGTGGCACAAGCTTAATGTCTTTAATTCTGACTGTAAGGGCAAAGCTTGCAGATATTACCTTAAGTACCAAAGCCCGCAATCTTCCAAAAAAATCCCACAACATACGCCAACTGAATAATTGATCAATTGTGCAATTTAATTGGCCACAGCTAGCTGCTCACCTTTGCAGGGGACTGAGGTTTGTGTGAGGTGAGCATCATTAAAACAAAAAAACAGCGGATGCTGTAGATCAGGAACAAAAACAGAAGTTGGTGGAAAAGCTTAGCGGGTCTCGCAGCATCTACGAAGAAAAAGACAGAATTAACATTTCGGGTCCGGTGACACTTCCTCAGAACACCTCAGAGTTTTTTTCCTTCACCGATGCTGCCTGACCTACTGAGCTTTTCTAGCAACTTTGTTCTTCTTCATCATTTAAAACAAGACTGAATAACATGAAGGGAAAGTGCATTGTCCCTTTACCAGGTTCTTAAAGTACTTGGAAAAGAGCATCTGATGCAGAAGAAGAATGTAGATACCATCAAAGGAAGACAGAGCTTGATTTAACATTCATCTGCAGGGTCAGGCCCAGTGCTGTACGGAAAGAAATCATGAACCACGTTTGAGTTTGTTGCTGTGTAATTTCTACTGGCTCTGCCTGAGTGCACAGAAAGGTGCCAGCACCTGCAAAGCTACATGCATGCGGCAGAGGTGCTGTATGATTTGAGGAAGGTTGCTAGCCTGTGGAAGTCACATATGCTGCCTCCCCCCACCCCGGTTCTCTGTTCAGAGAGAAAGCCATGTATTCGCCCCTCCCTTGCACAAGTGGCATCAGGCATCTCTCCTGTACTGCAGTGGATCCTGAGATGTAGCCTGCTCCAGCCTGGAATGATCTGAGCAAAGAACTCCACACTGGCTTCACCCTGTACTGAGGCTGCAGCAGATTTCAGCAAGCGTCTCCTTAAGAAAATGGAAATGCTCACACAGTGCTCCTGGCTTGCTTTGAGGTTAAGGAAATGCATCTACTGCTGCGTACCCTTCTCCCTATCTTGCCCCTGCCTCGGTGAGCAGCCTGTCCTTCTCTAAGTTGTCCCTGCTTGTTGTCCTTGTCAGGCTGCAGGCCTTGGGGGTAAGGTAAGTACAGCAGTCATGTTTGGGAGTAGGCGGTCAGTCCACAACGCTTGAAGTCAAAGCTGGTGCCATCACCACATTCAGCACAATCCCCTGTCAATTTCACCCAGTGTAAATTACATGAGAAAAGCTCAATATTTTTATACACGCAAACAGAGATGGTGGAAATCGTTCAGCTACAAACTTGAAAGTCACTCATGTTTATTCTTTCAATATCACAAGGGAGCTCTCTCAGCAGATGAATGTTTGTTTTGCAATGTGTGTTTAAGAAATGATATTAACTGGAGAGCTAATGTGAGTACTGGCATTATATCAGCATTATGCAGTGACCAGTGCCAGTATCTACCTACTCTATTTATTCTTGCACAGTCTCCTGACACTCCAGCTAACACTCATTAAAATGACACGTGGTGTGAGCTGCACTTGAAATGCGTGCACTCCATTCCAGAGCAAAATGACACCTGTATCACTGAAGAGAGCTGAGGTTTGTGGCCAATGTATTTACAGCAAGTTATAGTGTGTAAAGAAATGTCTTAATTCCCTTGGGAAACACTACAGGAAGGAATAATGCACTGAAGATTATTTGAAACATGTCTGAGTTTCTTGATTAAAAAGAACCAGCTGTAGTAAATTACACAATGTCAGCACTTCCTGACCCTCGGATCAATAACATGCACCTACTCACCCTGACTTTGACCAGGTACAGCTGTTAGAACTCAAAGCATTTGAGATTTCCTCAGGTTGCTTGATCTGCAAGTATGTTGTTGGCAGACAGGCTATTACCATCAACATGGATAGTAAATGTGGCAGAGAAATATTTCATTCACCGGGCTACCCGCTAGGTTACCAAGCATTGGAGGTGAGCTCTCGTCCCAGCACGAGTGTCATCACCAAATGGTCTGTAATGTACCCAGTAAAGTCATCACAAATGCAGGATATCAATCCTGGATTGATAGGAATTCAGAGATCCATAGTGGTCTTTGAAAGGTACTAACTGCAGCATGTAAAAAGCAAAACGCATATGTGTTGCATGTTACTGCTGTTACTTGGAAGCCCAGTCCCTTTTGTTTTTGATATGGAATGCTCAGAGTTGTTGTTTGAGCTTTGGTTGTTTTGTATGTTATATTTCTTTCTTCTTGTTTTTGCATCAGGGAACAGAAGGTATTCCTGGTCAAGCTGGATTTCCTGTAAGATCCTTTTAATTTTATTTGCATCTTAACGGTCTCTAGCACTGAGTAAATGGCCAAGCTGGTTCCTTCATTCTTTACATTGTTTCCACCTTGGCAACACACTGATGTTTGGAACGCCAGTTAACACTTTGCATGTTCACGACTGAAATGAAAGGAGACTTGCAGGTATGGTGTGCAGAACCTTTCGCGACCCTAGATTGTCTCAATCTGCAATGAAGCAACGGTAGCCAAATTATGCACAGCAAGCTCCCACAAACACCAATGATGTAAATGACTGGGGCAGAGTTCTTATTCCAATATGGTTTGGAAGCAGGCACACCAGCAATACCTAATTATTGGCCAGTGTCAGTCTGCCAAAATGTTCCCACGTCTAACCTCTTTCAGGGAAGCAGTTTCTGAGAGAGTGGGAGTTAATGGTCAATTGGGTCAATTCATGACAATTGAGGACATTCTTCGCACTCCCCCATGTGGCCCCAGCTGATGCCCAAAGTTGAACTGATGACAGCCTCCCATCGGCAGGCAAAGAAGCCAAAAATGCATCCTGCCAAGCATCTCAGTAAGGATCCACATGGACCATGGACCATGTGTCATCCTTTGAAGGGGCTATCTCTCCACAGTGGTGGCTTGGCAGCTACGGCCACAGTGCATTTTATTCCATCTACAAGCTTTCAGAGAACACCTACACCTTGAAGCACCCTTACAGTCCCCACCTACACACTCCTGTCCGTGGGGTCGGAAAACCAATCCATGCTGCCCCTTTCAGAACCAGACAATCCTGTAGAGTGTCTCTGTTTCACACCCCACCCTCAGTCCTTATATGGACAAGGTTCCAGAATTTTCAACCCAGATTTCCACCCCGGACTCTGCAACTAAAATTCAACTTCAGGCCTCCTGTTGGTCATCAAAATTGGTGCAAACTACGTTGTGCTTCTTGAGTTAGAGCCATCGGGGTCTTTTACAGCTAGCTGAGAGTGTAGATGAAGCTTCATTTAACATCTCCTCAATGTTAGACAGCTCCAACAACGCAGTACTTTCTCAGTGTTGCACTGACATATCACCCTGGATTATATACCCAAGGCTCTGGTGGTGGATTTGACCCCATAACCTTTTGACTCAGAGAGAAAAACACAAGTTCTGAGGCAAGGCTGACATACGCACTCCTGAAGTTCACAAAACTGATTGTAGACTTGATCTGTTGTTTAGTTTTGATCAAGAGCTGACTACCTATCCTGGAAGTAATTTTGATGGTTTTCACTCAGGGACTGTATTGTACTCCCAATAAGCTGTTCACAACAGTTTTGACAAAACATGATGTCAACAGCAGCATATAACATATTTAATGTTGAGAAACATTTACAAGTTTTGCTTCACAAATGATATAGAACACTGAACCAAAAATAAATGATGTTTAGAAAGGTTGGGCAAGATCTTGGTCATATCAGCGTGTTTTAAAATAGTTGCAAATGAGGGTGAAGTAGACAGTGGAGAATGACAGTGAAGTAGAAAGAAGTGGAAAGTTGGCAACGGCACAAGGAGAAAACTTAACATCAGAGCCCTCAGCAGCTGAAAGAATGATCAGCAATAGAGGAGCAAAAGGTAGATGGGCTGAAGAAGTGGCAAAATTAATGAACTAGACAAATGAGACAGTCAATGCCAGGATATAATCCTTAGACTGCATTCCCCTTTTCTTCCAGGCATGCATAGCAATACTCTTCCTCACTCCTGGCTACGTATCTCTCCTTCAAAAGTCTCCCTGTAACCCATGTGTTTGACTATGCCTTCAACCGCCTCCTTCTAATCCTTACTCTACTGAATAATTGGAAGAGTGAAGCAAGTACTTGGCTCATCCCAGTGTAGCCCTGCTGACCACTCACTTAAATTGAACCAAAGGGAAATCTTTGGCATTCAGTTCAACCTATGCAGAGCTTCAAACCCCACACTTCATACTTTCCATACTTACAGACTTGATTCTTCCTACTTATTCTGGAGACTTTTGCAATCTCAGGATGACCTGAACCTTTTGCTAGCCGATGAAGTGCTTTTGAAATGTGGACGTTACTGTAAAGCAGGCAACACAACAGCCAATTTGCCCAAAATAAGTGTACGAATGAGCAGGATACATCTATGCCAAGGGATCTTTCTAAGTGCAGCTGAGTAAACAGATGGGGCTCCAGTTTAAAGTCTTAGCTGAAAGACAGCACATCTGAGAGAGCATCTTCTGTGCTAAGCCTCTGAGGAATTTGAATCCACAGGGAATACTTCTGAATCAGAAATGTCAAGGACACCAATAAGCCAAGGCTAGCACACAATTATATTGTACAGATTTGATAGCTTAGATTTGAAATAAGAACATGTGCATTAAAATAAAGTTTATTGATTAACAATAAATATCATGTTTCTTTAACAGAGGCAACAGTGTGGAGCTGGAGGAACACAGCAGGCCAGGCAGCATCAGAGGAGCAGGAAAGCCGACGTCTCGGGTCAGGACCCTTCTTCAGCTTTTCTGAGGAAGGGTCCCGACCGGAGACGTCAGCTTTCCTGCTCCTCTGATGCTGCTTGGCCCGTTCTGTTCCCCCAGCTACACACTGTATTATCTCTGACTCCAGCAGCAGCAGTTCTTATTATGTCTGAGAAGGTTTTTTTTATTGTTTTATCTTGCTTCTTTAGGGTCCTAGAGGACCTAAAGGTGACCTTGGAATACCAGGTTTTCCAGGAATTAAGGTATGTCAATCAAACTACTTAGTTTTTTTGAAGTCATTTATCATAACAGATGTTGAGAGTTTTGTGATATCCAGGGCGACAATCTTGAATGTATTTTGGCGATTTAAAAATCTTGATCTTTCTCAGCCATTGGCTTGGTTTGGATGCGTCACTGTGCTGTTTCCATTGCAATGTGTTTTGAAACTACTCCGCACATAGTGTCAAGAAAAGAAACATGTTTTTGTAGCTTTCCACCAAGTACTCATCAAGACAAATTCAAGAATCTTTCTAAAGGAATAACAATTTATACCTCATGAGAAAAGAACTGATGTGTCAGCTCTGATTGGTCAAGGCATTGGCATGGAGAATATGTCAGAAACTATTGTTCCTGTCACTTTGTTTTAAGCCCAAAAAGGGACAATGCCTTGATATGTTCTACATGCAGAGGACAGGTCCCCTCATGTGAATATATGGAGCTTGTAGCAAATGTAAATGAGCCATATTGTGAGTTGAGTGGCCTACTCCTCATAATTCGTATAGTTGTATAACTCACATCTCAGTTTCGTGACATTTGTCCTTATTCATCTTTGTTCTTTCTCATATCCACATTAAATTCCATGGAAATATGATCACTACTGTCAAAGTGCTCTCCTACAGATTGCCCTTCCACCTGGCTCGCTTCATGTGGCATGGTGGCTCAGTGGTTAGCACTGCTGCCTCGCTGTGCTAGGGACATGGGTTCAATTCCAGTCTCAGGTGACTCTCTGTGGTGTTTGCACATAATGCATGTGCTTGCTCCAGGTGCTCTGCTTCCCTTCCACAGTTCAAGGATTGGCCATAGGAAATGCAAAGTTGTAGGGTAAGGGGGAGGGCGGTGAGTGTGGTGCTTTGTGAAGGTTTGGTGTGGACTTGATGGAGAGAACATCCTGCTTCCACACTGTAGGAATTCTGTGCGCTAAACCTACATCCACAATTGCTCCTGTCTCTTCTCAGACCAGCTATGTATGAGCTGAATGTTTCTCTTGAGTACATTTTAAGCTCCCTTTATAGATTTGACATGATTTTACTCCAGTTAATATAATCGTAGATGAACCGTCCTGCTACTGCTATTGTATTGCTTCGGAAAAAGTATTGAAAGTCATATAGGTCAGTGTGCTTTATCCAAAGTTCAAAAACCAGAAACACCTTTTGAAAACAGATCCAAACAGAGCTGTAGACGCACTGAGTTCAGGCCCTTTGGGCAAAAAAAATGTCACTTTTAGGCCCATTTGGACCTGAACAGCCCTGAATGGACCTAAAAGAAAAGTTATATTCCCAAAAGGCCTGAACAGACCCATAACAGTTAGCGAATCTGAAAACCAAAAATATCCTTTATCCAAAAATCAATTGGTACCAAGGTTTTCAGATTAAAGATCCCCAACCTGGAGTGGTTCTGGAGGTTTCTGTATAATTTGCCTCTGTATTTGTTCTTCTATTGCTCTCTCACTAATCAAGGGTCAATTGTGCCAGTACTATGATAACAAAGACTAGAGGTGGATGAACACAGCAGGCCAAGCAGCACCATAGGAGCAGGAATGCTGACATTCTGCAGAAGGGTCTAGGCCCGAAACATCAGCCTTCCTGTTCCTATGATGCTGCTTGGCCTGCTATGAACATCCAGCTCTACACCTTGTTATCTCAGATTCTCTAGCATCTGCAGTTCCTACTATCTCTGACCAAGTACTGTGATGTCTTCAGAGATAGTAGGGAACTGCCGATGCTGGAGAATCTGAGCTAACATGGTGTGAAGCTGGATGAACACAGCAGGCCAAGCAGCAGAGGAGCAGGAAAGTTTGAAGTTTCGGGGAAAAAGGGTCTCGACCCGAAATGTCAAACTTTCCTGCTCCTCTTATGCTGCTTGGCCTGCTGTGTTCATCCAGCTTCACACCATGTTAACTGTGATGTCTTCTCTTGGTTCCTCAGTTCAACAAGACCTCATTTAATGATTGTTCTAGCCTGCCATCCTTCCTCATAACTGTGCTGTTCCTTTAACAATATTACAACACCGTCTCCTTTTATTCTTCTCTTTCTTCTATCCTTTACTGAAAACTTTGTCACCAGCGAGCTTGAATTGCATTTCTTTAAAGCATCTTTCAATAATAACTATATCATTTTATTAAAGTATCTGTCCTCCAGCTCATCTACTGAAGTTATTACACTCTTTGCATAGAAGGGTGCACTTTTAATTCCAGAAAAGGACTTCTGTTGTCTACTTTGTATACTATACTATTCCTGCCTTCAATAACTTACAAAATTTTTACCGACCACTTGCAGCTTTACTTTTGACCCTTTTGATAGTCAAGATCCCGTCCCCTTGCTCTTTCCATTCCCCTGCTGCAGTGTTGGCCTCAGTCTGTTTAGGGGCAACCTACCTGGATTTTGCAAGTGCTGTTTCTTCCAGACTGACCCCACTGTGCCCCCATCCAGTGCCATTTCTCCAGTTTTGCAATCATTTGCACTCTGTATTGCTATTCCATGTGTGCTGCACTGGAAGACCCACTTTTGTAATCTCCTTCCTAACTCTGCCTGCAGGACTTTTCTCCATATGTGATTTGCATAGCTTTGACTTTTTACCCTCCAGTCCTCTGCAGCTGTTCAATAACATCCTTGATCCTGGCCTCATGGAAGCAACATATCAATCTGGAGTCATGCCTGAGATTGCAGAAATGCTTGTTTGTTCCTTTAACAATTGAATTGCCTGTATAGCTGAGATGCTGTGACCCCCCTGGCTTTTGCTATACTTCCCAGGGAAGCCACAGCCCTCCCAGTATCTAGAATTGCAGTCAGTCACGGGCCAAGGCAGCCAATTTAAATTTTAAATTCACACCCTCCAACCTCCAGGGCTTTGGCAAAGCAAGAAGCCAGGGTTGCACAGAGACGTCTGCCATGGCTCAAATGACAGAAACTATCTTGTATGATTTATTTGCCTTTGCAGCGTGTTACAATAGGACCTGTCACATGCACAGCTGGTGCTGGGACACCGGTGCAGTTTGTAACCATCCCCCTGTACAATCGAACTTTCAATGGCAAAGGAAAGGGGTGAGCTCACACCCCAAATTCCACCTCACCTTGCATCCCAGACTATTAGTAAATAATCACCAAGTAATTCAGGGACTAGGCACTTATATTTGGTGACTTTAAATTTTCAGTATTGTTTCATTCAAAAGTACAAACCTAGAAGTTCTGGTTTATGGTGTCAGTGGGTGAATGTTTAATACTGGCATTTAGCATCCTACTTTCTAATGTAAGTAGCATAGAGAGAGAAGCAATATAAAATTGCTAGGTATTTGAGCTCTATTATTATCTCTAATTCTTAACTATTAACATATTACCCCAACAACACTCAAGAAGCTTGACACCATCCAGGGCAAAGCAGCCCGCTTGATTGGTGTTACATCCACAAGCATCCACTCCCTCCACCATCGACACTCAGTAGCAGCAGTGTGTGCTATCTACAAGATGCACTGCAGAAATTCACCAAAGATCCTCAGACAGCACCTTCCAAACCCACGACCACTTCCATCTAGAAGAACAAGGGGAGCAGACATATAGGAACATCACCTCCATGTTCCTCTCCAAGCAACTCACCATCCTGATTTGGAATCATATCATCATTCCTTCACTGTCACTGGGTAAAAATCCTGGAATTCCCTCCCTAACGGCATTGTGGGTCAACCCACAGCAGGGAGGACTGCAGCGGTTCAAGAAGGCAGCTCACCTCCACCCTCTCAAGGGCAACTAGGGATGGGCAGCCAGTCAGTGACACCCACATCCCACAAATGAATAGACTGTTTTTCTAAACTCTACAGGGAGTGCCTTCACCCCACAGACTCCAATGATTTGGGGAGGCACCCCACCATCTTCTCAAGAGAAACAAGGGATGAACTATAAATAGAAACCAAAAGAACTGCAGATGCTGTAAATCAAGAACATCAACAAAGTTGCTGGAAAAGCTCAGCAGCATCTCTGAAGGAGAAAACAGAGTTAATGTTTTGTGTCCAGTGACCCTTCCTCAGAACTCAGAACAATAAATGTTGGCTTTCTTAGTGATGCCCATATCGCAAGGATAAATATACATTTTTATAAAATAGTTCTTTTAATCTTTAAACTTGCAAACTCTGTTCAAGTGCCAGTAGATTAATTTGAGTTACAATAAAACCCAAAAGATGCTGATTTATCAGCATCTTTGCCCATAGTGCACAACATTGCTTAACATCTGAATGATGAGAGAGTTAGAAATGGAAAGCAGGATCTGCATTGCACCAATTGTCATGTTCTGATTACTAACACTGAGCAGCGTCCACATCCCACCTTCAATCCATAATCCCACTGAGCAAAATTCTACAAAGTGTCTGGACAGTTACCAAATGATGGTAAATTCATTAAACATTCACTCAGAATTGCAGATTGTTAAGGCTTGTGCCTTGCAGAACGTATACAGTGTACTCCACTAAGAGCTAAGTCAGTTCCTGCTCCATACAGCACCAACAAGATGTGATGCTCCTTAAAGTCTCAAGTTAATTACATTTATATGTACAAATAATACAGAATTTTTAAAAATTCAAAATTGTAAGCTTTTTAAAAAGTCTACACTCTTTTTGAATATCCGCCTTTGCATGTCCAATGAATCTGAATATACATTATGGATATGAATATCTGCATATACTGTGGAATTTAATACGCACCATAAATCTGAATGTATACAGTTAGTAGGATAATGGACATCGATTTGAATATACATGGTGAATCTTAGTATGCCATGTGTATCTTATACATTGTGGATTTGAACATACTCCCTGGATTGAACAATTGTATTATGAGGACAGGTTAAGCAAGTTTGGCCTATATTCATTGGAGTTTAGGAGGGGCAAGGGTGATATTACTCAAGAATATAATATTCTTAGGGGACTAGCTTGGATAGATGCTGATGAAAGAATCTAGAACTGGTATTGGAGGGGGACAGGGACTACAGTTCAAAATAAAAAGACTTCCATTTAAGACGGAAATGAAAAAGATTTTCTTTAAGAGGAATTTTTAAATTCTGTTCCCCAAACAGCTGTGGAGACTGCCTTATTGAATTTATTCAAAGCTGAGCTGGATAGATTTTTAATTAAGGGGTTCAAAGAATATGGTCAGCTACGTGTGCTGTGTCAAGGTCTGAAAGGGTAAATGCTAGGAAGTGCCTTAAGCACAACCCACTATGATTATGTGGCACTAAGATACTGAGAGAAAGGACTTATTCACATTTGGAAGTGAATGGACTTGTTCAGTGACAGGTATCATGGGTTTGTGTGGGGATGGTCGTTTCTCAACAGCTTGATTGAGTTTTTTTTGAGGAGTTGACAAGAATGATTGATGAGGGAAGGGCATTGGATGTTGTCTGCATGGATTTTAGGAAGGCATTTGATAGTGTATCTCATTTCAGGCTAACACAAAAGGTGGAGTCTCGTGGGAGTCGGAGTGAACTGGCTAGATGGACATAAAACTGGCTTGGTCAAAGAAGACAGACAGTAGCAGTGGAAGAGTGCTTTTCCGAATGGAGAACAGTAACTAGCGGTGTTCCACAGGAATCAATGCTGGGACCACTGTTGTTTGTAATATATATAAATGATCTGGAGGAAAATGTAGGTGGTCTGATTAGTAAGTTTACAGATAACAATAAAATTGTTGTGATTAGCGAGGAAGATTGTTAAAGGATACAGTGGAATACTGATAGATTGCAGATTTCGGCAGAGAAATGGCTGATGGATTTTAATCCGGACAAATGCGAGGTGATGCACTTTGGAAAGTTAAATTCAGTTGTGAGTTGTACAATGAATAGCAGAATCCTTAGGAGAGCTGACATATAAAAGTTGGCAAGTTATGTTACAACTGTGTAAAACTTTAGTGAGGTCACATTTGGAATATTATGCGTAGCTGTGCTGGCCACACCACCAGAAGGACATGGATGTTTTAGAAAGGGTGCACAAAAGGTTTACCAAGATGCTGCCTGGTCTGGAGGGTTTTTAGTTATCTGGAGTTTGGATAAACTTGGATTGTTTTCACTGGAAAGACAGCAACTTGAGGGGCGACCTGAAAGTGGTCTACAAAATTAAGAGAGGCAGGGATAGGATGCAGAGTCAGAGGTTTTTTTCACAGGTTGCAAAGGTCAATTGAGAGAGGGCACAGGTTCAAGGTAAGAGTGGGAAAGTTTAGTGGAGAAGTGGAGGGAAATTTTTCACATAGAGGGTGACGGGACCCTGAATGCACTGTCAGTGAAGTTGGTAGACGTGGCATGATAGCAACTTTTAAGGCATATCTTGATAGACACATAAACAGGAGGCAAACAGAGGGATATAAACTGCATATGGGCAATAAATAGCAGCACAAGGATGTTTTTTTTGGAACGGACATCAATAAATGAAAAGGATTAGGAATGGGCACAGGTTTGGTGGACCAAAGAGACTATTCCTGTTACATTTTATTGTATTCTATTATGTCATGTGGACTTAGTGGATGAACAGCTAAGGATCTCGAAGACATAATTCCTACCATCCAGGTCTTCCTCGTAGACTCTGTAATAAGAGCCTCTTCCGAGCACTTACCCTCCCATACACTATGCCATGCCAGTCCTGAAAGTCCCCAACAGGAAAGAGAGTGGTGACATATATCTACCAGAGAGCAGATACAAAATGATGAACAGTGGTAACAGTTCACCCTACAACATGGCAGACAGCAGTTTGGATTTAAGATCAGAATCAGACCAGCTCCGATCTTATTGAATAGCAGATCAGTCTTGATGGGCTGAATGGCCTACCACTGGTCCTTACTTGTATGATCCAATAATCTTTTCATGAGTTGAATAGGATACCAATGGCCTGAATATAAAATATGCATATACTCGGCAACACTAAATATATTTTGTGGCTCTTTACCATAATATACACAGGGCAACAGAAAAAAAAAACTGGAAGCAGATCTGGAGAAAAGTGTTGGGCCATTCAAGTTGATGACCTTCCATCAGTAAAGAGATGAAACGTTCTTGACTTGAATCATTAGCTCCCATTCCCTGTCTGATCTGTGGACTTTTTCCAGGCTTTTGTTTTGTTCTTGTTTCAGATTTCCAGCATCTGCAGTATTTTGCTTTTGTATCGTTCTGAGTGTGGATTGTGGATCTGAGTATGGATTTGCAACACCCCTTTGATCTGACTATGGACGTGATTTTCAGATAGATCGTGTGGATCTCTAAGATTACTATGAATCCAACTAAATAAAGTTGAATTGATACAGTTGAGGTTGTACCTGAGGCTCCATAAAACTAAATGTACAAACTGGATTTGAATATGTACAGTACAATTGGATTAACTTGTTTTGAATTGTTAGGATGTGAGGGAGTTTTCAGCAAAGTACTATTTGAGGAGCTTCTAGCTGAGAGAAAACAAGACTCACAAAAATCTCTTGCATGAGCTAATAAATAATACCTGCATCCTGAAGCCTGGCTACAATCGAGTAATGCCCTGAGGTGCCTCACGACATTGTCGATTCTCTTTATTTACTACACTCACCCTTAGAGATACACAGCTGAGGGGTATTACAGTTTCCAGTCCCATGATGCACTAAAGGTGAAAGGTCTTAAATAGTGATGTTAGTGGGAGGCGATGGCCTAGAGGTTTTATCACTGGACTGTTAATCCAGAGACCCAGATATAGTTCCGGAGACCTGGGTTCAAAACTTGCCACAGCAGATGGCGGAAGTTGAATTCAGTAAAATATCTGGAATTAAAGTTCTAACACTGATCGTGAATGCGTTGTTGATCGTTGGAAAACCCACCTGGTTCACCAATGTTCTTTAGAGAAGGAAACTGCCATCCTTACCTGGTCTGGCCTAACTGTGACTCCAGACCCACAGCAACATGGTTGACTCTTAACTGCCCTCTGGCGAATTAGGGATGGACAATAAGTGCTGTCTAACCAGCGATGTCCTCATCCTGTGAATGAATAAAGAAGAAAAAGAAATCCCCATTGCACCAGCAGCCACCCCACACTTTGCTGCATGTAGTCCTGGATTAGCTCTGAACTTTGGAATGTGTCAGTCTGCAACACTCAGTTTAGGATGACTTGCTTGTATTGAGAGACCGGCAAGTTTCAGGCAGACCAAACAACATTTTTTTTTAACCAGTTTGACAGTCCTTCAGGTGCAGTTGATGTTTGTTTTGGCATCTCTCCATGGGGACAGTCTGCGGTGCACAGAGCCCTGCATTATTGAGCGGCTCACAATGAGCTTCAACAAAACACATTGCACCTCTTCCCACACCTTCTTTGCAAAGGCACATCCCACGGGGGCGCGGACATTAATTTCGTCCCCAGCATAGACACCTTGAGGAGAATTGTGCAGAGGGGGTGAGACTCTAAGTGTGTAAGATAGATTTGACAGAAACCAGGTTTCATCTTGATGTTTGTTTGTAAGTGCTGGCAATGTTTCAAAAATCCAATGAGACATCTCAGAATGAAACATGTGTAGAGGACTCTAAATCGATTGCACTGTTTGTAATTTAAAATAGCTCATCCTCAGGCTGCATACTTAATGCGGAATGTATTTGCAAAAATGAAGACTGTTACAACCATATAAGTCAATTTTCTTGCAAGCTCTGGGTTGTTTAAGTTGAAATGTTTATATTTGCAAATTTTAAGAACAGAAGTATAGCAATGGAGAAAAAGACAAATGCCAAGTAATGTTTAAAAATAATTATCTAAATAATTGGATAAGTTATAAAGCTGTGGTGATGTTTAATTTGAACAAAGTCAAGGGCACAATGCCAATTCCATAAGACAATCAGTTTCATGGTAAGGTACACTTTATTTCCAGAAAGTACTGGAGAAACTCAGCAGCATCTGTGGAGAGAGAAGCACAATTAACATTTCGAGTCTGCAATGACTGTCTTCAGAATAGAGTTCAGAGATTCTAAAGAAGAGTTGTGTCAGACTCAAAACATTAGCACTATTTCTGCCTCCACAGAAGCCACCAGACCTGCTACCTTTCTCCAGAACGTTTTTTTTTCATTTCAAATTTCCAGCCTTCACAATATTTTGCTTTTACTCCTTCTATTTCCTTCTGCTTTCATCTGCCAGTGCCTTTTGTGCCTCTCTCCTTTTCCTGCTAACCGCCTTTCACCTCCTTTGGATGGGAATTTGGATTCCACAAACTAAATGCAGGCGGCACTTTTGCACTCAGCTGATAAACCACACACAACATTATATTTTGCTGTTTCTGCAGGGTGAAAAGGGTGAGCCTGGAGCTGTTGTTGGTGCAGATGGATCTCTGATGGCCACACGTTCAAAAGGCCAAAAGGTAGGTATGAGGAAAAGGAAGAAGATGTTTTTAATTGTCCGATTACTAACCCTGCATCCAAGATTTCTTAATAGCTTGAAATTCTAATTATTGCCCAAATAACTAGAATCTGTCCTTTCCTACAGGGTGAACCGGGTCCACAGGGACCTCCTGGACCTCAGGTAGGAAGTGTTTTTGTCTTTAGGCATTGTTCTGCCGAACACATCAAACATATTTTACCAAACTTTGGAGCTGTTCCTCCTAGATGGCACTTCACATAAATGAGGAGAGTTAGATGAAATGCAGAAGCATAATACCAGAATAGCACTGAGGATGAGGGGCATCTGTTATGTGAAGAGATTGGGGAAGCTAGCATTGCCGTCCTTCACACATAGGTTTAGTGGAGAAGTAATAGAGGTGTTCAAAATTGTGAAGTGTTTTGATAGAGAGATTAGAGAAATCTACTTCCACCAGTTAAGAGGGCTGGTAACCAAATGCATTACTTTAAAATGTTTGGCAAATTGAAGATGATGGGAAAATGATTTTACATGGTGAGTTGTTTTCATTTTCATTTGTTCATGGGACATGAGCTTTGCTGGCTGGGATGGCATTTATTGGCCTTCGCTAGTTTCCTTCAAAAAGGTTGTGGTGAGCTGCCTTCTTGAATTACTGTAGATCCTCAATGCTGTTGTGTCGGAAGTATTCAGGAATTTGACCCTGTGAATGCCAAAGGACATTAGTAAACTGAGTGGGTTTTTATAACAACCATTTTATGGACACCATTCAACTGTTAATTTCAGATATTTATTGAATACAATTCCAATTGAATTGCTGTAGTGGGATTTGAACCAGAGTCCCCAGAAGACATTGGATTCTGAATTATTTGTCCAATGACAATACTACTAAGCCATTACCTTCCTTACAGTTGGATATGCCACATCTGAAAGAATGTTGGAGCCACATTCAATAGTTATTTCAAGAGACAGCTAGATACATCATTGAAAAAAATTACATTGACAGGATTATGGAGAATGTGCAGATGGATGGATAGTTCTTTCAGAGTCAGCATTGACACAATGGGCTGAATGGCCCCCTTTTGTCTTGTTTATTTTTCTTTTTTTTTTAAATTTCCTTTCCATTACCTCTAATATTTACAATCAGAATCTATCTCCTGTTGCATTCTGAAATGGCTTTGCATTAGATCTCAGGGCAGATGCATGTTATTTCACAGCTGGTCTGTCTTATTATGATTCATAATCATGAGGTAGGGTAGTAAAATCACTGTACCAGTACTCCAGAATGCCAGGCTAATGTTCTGCAGCCATGGATTCAAATCCTATTGTGGCAAATTTGAATACAATAAAAAAGCCTTGAGTTAACAGCTAGTCTAATGGCGACCATGTATCCACTGCTGATGACTGTGAAAACTCATCTAGCTCACTGATACCTTTCAGGGAAGGGAAATCTGCCATCATTGTCTGGCCTGGCAAATATAATCCAAACGCACAGTGTTATGATTAACTCTGAACCACTGCCTGAAATGGCCTAGCAAATCACTCAGTTACATCAAGCATTATCAGTGTCCCTACTCCAGAAGGCTGCAGCTGTTCAAGAACATGGCTGACTATAACCTTCTCTGGGGCAATTATGGATGGGCAATAAATGGTGGCCACAGTGGCACCCAAATTCCATGAACAATATTTTTAAAGACACAACTGATGCTACATGTTTGATTAGACACAGAGCGGTGGGCATGTGGAATGTGCTGCCGGCAGTGGTAGTGGAGCCAGATGCTTTAGAGACTTTTAAGCAACTCTTGGATAAGCACATGGAGGATAATAAAATGTAGGGTAGGCAGGGCAGTTTGATTTTAGTAGGATAATAGGTAGGCACAACATTGTGGGCCGAAGGGCCTGTACTGTGCTGTACTGTACTCTGTTCTATGTACTCTTTATGCCACATTTTCAACATCGCAAGTTTAGAATTCAGTAAATGTTTCAGTTAGATTTATCCTACCACCTTCCAGAGTGAAGACACGTTGGAACAGCTGCTAGTTAATCCTGTCCACAGAGTTACCAGATGGTCATCAACTTGAACAGTGTACTGCTGGCACAGTACAGTGTCAAATGTGAGATTGTGAATGATTAAAATTTAGT
The DNA here is from genome assembly GCF_030684315.1 of Stegostoma tigrinum. Classification (NCBI taxonomy): domain Eukaryota; kingdom Metazoa; phylum Chordata; class Chondrichthyes; order Orectolobiformes; family Stegostomatidae; genus Stegostoma; species Stegostoma tigrinum. Next base: position 11,594,682 of record NC_081358.1, read on the forward strand.
TCTTTACTAAACAAAATGGATTAACAACAACAGAAGTTGATAGAAAAGCCCAGCAGATCTGGTAGCACGTATGAAGAGAAATATGGTAATGTCTCAGGTGGAGTGACCCTCAGAACTGAAATGGATTAACAGTTCTGATAACAACCAGTCTGGACATGCATAGCAAACAATGATGTGCTTGTGCACTTGATTACTAATCCAGAGACACGAGAAGTAAAGAATTTGCATTCCATTTTAAAAATCTAGAAGTATGTAATTAAGTATGTGTTAAAAATGACCACAACGCAAAGGACAGTGAACCCAGCAGATTCCCATTTCCTACAAGGAAGCTTTGTTTGCTGTGTGTCCTACATGTAACTCCCGTGCCAACATCGTAATAGAATTCCTACAGTGTGGAAACAGGCCCTTTGTCCCATCAAGTCCACACTGACCCTGAGAGCATCCTGCCCAGACCCATCACTCTATAAAGCACCTAATCTACACGTGCCTGAACACTACAGACGATTGAGCCTGGCCAATCCACCTAGCCTGCGTACCTTTGTACTATGGGAGGAAACTAGAGCTCCCAGAGGGAACACACGCAGACACAGGGAGAATGTGCAAACTCCACACGGACAGTAACCCGAGGGTGGAATCAAACCTGGGTCCCTGGTGCTGTGAGGCAGCAGTGCTATCCACTGAGCCACCCTTACAAGGCACATTCAACATAAGGCATTATGGTTGACTCTTAACTGAACACTGAAATTGCCGCAGAGAATGATTCATAAGAAAACCTTTTGTGTAGATAAACATTGTCCAAGTAAATGATGAAAAGTGGATTCATTGAAGGGCTTAAATTGGGTAAAACTGACACTAAGATGATGCGTACTATATCTTGATTTAGCTAATCTGAACCAAAGCTAGATAGTTGTCCATTTTAAGGATCAGCATTCAAGTGCTTGGATCAATAAATGTCAGTCTCACTCCAAAACATAACTCACTGCGATCACACTTCACCACGGTATTCACAAATGTTGCAGGTTCAGAGATACCATCTTTAGTTTTAGATATTGCTTGCTCAAGTAAAAACAAAGATCCCAGGTTTTGAATTAAGTACAGGGAATTACTTGGCATATTTTCTAAATGAGGGATGTAGATGAAGGCAACAGTTTTTGGCCTTTGCAAAGGTGTTTTGGAGCTATTCGGGCACATAAAATTTCTTCCTGAAATAAAGGCATTTACAGTAATAGTAAATTGTTTTTGTAGTTTAACGTAAAACAAAGGGATACGTGGATCAATGTTGTTCAGAAATTTCATAATCATAAATTTCTTTTCAGGGTCCGCTGGGACTTCGAGGACCTAAAGGTGAATTTGGCCTTCCTGGTAGACATGTAAGTTTATTCATACTGCAGAATGGGAAGTCAAAATTAATCGTTACATCATCTAAATCCATTGTTATTTCTTTGCAGGGTCGTCCAGGAATAAATGGCAGAAAGGGTCAGAAAGGTGAACCTGCAGCAACGCCCTTGGTACGTGCGGTCTGGTGAAACCTCAGTATTGTGCAGTTTATTTTCTATTAAAATTCTGCTGCCTTTCCAAACGCGCCTTGGGCATTGTATATCCATTAGGGTTGTCAACTGTCCCATAGTGGCTGGCGTGTACTGGAATTGGTATCAATGACAAGAGAAAGTATTCCAGAAAATTTTAGAGCCATATTTTAAATATATCAGTCTCACAATTTGTTATTAGTAGTCACCAAAGAAAGAAAAAAAAGACGTCAACAATGAAGCATTACCCCACAGTGACTTAGGGCTGGAAGGATGAAAGGGTTTGGGGAGAAGGCGGGAACAAGGGACTAAGGTGGATGATCGGCCATGATCATACAAAGTGGCAGAGCAGGCTTAATGGCCTACTCCTGCTCCTATTTTTCTATGTTTCAATATTTCACTGTGATGTCACATCTAGCACAGTATCCCCCAATCAGATTCAATCATTCAACCAAACAAAAAATTGCTAGGAAGGTTTTAATTGGATGGGACTTAGGCAGGCTGTGATTGGTTTGATTTGAGGGATCGGACACCCTAAGCAGTGAAGTGTTAGTGTGTGCGTGTGAGATTAGCAATGTGCAAGGGTCCAGTGAGGTCAGGCTTAACTGTGATGTTTCCACTCAGAGGAATGCAAGGGAGCTGTTTGAAGAGTTGAAATCAGGCACGCATACTTATCAAAACCAAAAGAACTTCGGGTGCTGTAAATCAAAAGCAGAAGTTACCAGAAAAGCTCAGCTGGTCTGGCAGCATCTGTGAACAGAAAATCAGAGTTAACGTTTCGGGTTAGGAGGAAGGATCAGCAGACCCGAAATGTTAACTCTAATTTTCTCTTCACAGATGCTACCAGACCTGCTGAGCTTTTCCAGCAATTTTTGTTTCTGTACCAAGCATGCTTATCATCCTGTTGACATGCCCTTCTTGCTTAGTGACCCTGTCATTTTAACCACATGCATGCCACAGTTTGTCGAAGCTCCTGTTACAGGCAGGCGGGAAGAATGGATGTCAAATGTCTTCTTAGCACTCTCTATTTAGGATTAGCCTTGAAAAGTTGCCATTCGAATAAGGAAAGGAGAGCTCCTCTTCCCAGGGTTGAAACAAAATGTCAAAAAACTTTGGGATGTGCTGGGGGCAGAGATTCATGTAGTTCAGATTTAGCTTGATTTGGTAGAGCACAATTAGAGGGACATAAATTCAACACAACTCAAATGGAACGTCAAAAGCTGAATAAGCAAATTATTTGCAGTCGGTTTTGGCAAAATTCTGATATTCAGATCTGTCTTATCTCAAAGTGATGGGAAGTGTTCTTAACCAGCCCTTAACCATTGGCTTTCACCAGCATCTGTTGGACTATGAGCAGACACAGTTGGCAATCCCAATTATCCAAGTGGGTGTTTAATTTGTACAGTATCAGCCAGTTTAATGCACTGCTCTGAGAGAGCTGAAGGTCAGCCAGCTTGTTCCTTTTTTCACCATATCCACTGGCCTTGTTTGGTCAGCTTAAGACAGGATATGCTCCTCAACCATAAATGCTACCAGACAATGTTTTCTCTTACCTTGGTCCTTTGTTTTTGGATATTCTTAGTCCCAATATCCATTGCTTGCAACTCATAACATTTCCTGCAAAGTTGTCTCTATAATATGCTGAAGCAACTCACCAATGCCTCTTCTACTGGACTTTTCCAACCCTTGACCTTCAGCACCTGGAAGGACTAAAAGCATCAGGCTAACCAGGAACACCACAAACTCCAAGTCAGACAGTATCCAGCCTGGGACACATATTGCTCAGTTTTCCCATTGTTATTGCTGCATCCAAATCCTGGAACTCCTGACCAAACATACACTGCACATACTGCATCAGCTCAAGAAGGCCGGTCACCTCCTCAAGGGCAAGTTGAAATATGCAGTAAATGCTGCTAATCAATACTTTCTGTTTAGTTTATTGATAATTGAATGAAACCCAATGACCCCAACAACATTTTAGACACTTCAGCAAGAAATGAGGAGTAGGTTATATTCATAGGAACAGTCACAAGGTCAAAAGCATCTCTGAATAATCAATGATCTATGTCTGTTGTCAGAGTCCTGCTGGATTGCCAGGACTTCCCGGACCTCCAGGACCTCCTGGGCCTCCTGGTCGAATCCTCAACATAAAAGGGGTAAGTTATTTATATGTAATGTGGGTCACGCATCATTCTTTAAATATTTTTCCTTTGCCTTTGTAATCTTTTAATTATCCATATATGTTTTGCTTTGTGCTTGTTTTTATTTACAATTCATTTTCCTCCAACTTTGAATAGACAGTTTTTCCAGTTCCTCCCAGACCTCACTGCAAAACGCCTGTAAGTTAAATAAATAATGACCCGATCACGTACTGTCATTTGAAAGCTGGTCTTTAAAATCCCATTTGACAAATGGAAACTCAACAGTTGATAACTCAGCTGTGACCTAGTGCTTTCTTCCCTGTTTAATGTAACTGCCTTGAAATATCTCTCCTTATGCCTGTGCTTGTCTTGAATGTATTGCTTAAACTTCTAATGCTTTGAAAGTAAGTTTGTTTTCCTTATTAAAAATTACCTTGAGCCTTAAATAGGCAGTTGCGGTGAACTGACCTTGATGTCTTGTGCTTTAACATAATATTGAAGAATTGAACAACCTAGGGTAATCTTCATCCTGTATGGCCAGTGGCACAGTCTCAAAATTGAACCCTCAGGGGAATGTGATCTGGTCGTTGCGCCTCACATTTCCCAGTCCAGACTAGCAGTTTCTGCATGCGTTGTGCTGTCGTTGATAATACGTACATAAATCTGTCATCTAACATTCTAGTTTTCTGATATGTCAACCAAAATGGGTTGTTGCAGAACAGATTCGGAGCTCATAAACCTTTGTAGGTCCAGTGACTGGGTTAGCAGCATTGTGAGCTGAGCGGAAGGTGGGGGCTGAGAATTCTGCGATCTTTCTGCCTCTGCCTTGATTAGGTCAGTGCAGGAAGTCTCTTGGATGGACCCCACCAGCAATTGAAGCCCTCAGGACTGCCACACCACCTCGGGTAGTCAACTCACATTGAGCAGCAAAACGTGAGGCTGGATGAACGCAGCAGGCCAAGCAGCATCTCAGGAGCACAAAAGCTGACGTTTCGGGCCTAGACCCTTCATCAGAAAGGGGGCTGGGGTGAGGGTTCTGGAATAAATAGGGAGAGAAGGGGAGGCGGACCGAAGATGGAGAGAAAAGAAGATAGGTGGAGAGAGTATAGGTGGGGAGGTAGGGAGGGGATAGGTCAGTCCAGGGAAGACGGACAGGTCAAGGAGGTGGGATGAGGTTAGTAGGTAGATGGGGGTGCGGCTTGGGGTGGGAGGAAGGGATGGGTGAGAGGAAGAACCGGTTAGGGAGGCAGAGACAGGTTGGACTGGTTTTGGGATGCAGTGGGTGGAGTGGAGGAGCTGGGCTGGTTGTGCGGTGCAGTGGGGGGAGGGGACGAACTGGGCTGGTTTAGGGATGCAGTTGGGGAAGGGGAGATTTTGAAACTGGTGAAGTCCACATTGATACCATTAGGCTGCAGGGTTCCAGGCGGAATATGAGTTGCTGTTCCTGCAACCTTCGGGTGGCATCATTGTGGCACTGCAGGAGGCCCATGATGGACATGTCATCTAAAGAATGGGAGGGGGAGTGGAAATGGTTTGCGACTGGGAGGTGCAGTAGTTTGTTGCGAACTGAGCGGAGGTGTTCTGCAAAGCGGTCTCCAAGCCTCCACTTGGTTTCCCCAATGTAGAGGATGCCACACCGGATACCCGCTCCCTCCGCTCCAATCCCAACCTCACCATCAAACCCGCAGACACCCACTGCATCCCAAAACCAGTCCAACCTGTCTCCGCCTCCCTACCCTGTTCTTCCTCTCACCCATCCCTTCCTCCCACCCCAAGCCGCACCCCCATCTACCTACTAACCTCATCCCACCTCCTTGACCTGTCCGTCTTCCCTGGACTGACCTATCCCCTCCCTACCTCCCCACCTATACTCTCTCCACCCATCTTCTTTTCTCTCCATCTTCGGTCCGCCTCCCCCTCTCTCCCTATTTATTCCAGAACTCTCACCCCATCCCCCTCTCTGATGAAGGGTCTAGGCCCGAAACGTCAGCTTTTGTGCTCCTGAGATGCTGCTTGGCCTGCTGTGTTCATCCAGCCTCACATTTTGTTGTCTTGGATTCTCCAGCATCTGCAGTTCCCATTATCTCTCACATTGAGCAGCAAGCAGTTACCACATGGCCAGTCTAATGAGCGAATGCTGTCAGGGCTGCTTGCTGTTTCCCAGGTGGGGGATTCCTTGTTTAAAGGAACTGCAGTGGAGGGATCCACCACTTACCTTAATACTGGCCCTCCTTTCCCACAGCTCCCTTTCCCCAATCCCCATCCAGCCCTCACACGCTTGTGGCCGGGGTCTTTTGGTGAACCTATTCATCTCCCTGAGTACATTGCTGACAGCTCCTTCAATATACCAGAGACGGGTCTTGTAATGACTACTTGGGAAGGAAGGACATCTGTCGCTGGCATTCTTAATCCAGAGGAGGTCCCAGTTGAGAGGCTCTTAATTAAACAGGGCATCCCAAAGGGAGGTGATATAGGGCTCTCGCTGGCTGTCTAGGTGACAGTTGAGTTCCCATTGCCTCCATTAAATAGAGTCCCAGTATAGCCCCGGCAGCTCTTAAAGAGCTATCCAATCAGTCCCATTCCCTGTGCTCTATGTCCTTCAGCCTGAAAATCGATTGTTCTCTAGTCAGGACAAACAAAGGATCATTTGAGCTTATTCTTAATTCAGTGGTGTTGTGACCCAGAGACTCACTATCACAAAGTGTTCACAATGTATTCACTGCAATCTTCATGCTGATGCAATTCAGCGTGAGACAGAACAAGAGCAATTTTCAAAGGCTGCTTTATCAGAAATGTGAAAAATCTTGTCAATGGACCTTGAAAAAAGCATGAATTTTTTTTGTAAAAAGATATTTTTGGCATGGTGCATGGCATTGGCATGGTGGTTTGTTTTGTGTGATATGATGACTGATTCCACACCCTGGCTGACTCATGGTGCAAACTGTGTATTGTGAACTTTCTTGTGCATAGAAAAGTCTCATACAGCAGAGTCTGGATAAACACAGACTTCGTCTCAAAATTCCCCAGTGCTTCCTACCGCACAGAAGCTCTCAATTAAAAAGAGTATTTCTCAATACCCTGAGTGTTCATAAAGACTCAACTGTATGATCCTAAACTTGCTTATGAAAATAATTTGTCCTTGTTTTGTATTTCCACTTATAAAATCTTATAATCAAATCAGTGCCAAATACAATGCGGGTTATTTTGTTAATGCAGAGCTTAGATTCTTTAAAGAAATTGAAAGGGAATTAAGTAAAGCATCCATTAAAAATGGGAATATTGATTTTCCAGTGGTGTTTCTATACTGGTCTTGTGGCATGATACAGTTTGTTTTCATTGGTATCTTCTCTCTTTCCCTCCATTTCTTATCAGATAAATGGTCATTTGAATCAGCAAGTGGATTATAATTTCCTGGGTAAGCTGTTGTGCTCACCTCTGCAATAAAAATGTTAAATTGACTCCATTGGATTTTCTGGTGTTTAGTTTAGTCAATAGCAAACACACTGGGTCCTCTCTCATTCATTCAAACTGTATGTACAATTGACCAGACTGTCAGTTAACAGAGAGGAACACCAATGATACTGTCTCTTCAAGAATATCACCCATCCTAATCATGTGTTTTCCCCATCCATACAGTATACAGTTTGCTAGCCTGGAGAATCTTTTTATTGTTGAGTACATCTATTATCAACAATACTTAATTCCATTGTATTTATTTTTATACAATCTCAGTTTTTTTGTATGCCTTATCCTCTACGTTATCCCTAGCTATGAATGGAGCTGAAACACTTACTAAGCTCAGACACCAAGCCTCAAAATTACAGGTCTTATAGAGGAACCAAGATTGGTGCAATCATTGGTAGGATAAAGTGGCTAAGATATACAATAGATTCCAAGGAATGGTAGTTATTTGGAGGTCAATTAGCATCCTTGAATAGGGTGCTGTTGAGAATGGTGTCTTGCAGGTTCTAGAGGGATGCATTTTGTTGACAGAATTAGAAAATTAGAGGCACAAGCTTCAACAAGGGTGTGAAAATAATAGCATGGTGACTTTTAACATGAGAGATGGAGTATTAGAGACAAGAGGTTTGGTGGGTGACTAGAGATTGTATATTAATGAATTTTGAGGGGACAGATGGGGTACCGGAAGGATAGGCTCACTGATGCTTCTCTTCATTAACCATCCTTGTAATCTTATAAGACAAACACTTCTTTTCTTACAAAGTGAAAATAAAATAATTGCCAATTTAGGTGATTGGAATAATCTGATTTCTAACGGGAGAGATGAGTCAGTCACAGATGTGCCTTTCATTCTATCCTTTGGAAGGAAGCGTCTTGGGCTGAAAGTTTTGCTTAACTCAGAGGCCAGAAAACACTGTTGGACCGTAATCTGCAGAGTAATGGACCGGGAGTAACTAACGTACATTTAACAGCCATGAATGTGTGATTCAGTCATCCAAGATGACAAGGACTGTGGCGCAGCTGTGATTCAGGGTGCCTTTATCATTCAGATTAGAAGGCTGTCTCCTACAATACTTGTTACCATATTGATACATCACTGGTATGTGGAAAATGAGAGTGAAAAGGGATGGTTAATTCCACTGGAGTATGCATGGTCTGCTTAGTGCCTTGAATGCAGGACTTGAACAAACTTGTCCATCTGTTCTCTTTCTCATGTGCTAGGTTACTGGGTCTTGTGATCGTTCTCAGAAAGATAGGGATGGCAGTGCAGGCAGCCACGGCACAATGTTCTTAAAGTGACAGTGTTTCTAGGGCTTTTCTTAAACTTCCTAGAATTTGATTGTGAAGCTTTGCAACTTTTCAAAAATTAGGATGGTTACATTTAGGAAATGTTAATTATTTCAGCAATTTGATGAAATTAATATGAAATGTAATTTGTTTCATGCAGCATATTTAAGTTATGGATTATGGATTATCATCATTATGGATAATTATTATTATTATTATGGATAATTAGCTCAAATAGAGGAGTGCTTTGTTTTCCAATAAAATGTAGGGCTGGACAGTTTCAGTATGAATAAAGTCTTTACTAATTTAAAAAGCAGCTAGAAATTGGATTAGAGATAATGGGAACTGCTGCTTTTTGGGTAAGTAGTCACATTTTGTAACTTATGTGTCTTTTCAGATCGACCAATCAGGTCTGAATAATTGCAGCATTGAGTAGTGCACACATCTCTCCTTCATGCTGCTGGCAGCTTCAATGCTCAGGGTACAGGGCTGCGGGAGTCATGGTGTTACGGTGGACAGTGGTATTGTTTGGAATCCAGATGGTGCAGCTAGCCTGCTGTTCTTAAATGCAGCGTGTCCTTACTAAAGGAAACTGAATTGAACAGTATCATTGCAATGTCAAATTTGGAAAACCAAACACCATGGCTCAGAGTCATTCTGTTGTGATGGATGAGCCGCTGAAAGTATTAGCGATGTTGGTGAGCAGGAAGAAAAGATATAGTAATTTCATATGGGGTACCAGGAGGCCCTCAAATACCAACATTAGCAGAAAGTAAAAGCAAATGTTAAGGCACATCTACTCCAAAACCCAAGGAACCTGACAGCAGTGCCACAAGAACAGCAAGTGGTCAGTATCCATCAGTACATTCCCATGATATATCCCACTAACGAGACCACCCCTGTCTTTCTTGCTGCTCAATATAATACATCCCTATCACTCACCCAGCAGCATTCTGTAGTTCTCAGGGCTGTCGAATGCCAACCAGATCTCCACTTCTTGCTCAAATATCTTCCAGCCTCACAAGCATCTCCCACTGCCTTTGTACATCAGCTACTCAGCATTGCAAGGCACATCATGCAAACACAATGCCGTACAGCCATTGGCAACCTACCCTCTCTCTAGCAGGACAAGGAGGTTGTAGCATGACAAAACTGGTCAAGAACATCTTGATCTCCTGGGCCATGTGGAGGAGCTGATACTCCTCATAAGGAGCCAGCTGCAACTGATTCTGCAGTTGCCAACGTAACTGAGAATCTACTCTTCCAGGACAAGCAGCCCATTTGATTGGCACAACATCAACAAACATGTACTCCCTTCACACTGACACTCAATACAACAGTGTGTATTATTGTACAAGATGCACTTCAGAAATTCACCAAGGCTCCTTAGGTAGCACTTTCCAAACCCACAACCACTACCATTGAGAAGGATAGAGACACATAGGAACACCATCACCTGCAGGTTCCCCTGCAAGCCACTCGCCATCCTGATTTGGAAATACATCATTGTTCCTTCCCTGTCACTGGGTCAAAATCCTGGAATTCTTCCCCTAATGTAGAAACATAGAAAATAGGAACAGGAGTAGGCTATTTGGCCCTTTGAACCTGTTCTCCCATTCAATATGATTGTTACTGATCATCCAAATGGGTACCCTGTTCCCAAATTCCCCCCTTGCCCTTTCTTTCCCTTAGCCTTAAGAATTATATCTAACACATTCTTGAAAACATTCAATGTTTTGGCTTCAAATGCTTACTGTGGCAGAGATTTCCAGAGGTTCACCACTGTCTGGGTTAAGAAATTTCTCCTCATCCCAGTCCTAAATGGTCTGCTCCATATCCTTCAACTGTGACCCCTGGCTTTGAACTTCCTGATGATTGGGAACAACCTAACTGTGTAGTCCCTGTTCAAACTTTAAAGGTTTCTATGAGATCTCCCACACCTCATTATTCCAATGTATTTGTGGATCTAGCACATGGACTCTAATGGTTCAGGATGGAATCTCACCATCACCTTCTCAAGGGTAATTAGGGATGGGCATTAAATGCTGACACTCACATTCTATGAGTGAATAGAAGAAAACATCCTACTACTTGACGTGATGAGCAAGCTGCAAGTCATGTGACCAAAGACCTCATGTTTCCCTCACATCAACTTTCCCCTTTGAGTTCCTATTGTTGTACACCTCAGAACTGCCTCCTGTCCATCTACAGCAACAGCAGCAGGACGAAAGAGAACAACAGCACAGCACTCGATCTGTCACCTGCTACTTGCAGCCACTAGTGCAGATAGAGCATTGCCTGGGAGTCGAAATCATCATGTAGTGTATGATTCTAGAATGCATGAACTACAGCCAGGTCCAGGTGAAGGGTTGACTGCAGGTGAAGTTACAGACAAGTTCTGTTACAGAAACTTCAGATATGGATCTTGATGAGACACTGAGATGCAGGAGACATTGGTTGTTCTGCCAGGAAACCTGAAAATATCAAGGAGCAGGGAGGAGTTCAGCTCCAACTCAGAGAGCATAGTGTGGGGCATGCCTCTCTCCACAGCCTCTGCTTCATCTCCTTGCCATACTGCAGATGCAGAGAAGCCACCATGCATGCTGTAGCCTTGGTGTGGACAGGGTCTTGATTCCTTTGCCCTTTCACAGACAGGCCACTTCTCAAGCCCTTTGGACACGAGAATGCAACGACACTCTCTGGCACATCCAGAAACTCACCTCCAAACCTCCCAAACCACTGCAGTCCAGTCTTACTTTTTGAGACAAAAGGCTTAAATACATTACCCTGCCTGCAATTTCAGTAATCCTAGCAGAGGGTCCACCTTCACAGCTGATCACTGAAGAGTGGTGAACAAATACATACACAGGGTGGGAAAAATGTACTGGTGTCACATTAGCAGCTGATTTTGACAACTGGATTGTGTCAATTCAGAGCCTTCCTGCTCTAACCCTCCTGCACTGCACCTGGGAAACACAGGAAGGCTGCAGTAATAATGCTTGAGACAGCATTGCGCAACTAAATGTTTTGCTCCATTTTCTAATGGCTTATTCTAAAGTTGAAATCAACATTATCAGTGCGGCAACATCCAAAACAATTTAAATTATAACTGAAATTATCAAAGGCTGAACAGATTATCTCTGTCAAACTTGTTGGAGCAAGTGTAGCGGTGAGTCTGCTGTAATATAGTAGCTTCAGACCTCAGGAATGTCATTAAGCAGCAGCAGCAGGAATTTCTTTGATCATCTTTTAATCTTTTGTGCAGAGTAGCAGCTTGCTGTAACATGGCTAGGTACAAGAATCAGCAAGAACACAACTGCGCAACTCAAAGAGATGACTGATCTGCTACCTGTCAGAAGAGTAGACAAGGTGGACTGCCTCCTGTCTGGCTCACACAATATATTAAAATTCCATAGATGCTAAAGTGAAGAGGGACATCAGATGTTTTTCGGAATGCCGTCCCCTAGTTTGCACAAAGCTACCCCCTTCAGCAAACTTTCTTTCAAAACGTGCTTCCCTTAAAATTGTATCCGTAAGCCTTGCCAGTACACACCGCTAATTATGGTTATGTGAATAATATTGCACCATCTGGTTTTTAAACTAAGGGGTAAACAAACTTGCAGCAGTTTAGCGATAATTGCCTATGTACTTTCTGAAACATATCGTAAACAATCATTCGTTTCCCAAAGGGCTGAAGGGAGAGAAAGGTTCTTTCGGATTATTTGGACCAGTTGGCAGTAAAGGTGAAAAGGGGGAGCAGGGTACCCCAGGATTGCCAGGTAATGTCCTTTTCTTTTATGTTGACATTTTTATTTTTGTTGTTTTCTGTGTAAAGCGTCACAACCGGTTTTTAATGGGAGAGGTTTTAATGACCACCATGTGGGAGTAATTTTACTGTGGCAGATATTGTGCAAGCTTAATGCAACAAAAAATATCTAACTTTGCGTCAGAGCTACAGAGTTCCCATCCTCCACAGCTGGCAAGCTGTCTGTGATTATTAATGTATCATTCACTTTGTACTGGCAGGGGGCATGGAAAGAAACCATAGTCCCAAATACTTCCACTGTTTACACGTTCCTTATATTCCACCTGTTTCCCACTTCCTACAAGCTTCAACCCTCCCTTTTCTATCCTTCAGAGTTGGAACACAGGCTAAAATAATTTTCTTTCTCAAGGGCTCTTAGAATCATAGAATGCCTACAGTGTGGAAACAGGCCCCTCGGTCCAACAAGCCCACATCAAACCTCAGCGCATCCCATCCGGACCCATCCCCCTATAACCCACCTAATCTACACATCCCTGAACGCTACGGGCAATTTAGCACAGCCAATGCCCCTAGCCTGCGCATCTTTGGACTGTGGGAGGAAACCGGAACGCCCGGAGGAAACCCACACAGACACGGGGAGAATGTGCAAACTCCACACAGACAGTCGCCCGAGGCTGGTATCAAACCCAGGTCCTTGGCACTGTGAGGCAGCAGTGCTAACCACTGAGCCACCGTGCCACCCAAGACCTCTTATTTCGGGATATTTTTCATTCTCAGCGACACAGTTGAATTACAAACACTTGTACAAAGCCTAGAGTCATTGAGGAAGTTACAGAGTTTGTACTGTACAAAGAAACACCCTCCGGTCCATCATGTCCACATTGGTCTTCAAATTCCATCTACTCTAATCTCATTCTCCAGCTCTTGTTGTCTTGTGTTATGGCATTTCAAGCGTTCATCTAAATAGTGCTTAAATGACAAGGATTCCCACTTCTACTACCCTTTTGGGAAGTGTGTTCCAAATACTCACCACGTTCTGGGTGAAAAATGTTTTGCTCCAACCCTCCTTAAATCTTCTGCTCCTTATTTTTAAAATGTGACCTCTATTACTGATACCTCTACTAAGGGGCAATGTTTCTCCCTTTCTACCCTCTCTATGGCCGTCATAACTTTGTACACCTCATCAGATCCCACCTCAGCCTTCTCTACTCTAAAGAAAACAACTCCAGTCTATCTAATCCCTCTCAATAGCTGAATCGCTCCAGCCCAGGCAACATCCTGGTTCCTCTGAATCTTGTCTACACACTCTCTGGTGCAATCACAGCCTTCCTAGAGAGTGGCGATTATAACTTTGTTTTTATTTACTTGTGGGATGTGGCCATGTCTGGCTGGCCAGCATTTATTGCCCATCCATAGCTGCCCTTGAGAAGGTGATGGGGAAATGCTGTAGTCCATGTGCCATAGGTTGACCACAATGCCCTTAGGGACACAGTTCCAGGATTTTGACCCAGCATCAGTGAAAGAATGATGATCTATTTCCAAGTCAGGATGGTGAGTGGCCTGGAGGGGAATTTGCAGGCTGTGGCATTCCCATCTATCTGCTGCCCTTGTCCTTCTAGATGGAAGTGGTTGTGAGTTTAGAAAGCGCTGTCTGAATATTTTTGGTGAACCTCTTCAGTGCACCTTGTAGATAGTACACACAGCTGTGACTGAGCATCGGTGGTGGAGGGAGTGAATGCTTGTGGATGCACTGCCAATCAAGTGGGCTGCTGTGTCCTGGATGGTATAGAGCTTCGTGAGTGTTGTTGATGCTGCACTCATCCAGGCAAGTGGGAGTATTCCATCATACTCCTGAAATGTGGCTGGTAGATGGTGGACAGGCTTTGGGGAGTCAGGAGATGAGTTACACCCTGCCATATTCTTAGCCTCTAAGAATGCCAAGATGCACGAATGATAACCCCAAGGATGTAGACAGTGGGGAATTCAGTGTCGATCACTGTATTCAATTTCAAGCAGCAGTTCATTATAATGTCTCTTATTGGAGATGCCGAGCAATGTGTAGCGCAAATATTACTTACCACTTGTCAGCCTAAGCCTGGATATTCCCCAGATCTAGTTGCATTCGAATATGGGCTGCTTCACTATCAGCAGACTCATGACTGGCACTAAACGTTGTGCAAATATCCCCACTTCTGACCTTAGAATCAACATAGTATTCTAGCTGTGGCCTAACTAATGTTAAATTCAGCTCCATTATAACCTCCTTGCTATTGTATTCACTGCCTTGGCTAGTAAAAGCAATTATCTCTTATGTTTTCTTAACTAGCTCATCTGGCCTATCCTGCTGCCTTCAAGGATCCACAGGCAATCACACCATTCCTGATCCTTTGTACTTCCTAGGGTCTGCCATTCATTGTCTACTCCTTTGCCTTATTATTGCTTCCACAATGGGTCACTTCACACCTTTCAGGATTAAATTCCATTTGTCACTGTTCAGCTCATCTGACCAAACCATTTATATCATCATCTGGTACAAAAAAAGAAACTGGACAGACCAATGGGCATCAGTCTAGGCCTGAGAACTGACACAGCAAACTCAGCCCTATCAATCCTGAAAAGTCATCCCTACTAACATATGGGAGCTTGTGCCATAACCGGGAATATTGTCCCACAGAACAGCTAAGCAACAGCCTGACAGGGACATATTCATACCCATGGACTCATACCTTACAGAATATGTGCTATCCACCATCAGCACCGTTCCACCAGCAGGGCAGCACACCATAGATGATGATACAGCAGTATACAGTCAGGAAGAAGTTGACCTGGGACTGCTGAACTTTGACACCCAGACCCCACGAAGTCTCACAGGATCAGATTAAAGATAAAAAGGAAATCCCCTGCTAATTACCATCTACTAATAGCCAAGCACCACCACCTTGCCCACTCAAACCTCCAAGTTGAACATCACTTGGAGGAAGCGTGAGAGTGGCTAGAGTGCAGAATGTTCTCTGTATGGGGGACTTCAATGTTCATCACCAAGACAGACTGTGCAGCACCTTTTCTGACCAAGCTGGGCAAAACCTGTAATCAAAGCTGCCAGACTGGGTCTGCAGCAGATAGCGAGGGAACCAAGGGGCAAAAATCTACTGACTATGTTCTCACCTATCTACCTATCACATGCACATCTGTCCGTGACAATATTGGCAGAAGTGGCCACTGCACAGTAGATGTGGAGACAAAGTCCTTTCCTCACTTTGAGGATTTCCTCCATTGCATTGTGCGGCACTATCACTGTGCTTAGAACATGGAAGATAGATGGACAGCACAGGAACAAGCCCTTCAGCCCATGATGTTGTGCTGAACATGATGCCAAATTAAGCTGATCCTTTTTTCCTGCCCTTAGTCCATATCCTGCCATTCCTTGCATATTGATGTGCTTATCTAAAAAGTCTCTTAACACCCCTATCCTATCTTCCTCCACCACCACATCTGGCCGCACGTCCCACACTCCTACCACTCTGTAAAAGAACTTGCCCCTCACATTTCCTTCGAACTTTCCCCCTCTCACCTTAAATGCATGCCTTCTAGTTTTAGGCATTTCAACTCAGGGAAAAAGATTCTGACTGTCAACCCTATCTATGCATCTCAATTTCATAGACCTCTATCAAGTCTCCCCTAATTCTCTGCTGCTCCAGAGAAAACAACCCAAGTTTTTCAAGCCTTATCCAAAAGACTATACTCTCTAATCCAGGTAGCATCTAAAAAGCAGCAATGTGCTTCTGAGGCTTTATAAAGCTCTAGTTAGGCCCCATTTAGAATACTGTGTCCAATTTTGGGCCCCACACCTCAGGAAGCACATACTAGCCCTGGAGTGTGTCCAGCGGAGATTCACACAGATGATCCCTGGAATGGTAGGTTTAACATGAACGGCTAAGGATCCTGGGATTGTACTCATTAGAGTTTAGGAGGTTGAGGGGAGATCTAATAGAAACTTACAAGATAATGTATGGTTTAGAAGGGGTGGATGCTAGGAAGTTGTTTCCATTAGGCGGGAGAACGAGGACCCATGGCACAGCCTTAAAATTAGAGGGGGTAAATTTAAAACTGAAATGAGATGACATTTCTTCAGCCAGAGAGTGGTGGGCTTGTGGAATTCATTGCCACGGAGTGCAGTGGAGGCCGGGACGTTAGATGCCTTCAAGGCAGAGATCGACAAATTCTTGATCTCACAAGGAATCAAGGGCTACGGGGAGAGTGCAGGGAAGTGGTGTTGAAATGCCCCTCAGCCATGATTTAAATGGCAGTGTGGACTTGATGGGCTGAATGGCCTTATTTCCACTCCTATGTCTTATGGTCTTAAACCTCTTCTGCACTTTCTCCCAAGCTTCCACATCCTTCCTGTACTGTGGTGACCAGAATTGAACGCAATACACTAAGCAAGGTCTAACCAACGTCTTATAAAGCTGCAATATGGCATGCTATACTCAGCTCCCTGACCAATAAAGGCAAACATGCTATACACCTTCCTAACCACTTTTACTTGTGTGGCTACTTTCAGGAAGCTGTGGACTTGAAACCCAAGATCCCTCTGCACCTGCCATTAACTGCCTACTTTTCCTTAACATTTGATCTCCCAAAGTGCAGCGCCTCACACTTACCCAGATTAAACTCCACCTGCTCTTTCTTGCCAATATCTGCAACTGATCTGTATCCTGCTGCACCCTTTGATGACCTTCTACACTATCGACAAGTCCACCGATCTTTGTATCATCTGCAAACATTCCAAACCCACCCATCTACTTTTTCATCCAAGTCATTTATATATATCACAAACAGCAGATCCCTGTGGAACATCACTAATCACAGGTCTCCAGCCTGAAAAGCAACCTTCCACCACGATCATCTGCCTTCTGCAGGAAAGCCAATTCTGAATCTACACGGCCAAGTCACAGTGGATCCCATGTGTCTTAGTCTTCTGGATGAACCTACCATGTGGGACCTTGTTGAAAACCATACTAAAATTCATGTAGACCGCATCCACAATTCTACCATCATCGATCACCTTAGTCATCGCCTCAAAAAATTCAATCAAGCTGATAAGACATGAACTGCCCTGCACAAAGCCATGCTGACTGTCCCTAACTAGGCCATGCTTTTCCAAATTCACAAAAATCCTATCCTGTGCAGCAGCTTCCCAGTGGGACTCACTGGTTTATAGTTAACTTGCACATGGCTCCCAAATGCTGTGTTATGAGGATGCTTTTATTAGCATAAATGTTACAATTCTAGATCAAATTTAATAGACCTGTAGAATTCTATCAAATTAATGTTTTGCTGATTTTCCTTTTAATTTGACAGCATAAATTTTAATTTAAATTTAATTTTTTTTTTAGGTCCTTATTCAGCCTACCCTGGCCTTAAAGTAAGTAGCTATTTGTTTTCCAATGTAAAGAGACATTGTTTTGATTTGTATTCTGAATAGGAAAGCTGTCTTGCATGAAATATTCATTTTGATTTGAATTGCTAGGCTATTGCTGACAAAGGATAAATTTTGCCAGAACTTGCTATCTTATACTCATCGGGGCACTTGCAAGAATACAGATTTACTATGAGCAAGGTGCTGCTGTCAAAGCAAAAAGATGACACACCTATCATACAAATTTGGTACATGAATATGAATGCCATGTAATGTACACTGTAAACCCTGAAGTCTGGTAGATTGGATCAGACCATATGTCCTTTCATTCATTCACAAGTAAGGTATTGACCATGCCCAACCAACCCACACTTGTAAAACTCGTAACACAGTATGCAACATTAGATGTGATTCTGCGATTGTTGAATAATCCTGAGTGTGTGAAGAATTACACTGACAACCAATTTTAGGTTGTCATTCGGGCTCATAGCATCAATGCCATTAAGATTCCAGTGTTATTTGAAGGGTGACAGCAGAGATCACCAAGTTGGCCAAGTTAGTAATTAATCATTGTGCAGAAATTCAGAGGACTAGAGTCTAGAAGAGGAAACATCACTCACACTGTGGGTTGTGATTCCATGATTACTCATGGCTTTCAGTTATGCTCTTTAGTTTGAAAAAAAAAGACGAGGCTAATTACTTCTGCTGCGAGAAATGCATTCTGTTGGAGTAAGGGAGCAGAAGAGGCAGAACCACAATGAGCATCCTTTATCGGAGGATGATGTCTTCAGCTTGTACAAGGGGGCATAGCTACAAATTGAGGGGTGATAGATTTAAGACAGATGCCAGAGGCAGGTTCTTTACTCAGAGAGTGGTAAGGGTATGGAACGCCCTGCCTGCCAATGTAGTTAACTCAGCCACATTAGGGGCATTTAAACAGTCCTTGGATAAGCATATGGATGATGATGGGATAGTGTAGGGGGAGGGGCTTAGATTAGTTCACAGGTCGGCGCAACATCGAGAGCCGAAGGGCCTGTTCTGTGCTGTATTGTTCTATGTTCTATGCTCTAAGGGCATCCTGCGAGTTGTACACAAGTCAGATGATCTGACTCTCTTTACATAGTGTACCAATGGAGGATTAGTTTCAGAGAAGCTTGCTCAATAAAGACCTGACTGAGGAGCAATATTCCACATTGTCATGGCAGATACAGCCTGCTGGAAGGAGACTTCATAGCTGTTTCACCCCCCCCAAAAGTTCAAGCCAGTAGGTCCCAGAATACTCCACTTATTCAAAAGCTATGTTCACTCTGCTGATTGTACAGCAACAAGTTTACCAATCTTAGAGGTGTTATTTTAAATGTGCTTTTATATACTACTTGTTCTGCCACCAACTAAATTATTTAGCCCATAGAGAAATGATTTCACATCTTTTATGTTGCTTGGAAGTTTGATCATGGGTTATTTGTTTCTCAATCATTGGAAAATCAGCTGCACTGAGCTTTGATAACTATCTCAAAACATTTTTGTCTTTTGAATTTTAAAGGGTGAGAAAGGCGATACTGGTGCGATGGGTCAGAAAGGAGAAAAGGGAGAATCAAGTGGTGGGTTTTTCCTGTCACATTTGCCTGGGCCACCAGGACCCATTGGACCTCATGGGAGACCCGGACCAGTGGTAAGCAGTTCAGAGAGAATATTATCTTTACCCAATTAATCATTTCCAACAAGAGAGGATCTAACCATTACCCTTTGATGTTCAATGGTAAATTCCCAACTATCAACATCCTGGGGTTACTATTGACCAGAAGTTGAACTGGACTGTTCATAAATACAGTAACTATAAGTGTAGACCATAAACTAGGAATTCTGTGCCGAGTAACTCACCTCCTGTCTCTGCAATGCATGATCACTGCCTACAAGGCACAAGTCAGGAATGTGAGAAAATACTCTCAACTTGCCTTGAGGGTGCAGTTCCTTCAACATTCTAGAAGGTTAACACAATTCAGGACAAAACTGCTAGCTTGAGTGGTACATCTGCCACTTCCTTCAATATTTGTTCCCTTCACCAGCAACATACAGACACGGCAACATATACCATCATAAAATGTACTGTAGAACTTCAGTAATTCAGATGCAAAGGCCATTTAGGGACTGGCAATAAATATTGTCCCAACTAGGAACATCTTTATCCTGCAGAAAAAAACCCTTATTGTTGCTCAGTAAAATGTACATTATGACAGAACTTAACAATAATAAATACATTAAATGCCCTGTACATGTGTTATGTTATTTACCTTGTTATTGCATAGAAGCGTCAATTTGATGGTAGCATTATAGCCACGTGGGCACCTTTTAGAAAGAATTTGTTGATTTTGATTCAACAAGATTTAGAGCCATCATTTGTGTAAAGAAATTTCTTCCAACATCCTCTTTAACTCAGTGATTTTTCTTCTTTTCGTGTCCTCTACTAATCAGCTTGCAGATTAAAAAGTTCCTTACTTGTTTGACCTTTTCATTATCTTCCCACATCATGATGGTCTCAATCAGATTGCCACTTTGATTTTCTTGTGCCAAGTCCTAACTTTTCAAGGATCCCTCCATAACAGTAATACTGTAATCTCATTCACATGTCAGTGAATCAGCTCCGCACCTTCCCTATTGCTTTATTCCTTCCCAGGAAGTCACCCACTGCCTCACACCACTACCAGAGTGAAGATGTGTACGCAGTAAGCCGAAAGGATTTTGATTTTGTGAATAGTGTTCCACTTTTCTCCTTCTCACAGGGACCTAAGGGTGAATCTGTTGTAGGACCAATGGGGCCACCAGGCCTACCTGGCCCTCCAGGATCTCCAGGTTATGGGATTATGGGTCCTCGAGGACGCCCAGGGCCCCCAGGACCTCCAGGAATTCCAGGAGTCTTTGGATCAGGTAAGCCCGCATGGAAATATTTTATATCATTGTTGGAGCTTAAAAATTTGAGATCCGCAGAATCCCTCATAGTATGAAAGCCAGTTTGGTACCAATGTTAACCCTGAGTAGTTTTAAGACAAATGTTGATATCTTTTCTGCAAGACTACTCATTTCCAAGCAGGAAATGTTCACTTTACAAATGGGTTCTACTTACCTTACAGCTGTGGCACTACCTGGACCTCCAGGACCTCCAGGACCACCAGGACAAGGGGGCAGTAGCAGTGCTGTAAGTGAAAGGAGAAACTACTGATAATGCTGAACTAATCCATGCAAAAACTGATCATGTGTAAAGGAGGGTGTGACATCTGTGTCCGACAGATTTACTGTCACTCCTTTTTGTATTGGGATGAAAATATTGGACTGTACAACCACAGTTTCCTAATGTGTATGACTGAACACGGTTCCAAGTCAGGGACACAAAAATTAGAGAGCTTGCTTTAATGTAATTGGAATCAAACTCCTGGAATGTCACGTGGTCATTTCTAAACAGGTCTGTAGACTTTGTAATGCTCAGTCCTTGACTATGTTGATCTCACTTCCCAGGAAAGGTGAGAGGGCTGTCCTTTTGAGAAATTGCATGGAATTGGCCTAGCCTGTGGAATTTAGAATAGTGAGGTGATCTCTGTCTCTCAGAGGGCTTGATAAGATAGGTGCTAAGAAGTTGTTTCTATGGCTGGAGACTAGGAGGTCATGGCCTCAGAATAAGAGATAATTTACTTAAGACGAACTTGTGGAGAAATATTTCCAATCAGAGAGTGGTTAGTCTTTGGAGGTCTCCAGGCAAGAAGACAACAGATGCTCAAAAATTGAGTATTTTCAAAGCTGAGATGTTGTAGATCTTTGGGCAGTAGAGGATTTAAGCGATATGGAGATCGGATAGTAAAATGAAGATAAGGTGAAGGTTCAGCAATGATTTTATTCAATAGTGGATCAGTGTCAATGAATCAAAAAGCTAATATTCACTCTTATTTCTCAATTTTCTTGTCATAGGATTACATTGAAGGTTATGGCAACTCCTGAGAAAATCTCTTCACTTAGTCCCACTCTATTTTTTTGCCCCATTGCATTTGGAAAACAGTAAGGGGATTGGACAAAGTCAGCGTGAATTTACAAAAAGAGAATCATGCTTGACAAATCTATTGGAATTAATCAGAGAAACAAGTGAACGTGGTTTATTTGGACTTTCAGAAGATTTTTGATAAAATCACACACAAAGGAACAGTCTCTTTATTGGTAGTTTTCTATAGATCCCCCCAATAGCAACAGAGATATTAAGTACAGATGGGGAGGCAGATTTTGGAAAGGTGTGGAAGTGATAGGGTTGTTGTCATGGGTGACTTCAGTTTCCATAATATAGACTGGAACCTCCGAAGTGCAAATAGTTTGGATGGAGCAGATTTTGTCAGAAATCCGGTAAGGAGCAGATGGTGTGGGAAAGAATTTCATTGGTGAAGGGGGAATTACAATGCTATTAGGCAAGAACTGCAGAGCATAAATTGGGATCAGATGTTCTCAGGGAATTGCACGACAGAAATGTGGAGATTGTTTAGGGAGCAGTTGCCCCAAGTACTGGATAGGTTTGTCCCACTGAGGCAAGGAAAGGATGGTAAGGTGAAGGAACCTTGGATAACAAGACATGTGGAACATCTAGTCAACAGGAAGAAGTAAGCTTACTTAATGTTGAGGAAGCAAGGATTGGACAGGGCTCTAAAGGTTTACAGGGTAGCCAGGAAGGAGCTGAAGAATGGACTTTGGAGAACTAGAAAGGTGTATGAGAAAACCTTGGTAGGTAGGATTAAGGAAAACCCAGGGTGTTCTATACTTACACAAGGAACTAGATGATGGCCAGAGTGAGGGTAAGGTCGATCAAGGATAGTGGAGGGAACTTATGCATGGAGTCAGAGGAGGTAAGGAAGGTCCTTAATGAATACTTTGCTTCAGTATTCACCAGCGAGAGGGACCTTGTCGTTTGTGAGGACAGAATGAAACAGGTTGATATGCTCAAACAGGTTGATGTCAATTTTGAAAAACATGAGGATAGATATGTCCCCTGGGCCAGATGGGATATACTTGAGATTGCAACAGTAAGCAAAGGAAGATATTGCTGCCCCTTTGGCAATGATCTTTGCATCCTCACTGTCCACTGGAGTCGTACCAGATGATTGGAGGGTGGCAAATGTAATTCTGTGGTTCAAGAAAGGAAATAGGGATAATCTCGGAAATTACAGACTGGCCAGTCTTACTTCTGTGGTAGGCAAATTACTGGAGAGGATTCTGAGAGATAGTATTTACGATTATTTATAAAAGCACAGTTTGATTAGAAATAGTCAGCATGGCTTTGGGAGGGGCAGGTCTTATTGAATTCTTTGAGGATGTGACAAAATACATTGATGAAAGTAGAGCAGTGGATGCGGCGTATATGGATTTTAGCAAGGCATTTGATAAGGTTCCCCATGATAGGCTCATTCAAAAAGTAAGGCGGCACGGGATCTCAGGAAATTTGACTCTCTGGATACAGAGTTGGCCGTCCAATAGAAGACAGAAGGTGGTAGAAGATGGAAAGTATTCAGCCTGGAGCTCAGTGATCAGTGGTTTTCCGCAGGGATCTGTTCTGGGACCTCTGCTCTTTGTCATCTTTATAAATGACTTGGATGAAGAAGTGGAAGGGTGGGTTAGTATGTTTGCTGATAACACGAAGGTTGGTGGAGTTGTGAATAGTGTGGAGGGCTGTTGTAGGTTGCAGCGGGACATTGACAGGATGCAGAGCTGGGCAAAGAAGTAATAGATAGAATTCAACGCAGAAAAGTGTGAAGTGATCCATTTTGTAAGGTCAAATTTGAATGCAGAATACAGGGTTAATGGTAGGATTCTTGGCAGTGTGGAGGAACAGAGGGATCTTGGGGTCCACATCTATAGATCCCTCAAAGTCACTACCCAAGTTGATAGTGTTGTAAAGAAGGCGTATGGTGTGTTGGCTTTCATTGGGAGGGGGATTGACTTTAAGAGCTGTGAGGTTATGCTGCATCTCTATAAAACTCTGGTTAGCCCACACTTGGAATATTGTGTTCAGTTCTGGTCACCTCATTATAGGAAGGATTTGGAAGCTTGAGAGAGAATGCAGAGGAGATTTACCAGGATGCTGCCTGGACTGGAGGGCAGGTCTTATGAGGAAAAGCTGAGGGATATAGGGCTTTTCTCACTGGAGTGAAGAAGGATGAGCGGTGACTTGATAGAGGTGTACAAGAGGATGAGAGGCATAGATAGAGGCTTGGATAGTCAGAGACTTTTTCCCAGGGCGGAAATTACTGTTGTGAGGGGGCATAGTGTTAAGGTGATTGGAGGAAGGTGTGGGGGAGATGTCAGAGGTAGGCTCTTTACACAGAGCGGTGGCTGTGTGGAATGCACTGCCGGCAGTGGTAGCGGAGTTGGACACGTTAGGGATATTTACGCAACTCTTGGATAGGCACGTGGATGATGGTAATATGTAGGTTATGCAGGGTAGTTCGACCTTTGAGTAGGATAATAGGTCGGCACAACATTGTGGGCCGAAGGGCCTGTACTGTGCTATACTGTTCTATGTTCTACGTTGTTCATAAGAGATGAGGATGTAAAAATTAAGCACGTGGAGTTGGGGGGGAAAGAGTACTGACATGGACAGACATCTGGATGGCAGGCAAGACACGAAGAATAAGTACAAACAGGTCATTTTCTGAACGCGGGACCATGGCCAATGAGGTAGCAAAGGGACCCCAACTATTCACAATATATTCTCATGGTTTAGATGAGGAAAGTAAATGTAATATACAAGGTGTAGCAGGCAGTGAAGAAGGCAAATTGTATGTTGGTCTTCATGGTGGGAGGATTTGAGTACAGGAGCAGAATGTCTTTCTGTAATTGTACAGGGCTTTGATGAGACCACATGCATGGGACCTTTTGCAGTTTTGACCTCCTCATCTGAGGAAAGATGTCTGGCTGTGTACAGAATGCAACAAAGGTTTATCAGCCTGAGGTAGGGGATAGGCTGGACCTGTTAGAAATTTCATTCTTTGGGGTTTAGAAGAATTTTTGTGGGGCACAGAGAAAGTCTCTGGCTTACTCAATATAGCACGGAGTCCCAGTTTTGGAAGTGCCCCACTCCAACTGGACGCTATCTGCAATTGGAACCCACAAATTTTCAAAACGGCATTGGGGGGGCAACTGAAGAAGGTTATGCTTTATGCACTAATGGCTCACGGGGGCAGTTGCACATGTTGAAGTGCAACTGGATTCAAATAGATCCACTTGTACTTTAACGATGTCCAAAACATGACTTGTGTGCTCGTAGAAGATTTAAAGCTGGTGGAGGTATTTAGAGAAGGGGTCCCCCTGTGGTGAGGTGCAGGGATAGTCTTGCGGAGAGGTAAAGAGCAGTTTGTAGAGCCAGGGATTTTCATAGCTCAGCATTCGAATGAAAATCCAATCCTTCTTATTGAGTATGAGTCCATTAACTTTTCAGGCAGTGCGTCTAACTCCATCAAAAGTCACTGCATAGAAAGAAAACTCCCCATCTCATCTCTAGCTTTTTTTCTAATTATCTTCAATCTGTATTTTCTAATCAACAACTCTTCAGCCCTGGAAACAGTACAAAGCTTTTCATGATTTTGAACACAATTAGAACTTGCTTTTATCATCAATGCTCTAAGGTAACAAGCCTGATTTCTCCAGTCACTCCACATAACTGAAGCCTGTTGTCAATCTCAATAACTTTGATCTGCAATCTTTTCAAGACCTTAACTTATTCAGTGTACATCACAATGTTGGAGCTTGACCAGACTTTTACAGAGGTTTTGCATAACTTACTTTCTGTTGAGTTATACATTTCTGTACATTTTGAAAAACCTTAACTTTTCCTGTCATCCTTAAAGATTTATATAGATACATCTCCCATTCTCCCATTGGTTCGGCCACATTTGGAGTACTGTGTACAGCTCTGGCCGCCACATTACCAAATGCAAGTGGATGCTTTGGAGAGGGTGCAGAGGAGGTTCACCGGGATGTTGCCTGCTATGGAGGGTGCTAGCTATGAAGAGAGGTTGAGTAGATTAGAATTATTTTCATTAGAAAGACTGAGATTGAGGGGAAACCTGATTGAGGTCTACAAAATCATGAGGGGCATAGACAAGGTGGATAGCAAGAAGCTTTTTCCCCAGAGTGGGGGACTCAATTACTAGGGGTCATGAGTTCAAAGTGAGGAGGAAAGTTTATGGGAGATATGCATGGAAAGCTCTTTACACAGAGGGTGGAGGGTGCCTGGAACTCGTTGCCAGCAGAGGTGGTAGACGCAGAAACATTAGTATCTTTTAAGATGTATCTGGACAGGTACATGGATGGGTGGGGAGCAAAGGGATACAGACCCTTAGAAAATAGATGACAGGTTAGACAGAGGATCTGGATTGGTGCAGGCTTGGAGGGCCGAAGGGCCTGTTCCTGTGCTGTAATTTTCTTTGTTCTCTTGGTTCTTGGAAGGACAAGGCCACAGGGGACTTTGAGCTCTGATGGGAATTTTGAATTTGAGGTGTGGGTGGATCAGGAGCCATACTAGTCAATGAATAGGGCTGACAGTGAATGGAACGTAATTGGGAGTTATGATACACGCAGTGTTTTATAGAGCCATAGAGCCATACAGCATGGAAAAATAGACCCTAAAATCCAACTCATCCACGTTGACTAAACTAAAACTAGTTACATTTGCCCCTCATCCCTCTAAACCCTTCCTGTTCATGTACCTGTCCAAATGTCTTTTAAATGTTATAACTGCATCTGTATCTCCCACTTTCTCTGCCAGTTCATTCCACATACAAAGAAGTTGCCCCTTGTGTGCCTTTTAAATCTCTCGTCTCTCACCTTAAAAATATACCCTCTGGTTTTGAACTCCCCTACCCTCAGGAAAAGACCGCCACTCTTCACCCTAACTATGCCACTCATGATCTTATAAACCTATATAAGGTCAGCCCTCAACCTCCTACATTCCAGTGAAAAAATTCCCAGCCAAACCAGCCTCTCCTTATAACTCAAACTCTCCACTCCTAAGATCATCTGAACTTTGAAGAGGGTAGTAATTATTTTCCTTACCAGACACCGATGCTGTAAGTTTCTTAAAAGACCTTTTGTATGTAATTCTATGTATTATTGTTATCATGTATGTTAAATGAAATTAGTTTCCATCCTATAAAACCTATTTTCTTCAGTCAGTCTTGCAATATGTTTCCAAATTTCAAACATGGTGACACTTTATAAACTTTTTAAAACTGTATCCGTTGTTCCCATTGTGGCCTCCTCTACATTGGGGAAACCAAGCGGAGGCTTGGGGGACGGCTTTGCAGAATGCCGCCACTCGGTTCGCAATAAACAACTGCACCTCCCCCAGTCACGAACCATTTCAATTCCCCCCCCCCACCCCCCCAAACCCAACTCCTCGGACGACGTGTCCATCCTGGGCCTCCTGCAGTGCCGCAAAGACGCCACCCAAGAGCTGCAGGAACAGCATCTCATATTCCACTTGGGAACCCTGCGGCCCAAGGGTATCAATGTGGACTTCACAAGCTTCAAAATCTCCCCTCCCCAGACCACATGCCAAAACCAGCCCAGCTCGTCCCTACCACCCTAACCATTCCTCTCACCTCAAGCTCCACCCCCATCTCCAACCCACTGACTCTAACCCCGCCTCTTTGACCTGCCTGTCTCCTCTCTCCCTATCTTCTCCTTTATCCATCTTCTATCCGCCTCCCGCTCTCTCCCTATTTATTTCAGAATTGCCTTCCCCTCCCCCATTTCTGAAGAAGGGTCTAGGCCCGAAACGTCAGCTTTCCTCCTCCTCCTCCTCCTCCTCTGATGCTGCTTGGCCTGCTGTGTTCCTCCAGCTTCACACAGTGTTATCTCAGATTCTCCAGCTTCGGCAGTTCCTACTATCTCTTCACAAACCTTGTTTATTTCATGTACTGAATAGGTGAAAGTGTTCAACAACATGGAGCTTATGCATAAATCAACCCATTTAGTGACTGAAGGCTCCTTAGGCTATATTAACAACAGCGGGGACCTTTACATTCGAGTTTACAATGGCTGGAGAAAGCTTCAGGTAAATATCTATTTCAGAACCCGAATTCTCGAGTTTGCTGTTGGATCAAAGTTTTTAAAAGTTTTGTTTTAATGTTTCTGTTGCCAGCTTGGCGATCTGATACCTGCTCCTGCTGATGAACCATATCGTTCAACTAACTTGATCTCAGTAAGAACTTCTAACTTATCTTTAAATTTAAGGTGAAACATGGAAATTGTTTCAAACAGGTTTATGACTCTTATGTCTTTTTGTATATCAGGCATCAAACTCGTTCTCAGTCATAAATGATCAGAAGCCAGCGGTAAGTTAATTTATTTCTGAATGTTGCAGCTCATAGTCGTAAAAATTAACACTGGGAATTTGTTGTAAATCTGAAGATTGGTCAGCAGCTGATTCTAAGTGGCACAGCGCAGGAAATGGACATACGGTTAATATCTGTTTGTTGTGAATGTTATAATATTTACTCAACAAGCTAATCAATCTACAGACAAATTGATAACTGCCTATAACATTCGGGTTATGGGTGGTTTATCGAGCTGATTCGTTTGCACACTGTTCGTAAGGTGGTGTGTTTCTTCCAGCATTGTTCATTTAACAATCACAGAAGTATTGTTCACGTACCTGATGCATAGGTCCAGTCTTATTAACGGTGTATTCACTAGGATCTAGTTTAGCAGGGAAGAGGAGAACAATCAATTCCCGTATCTAGACATAATAGTGGAACGAACAAACAGTGAATTTTTTAACCAGTGTATACACAAAGACTACACACACGGACTAAATCCTGAATTGCAACAGTAACCATCCCAGAGTCCACAAATACAATTGTATCAAGACTCTGTTTAAACGAGCAATAACACACTGCAAAATTGTGGAACTATGCAAAAACAAACAGGAACACCTTTACAACATCTATATAAACAATGGGTATCCTAACGCTACATCCACCAATGGCTGGGAAATAAACATCAGCACGAAGATACTGTACACCCCAATGCACTGGCCACCCTACCCTATATTAGAAGCATTTTGGAACTGACAAGACTCCTACGACCTCTTGGAATAACGACCAAGAACTACTCTTTGTCAGCTACTCTCAAAGACAAAAGACCCCGTACCCACAACGAGCAGATCAAATGTGACACACAAAATACCACGCAGCAACTGCGAGAAGCAACATATAGGACAGACGGGCAGGAAACCCACCACTGGGATACGTGAATGACAACTCACAGCAAAATGGCATGACCAACTCTCCCTCGTTTCAATGCACTCCAACATAGATGGACATCAGTGTGTCTGGGACCAGGTAACAGTACTCGGACAAGCCAGACAAAGACAAGCACAAGAGTTCCTGGAAGCCTGGTTTTCCACCACCAGCGCCATAGACAAACATGTTAAAATAGACACCATTTACAGACCACGACGGAGCAAAACCGGAAACAGAACTACGCACCATGACAGGCCAGACATATAAATTCAGAACGGCTTAGAACAACAGCGCTTCGAGGGTGGTTAGACAGCACTAAGATGTCACCTAGAAGGGGGACAGAACGTTTGCACGAAAACCAGTCAGCTTGGCAAACCAGCCAACCAACATAGTTATGATCCATATGTTAATGGACTATCTAATTTGGACAGAGAAAACTAATTTCATGCCCTGAAAACAATCTGCTATTTTGTCATTCGAGGCTTACAATGAAATGTGACTCCTTTGAGACATTTACTTTTTATTTCGAAAGCTAAACATGTTGGGAATTGGAGGGTCTCTAGAAAATCATACCTATGTTGCATTGTGGTTCCTTGTTATGTTTGCTCAGCAACCTGGGCCTTTTACCAGGAACGTGGCCTTGGAGAAATGACTGCATTGATTCGGCCGCATCGCTGTGTGGAGGAGGAAGGCACATTTGCCAGGCCTTTGTTACTTGTGGGAGTGAAAATTGCGCGCCAAACTTTTGAGGTGGAGTAGCAAAAAACATCCCCAGGATTGTATGCTGAAGATGGTTTACATTATTTTTCTGTGTGTTTCACTGACTTTCCAGTAAAGCAATAGAGAAATCCCTGAGGAATACCCACACCCTTACGTTATACTGGAAGCTGTGGCTTGGAAACTTAACTTCGTGCAACCAAGACAAAGTGGAAAGCCTAGTGTTTATTTTTAAAGGGATCTTGGTTACTGCTTTGGATTATGGATTTGTTATTGCATATTTTAACCTGAACCTTCCTTTCTGTTTCCTTTAAGTTACACTTGGTTGCTTTAAACACGCCCCAATCTGGCAACATGCGGGGTATTCGTGGCGCGGACTTCCAGTGCTTCCAGCAAGCTCGAGCAATGGGCTCAGTTTCAACATACCGAGCTTTCCTATCTTCTCAGCTCCAAGATTTATACACAATAGTGAGGAAAGCTGACAGACAAAACATGCCCATTGTCAACCTAAAGGTAAAAACACATATAATGGTTGCTGCCTTTGAATAAATAGTTCTCTCAATTTCTATTGTTACTTGAATATAAAGGGAGAAAAACATTGATTAAATTTCTTCTAGAAAATGATTTTGTTCAGAATTTGTTTGAACGTGCAGACAAATAGTTATGGATGGCAATCTCAAGAATAACTTAGCATTTCAAGGAGATCTGTGTTACTGACCGAGGCGGTAAATTTTCCAGTATGAATTTTCCCATTGTTACCTTACTGCAAATTAAATGTACATTTGTAGATTTACATTGGTTAATAGGGCTTGATTTTCATTCATTCAAAACATTACCACTTGCCCAGAGTTGAGATCAGGCTTAATGTGACTCAGGAGGTTGGTAGAGTCAATGGATTTTGATTGGAATTGTGCAGTCATGATGTTAGGGATAGATTTCCTTCCCTAAAGGAGATAATTTTGGTGTTTAACTACTTGGTCACTTTTATTTCCAAGTTTTTTGAGTTGAGTTTAAATGGGGCGACACTTGAACTCTGATCCACTTGATTATTAGTCCAAAGCTCTGATTACTAGTCTGTTATTTCTTAATGAGTGTAATTATGTAATTAAAGTGAGAGAACTAGTAAAGGATGGACTTACAAATGGAGGTAAATTGGGCTACAGTTGGCAAAACAAAGCATTGATCAACAAGCAAATGTTTTTGGCAGTCTTTTAGAGAAGCTGAAAATAAATGGATTGATTTTGAGATCTTCAAGAATATGGCTAAATGTTCAAATTGCACTCTCTGCTAGCAAGGCTTGGTGCCAGTTGCAAAATGTTAACAAGTGCTGAAATGAGAAAATTTGAAAAGCAATTTGCAATGGCCATCAGATGATGTTGTTGAATTAGGTTTGTAGCGCGCATCATACAAAGATCTTGATGACTGGTTGCAGTGGTTAAATGGTCTGACTATGATCACATTGCAACTAAATAGGCTTGTTTCAAATTTGTTCATAAAATTTGGTGCAAAGAAGTCTTAAAGCTGTACATAGTGCCAATGCCCAGTGGACTGGAGTAATGCATATACAAGACCAGATGGGAGGTGGTAGGCCCCCTTCCCTGAAGCATATTAATGAATCAGCTGGATTTTTGTAGGAATCCCGTTAGCCTTCATGATCGTTTTTGAACACCAATGTAAAATTAGCAAACTTGTTGAGTTACTTCCACAATGTCCCTAAATTGCACATAACCACTTGATACTGTACACAAAACATAGAACAGTACAGGCCCTTCGGCCCTCAATGTTGTGCTGACCTGTGCAGGTGAACTAATAAAGGAAAATTTTACTTTGCTGTGTTGATGTGAAATGGGCAATAATGAACGAGCCACTCATTATACTCTTATGAAACACTATTCCACTGCATTGTGGGGACGTTGGATGCCTTCAAGGCAGAGATCGACAAATTCTTGATCTCAGAAGGAATCAAGGGCTACGGGGAGAGTGCAGGGAAGTGGAGTTGAAATGCCCATCAGCCATGATTTAAATGGCGGAGTGGGCTTGATGGGCCGAATGGCCTTACTTCCACTCCTATGTCTTATGGTCTTATTGTCCCTGATTTTCAGTTATTCGACTGCGGAGGACTGGAAATATGGCCAAGGCATATAATCCATGGCTAAGGCAACAACACCTATTTCATGTAATTGTCAAAACTGAAATGACCTCCACACAACTGGATCTATGGAGAAAGTAGTCACTCCTAACAAACCAGAATACATTAGGGTTTTTAACAGAATCAAACTTTACTCAATAACAATAGAAATGAGAAGAGAGAATTGGTTTTCTGTGAACTCACTTCCAAAGATTGAAAATGCTAGAATTTCTCTCTGCCATAAAATCATCACTGAACACAAATGAATTAATAGGCTGGAGACAGAGGAACTGTCTCCTCTGATGGTAAATCAGAATCAAGGAGCATAACCTTAAAACTAGTGATAAAAGCAAAAAATGCTGGAAATGTTCAGTGCATCAGGCAGCATCCATGGTGAGAGAAACAGGGTTAATATTTCAAGTTGATAATGGCCCTCCATTAAAATTTTGTCTTTTCTCAGTTTGAATGGGTTTTGAATAAGTGGAAGGAGGGGAGGAAGAATAAAAAGGAAGGCCTGTGATGGTGTGGAAGGCAGGAAAGATTAAATGATAAAAAGGTTTTTTTTGGTAACGTAACAAAACAAAATGTATGCCAAGAGATAATGGGAACTGCAGATGCTGGAGATTCCAAGACAACAAAATGTGAGGCTGGATGAACACAGCAGGCCAAGCAGCATCTCAGGAGCACAAAAGCTGACGTTTCGGGCCTAGACCCTTCATCAGAGAGGGGGATGGGGGGAGGGAACTGGAATAAATAGGGAGAGAGGGGGAGGCGGACCGAAGATGGAGAGTAAAGAAGATAGGTGGAGAGGGTGTAGGTGGGGAGGTAGGGAGGGGATAGGTCAGTCCAGGGAAGACGGACAGGTCAAGGAGGTGGGATGAGGTTAGTAGGTAGCTGGGGGTGCGGCTTGGGGTGGGAGGAAGGGATGGGTGAGAGGAAGAACCGGTTAGGGAGGCAGAGACAGGTTGGACTGGTTTTGGGATGCAGTGGGTGGGGGGGAAGAGCTGGGCTGGTTGTGTGGTGCAGTGGGGGGAGGGGATGAACTGGGCTGGTTGAGGGATGCAGTGGGGGAAGGGGAGATTTTGAAACTGGTGAAGTCCACATTGATACCATATGGCTGCAGGGTTCCCAGGCGGAATATGAGTTGCTGTTCCTGCAACCTTCGGGTGGCATCATGTATGCCAACATGAGATGTGACTGGATAGCGACCATTGAAATGCAAAGTGAAGGAATAAAGAGACATGGAAATAAAACAGAATAGACCAACATGAGAAAAGAACTATAGACCAATGAAGAAGGTTGAAGGCCCAAAAAGTCAGCGTTCCTGCTCCTCTGATGCTGCTTGGCCTGCTGTGTTGATCTAGCTCTACTCCTTGTTATCTATAGGCCAATGAAGCTGATCAAGGTATGAGAGAGAAACAGAAATCTTGTCAGAGAGAAGAGCAGAATTTGTTCAAGATGAGCATCTGGAAGAGAAGTGGCAAATGAATTAAATACAAATCTAAAAACAAAACCATTTTCTGGTTTTATTCCAGATTTTCAACATCTGCAAATCTTTGTTTTCGTACTAGTGATCTTAAAATTGTCTGTCAGCTCAGCAGAAAATACAGAAGTGTGTTTTCACAGAAAAGGGTAGTAGAAAAATTGTGATTCATATAAATGCCACCTCTAAGTGGCACAAATTACAAGTAGATGTCAATGGTGACTGACCAAAAGCAGCAGCCAGACTCAAAAATGGCACAAAAAGTTCCTTAGAAAAGCAGGAAAGGAAGAGCTGGTAATCCACACTATCCAAATAGTAGATTATTGAGCTCATTGTGAGGGAACAAAATATTTTCACACAGCGCAGGTAGTCCCTTGGAGGAGAGCTTGCATGAGGTGGTGCTCCCATCTAACTGCTGCCCTAGTCCTTCTAGGTGGCAGTAGATGTGGGTTCAGGAGATGCTATTAAAGGAGAAGTATTTAGAAAAGAGAGAGTGATTCAATTAAAGCTGACATGTTTCTCTTTTAATTGGTGAGTGAATTAGAGCATTAGAATAATTTGAGATAGATGAATACATTACAAGTTGACTTGCAGTGGGGCAATGCAGTATTATACAAAGTGAAAGGATAAAGCCTGCAGCTCTGGTAAGGAACTGCACGCGAAGTGAAGGGGAGGTAAAGATGGAAGCCGGGAATACACAGTTTATCCTTCAGAGTTTTCTTCCATCAGTTACAGTAAAATACCTTGGAACAAGTTGGCTCCAGTTACAGAAACATGTAAATAACTTCCAAATATTGCACTGATTTGTTAAACGAGATGACGTTTTGTGATACAGTTGTGTTTGGTCATGTATTCCTTAATATAACCTTAATTAGTGGCACCGACTCTCAGGTTCATATAGCCTAGCCCTGCTTCTGTCTGTGATGTAGTGCTCAGAGAGTCACTGCTTTCTTTTGTCACGCTGTACCTTAGTTGCAGGTTTTGGTGTTAATTCCAGACATTCTGGTAGCTCCAGTCAATATCTGATTGAGTGGTCATTGACCACAGACAGTAAATAAAAGGTTGGCTCAACCCGGTAGTGGAAATAACTGTGATCGAACACTAGCTTGCTTCTTTCTGGCAATGGTGTTATGCTTTAAAAAGATTTTTTTTTCCTGACAGGGGGAAGTGCTTTTTGATAGTTGGGAGTCCATCTTTAAAAGCCAGGCTACTTTCAACACAGACGTTCCTATTTATTCGTTTGACGGTAGAAACGTCATGAAAGATTCTTCCTGGTAAGTCTCTGCTCATAACATTCACGAGAAAAACTGCAAAATTCTCTCTGTAAGTAAGAAAGAAGGGATTTGCAAATAATATAGCACTTTTCATAATCTCAGGACATATCAAGGTGAATTCCAGAAAATTAGGTAGGTTAAAACAGAAACAGAAACACACCACATTGGAGGTGGTCATTTTATTAATCACTTTCATGCTGGCTGAAAAGTTATCTTGCCTTATCCCATTTTCCAACTCCTGCTCCTAGTCTTGTATTTCCACTGCATCTTCAAGTACATTACGATTACAATGAGGCTTCCTACCTTGGTCAAACAGTTGGTTCCAGATTCCCATCACCATTAGTCCTCTTCAATTCCCTCCCGATCCTTCTTAGTTTAAGTTACTGTAAATTACCTTATGTAAAATGTATGCTGTCTAGGTTTTTCATGATTTTACACTCCTACATTAAATCTTCCCTCAACATCCTCCATTCCAATGCCAATGTCTCCCACCTTTTCCAACTTTTCCTCATGGTTAAAATCCTCCCGTTCCTCTCAAGCTTCTGATAAATATCCACTGTAGGACAATTACATCCTTCCTGTGATGCACTGATTGGGATTGTGTGCATTAGTCTAACTGCAGTTCAGCTCAGGTTTTATACACTTTAAGCATAACCTTCCTCAGTCAATGAAAATTACTCCTGCCACCTTCAGGAATTTGCAGTTGTACATGCCAAGATCTTGGTTATGCCATTACCTCTCTGAAAACTACAATTTATTCTGTATTCCTTTACCTTATTTGTCCTCCCTAAAAGTGTCTTACCACATATATCTAGGTACTGAATTCCAATTTCCACTTTTCTATCCATGGCCAATTCATCAATACCTTCCTGGAGTGTACAGATTTTTTCCTACAATTTTGTATCATTTTCAAACTTCTAAATCATCTCACCTACACTTAAGTTCAAATCATTGATATTTACCACAATAAAAGCAAGGGTCGTAGCACTAAATTCAGCAGAATTTCAATAAAAACAGCCTTACTGTCCAATTATCATGTCCTAGCTGTTATCCTCATATTTTCTTGCCACTGAGGTGATTTTAGATCCAACTTTCCACTTGCATCTGGATCCCATAAATCTTACTTTTCTGACCAGTGTGTCATCTAGGACTTTTTTGTTTAAAGGCTTGCTAGAATCCATTTAGACTACATCAAATAACCTTCCTTAGAACTTCCACATAATCGTTCCATGAACTTAGTTGACATGACCTTTGCTTCACAAATTCACGCTGCTTATCCTTATTTAACTTGTGCCTTCTTAAATACCGATTAACACATTCCCTTTGAACTTTTTCAAATAATTTTCCTTCCATGGAGACTAGGCTGGCCAACCTGTAATTATTCAGCCCATCCCTTGGGTTCCTTTGAAATAAATAAAGGAACAAGTCTGCAATCTTAGTAAATATTCAACTTAATAAGAAATAAAGTTCCCATCAGATGATTACATGTTGACACCTGCCCACAGCAACAGCTCAGTGTTTTTTTTAAAAATACATTTTTTGTTTTACTTGGTCCTCCCCAAAACTACAAACTGTTCCGTCATCACCGACCACGAGGTCTAGGTGAACGTGGTTGTCACTAAACACGAGGTCTAGGCGACAGTTTATGTATTACGTGTGCTTGTAAAAGGTTCCCCGTTTTCTGACCACAATGTCTAGGTTAACATTTATTTTTGATGTGTCTGTAAGACGTTGTACATATTCTAACCACAATGTCTAGGTTAACATCTACTTCGGATATATGCCTATGTCTGCTCTGAACGATTTCATCTGCCATTTCCCCTCTTTGTCTTAGCATTTACAAATTTAACCTTTGCTGTGCTGTAGCTTAATCTCACAATTTTCAATATAGTCCACACCTTCCTTCTTTCTTTGACAATGGTATGATGTTTCCTTAAAGTGTAGGTCTATTGTACTCTTTACCAGATGCGACAGTCAATGTGTACACAGTATGTTCCCAGAGGACTGTTGTTTTGGTGCTTTTGGTTAAAGGGGGTAAAATATTGGGAAAGACAGCAGAGTAATACAGCACCCAAGTCTCCCTGCACAATTTTCATTTTTCCTTGACATCATTCATGGGATCTTTACTGCATGCATGACAGAGCAGGCAAGAACTCTAAAAAGTCTCATCTGACATTGGCATGTTTGTGTCATGCCCCCACCCCATCGCAACCATGAATTAAAATTCTGCTGCAATTTTATTTTCATTTTCAAGGCCACACAAAATAATATGGCATGGGTCCAGTGAACGAGGCGGCCGAGTAACAAACTACTGTAGTGCGTGGCGCTCAACAGACCTGACCCTCACTGGCAAGGCATCACCACTTACAAGAGGCAAGCTCCTGGATCAGCACACATATAACTGTGCAAATAACTTCATCGTTCTTTGCATTGAGAACAGCTACTTCTATGACCACAGGAGAAGAAAATAGCAACTTATGACCACACATGAAAAAGTCTGGAATTACATTGCATCTACAGTTTCATCACAAAACCAGTAAAGAGTGGCACACTGTTAGATTCTATAAATATGTTAAATAGGGGACCATGTAAATATCTTTTTCTGATGGGACTATCAAATTACAGGAAGCCAAAGATGACATACCTCAAATCTTTATGGGCTTTTTCTTAAAAAAAAAATCAAACTATGTATTTGTTCTGAAGAACTTGTCTCGTGCAGTTCCACACATGCTTGTTGATATTTTGGTGCTAGTTACAAATAAATTTAAGTGACACTGCTATTAAGGTAACCTTATTTATAAGTGTGATTGATTCAACTGTGCATATTTCGAAAGAAAAGTCAAGTTGGAATAATGGGTTAAAAGTGGGTTAAGGCA
Organism: Stegostoma tigrinum; assembly: GCF_030684315.1. Taxonomy (NCBI): domain Eukaryota; kingdom Metazoa; phylum Chordata; class Chondrichthyes; order Orectolobiformes; family Stegostomatidae; genus Stegostoma; species Stegostoma tigrinum. The sequence continues at coordinate 11,632,031 of NC_081358.1, forward strand.
TCCTTCCACTGCTCAACACTAAGTGTCTGTTAGGTAATCAGGATTTTTCACTCAAAACGAGAATGCACTGCGATGGCATTTCACTGGAAATGCTCACCTTTGAATCCAGCCTCAGTAATGAAGGAAATTAATTTTTTTTCCAAACACTGCAAAAAGGACAGAAATCTTTTTTCTCTTGTGCAATTTGTTGTCACTCTGTAGAAAAATGCAGTGCACAAACTGTTAACATGATGTATAATGGAAATCCATGCATTTTTATGACTAAACCCTGCGTAATGGTTTTGTATTAATGTACATTTAACAGTGCTGTTTTTCTTTATCTGAGAGCTTTTTAACATCTTTGTCAAATGTTTCTGAGAACAATATTATTCAATAGTAACAACCTTGTATTTATTGCTTCTACAAGTCAATACTGTACAGAGCCAGTTTTGCCAAAATGCGAACAGGCAGGCAGAGAGTCTGAGATGCTGCTTGGCCTGCTATGTTCATCCAGCTTCACACTTTGTTATCTGAGTCTCAGCTGCCAGCTTTGAGTATCAAGTCACCAGCAACTTTTTTTCAGCCCTGGCTTTCTGGGGATTTTTTTAATCTGACGGGAGGGGCTTTCCCACTAGTAGCTGACCGTTGCAAAAACCAGTCTACTTGTTTAATTTTTTTTTGTTATTAGAGTAATTCTGCAATTCAGTAGATTAAAACATTTCCTTTATTTCTGTGAAACAATGGTGGTAAGATACAATTAACAGTTATAGATTGCAGATTCATATTTATAAAGTTCAAAGTTTAGAAATGGCAGCTTCTCAGCATAATCACGTCCACTGCAGGTTTAATCAATTTACACTCAAGATTCAGTCCATTTTACTTTCAGTTAGCCCATTTACAGTGCAGGCTTTGTCCATATACAGTTCAGATTTAGTTCATTTACACTGAAGCTTTAATCCTTTTCAAGTACAGGAAAAAAGTCTTTAAGGTGCACATGTAGTCATTTATCAGTGTACATTTTGTTCGTGGATACTACAGGTTTACTCCATTTTTAGTGCAAATGTAGTCCATTTGCAGTCAAGATTGAATACATTTACCATGCAGAATTAGTTAATTTATACTCTAAATTTAGTCCACGTAGACAGCAGGTTAATTCCACTCAATAGAATTCAGCTATCATATTGGTGAAATCAGTCGACAACTTTTTAATATATGAACCAAATGTCTAAATCAGATTGTATTGAGATGAAGGATGTTTCACGTGCTGAATAAACTCAATACATTTTTTGTATGTTCTTTTCCTGTCTCATTTTTCAATTACAATTCGATATACGTTGGAACATTGTTGAGTAGCAGAATTTCCTGTGTAAACACATTTATCAGTTTAGAACAAACTGATACTTTCTAAACAGTGTTGATGCTTTCAGTGAATTGCCAGATTTCTGTTTGAGTCCTGTTGCAAAAGCAGTATTATCACAGAATCTCGTAGCACAAGATCTTTGCATAGATGATTCTATTTACTTTAGTTTTGTAACAAACTAAACAAGTTACTGACCCTGGCATTTGGTCTCTCCAGCTCAGCTGCTTTTAGTCAACTGGTATCGGTGCCAAAGTAAGAGAGTCGTTCAGAACTTTCCATGGTGTTAAATGGCTGTCTCATTGAGGTGGATGGAGTAAATCTGAACATCATGGCTGGTGGTCCATTTAGGAACTTCCCAGATGGCCCTCAGCCTAGTATTACCCCTCACCTGTACCCAAGTGGCTAAGTTGGAACCCAGATTTTTATTCTTTATCTGATGTCTGATCAACAAATTTAAAAAAACAAGACACCTCATTTGGCAAGTTGGGATCTTCAGTATGGTGAGGAAACAGCTTGGGAACTGCAGAATGACACATGTAAACAAGCATAATCCATTTTGGATTATATTTAGTGGAGACAGATGGAAAAATATGATTCCAGGAAAGAACATCATTGACATCATTTTGACTTTACACAACATGAAGATGAGAGATTTGGTTATCGGAACTCAACAGGCCAGAAATTCAGATATTCCGGTCTTTATACAGGAACGTGCAAGGTATGACACATTTTGTTCACCCAAATGACGTGATCTTCAGATTGAAGCGTAAAGAAGCCTGAAAGCCAAAGAGAAACTCCACTGTCACAGCATCTGTTAGGCAAACTGAGAGGGTTTTTGGGAGCACTATTCTAACTTTTATGAAATATGAAGTTTAGGTAAACATTCTTGCTCCTTGCTCCCCTATAAAAGGTAAGCAATTTTAAATACAATATTTTTTGTCAGTAAGCTGGTCCACTGCCTGGTTTTGCAAGGTACAGCTAGTACTGCCCTCAGGCAAACCCCTCTTGCAACTGAAGGTTTCAAACAGACATTTGTCCCTTTATTTGCATTTGCAAATAGCCTACCGCCAGTTTCAGGCATAAATTCTGATTATCATTCCTGTAGCAGTATAGAGGCTGTGTATTCTCAGCAAAACAAAACTTTTCAACAGTTTGGGCATTTAGTGGGTAGCAGGGTCTGGCTAACTTTATAGACCAACATGTTAATTTACGATAGATAAAATGTGGGGCTGGATGAACACAGCAGGCCAAGCAGCATCTCAGGAGCACAAAAGCTGACGTTTCGGGCCTAGACCCTTCATCAGACCCTCCTCTCTGATGAAGGGTCTAGGCCCGAAACGTTAGCTTTTGTGCTCCCGAGATGCTGCTTGGCCTGCTGTGTTCATCCAGCCCCACATTTTATTATCTTGGATTCTCCAGCATCTACAGTTCCCATTATCACTGTTTATTTACTGTTGAGTGGCAGTGAAGAAGCTACAGTTAAGAATCAAGACCCACTTCCAGAGACTTGTGCACACAAGTTAAGCTGTTCCTGTATGTTGAGCAAGTCTTTATCCTTTAACTAAAAGAAAATGATTTTCTGCAATGATTGCATTGCTCTGTTTGTGGAATTCTGCGTGTACATGGGTTGGTGTGTTTCCTGTGCTACAACTACAAGAGCACTTTCATTGGCAGTAAAACTCTGACACATCCTGAAGCTCTAGAAATGAAAATCTCTCCTGTTGTGTGGCATGAATTGATCTATAAAAGTGTCTGTAAAATTACATTCCAGTAAGAAGTGCATTTGGCACCTGCTATTGTGGCAGGGATAATAGAGAAAAAAAATTAAATCCCTACTTGCTTTGAGGAGACCATTGAAGAGATAATATGCTGATGACTGGAGGAGTTGAGTTCTCTGGAGATGCTGCTTGTATAATGACATTAATGCATTTGTTTCAACACTGTTTTTGAATAAGGGAATCTTTCACAATTTAACTATTTCAAAGGCTTGGAATAATTTTTTTTGGCTTCTCCCATTTAATTTGGGGTCACCATCTCCTCCTGTCCATCACTATTACTCTTCCAATCTTGCTGTATTTACATGTCTCATGACCGTACCTTTCTCTCTGGTCTCAGGTCTGCCTGTTCTCCTTCCTGGCAGATCATTTCTGTTACTCATGATCAAATTTCCCCTCTATCCCCGCAAATGATACATAAAAGAATTCCAAAGAGGAGGCATATTAGACTTGAAAAGATTAACTCCATCTGTCCACAGCTGCTGTCAGACCTATTCAGTTCATCTAGCACTTTGGATGCTGGAGTCTGAAATCAAAACAAACCGTTTTGGCTCCATTCCTAGGTGGACTTTAAGAAAACTTTAGATTAAGTTAATCAAAACCTTTTACAATTCTCCCACTTGCTTCAATGCAACAGTTAATTTGTTTCTCAAGAAGAGACCAGGAGACTCAAGCAAAGATGGAATAGATTGTTTTGTACATTACCATGAATTTACTTGTCTTTGCTACTGCTTAATTAATTGATTCTTAGTAAACCATCACAGTATAAGCCAGTTTGATTGTATTTATGTCTTGATAAGATCCTAGCTGATGGTACTAATATACATGTCATATCCCAGAATTAGTGAGCATGGTGGTTATTCACTGAACATAGTCACATGAAGATTGTGTTGTGTTTTCTTTAACAGAATGGAAGGTTATTACATAAAAGAACTAATTGTTTTAAACAATCAATACAGGGTAAAGTTAGCAAATCTCAATATCCAGCAAAACAAAATTCAACCAACTTCCCAACATTATCACTTTAGTGATAATTCCAGAGATATTACACATCTATTTTAAAACTGTAAGTTTGACTTAACGGATTCTTCTTACATGACTACCTATAAAATGTTTGTCTTGTAAACTGTAAAGCTTTCTTCTATGAAGACCGACAAAATAAAAAAAAAAGTGTAGACTTTCTCAGCTTCTAATCAACTTTCTCACATACTTGTCTGGAAATTGTACAAGGTCAACTTTTCTACTGACTTATTATATTCCTCAATTTCTCAGGAAATAAGAATCCTCTTTTAGAAGAGGTGTTATACTTGCTTCTAACCCATGTCTGGTCTCCTTCAAAAGGCCTTAAAAATTTCCAAATCTATGCTAAAATAATTACAAATTCTTGACTGCCCTAAAACATTCAAAAAATCTTCTTTGTTTGCTGCACCTGTCATAAACCACCTCATTATAAACAATTTTCCAATTTTCCCCTTCATTAATACTTTGGAAGATAAATGGTATTGTCCAGCATCAGGACTGACTGGATCCTTTTAACATTTTTATTTGGTTTACTGCTTTGATCTGAGGCATAAAAGTAATCTCCTTTTGAGATAAAATATTTCGAACCTCCAATAGTCTAATTCTCTTTGTCAATAATTGAAAAAGAATTTTCCTGATTGTCCTAAATCATTTCCACTTTTAAAAAAATTATATCCACCTCTGCAACATCACCTGACTTTGTCCACGTCTTAGTTCATCGGCTGATCATCTTCACTATTCCGGCACACCAATGGGTAGTTTCCACGTGCCGCCCTCTAAACTTCAGGTCACCCAAAACTCTGCTGCTGTGGCTTTATTTGAACCAAATCTCATGCATGTGTGTTGTTTGCTTGGAAATCAACATGTTGATTTAAAAATTCTGATCTTTGTATTCAACTCCTTTCATGAACTCTCCTCCTTATCTGAGCAACCTCATACTGAACTACAACCTTCCAACAGATCCGCATTTATCTAATTCTAGCCTCAAGAGCATCCCTGATTCTAACTGTTTCACCATTGAGGGCTACGTTTTCAGTTCCCCAAGCTTAAACTCTGGAATTATTTCCCAACATTTCTCAAGCTCTTGGCCTTGCTTTCCTTCTTAAGATTTTCTTTAAAACCTCTGTCTTCAACTAGCTGTTGGTCAGGTCAGTATCATAATCTTTTAGATTATATCAAAGGAGCTTTGGCAATTTGCTGTACCAGACCCTGTACATATTACACAATGCATGCATGCACTTTGAATGAGGAGAGTGAATGTAGATGTGGGCTACTTTTCAAGTAGGCTATTGTCCTAGCCAGTTCTAGATGACTGAATAGCAACAATGCAAATCATTGCCCATTCTCATTTGAGAATATCCTACCTGAACTGGTAATAAAGAACCTATTCATTTTTGTTTGTACAACAGAGGAGTTTTAATATGTTCCAATTACATGGAGATCCTCTCTGAAATGACTGTTTCAATTGGGGGTTGGAAGCTACACGTTACTGTCTGTGCACGCCAGTTCCTCTCCAGTTCAGGTGACATTTACAGAGGTTTCAAAAAGTACTTGGAAACGTAGGAACATGAGCAGGATATTCAGCTTTCCCCACACCTTGAATTAGATCATAGCTGATCAACAACCTCAATGGCACTGTCCTGCATTATCACCAAATCCCTTGACGTCATAGTCTCCAGGAATCTATCAACTTTGGTCTAGAACCTGCTCAATAAGTGAGCTTACACAATGAGAGGTTTACCACCCTCTGTGTGAAGAAATACCTCATTTCAGCCTTAAATGGCCTTGTTCTAGCCACACCAGCCAGGAGAAACACCTTATCTACGTTCAACCTGTCATTCCCTAGAAAAACTTTACAAGTTTCAACATGATCACCTTTAATTCTTCAAAGCACAGGAGAACACTGACCCAGTTTTCACAATCCTTCCTCATGAGACAATCCTACACTCTGAGGATCAATCTGGTGAACTTCTGCTGCACTCCATATATGGCAAGTATATCCTTCCTTTGGAAAGGAATAAAAACACCTGTAGGTAAAACTTCAAGTGTTGTCTCACCAAAGACTTCTACAATTGCAGCAAGAAACTTCTGGTACTCAAATCCCTTTGAGATGAATGGCAACATACCATCTCCCTTCCTAATTGAATGCTATCCCTGCATGCTATTAGTGACTTGTGAAATAGGACACTCAGGTACCCATGAACACCAACAGCTCACCATTTAAGAAACATGCTGCTTTTTTTCCCCCTCCTACCAATGTTGACATCAACTTATTCATGGTCGTTCTGAAGTGTTATTTATCATCCACTTAGTAAACAGCTTAGGCCCCAGGGCTCACCATTAGGGCAACCACAAGCAGACTAGTGGATGAACTATGTGGGGAGTGGGGTTGGATGGCTGGTTTGTAATGCGGAGCAAGGCCAACAGCATGGGTTCAAATTCCACACCAGCTGATGTTACATGAAGAGACTCCTCCTTAGCCTATCCCCTTACCTGAGGTGTGATAACTCTCAGATAAAATCACCAGTCATCTCACTCTCAGCCATCCACCTCCCAAACCCCAGCTTTCTTACCTCTTTAAAATCACTGGTATAGAATTAACCACTTGCCAATGGTTGGACGCTTGTACCTAATGATTTACTAAATATGGTATTTTTGTATTGGCTATAGGAACAGTAAGGTGGCTATAACATCATGACAGAGGCTGGGAGTTCTATGGCATCACATCTCCTGATGTTACAAACTCTATTCACTATCTACAAGGCTGAGGACACCATGAAACATATACCATTCGCCCCTGGATGTGTGCAGCTTTGAAGCTCAAGGAGGATACATCATTCACAACAAGACAGCCTGCTGGAGTGGCACCCGATGCCTCATGTTAAGCATTCAATCCATCTACCATCAGCAGATTCCCCTCCAAATCCTACACTCTCCTTATTTGGAGGAAAATCAAAACGTCATTGTTGCTGAGTCAAATCCTAGACCTCACTTCCAGGCAGTACTTTGGCTGGAATGATACCCATAGCCTTGGAAAGCATGCACGCATAAGTCCTGACACTGGCATCTGTACTGTAGGAACTCACGGGCACATTGGTGACTGTGGACATTTAGTCAATCTCATACATAGACCCACCCAACTGACTGGCTGCCCAGCCACTGAATGTTATTCTGCAAAGCAGAAACCACTGGTTCAGCAGGAAGCAGTTGACAGCGCAGTCCCTCCTCGTGGACTGAAAGTTTGTGGAACTTGCTTTTCCAGCCTGACTTGTACGCTTGGGTAGAAACATAGGATGTAAAGTTGGCAGCCTAATGATTCACCTGGAGTGTGAGGTGCCAGCCCTTTGCCCCCTTCAAAACGATCATGTAATGAAAGACACAATCTTCTGTTATTAGCTGTACTGAGGAAACAATAAGCTTAGACAGCAGGTGGAAGGGCAAGCCACAAGAAGCAATTGCATTAGCAGGTATTAGTGGTAAAGCTGCAGGCTTTTGGGAATCTGTACCTTAAGGATTTTTTGTTTTATTTACACAAATTGTGGTTGCTGAAAATCAGCAAAAGGCAGATTATGGAATTTCAATTAATTGCAAAAGAAATGTTTGCGTTAAGTACGCTGCACTTGCAGATCTCAAGTGTCACTCGCTCTTTCTTGATAAGGTCAAAGGTCAATTGTCCATAACATCTCCCAAATGTGTTTCCAGAATTGTGTGCACACCAAAAATTGCTCAATTAAATCCAGTTTACCTTTGTCTACATACATTTTAATTACACACATTTACAGCAATTAAATCTAGAACCGCAAGAACACTATTTAGCCCTGTATGGAGAACAGGAGAGTGAAAAGAAATTTAGCCAGCTATTGATTTGAGCAGTCAACAAGAAATTTTCAAGTGAACTTTCTGATTAGTCCTCAATGGTGTACCAGCTTCCTGGCCAACCTCTTCCCTCTTAGTGGTGTGGCTCTGCTTTTACTTTGCCAGCTAATAAAGAGCCTTTCAAAGCTGGAGTGCAATTTTTGCAAAAAAAAGTAAAGCACCTTGTAAATTTTTCCAGCATTCTATGAATTATTTGGAAAAGCAGTCTTCACAACTCTCCATTTCCCCCTCCCCCATGCACAATTTTCATATTTGTTCACTTCGTAACATAGCAAATGCTGTGGTTAGTGTAGTTTTGTCAGTCCATTTTCCAGCTTTCAAAATTTAGTTTAGCTTCAACCAATTCTTTGGTTTCCAGCAGGAAAACAGGGTTTACTCTGGGCTGTTGAAATTTCTTGGAATATTGGTATTGGGTCTGCAAGGTTAACTGCAGTGATAAGGGAGACTGAAAACATGGCAAGTACAATAACAGGCTATACCCAAATAATAAACATGTTTAGATGTTTTTAAGCTAACTCAAGATTTGAGTTGAGTTGTCTCCAGCAAACAAGTTACCAGAGAGCAAAAACTCGTTACAATATCACATTCAATTAAACTAAAACTTGGTGAGAATGAGGCTGAATTATAATTATTTAAATTGCAACAGATGACTAAGGCAGTGCTAGAATTTGAATACAGTTTTGTCAATATTTTCAGAAATAATTTGACATTAAGATGGGTGCAAAGTGATTCACTTGACAAAATAAACTGTACAATGTTGCAATAAGCTAAACCTGGACATTCTCTCCCAAGTCTCATACAATTAAGACAAGTTGGTGGATTTCAGCTTTGCACCTTTGGGAAGAAATTTGGAGTTTAAAATTACAAAGCATTGAAGCGATTTTGGAGCAAAGCAAATTATTTTCCTTATATGGCTAAGAAGAGTAATATCACATCTGAAATCACAAGTTACCACTGTCTAAAATAATCACCCATTTTCACTCAGTAGTGCCTATGATTATGTTACTGTACTAAATCCGAAAAGGGCTCAAATAACCATGTGTGTTTCACATCCACAAACTAACTCGAAAGCAAGTTACTTTTTGTTGAAACTATCACAAAATCTGAACAAGTTTAGTATCCTTATCTGAAGTGGCCTTTGTGACTGTTCCAAATCACAACTGCACTTTCAAATGGCCTAGCAAGCAATACAAGTGTATCAAATCAGCTACACAGGCAATGCACTACAATATTTTTAGAGCAACTAAGAATTAGCGACAAATCTGGCCTTTAGCAGTGACAAGCCCAGAATTAGTTGGAAAGCAATCTGTGTCATCCGTGTGAACCCTATGCAGGATGTGCAGGAGATCTGAAGTAAAGAGAAACACTGCCTATAACAAGATGAATAACTAACGCTACAATAGAAAGAAAGGTCTTGGTATTGGTGAAATTTTTAAACAAGCATAGAATGGTTTAACAGTGGAGAAGATGTCTCCCAAATGGTTATGCACTTCAATGAGAGCAACCAAGCGAACAGATGATCAATGAGGACAAAATCAGAAACTAAGTGCACTTCCAGAGAATTAATGCTGAATTCTGATGATTAATAACATTGCTCTGCATGAGTAAGCATGATATATGCAAACAACTTTAAGCGAGAGAGCAGAGAAAGTTGAAGCAGTATGCAGAGCAAATGGTGATAAAGAAAAAACCTCTTTCCAAATATCTTATTTTGTTTGCATTTCACATGTTACATAACTGTAATTTGTTGTTTGAATTCAAAATTTCATCTGGGCTTAAGCAGGGATATACAACTCTCCACTTGAGAGCAGCTGAATTGGTTAATTAGGGAAACCAGCTAAAACTGGGGCTCAGCTAACTCAGAACATACAAATAGATGCACCTCAGTGAACTTTGCACTGAGTGACCTTGAACAGAGCAGCGGGAGTTAGGTAAACTGGAGTGTTGTGGAAACAAAGTGCTGTTTTGCCTTTTTAGCATTTTCCTCTCCCCTTCCCATGTTGGGGAAATTGTTTCTAGCTCCACTTCAGGGGAAGCAGCTAGTTAATTTGAGTAATTGTTAATTGTTCACATCTGTTCTGTGCTAGATTTTAAATACTACAGGGACTGGTAGTAAGGATAATTGATTATATTAGAAACCAGCAAATAGATAATTTGATAAAGTAATTTATTTAACTGAAACATTATGGACGCTAGCACAGGATAAGTACAACAGTTGCAAGTGGGTCCTTCTGGATGCCAGCTAAACATATCTAAACTGCTGGCACCTTTAGGAGGTTCGACTCCCAGGGAGTTCCATACCAAGCAGCAGACACAGCAATGCATTGGGGTGGGGTGGGGTGGGGGTCAGTGAGCTGGATTTTTCCTGTACCAGAAGGTGGGCCCACCCCATAGGATAGTGTTTCGATTTGGTCAGCAGTTAGGAATTGTGGTTGCAGTTGAGGCAAGTAAAGAGACCCAAGAGGACTGGGGAGCAAGAACCTCAACGTTTGCAATTTCAACAGGCTTACAGTTCTTTGGCTTGTTTAGATGAAGGAGGGGCATTCAGGGTAAGGAAACTAACTGACCATGTTACTGTAGTATATGAAGCCATTCAAGTTGAGGAGATAAACAAATTGTACTGGTCGTATGGGCCACTACAGTGAGGAGAATTGATACAATTCTCTACAGCAAACAGCAAGGGTCTGGAAGGCAATGTTGCTTGTGATAGTCCATTTAGGTACCAAACAGGTAGGACAAGGAAAGAGATTCTGTAGTGGCAGTGTGTGGAAATAGGCACCAGATTAAAAAGCAAAACCTCAAAAGATAATAATCATGTTCGAATTCTTACCTGCGCCATGTGCAAATAGAAATAAGGCAAGTAAGACCCAAGAAATAAACATGCTTCAAGAGACCAGTGCAGTTTAAGAAGCGGGTTCGGGTCTGCAGGGGACTGGTGCCAAGTCTGGGGAAATTGAGAGCTATAGATGTACCACTAATGTAATGATAAAGTGTTCTAGGAAAGCCACGTAATTAGGAAATAGAGGGTATTAAGTAGTGGAAGCAAGGGGTCAAATTTGAAGGTGTGGTAAACCAAAAAGAGTACAGACAAAGTGAGCGTACAAATATGGTAAATGATAGACTGTGATAGGAAACAATTTGGAGTACAAATCTAAGCAAGTGTGAAGCTGGATGAACACAGCAGGCCAAGCAGCATTTCAGGAGCACAAAAGCTGACGTTTCGAGCCTAGACCCTTCAGAGAGGAGGATGGGGAGAGGATTCTGAAATAAATAGGGAAACGGGGAGGCGGACTGAAGATAAATAGAGAAGATAGGTGGAGAGGACAGTATAGGTAGGGAGAGGATAGGTCAGTCCAGGGAGGACTGACAGGACAAGGAGGTGGGATGAGGTTAGTAGGTAGGAAGTGAAGGTGTGGCTAGATGTGGGAGGAGGGGATAGGTGAGGGGAAGAACAGGTTAGGGAGGCGGGGACGAGCTGGGCTGGTTGTGTGATGCAGTTGGGGGGGGGGGGGTACAAGCTAGGATTAGTCAACATAGAAGGCTCTATAACCTCCTGCAACTATCATTTATAACAGATGAATGTATAGTACAAATAGAATAGGGCGGCATAGTTAGCACTGCTGCCTGATAACACCAGGGACCCAGGTTCAATTCCAACCACCGTGTGGAATTTGCACATCCCTCCCCGTGTCCACGTGGGTTTGCTCTGGTGTCTTCCCACAGTCCAAAGATGTGCAGGCTAGGTAGATTAACCATACTAAATTGCCTGTAGTGTTCAGGGAAGCGTAGATTAGGTGGGTTATAGGGGAATGGATCTGGGTGGGACGCACTGAGGTTTGGCGTGGACTTGTTGGGCCGAAGGGCCCGTTTCCACACTATAGGTATTCTATGAATAAAGTGATCAGATAGCCATCACTTTGGAATGACTTGGACTGGGACCCAAACATTGAAGGGTACATGGTATTGAGGAAGGAATCACAAACAACTGCTTTAGCACAATAGTTGACCCAAACTCAGGAAACCAGCCAGTTCAGAAATGATTCGAGTAAAGATAAGAAATGATAAAAGGTAAGAGGTCACTTGCCAGTAGTACATTTAAAAAGCAGAGCATGAGGGCTTGTCAGAAAGCTCTGACAATAATCAGGAGGATTTTATCTTAAAATCTGTAAAAGTAGCCCGGATGAAGAATTCATGGAATGCTTTTGGAAGAGTTTTTCTTGAAGTATCATGCTCTAGAGTCAGGAGAACAGACTATGTTAGATCTGATATTGCACAATGGAGGTAGGATTAATGGCCTCATGGTGAAGGCACAATGATGAGTGGCAGGTCAGAAGACTGGACAGAATATTGAGGAGAAAACTGACCAAAACATAACTGAAGAGCAAAAGACTAGATTAGAAGAGAATCAGATAGAAACATAAAAAGCAGACAGTAGTGCTATCTATAGCTATTTTAAAATTAAAGACAGAGTTAACAAAGAGGCTATTGTTCATATAGAAATAAGTCTGAACAATAAATCATAGAAAATAATGGAACATCATTTGAATTACATAGCTATTTTACATCAAAGAAGAAGAAACAGGAAACATCCCAGAAATAGCTATAAATCAGGAAATAGGAAGGAGAGAGCGTGCCAGAGGGAAAGAGAAAAATCAAGAAAACTGCAGTCACCAGGTAAGTCGCACTGAGAACAATTTGGAGCTGCAGGCTGCAAGGTCCCCAGGTTCTGATGAACTTCATCCTAGAATCATACAAGTGTGTATAGAGATAATTAGTGTATTGGTTTCAACTTTCAAAAATTCCCTTCTTTTAGGGGGGATTCCAAAGAGATTGAAAAATAGTGCAGGAAACCACAGGCCAGTTATCTCTCAGGGAAGATCTCAGAATCTATTATTATAGGGCATTTAGTGTCAACATTGTTCAGTGAAATGGAAATCACATATCACCACGTTACTGGAGTCCTTTGAAGTATCATGTGCTCTGCATAGTGGGGAACTGATGGATCTACTGTATTTATATTTCCAGAAGGTATTTGATAACGTGACTCAAAAAGGTTATTGTTGCAAGATATAGATATCATACTGGCATAATTAAAAAATTGGCTTGTTAGCCAGAAACAGTCAGTATAAATGGGTTGTTTTCAGGTGGACAAGGCAGGACAAGTTGTACTACAAGCATCACTGCTCGGCACAGTTCAATTCAAACCATATTACCAAGGTAATGCAAATACTACAGGTATCTAGACGGCACTACTACAATTGCAGATGCATTCTAGGAAAAAGCACAAGGCCAGAGCACTTACCTTCACTCACATAATACATCAAGTGATTCTGGATAGTTTGCAAGTTCACTATTTGAAATGACTCCTACTGAGCCATTTTCTGATTGGATACATTGAACATGTTGAGAGTTGTAATGCAGAAGTTACGGTACCGCAGGTGAACGCTGTGATGTGATGGTAGTGTCCCTACCTCTGTGCCAGGAGCTCTAGGTTCATGTTTTCCCTGCTCCAGAGGTGTGCCGTGACATCCCTGAACAGACCGATTAGAAAATATCCACGGTACTGTAGGAACAATCTACTGGCCCTGAACATTCATTCATTCTGCAGAATGAGAGTTCAAACGCCACCATTACAGTTTGAGTTTGAAGTTACTTCTAAACTCGTATCGACAAGTGCGGCCACAACTTTGCTGGCTTGTCCTAAAAACCCAACTGATTCACAAATGCTCGAGGAAGCTTGATCTGCCATCCCTGCCTAGCCTTCACTATATGTTGCTCGAGTCTTACACAAATATGGTTACCAATTAATCACCCTTCAAAGTGAACCAGCAAGCTATTCAACTCTGCAAAACCACTACTAGCTGTCCAAGGTGGCAGCCAACCCAGTGACACTACTGGTAACTAGGAATGGAGAATAAATGCTTGTGATGCCCGTAAGCCAATGATGGCAGGGTGTAAAGCTCTTAATACAACTGTAAATATTGAAGCGTTTATCTCTAGGTAAGCGAGTTACTGCTGCTTAAACATAACTCCAAAGTACTTTCAATGACACTGTCCCACCCAACAACTATCACGAGGGTATAAGGCAGATTGTTTTGCCCACAAAAAGCATGAAAAGACCAAAGAACCTTTCTCCCCAAAATATTGTTTGGATGCTAGTACAGAAGTATAATGGAACACGTTACCTTGAGAGTATAATTCTTCAGTACTATAGCCAGGATATTGTCAGTGCTCTATAGATGTTGCAATGAGTGTAGCTGTTTCTTTCTCCACATCATGTGGAGTGAATCAAACTGGCTGAAGACTGCTCAAATAAGTGTGACCAAAGATGGCAAAGTCTGAAAATAAGTGGCAGAAGATCTGAATAGTTTTGAGACGCAACTACAGAAACTTTTACACTTTATAAAAGAAATGGAAATACTTCAAAGCCACTTGAAATAGATGAAAACATTAGACTTCAAGTGGTAGAAACAATGGATTCTCCTATTAAAGAGCAAGCAGTGGACAACTTCTTTGTATAAAATCAGCGTGACTTCAGCTTTTCAGCATTCAATGCAGTTAGTACTAACTTCCTCCTGCATTACATCAACCAAATAAATATGACCTTACTCGATTACGTACGTAGAAACAGCTACTGCAACTGTTTGCAAACTACTTTCCAAGGTGACCCCATTTTAGCTCACTACCACCTTCATCCATTTAATGAATATCTTTTTAAAAAACCTTTTAAACTAGCATGACCTCAGATGCCAGAACAAAAAGGCAAGAAAGGAGCATTTGGTATGTTACAGAACAGTCAAAGAAGCTCCTCTTGCCACACATTGTAATCAGCTCCTTACCCCAGCCCCATATACACTACTTTCCACGCTGTTTGACAACACCCTTACCGCTCAAAACACTCAGACCACTGCTTCTATCCCCTCAGCGTCCACTCATTAAAGGTCTCACTTCCATTTCTCTACCTACCCACTCATTTATGCCTTTGTCAGGAGTTGAAAATCAGCAGCAATATGAATGAAATGTAAAGATTTTATCGTCTAAAATTCTAAATTTTTATAAACCATTGGTTGATGTGAGATAGAAGTGGCCAACAGAACTGAAATCCCAGAGGTCAATGCTGTTCCTTTCTTGCAAACTGCATTCAACATGAAGTGGCACTGTGATTGTTACCTATCACCCTCAGCTGACAACAATCAGATGGTGCTTGCCATGCCCATGTTTAACTTGATGCCCTGAAAATTTATGGGATCCTGGGTCAACGTTGAGCGTTCCCAGGGCCACTTCGCCGACTACACCCTGTTTTCTGTCAATTCTGGCTCTGCTGATGGAACAGAACATACCCAGGGATGACAAATAGACAGCTTCGTGACATTAGCTGTAAGGTACACACTTTGGTGAAAATGCCAACATCAGGCTATTGCTCAATTAGTCTGTGAGATAGCAATTTTGGTGCAAAGGAATTCATTTAAGAATCTGATAATGATGGGGTCTAGAACTCATCAATTGAAAAAGGTGGTAGAAAAAAAGAGAAATTCTCAACACACTTAACATTTGATATGAGTCCAAGGCCCCTTGGCTAGACCAAAGACAAGCAAGTGGAATTCTTTATCTGGTATCACAGATAAAATTGGCACAATGGCCATTTCCTGTGCACTAAATTCTACATTTCTATTATAGTTTAACATCCCAGAGATCTCAGATTTCCAGAAGAACCATGAAAACAGTTGGGGATATAAATGTGTTATGGAGAGACCACCTACTACAATGCTCAAGAGAATGTTGCAGGAAGATTGAAGATATGCCTAAACAAACATGCAATTACAAATCCCTACGAATGCAGACAAATAAAATCATACTGGAGAAGGGGTGAAGGGCAGTGGGGAAGAGAGAATACAAACAGAAACCAGGTGTGTGTGACCTATTCAAAAAAGTGTCCTCTGGGTTAGTTTGCCATTAACAGTAGGAATATATTATTCAGCACTGAAGTTCCCTTAACCAGATTATGACTGATTTGTATCTTCATTTCAATTGCCCACCCTCTCTTTCAGATCTCTCAAAATGTAATATCTCTTCACAGATCTTAATTTGCCACAATTTGTAGCTGCAATGAGGTCAGTTGATTGGCTCTGGTGGAACCCAGAATGAGCATTAGGGAGCAAGTTAATGCTAATGCTGCTTCACAGCAGTGTTGACAACTCCTCCAACCACTTCACTGAAGACAGGGTAGACTGGTGGGATGGCAATTGAGTTTGTAATTTTATTGTTAGGCAGTTTTGATCGCCTTCATTGCTCAGACCTGAGTATAGGAATTGAGATGTCATGTTGAGGTTCAACAGGCCTTCATGAGGCCTCTTGAGTAGCGTACAGTTCTGGTCATCCTGCTGTAGGAAGGATATGACTAAAAATTAGGGAGGGTTCACAAAATATTTACTAGGGTGTTGCCAGGACAGAAGGTTTGAATTATAAAAGGTAGGCTGGGATTTTTTTCACTGAGCAGTGGTGGCTGAAGGGTGCCCAAATAGAGGTTTATAAAATCATGAGGGGCACAGATAAACTAAATAGCAAAGGTCTTTTCCCTAGGGTAGGGGAGTTCAAAACTAAGGAGTATGTTTCTAAGGTGAGAAGTGAAAGATTAAAAAAACACAAAATTTGAGGGGGAACTTTTTTTTCTTTTATACAGAGTCGTTCGTACATGGCATGAGGCACTAGAAGCAGTGGTGGATGCAGGTACAAATATAACATTTAAAAGATACTTGGATAAATACATGAATAGGAAAGGTCTGGAGGGATATGGGCGAAACAGAGGCTAGTAGGACTAGTTTGGTTCAGGAACACTTAATGTGAACTAGTTGGACCAAACAGGTTGTTTCCATACTGTGTGATTATGACTTCTACAATATTAAAGTCTGTTCCTTCAGTGTTGAAGGTTTAAAAAGGCTCAGCATTCAGTGACATGAGAGAGAAAAGTTCCAAATTACTACCATCTTCCGTATGAAAAGGCATGTCCTGATTTGAGAATAGCTATGCTAAAATAAAGGATATATAATGGGATAAACACTTAATTAGATCACCTGTCAACTAGTCAAAAGCAATGCAGTGCAAGGCAAGATTATTCAAACTGTCCCATAAAAATGAAATGCTTGGAATACAGTAGATGGAACAGCATTGAAGAGAAATGACAGAAATGAAGATTATCACAACTTACAAAAGAAAAGCACAATCAAAGGCAAAAGCCAAAACACAACAATGTTAGACATCAAGAATCAAAGTAAAAAATATGGTTTTATCTAGGGTTTTTAAAAGCCTTTCAACTGGTAGAGATAGGGAATACATGCAGACACTGAGCTGTACAACCAAGAAGTAATAGAAAATAAGTTAGTCTGCAATTTCATCATAATGGAAATATAGGAAGAAATTAGTCCAAAGAAGAGGACATTCATGTTTAGGAAGAACAAAAGGGGGAGGGGGGGATGTTGTGGTCATCAAGAAACTGAAAAATCCATTCAGAAAAGTAGTTGCTGTTAGAACATACACTCCTCATTATCAAAACACAGTAACTGCACAGCTGTACTCAAAATGTAAAACTCCTTCAATTTGTCAAATACGAATAAATATCTTCTATAGGGGAAAATTTGCAAATTTGTTAAATCACATTTTACACTTTTTAAAATCATAGATTCTCTCACCACAACTGGCAGGTCATTGCCCATCAAAATAGGTCAAAAAAAGTGCCAAGCTATCACGGTAGCACATCTTTCTTAGAAGGAAAAGGAGAGAATAAACACATTTACTATACAGTCATCAAGTGAAGATGAATACTTTATTTTCATCTGATTTTGTCAGATGCATTGTACAATGTCAATACTTTCAATAAGCCATTTAATTCAGTATAGCATCACCATCTTCACTGCTCATTTTGTACAAAGACTATACATGATCTTAAGACTTGGGGACTGGGGGATACATAATTTATGATTATGGTATTTTGGGAAGAAAAGAGGAAAAAAACTTGAATTCACAAATCTCTATTTACTCACTCCATATCTCCCCTTTTGCCATATATGCTAGCTGCAAAGCTGTGTCCCTGGAGGAAAAGCATTGCAAGAGCAGCGTAGATACTTCCTGGATCAGCATTTTATACAAACAATAAAAAGGATTATATCTGGTATACAATAAGCCGGGCGCAATACGTACACAAGATACTTCAGTACCATGGACAGATGCAGGATTTTTGCTTTTCAAAATTAACAGTTTGCAAACCTGCTCAGTTACTGAAATTCAGTTATCGCTCTCTCTCACGCACATGCACACGCACACGCACACGGTCACGGTCACAGTGAGGTAAATATAACTTGGTCATTCCAGAGGTATCTTTAATTCAACGCAAAATTACATAAAAAGTTCAACTGTATGCTTTTTGATTGTAGAATAAATCTAAACCCAGATTCGTAGAAAGACCACATGGCAAAGTGGAATAGAAAATGGGACTGTCCTGAAAAGGCAGGTCATGGCACTCGACACAAAGAAACTCATCCAACAGCACTTCAAGATTTAACAATCGTCGTAACATATGCAGCAATATAATTAGCATTTTCCTAGAGTCTTCCTGGGCAAAATCTGTATAGTAATAAGCTAGCACTTCCAATATGCACATTTAGCATGCTACAGATCATAGAGCAATTATAATTGTTTTACAGGGGAGGTGCTCTTTTTTGAATGTGTTCATAAGCCTACCACACAAAACTCTTTAATATATTAAAGTTGTTTTTCTGTACTATACACGAGACCTATGGTAATATGCTCAGTGATTACTTACAACAGGAATGACTGATGAGAAATCTTAAAAACAAAGTAACTACACATTTTATTTATGGATTTAGCAGCAGTTTGCCACTTCATTCAAGTGCCTTCACCACTTGCATTTATAACACTGTTTTCCAGCCAGGAAACTATACACTTTCAGATTAAGTACCATGAAATAACCTGGATTTATTCGGGTTAGAAGCTAGATCCAACATTTTCTATATGGTCATTTGTGCGCACATCTTTCTACCAGGTTGTTACTGTGCAATAAAACTTCGCACTATAGTTTAGTAATATTAAAAAAGAATTAAAAACTTCCTAGATTGCGCTCTATGCATTTTAAATATGTAATATGTAAACTAAGTAGAAACTAAAAGCTGGACTAAACTCATTAAAAAGTGGTTCCAATTTTGATGCAGCAATACAAATTGCTTTACTTTACTATATTTCAGACAAATTCATGGATCAACAACAGGCTGCTGGATTGTGACAAACTTGAGGTTTGCTAAAGTCTATTCATTTCACACAATTTTCTCATTTATCTTAGGATGGGATGTCAAATCTTTATGTCAGATTTCAAACAGTGACAAAGTAAACCCATTAATTTCAACATATGCAGGGTTTTCCATCACGTACATTAGAAAACCATATTGCCGCTTTCAGTCTTTAATCTGAAACTAACCCAAATTCTCCGCTTCAAAATCAAATAAAGTTCAGGAACAGGGGTTTGGAAAATCATGTACTTCAGGGGAACCAAGCAGCAAATCTACACATGCTTCACAGAACTCAATAGTTGCATGCACATTAACAGTGCAAGATCATAAGGCTCATTATGGCATTTTGGTGCAAATAAAGAAGCACAGCAGCCCAGACTGCAGCTGTTGCACATGATAACAGACCGCCAATCTGCCTTGCAGTACAGCACCTTGAGCAAAGGCTATTGAGATGTAATAGAAAGCTACAAAACTATGGAAACTCTCAGTTTAAAATAAATAAAGCTGCAGGAGAAAAAACCTTTAACAGCCGCTACAAACACGCACAAGTTTTCCCTGAACATCCTTCCCCTTGCCACCAAACTCTTCCCTAAAACAGCACAATTTCAGTCATTTCAAAAAAAGAGACATGGAAACTTTTGCAGGACAAAACAGCAGCAGATAAATGGTTAAAATAATATCTTGATAAAGTTAGTGTAATTTAAATGGTCAAATTGATTTCATTCAATTACAGTTTTGCATTAATGCTCTCAGGTATGGTCGTCTAAAATATATCTTTTCAAAAGCTAAATAAAGATCCAGTTATTCCTAATACAAAACTTATTTTAGTGACTATTGTTTCAGTTCTACATTTATAAAAAAGTCTAATTTTAATTGCGCATATAAATTGAAAACAATGCAAAATGCTTTCACCTTAAAATGATCTAACAAAATAGATAAAAACTCTAACACACTTGATAAACTGTCCAAAGGGTAATTAATGCTCACTGCAAAAAGACTGAAGGAGACAAACGGGCAAATATTTATTAAGATTGCTCCCTATATGCTACTTATGATAAAAGGTATTTTCTGGCTACTATTAGTTCATTTAGTGTTAGTTTTGATTGCATCAATTTGGATTTTGCTATATTAGATATTAATGGACAAAATACTTGAAGATTCTTAGGATTATAACTCAAAAATAGTTTTCTGTTGCTTAGCACAAATCAAATTGAGAGAGATTATGCACAAGTGGATGACTAAGTGCTCTCCCCCATGCAGAGCCTAAGCTGCAAGACACCAAAATTACAAAATTGCAAGCACATTCCATGCTACTTATATCAAATGCTAATTCCTGTTACAAGAAAATAGACAATGGAAGCACACAGTGGAATACCGCAACCATTTTCCTCACAATTCTGCTCCATGTGCTCCTAAAGGAGAATGGTTTGTGCCTGGCAAGCACTCAAATCAACAGTTAAACATATGAAAACTGCAAAAATGCTGAGTGCAAATATTACCTAATAATACTGAAACCTAAAGTTGTACCTATTATCTATGTTGCTAATTTATGGCACTCACCCACTTCTCTTTTAGTCAAAACCAACCATGGTGCAGGCTATGATTTTATAGACGCTCTGGCACTTACGGGTGAGATTTGTGCACTAGCTTTCAAAATAGTCACAATTCCCTCTTTCCCCACATTCAAACAAAGTAACAGTAATACAACTGTACCTCAACTTTACTTCTAAGTTACTTTTGCAGTCATGTCTGTTGTAGCCACAGTAGAATGAACAATTTTTCAAATCAAATATAAAAAGTATCCCTGACTCAAAGCTAGGACTTGAGCACACAAAGTGGAAAAAAACAACAGAAGGGCAAGGCAAAATAATAATTTGAGAATTGAATTCCTAAACAGTAAAACTACTGCACAGATCTTGGATGAACAGTACCTTTCAATCATGTGTAATACTGTATCTTGCACGAAATTTCATTCATTTGCGGGACCAGCCCCATTATTAGTTTTTCCAATACACCGGGGCAGTGTTGGTAAAGGCTTAAGTGTTCCAGCTTTTTCTACAATTAAGACCAATAATAAAACCTCTGTTTATCAAGTTAAAGGTTAATTTAAAAAACTAAGCTACATAATATCACATTGATGTCCTGGGAAGGTGGTGTTCAATGCAGACTGGACCTCACGGCCTAAGCTCTGCATGTCCATTACAGAGAGCTAGGCAGGGTGGAAATTTCCTATGCAGTGTATAAAATTTGGTGCAGTTTCTATGGTGATACAGGCAGTGTGATCCAACTTCTGCTTCCTCAATGGAGGTAGAACAAAAATCCCTTCCAGAAAACTGCAATCCAAGTACAGTTATCATTCTGTCCACTGTTTCTCTGGACTACATGCGTCTCTACATTTTTATGCCTTCCTGTTGACTGAGCTGAGATAATGTTTTCTTGATCCGCAGGGCAGTTAATCTGGCTGCTCCATTGGCATACCAACATTCACGCATGATTTTGGCCATTACACGTAAAGCCTACAAAGAAATTGAAACATAAAATATAGATTTACACTTCAGTTAGCCAAAAACTGCAGGCTGCATTTAGTTTCAAAAATCTAACACGTTTCAACTAAAATACTGCCATCAACTTAACTACTCAAACAAACTGTATAGTCCCTATTTCATAAATATTGAAGAACACATTAAGGATTAGAGATGGCCAAGTCAGAGGAAATGTGGTCAAACAGTTAAGCACATTCAAATATAAACCTGTAACCCCTTCTGAACCTTCATTGGACTTCAAAGCTTTCAAGCTATCGTTTCCAAAAGTTTTGTTGCTCCCACTCAGTTTATTCACTTTCCTTCATGTTCCCCAGTAATTGAACAGATCATGAGTTGTTACCAAATGATTAACATAGCTTATAATTCCCCATTTGTTGACTGTATATTAACCTTCGATATACAATATGCAAGTGCAACTCAGAACCAGCAATAAATGCTGGGCAAGCCAGCAACATCCACATCTCCTGAATGATTAAAAACAGAGTCAAATGAAGTGAGCTCAACACAAACATCCTCTAAACTTAAAGACAGTCATACACCTTTCCTTAGTTCTTTGATCCAAAGAAGAAAATCAACAGGAATTTTCAGACAAAAAGGCAGGTGCACATATTCAAATGAATTAGGACAGGTTTTGTTTTGTGTATGTAGACCAAACTGCAATTAACCTCAATGTGAAAAGGGAGACAAACTTTTTCAAATCTCAATATAAAAAATTAACTATACTGGTAAGATAAGCATGTTTATCTGTCATTTAAAACATTGACATAACTTGTCACAATCAATTCAGGTCAATACACATAAGTTAGTGATTCACAGCAACTTTTAAACCAGTACCTCAAAATATTATTTTAATTAAGCACACTGTCAGATACTTCATCTACATAGGTAGAGCCTTCACACAGTGATGTCTCGAATTCAGGTTAATAAGCCAAGATAGTTGAGTGCAAATATATCTCAAGGTAACAAGGTGTACAGCTGGATGAACACAGCAGGCAGGCTGATGTTTCAAGACAGACCCTTCTTCAGGAATGAAGGATTCTGAATGAAGATTTCTGAACCCAGCTCTATACCTTGCTATCTTAGATTCTCCAGCATCTGCAGTTCCTGCTACCTCTCAAGATAGGCAAGTTTTTCCTCAAACAGTGGAGGTCTCAACTTTAACGATCATTCTCAAGTTATCTCCTATAGGCTTCAGATTCCAAGCCCGACTGGAACACATCCTAAGCTCCACTGTTGTCATCCTCAAATAAACACCTATGCTCTACCATTCTTCTCTCGCCACACTTACAGATAGTAGGAACTGCCGATGCTGGAGAATCTGAGATAACACTGTGAAGCTGGATGAACACAGCAGGCCAAGCAGCATCAGGCAAGCCGGAAAGCTGATTTTTCAGGTCAAGTTTTCCTGCTCCTCTGACGCTGCTTGGCCTGCTGTGTTCATCCAGCTTCACACCGTGTCATCTCACTTTGATTTAGACAGTTTCCTTCATTCTGGTGTTGCCAAAGTGCAGTGCCAACTACCTCATTCACCTCTTCAAGAGGCATTCTACTCTCTGGATAACCTTTAATGTTCTTTGCTGTTAACTCCTTTAATTGATAGTTTGTAAATACCACATTTTTCCAATTTTTCTTTGAGTGGGGGTGCTGCTGCAGGTGGCAGTTAAAATTTAGGGCTAAAATGAGAAAGACCTGATTTTAAACCTGCATTTGCTGGGTGTTGTGTTTTGAAAATAAGTAACCTGACACTTCAGGCAAGCATCATTTAAATATCTGTTAACAAGAAGTAATTGAAGATTAGGATGCAGACAAGATGGAGCCAAGGAGGAGTTCTACATTTCAGATGGTAACAGAAATCAACTGATCCATGAGCTCATGACTAGGTGTTAATGACAATAGCTTTTTATCTGCCAAGAGCTGAGCAATTGGTTCTCAGGTAACTGAACAGCATAGGGCTGAAAACAAGCTTCAAAGAAAAGTGATCACATCTCCACAAGCTCAGGAACTGTCTCCTTCATCAGCAGTTAAATCCCACTTTAAATCTGCAGAAAACCAGCTTAACCTTTCCTTCAGCAATTACTACAAGCAGTGACTGTTTGTGAATAAAAGGCCTCTGATGTTTTTAAGTGAACCAGACACCCTATGCATTCTGCAAACCAGTGAAAGCATTTATAAAACATATGCTGAAAACAAACTCTGATCAAGAGCCAACTCAACAGATCTTATTAAAAAAGGGACTACTGAACTGCTTTTCCAGCTTTATCTCTGTCCTTTTGTTTTCTTATGACTATCTAGGTCTGACTTGTCTTTGTGTGCATCTGAATGTAAGTAAGGAGAAAAGTTTATAGTCAGGATTATAAATACAAATAGGTCATCACTGATTATCTGTAGTTAGCATCTAAATTACTTATAATAGCACTTTTCATTATGTAACAAAATCTGCATATGCTTTCTATCAACCTGGGTCTGAAAATAAGAAATTTGAATGTCTATGTACTACTTAAACATCTAACTTGTGTGATGACTGGGAATAGTGGGGCTTGATTTTCAGTGCGCTACCCCAATGTACATGTGAAACTGTCAACAGGACTTTCAACATTGGTCTTTTCATTATATTTGATCCCACATTAAACTTGGGAGGCACCTGGATTCGAATCCCGAGTCTTAGCAAACAACTCTGAATAAATCAATACTTTTTCCAAAATGTAATTAGCCTGAAAATAAAAAAGCTTCTTCTGCATTACTAATTCCAGGAAACATGGGGCAGGAATTGGACAAGAAACCATCCCATTTTTATGCCAAGTGAGAAAGGGAACTCTTGTGCAGAAAGTTTGCCAAGTGTTCTGGCTAAGACTAAGTGAGACTGCCTTTGTTAATGGAATTCTTAACCTTAAGACCAAAGGTGTAAACAAAGACTTGAGCTGTCGAATGATGGGGTAAGACAGAAGTGGAGATGGGGTTCATAATTAACGTATAACTCACCCAATATGTATTGGGATGAACAAACCAACCCGAGGAGGAAACAAGTGAGAGGAATACAGATGTGATGCAATACAAACTTTGCCAGAAAGATATACATTCTCACAATTAAGTCAATAAAGGGCTCTCTAACTTATGGTCATGGTACTGGCTGTGGCTGATGATGATCAAGTTATTCAAAATGGGCCCTGATAGAAACCATGTGGAACTGCCTGAAAAGATTCGCAGTTGGAACCTTGCAACATAATAGCCCCAGGTAAGCAAGATATTATGAACTGCAATTTAGTATTGTACTTTTCCGTTTTTTTGGCCAAAAGAGAGAAACAACACCAGCGAATATATTGAGGATTGCCAGGTGAAAGTAAACATTCTAGACATCTAGCGGAGACAAATCTTGTGTGAAGTCAGTCTCACTTTAAAACCAAATGTAAAATGAAATAGTTCAAATTAAAAAAGGTACATTGAATAATTCAGCAAATACAGGCAACTTAAAAATCATGTTCTTTCACCTTTAAATAGTTGATACCAGCTGTTCAGAATAAAATTCAAATCTCAAGTGAGTGTTAACAGTCAAACAAAAAGCTACATCTTCTTAGATAAGAAGGTGTAGAGCTGGATGAACACAGCAGGCCAAGCAGCATCAGAGGAGCAGGAAAGCTGACATTTCAGGCCCAGACCCTTTTTAGAAAATCTGAAGAAAGGTCTGGGCCTGAAACGTCAGCTTTCCTCCTATGCTGCTGCTTGGCTGCTGTGTTCATCCAGCTCTACACCCTGTTATCTCAGATCCTCCAGCATCCGCAGTTCCTACTAATCTGAAGCTACACCTTCTTGACAGGTTTCATAAATCAGATATCGTTACATGTTCTATTAGTACTGACTTCCAAGTACCAACGATGAGCACAGATAAAAGCAAAATGAACTTTCAATAACCTAAAAATAGTTCTAGGTTGGAAAGAAAATACTGGAACACGATAAAAAGGTATTACTCGTGCACTATTACAAGAAGTTTTACTATTTAGGATAATCTTTAGATTTTAGTTCCTCCTTAGTATAAAAGGTTATAATACTGGAAAGCTGCATTCACTGAATTGAAGAAGACTGCTTCGAAGAATGATTAACTTTGAAGTTCACATCTGTCCAAATGCCAAGAACTGTGTCCATCGTCACCTACTACTATGTCCAAGGTTCAAGAGATCTCTCATGCTGCAACATATGTATGGAAGGGGAACATAGAAGCAATCGAGGCCACATTCTATCTGGCTTAAGCCATCAGCTTGATGCAGGAAAGTGGTCTTGATCATTAAGAAATTTCCAATGGCGTTAATGATTTGAAGACCATTTCAACATAGGGGTTGTGTCTTTGGTACAGAAAGAAATATTTTGATTTAGGACTTGCAAGCAACATTGCTTCTGAAATGTGACTAAATCAGGAGACAGCAGAAGTATTCTGATTATTATTCACAATATTGCTATGGTCAGAAAGGAAACTTGCTGAGAGAATCAATTTTGTGCTGCTGGATACCTGCAAATTCCAGATTTATTTTCAGTGAAATCTAACATCCAGTGAAATACTGGAAAGCTGCTATTACTGATATTGTCAAATATCCGGTAATGAAAAATATACACAAGTAGAGAAAACACCTGGCACTACTGGAATTCAGCTACAATAACTGAAGTCAGTGTGAAGCCAAATGCAATTCCCGTAGACAGAGTGCCTCATTTTGAGCTGAATAACTAGTTTCAACGTTGTCGTCTTATATTTATGTATCATCAAGATTTGTTTTGAGCTTGACGTTGAATTTTAGAGGTTTCTTGTTTTTGAAAAAAACCAAAGCGGCTGGAACAAAACTACATATGCCTAGTCTAACGACAATCTGTCTATCCTCTTTAAGCAGGCATGATATTAGCCAGCAGTGGCCAGGGTTTCACAATAGCTGCCTAGAGGGAAAAAAAAGACTTACAAAGTTTAAGGGGTATTTCTCAAAATTCCATGCACAGATTCTCTCAGCACCTTCCCTTCGCCATTCATTAAACTACCACTCCATCCATTCAGTAAAAAAAGTGCAGCTCCCACTTCAAACTGGCAAATTCAAGAAAAGCAAAACCATGTTCAAGGACACTGGCAGAAAGAGGATTGTATTAAGATTAAAATTGTTTTGATTAAAATTCACTAAATTAAAAGAAGGTCCCCATGCCCCTCTGGAATTGTAAGATCAGAGGTTACACCCATAGATGACTGACCCAAGTTAGTTCTATTACTCTCTTGATCTGCAGAGTATCTCTGACATTTTCTGTTTTTATGGCACTCAAAAAAAATTACGTTTTTCAGGTTCTCCAGGTCTTTTTTTAATTAAACCAAACTGGAGTATAAATTGACGAAGAACAAAATTGAAAAAAAAATGTGGCTAAACTGGCAAAAGACAGCCACTGTCGTCTTTGGAAACAAAGCTCAAACAGAAGGCTGAATTGTGCAAGATGGAAGCAGGCAAAAATGAGATACAGTTTAGATACATGGCAGAAAAGAGTATGCAGCAACATATTTGGATTTTAGAATGAGGGATCCCAACTACGAAACCAGAGAGTGAAATTCCAACAGATTTCTTTACAGCTTCCTTAAAATTCTGCCTCCTGAATTTTAAGAACTTTCGAATTATAGCGTTGGAATTTAAACTTTTTTCAATAACCGACCAAAAATAGGCAGGATCACAACTAATTTTGTGAAACCAGATTTACAAGGGAGTAAACCAATACTTAATCTCAAACATCAAGTCAGTGACAGGAGAAAATCAAGGCTGTTTGCACGGTCTTTCAGTAGTAGTACGACCAAATAAGGCTGAGCAAAACATATCATAATTTTAAAAGTGTCTCTCACCTTTGGGTGCATTTCTTTTCCCTCTCTTTACAGAGTGGAAAAAGGAGAAATCAGATTAGATCTTGTAACAACAGAATGCCTGATTCTTGCAAGTACATGCTTAACAGCTTAAATGTAACTTAAGTTCACAACAATTACCTCACAACTTTGCCACCGGTTAGGAATGTTTGGCCTTAGCTTCTGCTCACACACCACTTTCCTCATTTCCTCAATTGAAGGATCTGATGGTACTAGGTCATAGTAAGGCAGCTGATAGTCTTCATGAATACCTAAACCACCAGTAAAATACAATTTATGGGTGATGTGGAATATGAACAGTGAGTGATTTTTTTTTTTGAAAAGTCAGAAGAAATTACAATGCAAGTAAATAAACAGTATGCCAGTACACATACCAAAGGCTGTCTTAAACATCCAAATTCACAACATGTCTTGCCAAAGGCATGTCACCGTCATTCATCATGCACACACAACAGAATAGCAAGTCCATTACCTTGAAAATACGAACAAGGCCATTCAGATTTTCAAGCATACTACACTATTCAATAAGATCATGCTGATCTGATTATAATCTGAACTCATATCCCCAGTAATCTTTCATCCCCTTGGTAAAATTAAAAATCCACCTAGCTCTGCATTAAAAATATTTAAAAATTCAGCATCTGCCTTTTGAGGCAGGGAATTCCAACGACTCTCAATCCTCAGAAAAATGCATCCTCATCTGTTTTAAATCACCAGCCCCTTATTTTTAAAACCATAACTCCTAGTTCAAGATTCTCTCACAAGTGGAAACATCCTTTTATCAGTCATCCAGTAACGCTCCCTCATGATCTTGTGTTTCAATTAAGTTATCCCTTGATTCTTCTAACTCGAGGATACAGGCCTAGCTTGTCTAGCTTTTCAATTTATTCCAAATATTAGTCCAGTGAACCATCTCTGAGCTGCTTCAACGTATTAACATCCTTTCACAAGTATGCTAACCTGTGCTGTACTCATTAGTCCAGATATGGACTCACCAATGCCCTGTACAACTGAAACATAACCTCCCTGGTCTTGCATTAAATCACACTTGCAATAAGCCATAACATTCTATTAGTTTCCCTAAATACTTGCTGTATCTGCATACTAACATTGAGGTTCATGCACTGGGACACCCAGATCTTTCTACATCTGAGGCCGCTGCAATTTTCACCATTTAGATGCTTCTTCCTTATTCTTTCTGAAAAAATAGGTAAGTATGAAATTGTCCACATTGTAGTCTATTGTCAGACCTTTGACCACTCATTTAACATTTCTTTATCTCTTTGTAGGCTCTCTTTGAATTCTTCACAACTTGCTTTCCTACCAATGTAGGTGACATCAGCAAATTTAGCTACCATTTCTTGGACCTCTTCATCCAAATCATTTATATAAATTGTAATGAGTTGAGACCCCAGCACTGATCCCTGTGGCACACCATTCATGACATCACAGCTTGAAAGTGACCCATTAGTTATTACTCTACCACCTGTTATGAAGTCAATCTTCTATCCATGCCAATACGTCACCCTCTATACAATGAGGTTCCCCCCCACCCCGCCCGACAATAGCCTTTGATGTGGCACTTCATTAAGTATCTCCTGGAAATCCAAATATAATGTACTCACTAGTTCCCCTTTTATCTACAGCAAAAGTTACTTCCTCAAAAGATCTTCAATAAATTAGTTAAATAAAACATCACTGACAAAACCATGCTCTGACTGATTACCTTCAATTTATCCAACTGTCCTGTCAAAACGTGTTTAAAATTGGCTAATATTTTTTGACAGATGTTAAGCTAATTGGTCTGTAGTTTCCAGCTTTCTGCCAGTCTCTCTTTTTGACTAGAAGTGTTACAGTGGCTACTTTCCAGTATAAAGTAACCTTTCTCAAAAATATCACCTATCCATTATTAGTGTTGGACTTTCTGTTCAAGGTGAGGAATGATAATTTCTAGAATGGGAATCTCTCATTTTAGTTACCCACAGTCAGCAAATGAACATGCTGAGTTGCAGAGTAAAGGTCCCTCTATTCTCCTCCAAGTAGCATTCCTCAATGTAAACTGTAGCAGCATTTTCAAAAAAGCTTGTGGAATGTTTTACTTACCACCCACTGAACATCTGCGTGCAATTTCCCAGAACACCAAGCCCATAGCATAGATGTCTGCCCTTTTAAAAGACTCAAAGTGTTTCATGTTTATAGAATCATCTAGGACTTCTGGAGCCATGTACCTGTTTTAAAAAAATACTTAAACGTAGATCAGTTGTTTAAAAATCAAGCAATTCACTTGCTCTCAATTCTGATATAATTGTTAGGGTTTCATGTGGTTACTTTGTAAGATGCACTTTAAAATTTAATGGTTGGGTGCATCACATCTTGATGCGCACAATGACGTTGACAAGGTATAAAACATCCTCATCAAGGAATAATTAAGCATGAAGGACAAGATTTAAAACTTGTGACTCACGTCAATACTAATTACAAATCATAGAACAGCATTGAAGACTAACAAGTGAGGTCTGAAGCCAAGATAATTTTAGAAGTAGCAATTTCATCACCAATTTCAACTACAAGAGCTAGATCAATCAGGGAGATGTATGAATATGCACTGCAACACATCATACATTTGATCCCATTCCTAGGACTGGTCAATTTGATTCAGGATAACAGCATGTGTCCTGAATGTTAAATAAGGTGGCAGAGACCATAAGCTAATTAGTTCAAACTAGGACTAGGAGAGTGAATTTCAGAGAGATTGAAGAGGACCTAATTGAGATTAGAAATAACAACAAAACAGATCAAATATTTACGTAAGAAATTGATAAAATATGGATTGAGTTCATTCCAAGCAGTAGTGAAGTAGTGCATCAAAGCATTCAATGATGCTTCATGTCTACTCAGTTAAATATCATAACCAAGACAGAAGCTTGGTCAAAAAGGTAGGTTTTAAAACTTGAGTGATACAATAAGGAAAGTCCACAACTTGAGTCTAAAAAGGTTAAAGACACAACTATCAAATAGTTGTGTACAAGGAGACAGGGAAGCAGAAAAGATTGCACCAAAGAACCCACATACTTTTTCCCCCAACTAATGCAACAATCCCACAGGAAAAACATCTGTTTTCTTTTAAAGAAAACAGATCTATAGTTAACCGAAATGAAACATCAGGAGGAAAACAGCAATCTCCAAAATAAGACTTCAAACCTGGGAAGATCTAACACTTAGTTATTTCATAAGTGGAAACATTGCCACATCCACGTGCGCATTACCTTTTTGTGCCCACTCTATGATTTGGAGCAATATCAATTGTATCTGTGGCTGAATCATGCCTTACTGCCAATCCTAAATCTGCAATGCAGCATGTTCCATTCTTCTTTACTAGAATGTTTTTTGATTTCAGATCTCTGTGAGCAATAGCAGGTTTTCCTGTGGAAAGGAAAGGTATTCAAATTGGAGGGCAAACAATTTCAAAAAACTGCAAGCTTCTGGTCAACATTATGCTTGTTCTACATAGATGGTATGTATTATGCCACCAGAGGACAACTTGTTAAAGAAATAAGTAACAAGAACGTAAAAGGATAATTCTACTCAAAGCTTAAGTTCAAACCTGACATAAATGCAGGGACATGATTAGAAATTGTTAAGACGACCAGCTAAGAAGTGTTAACAAGTGGTATTTCATGTAAATATGCAAGTTTACAAAAGCAACTTCCATATATCATGACTTTAATGCTCTTAAATCATTGAAGTACAATCAGAATTTCAGGCAAATACACAAGGCAACGACTGATGACTTTAAAAAATAATGTCCGCTCAGTTTGTTTACTGGCACTTTTAAACAGAATAGACAATTTGTTCTTAGAAATCCTGGCACTATTTTGTATCACAAAAAGGTAACAAATGCAAATTCAGACCCTTACCTTGTGTACCAACAATTTCCATATGCAAATGTGCAAGTCCACTGGCTGTGGAAAGTGCCAATTTAATCATTCCTTCCACAGTAATGGTGTACCTGTTCAAGTAGTCAAACAGGGAGCCATGTTCATGATAATCTGATACCAGCCATAACTGTGTCCAGGTCCCATTGTCTGAAGACAAAAGGAAACAAATATTATCTAAAGAGAGCATCACCAAGGCAACAGCATGTAATTGTAATAAAATTAAGTTCTGCCGAATCACAAGTAACATATACGAAGACAGCCAGTCAGCTCCGTTGGCTGAATGGCTGGTTTGTAATATACAGTAACATCAACAATCAGGGTTAAATCATTGCATGGGCGGAGGTTATCATGAAGGACACTCCTCCTCAACCTCTGCCCTTGCCTCATGTGTGCTGCCCTCTAGACAAACCACTACCAGTTGGCTCTCTCAAGAGAGAGAAACTCTACCATCTGCTCCGACTATGGTAACTTTTGAATAGATACCCAAAATCAGTTTTGCACAAGAGGTAAATAAAATCCGTTCAGAATATCCTTCCACATAGGAATTTGGTTCCTCTCACTACCTCATCTAAACATCTTGAGCAAGTCTAGGGTTTTTAACCTGTTCTTTGGAATCATTACGCATTATTCGCGTGAAGTACCCCTTATTAACAATTCTTAGCTAGTCTTGTTAAGATTTTCTAATCATTTCCCTGCATTCACGTCGGGTTTGAATTTAAAATCCTTCACTAGAATTCTCCTTTTCCATTCTAGTTGCTATGTTATATATTTCTTTAGAAGTTGTTTTCTTTTAATGCACAAGAGTATTTTCAAATCTTTCCTCATGCACTCATCCTTCTCACTCTGGGTTTCATGGTCCTTTTCTTTAGATCCAAAATTCAGTTATTTCCTTTGGTGACTAAAGCTGATCACAGTAGTCACAGAGCTTGGCCTAACCAGTGTACAGCTTCAGCATGACTGCCTTTGGCCATTGCTCTAATTTGATGATGCAGCTCAATATTCTATTTGTTTTACTGGTTGCTGTGTTGCAAGATTGACTCATGATCACATTGAATCTACACCAACAGGTTTTCCTTCAACTGCTGGATAGTTTAAAAGACCGTCTCAAAGTAAGCTCCAATTTCTTTCAATGTTGAATGATTAGTCATTGCTCCCTACATCCAATTCAGTCCAAGTGCCGTTGCGGTTTACTGTCAGTACTGATAGATAGTAACAATTAACAAGCAATTTTATTTCATTCTCAGTTTCAACTCTTTTACATCTTTAAAAGATCATTCCTTTTTACCCTAATCCTTACCTATCATTACAGTTGTGCTTTTTTTTGACTTCTTGATGAAGATGTTTGCTCCCCAGTGATTTCCCTCACTTCTCCCCCTACAGACTTGATTTTGGTCTTATTTATTTCACTTGTATTTAATTTGTATGCAGCATCTAAAATCAGAACTAAATGTAAGATACACCCATAGTTAAATCTCAAGTTTTGTGAAAAAATGATGAGCAAATTTTGGACTGTCGGGGAAAATAAATTCAATTTTGATCATCTGGTAAGATTCAAGCTGCAATATAATGATTTGGTCTAGCCACAACTCACTGACAAAATCTTTATGATCACAGCTACAGGTTTATAGCAACTGACTAAGCTGCATGCTGAGAGACTCAAGGACATTCTCAGTTACATTAGGGATCAGATTGTGCAATCTTGTCTGTGTACCAATAAAAAGCTGCTGGTTTAAAGTAATTAAATGAGCTAAACTCTTTTTACTTACGAAGATTCCAGGACTTAATACTTCAGAAGCTGCATTAATCAATTCAAGGTTATGTTCTCATTAAAAACTCAGCTTTTGGTTATGATGATTGATATTTTAAAAAAGAGAAACAACTCACTGAAACCTAGCGCCAGCATGTGACAATTCAAACAAAAATATAGTAGACAAAAAATGCAATTGTGAAAAATTTGAAATGATGTCCTATTTTTAGTCTACACGCTGCCCTTCAGTGACACCATCTGATCTCAGTACGTGTTTCCACTTGTGCGCTAATGATACTCAGCTCAATTCACCACTGCCTCTCCAGACCTAGACTATTCAGATATTCAATGCTGCAACAACAGAAACTTTGGCAAAATATTGGGGGAAAAACAAAATGGCACCAGGGGTAGGTTATTCAGTCATTCAAGCCTGCTCAGCCACTCATGATTCATAGCTGATCATCCAACCCTGTTCCCTATATCTGGTCAATGTTTTCAATGAAATCCTCATCGTTCTAAATTCCAGAGGATGTAGTCCTAATCAATCCAATCTGTCTATTCATTATTCCAGCAAACTATTATTGCAGCCCACTACAACATTCATCTTCGCATTCAAGAAAACTACATACAATACTCCGGTGAGACCTCGTCTGGGCAAGTAAGAGTTAAAATATCCCTACTCTTATACACAAATCCTCTCACAATGAGGGTAAAGGGACCATCTACCACCTGTTACACTATATACCTATTTTCAGAACAATTAAACCATTGATTTCATTCCCCCACTCCAAACTCCATTCTTGAGCTATCAACTTTACTCCTCCCTCCCAGAATAAACCAGCCAGTTTGCAACCTTGACATATTTGATCACAAGATGAGCTTCCAAATGCATAAATATCCTATCATGAAGGCCAACTCTACACACCTGCATAATATCACCTAAATTTTCTGACTAAATGATAAATCATAATAATCCATTCGTTATTGTGGCCAATTCTGTATAATGACAGCAATGAGCATCGTACACAGGATGCAACACAGGAACTTACTACGACTGCTCTGATAATACCTTTCAATTTCTAAAAAATTAATTCACGGACTATGGACGTAGCTGGCTAGACTACCATTTATTGCCCCGGTGAATTTTTTTTGAATCACAGCGGTCCATTTGGTACAAGCAAATCTACGGTGCCATAAGGAATGGAGGTTCAGGGTTTCGAAACAATAGTGAAGGAAAGACAATACATTTCTAAGTTAAAATGGCATATAGCTTGGAGGAATAATGCCAACAGTAGTGTTTCCACATACCTGCTCTGTCCTTGACTTTCTAGTTGGTATAGCTCACTGTTTGCAAGGTACTATCTTACAGTGCACTTTGTAGGTGGTACATACTGCTGTCACTGTGTGCAAGCATGTGTGTATATGTTGGAGGAAATGAACATTGATGGTGTTAGATGGAATGTTTTCGTCAGAATGATGTTGCACTTCGAGAAATGTTGAAATGCACTGATCCAGGCAAGCAGAGATTATTCCCTCATACTTGTAGGTTTTTTAAATCATGGACAGGTTGAGGAGATGGTAGTGAATTACTTGTTGCAGAATTCCCAGCCTGTGACTTGCTTTTGTAGCTAGTGTGTTTATAGAATTTCTTCAGTCCAGTTTCTGGTCAATGAGTACCAATAGTAGGGGCTTCGGTGATGGCAATACCATTGAATATCAATGGGAGATGGTTAGATTCTCTCTTGTTGCAGACAGTTATTCCCTTGCACTTCCACAGCATGAATGTCTCAGCTCTGGATTTTGATGGAGGGAAGATCATTGAAGTAGTAACGTAAGATGGCCAAACCTAGGGCACTACCCTGAAAAATTTCTGGAGTGATGTGATAAGACTGAAGTGACTGATCCCCAACAACTACAACCATCCTAACTGCCTGGAGTACAGTTATGGGGGAACCATTAAAACTGAAGGAATTGTGGGTGCCGTAAATCAAAAAAAGTGGAGACTACTGGAAAAGCTCAGCAGGTCTGGTAGCGTCTGTGAAGAGAAATCAGAGTTAATGTTTTGAGTCCAGAACTGTTCCGAGGAAGGGTCACTGAACCCAAAACATTAACTGATTTCTCTTCACAGAAGTTGCTAGACCTGCTGAGCTTTTCCAGCAACATCTATTTTTGTTTCTAGGAGTCAGCCATGTTGCTATGGGTCTGGAGTTACATTCAGGCCAGATCAAAGTATAGCAGATTTCCTTCTTAAGAATACTTAAGTCTTTCGCATTTCCTTTCTTTAAAAGGAGGACATTAAAAATAACCTGTTTCAGAGATAGTAGGAACTGCAGATGCTGGAGAATCTGGGATAACAAGGTTTAGAGCTAGATGAATACAGCAGGCCAAGCAGCAGAGGCGCAGGAAGGCTGACGTTTAAGGCCGAGATCCATCTTCAGAAGTAGGATCTAGATCCGAAATGTCAGCCTTCCTGCACCTCTGATGTGCCTGACCTGCTGCGCTCATCCAGCTGTGTTTAAAAAACAGAGTCTGGTTCACTATAAACAACAAAATTGACAAAGGTTACATGGTTACCACTTGACTAGCTTTTTGTTCAAGATTTCCACAAAATTCAGATTTCACAATTTCCATGCTGTCATGGAAACCCATGACCTTAGAACATTGCCCTTGAACCCCAAGGAATTACCAAATTTCAGTCCCATTAATTTCTCAAGTACAACCTTCTTAATAATACTAATTTCCTTCAATGCTTCATTCTTCCTACTCAGATCATTTAGCTTCCCTGCAATTTTGCTATCCCAAATTGCAAATTCTCCTGATTCTGCTTGTAACTTTTCCTTTTCACATGCCCTTAGAAGCTAATACAGCACAGAAACAGACCCCGAGTCCATGCCGAACATGAGCCCAAACTAAATTAGTCCCACCTGCCTGCTCCTGGCTCACAAAGCTCCAAACCTTTTTTCATATATCCATTCAGGTGTCTTTTAAACATTGTAATTGTACCCACATCACCACTACAGCAGGAAGCTCATTCCATATGCGAACTCAAAAAAACTGCCTCATGTCTTTATTAAAATCATTCTCATCTCACCTTAAAAATGCATCCCTAGTGTTGAAATGCCCCAACTTGGGAAAGACAACTACCATCAATACTATACTTCTCATTATTTTATCCAATCCAAAAACCAACCCTCCACCATTACTGTCTCCTGCCATTAAGCCAATTATGTATCCAACTATCAAGCTCACCCTAAATCCCAGGTGATCTAATTTTAATGAGTGTACCATGCAGAACCTTATCCAAGGCTTTACTAAAATCCAAACAAACAACATGCTGACTATCCCTGATCAAGTTTTGCCTCTCTAAATATCCACAAATCCTATCGTCTGTTATGATCACCAACAGTTTACCCAGAACCAAAGTCAGACTTTCAGGTCTATGGTTCCCCAGTTTCTTCTTACAACCTTTCCTAAGCAAAGGTACATCATTATCCACCCTCCAGTCATCAGTACCTCACCTATATTTTCCGACCAGGAGTCTCGTAATTTCCTCCTTTGCTTCCCACAACATTCTGGGATACATTTGATCAGGTCCTGGACATTTATACACCTTTATCTTCTAAGATCTCCTGAACTTCCTCTTCTGTAATGTGAAGAGTTTTTAGTTTATTTCTCTGCATTCTTTAGGCACCATTTCTTTCTCCACAGAAAAAAAACTGATGTGAAATATTCATTTAGTATCTCTCCCATCTCCTGGGTTCAACAAAAAGATGACCACGATCCTTAAGGGCTTAAGTGGATGGTGGTGGTGGTGGTGGGGTTTGGGCTTCTTGCTCTTAATATATTTGTAGGATCTCTTTTGTTTATCTTCAACTTTATCTTAGTGGATTCCAATGCTTGTTGCATCCTTCTCAAGCAAAATTAAGGATGGGTAACAGGTAGAATCATACAACAGAGGCCTTTCAACTGATCAAGTCTGCACCAAAAACACAGGACTACCTACACTAGTGCTACTTTCTCATATCAGGCCCATAGCTTTGACTGTTATGACACTTCAAGTACTATTTAAAAGTTGACAGATTACTTCAGACACCTATCAATCCCCTTTAAACCTCCTGCCTTTCGCTTCAAAACTTTTCCCCTTGTTCTTGACCTTATGTCTAAGGGGTACAGCTGCTTTCTATTCACCCTGCCCATACCCCTCAATCTTATATACCCGTCAGGGTCCCCCCCCCCGCCCAAACCTGCCTGCCCCTAAAGAAAACAACCCTCTCTTCACAGCTGAGCTGCTGTATCCCAGGCAAAATCCTGGTGCATCTTGTCTGCACCCACTCCATAGCTTTCACATTCTTCCTACACTGGTGGTGACAAGTGCACGTTGTATTCCAACTGTAGCCTAACGAAAGTTCTACACAGCTTCAACATACTCATAAATCCATGCCTTGACCCATAAAGGCAAGCATCCCATATGTTGTCTTAACGAACCTATTAACACGCCCTGCCACTTTCAGGGATCATGAACAGGCACCCTAAGATCCCTCCATTCTTATGAGCTTCCTACCGTCTTATTGTTCATCGAGTACTCCCTTGTCTTGTTACTTCTTCCAAAGTGCATCATCGCACATTTGAGTTAAATTCCATCTGTCATTGATTTGCCTATCTGACTAATCCATTTATATCTCCTGTAGCTCAAGACCCTTTGCCTCACTGTCAACCATCCAGGAAAACTTAGTTACCCTCCATCTACATCATTTATGAACATAACAAGGTCCTCAGCGCTGACCTGGTGGTACACCACTGCACTCTGGGCTCCAGTCACAAAGACCGCCTTTTTAAAGTCACCCTGTCTCCTGTCTAATACTGCATCCAACTTACCCTCGATCCCATTTGGGGCCTTGTCAAAGGTTTTACTGACATGTATGTAAACTATGATATAGTAATCCATATAAAAAATGTCAACTGCCATATCATGGACACACTTGGTCATTTCCTTGCCAGGATACTAAACTATATAAAAAATATACTTTGCATAACCAGACATCTTAATGGATTCCAACGATCTGAACAGGTTTCTGTCAATAAATGAAATTCAGTCTTATTAGCAACTTACCAAGGGAGTACTTTACAGAGGTAGCAGCATGGACCACTGGCCTCTGCCTCAAATTATTGGTCTGTTGTCTGCAAAGTATTTAGAATTGGAGGAACTTTCCTGTTACATATACTGCAATGACTCAAAACACGATCCAGTGCTACTCAACCACTCTCTCATGGAAAACACTGGGGCTTTGGCTTTAGTCAGTCACACAGCAATATCCAAGAGTTGGCTAAGATTTACTTCATTTCAAATTGTAGGAGTAAGAAGTTAAAATATACATGCTGTCAAACTAATGGCTTGAACTTGAGGGGAGGGGGGGGGGGGGCAGAAAGAAAAGAAAAAAAAAAATCACCAGGTACAGAAAAGTCATGGGCAACATAAAAAACTTAGTAATCCAGTATTAGCACTGCAAATGAATGTAGTTTTTCACCTTTGTTATCTGCTGCAATAAATCCAAGAATATTTTCATGGCGCAACATCACAGTCTGGTAAATTTCAGCTTCACGAAACCACGATCTTTCTTCACGAGAAGAGAAAATTTTTACTGCAACTTCTTCACCTCGCCACTTCCCCCGCCAGACTTCTCCAAACCGGCCTTTACCTATACTTTCTTGCAGTACAATTGTTCTGGCAATAGTCCTTTGTACAAGCAATGGCAGCCCTAAAATATTAAGATTAATCAATTAGTAATCAGTTAACAGAACAGACTAAGTTACAACTGCATCAATTCATGTGCTTTTTTTGATCTAGTGCGAGTGAATATTTGGTACATCTAAACACATCTGTCTGTTTTTTATTTCTTAGTTCAACGACAATTCATAAGCTATGTAAGAGTTTTGGAATTAATTTAGCATATAATAAATAGTTCAAAATATAATACACCACTACAAAAGAATGGTGTACATTTAAATTAAAATACCTCAAAGCCCAAATTCAAATGCAATACTTAAAAGCATTACAGAATTATTATTTGTACTGATTTTTGAAATGTTGACTTCCAAGAAAATTGGCTACTTGCCTTGTTAAAATTGTTGGGGTGGGGGGGGGGGGGTTCACTTCAAATGAATGCTAGCTCCTTTCGTACTCAAGTGACAAGTATCAGCATTCTCCTACATTTGTAGCCATTCCTCAACCTCACTTTCTCCTGGAACTATCCACTCGTTTAGTCCTGCTCATTGACAAAGCTAACTAAGCAATTTGTTCGATTTTCAACTCAAGTCTCTAAATCCTTCTTTCTACCATAAATAAAACCTTTAAAGTTGCTACTAACTACTATACTGGCATATTCCCAATGCCTAACTTTTGCTTTCATTTGCCACTATTTTGGAAATTACCACCCTGCATGAGCATTCCTCAACCATGTCTTTTACGCCCTTATTGACAGCAAAACCCTCCAGGAGTCTGAACTGGATCATTTTACGATGTATTATTTGTGTGCTGAAATGATCAGAATTGTGTGAAACCTTTATGATTTTATTAGAAATACTTATTTTTCTAACAATGTCATGAGCCAAAATTATTTTTATCTGTATCCACCATAATTAGCCAACATATTGATTTTTCAATAACCCAATTATCTGCTTGTCTCCTCTCCCCCCTTATCATTCATGGCTAGGGTTTTCACTTTAATTTCCTTGAGTCTAACATGCGTTTGGTCCCAAGTATTTCGAGTAGAATCAGCCACACCAGGCAGAGAAACCAAGTGAATAAAATTTGAACACAGCCATTCGTTGGAAGGAACGAGACAAAAGTACAAAACAAACTGAGTTGGAAGATAGATAACTTGTTTCGTACAGGTAACAGTACACTAACTCAAAGTGGGCCATTTTACACTT
This sequence comes from Stegostoma tigrinum, assembly GCF_030684315.1. NCBI lineage: Eukaryota > Metazoa > Chordata > Chondrichthyes > Orectolobiformes > Stegostomatidae > Stegostoma > Stegostoma tigrinum. The sequence goes on from NC_081358.1 coordinate 11,672,362, forward strand.
GTACTATATCTAACAATTACACCCACAACATTTAATAACTTGCAGTACATTTCCACCTAGTTCAGATTTCTAGACTTTGCAGTTTTCGTCTCCCTTCCACTTAATTCATTAGATAAAAGTGGACTTTTACCTGAACCAGATCCTGAGGTGGTCATGTCATAAATTAAATCTTTGAGTGTGGTACCCTCGGAAATGAAAGGATGATCTAAAGTTGGGTCTTCTTCATGAGGAACACGATGGTGAATTACTGCACGATTATGAAAATAGTAGAAGGCCACCATTAATAAAATGCAAACCACACAAACTGGTCCAGCGATGACTGCTGCCAATTCCACAGGCCCCAAATTTAACCAGGGAGGTTCTGCTGGAGTCTCTAGGAATAATACACAAGCAGAATTACCAAGTTAAAAAGCCAGAACAATGCTAGAGACTTTGCAATATATAGAAATCATTTGTTTCACCAGTGATACGCAAATACATTATTTTTACTAAACACATGACATGAAAACACTGATTCTACATTGTTGCCACCAAGAATAATATTTTGCTCTGCTTCAATTTTTCAATGGTGGAGGCCAACTGGAATGCTGCAAAATTGCTTCAATATCATATTTTAGTCTTAAAGCAGACTCCCAACTACAGCCCTCAGGAGGTATGGTATAAAATAAATCAGTTTAACTTGGGACCACTGAATCGATCACGACTGAATCATTTAGTGTAAGTGATCAATTTTTAGCATGCCCTTGATTAGCATTATTTTTCAAAAGCTACATCTGAGCTGCTGTATTTTCCACACTTCTGTGCATGAAGTTCAGAGTTCAAGATTGCAAAAGAATAACTTAGTGTTTTCTCCCTGCAATTTAAAGACAAGAAAGGAATTATTCCTATGTAAACTTCTGAACCAAGGAAGCAAGAGTCTCTCGAAATTACTCATTGTAGCTCAAAGAATTGGATTTAAGGCAACAGTTATTTTCTTTCCTATCTCATTAGAAATAAAGCAAGGAGTTGGTATCATCATTACCTAGCAAGACTAATGAATTTGAATAATTTTTGCCACAATTACTGCAAGATTTTCCTAAACCAAGCTATATGGCAATTGTAAGTAACCAATGGAGCATTTTTGGGCAGTCATTGCATCAAATGATAGTAGTCATATCAAGAATGGGTGGGTTAAAATATGCCAAAATGTTGAACAAATCTACCCATGCATCACAAGTGTTTAGTCAAATACATCAATCATACAGAAAAAGATTCAACAGGCAAGGTTAGATAGAACAATCCTAGCTAACAACTTCCTAACTTGGTTAATGAGTTCACATCTAGATGGTCCCCATTTATTTACGCAACCTAGCTTACAGACATTTAGGAAGTAAAAATAACCTGAAAATGTTTCACTAACAAGGATTTCTAATGCAATGAAAAATCATGTCAATTAAACCCTGGTACCAGCTTTGGAAAGCCCACAAAGGTGACTGCTTGGAGACTGTTGCTCATAAACCATATTCATGATTTGGACACTGAAATCAAAAACACAGCTAAATTCCCAAATTGGAGGCCATAAACATTTTTTTTTAAAAAACTGGTTATTTCTGGGAAGAATAGAATTGAAAATCAGTTACATTACCAATGTATGTGGCAGATGGAATTTAACCCTGAACAAAGTAAGGTTATGCACTTTGGAAGAAGCAATAAAACAAGACTGTTCAAACGGCAGGACACTGGCAAGCTCAGAGTAACAGAAGGAACATAGGGTGCTTGTCCACAAATCCCTGAAGGTAGCAGGGCAGTTCACTTGGGTGGTTAAGGCAACTTGGGAAACTTGCTATTAGCAGTCATAGAATGCCATGTGCTGGTTTGGTAGCCTCGCTATAGAAAGGTTATGATTGCAGGGGGACGGAGTGCGGGGGGGGGGGGGGGGGGGGGCATGGGAAGGTGGGGGCGATGCAAAGGATGTTCATCAGGATGTTGCCTGGAATGGAACATTTCAGCTCTGGAATGAGAATTGATAAGCTCAGGTTGTTTTCCTTTGGACTGGAGAAGGTTTAAGGGGATTTGTTACAAAATGTGTAAGGTTGAAGGGTGAATGAAAAGTACCTTATACCCCTTTGGTGATGGATCAGTAACAAAAAGGGTATTTTTTAAAAAGGTGAAGAGCAGGAGGCTTAAAGGGGAGTTTAGGAAAGAGTCTTGGACCCAGAGATGTTGGTTTTTAAAATGCATTTCCTGGGAGAATGGTAGAAGCAAGAAATCTCAAACCTTTAGAAAGAATGTAGATGAGGACTTCAATTATCAGAACATTCAAGGTTATGGGCCAAGTATTGGAAAGCAGAATTGTTTAGATAGGTTTATGCAGACAAAAAAATGTCAGAAGTAGTTTCTTTACTCAGAGTAGTAAGGGAGTGGAACGCTTTGCCTGCAGTGGTAGATTCACCAACTTTAGGTACATTTAAAGAGTCATTGGATAAGCATATGGACGTACTTGGAACAGTGTAGGTTAGATGGGCTTGAGATTGGTATGACAGCTCGGCACAACATCGAGGGCTGAAGGGCCTGTACTGTACTGTGCTGTAATGTTCTATGTACTTAACACTGGTTAGATCACACCTGGCATACTGTGTGTAATTCTTGTAGGCATACTATCAAATGATAAGGCGCATTGAAGAGGGTGCAAAGATTTACAAGGATAATACCTGAAATGTGGGGCGGGGGGGTGGAAATTAAGATAGGAACAACAAACTGGATTTGTCAGGATAAAGTACTGATGAATGATGCAAGTGTTATGTAAAATTATGAAAAGAAAATTCAAAGAAAGAATGTTTCCGTTTTTGGAGAAATGCAAGACCAGAGGCCATCAATATATGTTTGTCTTCAAAGAATTCAATTTGGGAATTCAGAAGAAATCCCTTTACTCAACAAGTGATCAGAATGCCCAACTTGCTACTCATGGAGTGAGTGAAAGTCAATAGTATACACGCATTTAAGGGGAAGCTAGATAAATGTACTATGATGTGAGATTAGACGAGGAAAGGAAAAGGTGAGGCGGAATCGAAAGGAACTCCAGCATGCACTTATTTCACTGCTTGGATAGCTTCAGTGCAAAAGCAAAATACTGCAGATGTGAGAAAACTGAAGCACAAACAATATGGAAAAGACTCAGTCAACATCTGTTGAGAAAGATACAAAGTTAACGCTTCAAGTCAATTATCTTTCATTAGGACTTGGCATATCCTGCGTAAAAAGAACAAACTCTAGATTATTTTAACTCCATACCTTTTTCTTAACGTTAGTCTAGTGTACTACTACAGATTCAATAAAATCCATGTAAATATCCATTCAGAAGCTTACCCCTGGTTGGCATAGGAAGATCATAGTTGTTGCAAAAATCCTTATTACAACAATTACTCGATGCAGCACCACTTGTAGATGGAGCACAAAGGAACGGTCTATCAGGAGGTATAAGGTCAACACTCGAGACACACATTTTATTGCGTGCTATTTGATTGCCTGAGCGAGTGACAGTGGTTACACAGAGTCCATCTGTCTCACAGGTGTAGTTAGCTGCAACACAGTGGGAGCAGAAACACTTCAATCCTATGAGAAAAAATAATTCCAGAAACAAGTGATTAGTTATAATTGAGCACATTACATAACAAATGAGAAACTAGTCGTTAGCAGCAACTGTTTGAAACAATTCAGCAGAGAGACTACCGGGAGTGTACTACTGGGACTGTTCAATTTGACAGCTTGTCCAATAAACTATTCAATCTTGGTGGACAGTATATAGTATGTTACAGATTACTGATTTAGAGGAAGAATTCCCTTAATTTTAATTGTGCCCTTGTGAATGGAAAACTTATTTCCTGGCATTCACTGTGCCTGAACACCAGCTGTCATCAAGAGAGATGAGCATTGGCTTTTGTCATCTCAAATCAGTCTGCAACAATCAAGTACATCAACAAAAGTATTTTGAGTAGGATTTGGGACAGTAAGACAGAACAAGAATAAATTTTAATCATTAGCAATTTTGCCTCAAATTCTAAACATGAATCTTCAAAAATAAACCCAATAAGTATATGATGACCAAAAGCCATCATAACTGGGATAATAAAGTGTGAAGCTGGATGAACACAGCAGGCCAAGCAGCATCTCAAGAGCACAGAAACTAATGCTTCGGGCCTAGACCCTTCATCAGAGAAGGGTCTAGGCCTGGAGCGTCAGCTTTTGCGCTCCCGAGATGCTGCTTGGCCTGCTGTGCTCATCCAGCTTCACACTTTATTATCTGGGGATTCTCCAGCATCTGCTGTTCCCATTATCTGATACAATTTTAGCCATCATAACTGACCTGGTCTCAGGCATAGATTGCCTAAGTGTCAGTCTTACACAATTCCCCAAGCAAACCGACAATACCTAACACAGTTTTGTTCATTTGACTGAATTAGTTAGTTAACAACTGAAATTCATGGCCAAACACAGAACATTCAACCCTTGAAATATTTAAGATTTGATTTTAAAAAATACACATTAACTTTGGTAGCATTGTGTAAACCTTTCAGACACCACACATCTATCATTCATTAAAGAAGGTAAATATATTGCAGATGTGGGTCCCACAATTGCTCCTTTGGCAACAAACTATCATTCAGATGGAGGTTTTTTTTTTAAAAAAAATCACAACTTATTGGTAAATTCTAATGACCAACTCATTCAAATGTTATTTCCAAAAGTGTTGGCTCTACTGTCTCAAGATTTCAGCAAATCAATGTGATCAAAATGTTACCTTCTTCCTCAAAGTGTCTTCATTTAGTTTTCAGACAGATAATTTATGAGTATTTGGATTTACACTTGTTCTTTCACCCCAGTTCACACCTCAGTTTCTTTCAATTTGCCACGTTAAAATTATCTAGGATTTTAAAATTCTTTGACATAGTAGTTGCCTGGTATTATTTTTTTACCGAAAGTCATCCAGGTCTCACAGCATATGACAACACATTTTGGGTAGGAATGATAATGAACATTGCCAAGTGATACTGAAAATGTTGAATCATCAAATAGTCCCACCACTGATCTTGTAATGATAAATTATGAAGCACCTAAAAAAAAAAATGGTTGGGCCCTAGTCACTATAAATTCCAGCAGCAACGTTTTGGGACTGAGAATGACTGGCCTCCAGCAACCACACCCTCCATCTTTATGCTAGGTATGTGTCCAACTAGAACTTGTTCTCCTCTTCCACCCCCAACGATTTCCACTCACTATAGTTTGACTGGAAAACTAGCATCTGCAATACTGATAATTTGAGGCAGTGGCTGGGAAGGATCATCCACCCAGCACCACTGACTCAAAATGCTTCAGCCTTGGCTTTTGTACTGATATACTGGCTTCCCCATTCATTAGAATTGTGATCTATGTGGAGTCTCCTTATGCAGTTAGGTATTCATGTTGTCGGTTGTCATCACGACTAGACAGGGTGGAATGACAGAACTTTACTGGATCCATTTATCAGGGGAGTTCAGTTCTACCAAATGCTGCTTTTGCTCTTTGAAATGCAAGTAATCCTATGCTGTAAATTCAAATCAACACCTCATTTTTAGATGGCCTGGTTTCCCTTCGGGCAAGCTCATTGTCGCCCTTCAGTGAACCATTTAATAGCAGAGCTATGAATTATGTTTGAATATGATTCTGTTGCTGATGTTCACAGGGCCCTATGAATGCATTGTTAAGTCTTTTATATGAATCCATCCCATTCATCATGGTGCTAGTACCACACAACACAATGGAGGCATCAACAATGTGAAGATGGGATTGTGTGGTTGTGACTTCTACCAATAGTGTCATGGACAGATCCATCTTCAATTAGGTCAAAAGGTAAGAACCCATTAAAAAGTAGATTTTTCCCCTCACTGGTTTGCTTAGTCAGGCGAATAGATCATTCAGGACTCAGCCAGTTTGGTCAGCAGTGTTGCTGAAGCATCCTTGAACATTGAGCACCCTCCCCAGGCTCCACCCAGAATACATTCTGTGTCCTCTTCTCCCTCTGTGCTTCTTTCAAATGTTTGGAGGAAGGTGGTCAGTGATAATCAGCAGGAATTTTTCCCCCCCTCTCATGTCTGACCTGAGGTTATCAGATTTAGCACTGAAATACAAAATTAGGAACAGAAATAGGCCATTCAGCTTTTTGAACCTTCTCCACCATTCAACATGATCATAGTTGATCAGCCAACTCAAAACCCTGCTCTAGCTTTCACTCCATACCCTGTGAAACTCCACTTAAGAATGAAAACTATAGGTCAGCCAATGCCAGTGCAACTCCCTGTGGCTGCATTCCACTGTACTGCCACCTCTTGTGGGCCTGTCCTATCACTGGAACAGGACACATGCAGATACAGTATTGAAGGTATTTCCAGTGTGGTAAGGTAAGATTCAGTGAGTATGGCTATGTCAAGTCTTTGCTTGACTAGCTTGTGGGACAATCCTCTAAAACAATTACAGTACCCATAACCAGGAGGACGTAAACTTGACAGACTTATCCCTTTCACCAACAGAACGTACAACTCATCACCTCTACTTCTCTGGAAGTTTGTGTAAAAGTCATGTTTCATGCCTCTGCAAGCTCCCTTACTATTTGGCTTCATGGAGAAGCAGTAGTCCCAGACCACAGCAATATATGCATCTAAATATGGCATACTCTGTACTAAATGAATAATCGAGACCCACAAGTATATACGTTTCAAAGGCCAACTTTAGGGCCACATAAGGGAGTGACATTGACCAGAATTTTCAATTTATACAAACTTCAGCCATTTCTCAACTCCTTCAAATGTTAATTTATCAGACTATCCAACGTCCAGCACTGGAAGAGGAGAAATTTCCTTGAATATGGGCAGACTGAAGCCATTGTCCTCAGCCACTACTCCAAGCTTTCTATTCCCAGCATCAGGGGTTTAACTAGTCGCATCACAACTTTGGAATCACAGATGAAATAAGATGAACTATGCCAGAGCTGTGCCATCATTGGGACTATCTAGTTCCACCTCTGCAATGCAATTTCATTTTACACATCTCAAATCATCTACTGCCGAAACACACTTCCTTTATTTCATTATTGCCAGATCCAACTATGTCTGTGCAGTGATAATGGGAACTGCAGATGTTGGAGATAAGTGTGAAGCTGGATGAACAGAGCAGGCAAAGCAGCACAAAAGCTGACATTTCAGGCCTAGACCCCTTAGAGCCCTCTGAAGGGTCTAGGCGTGAAACGTTAGCTTTTTTGAAACCTACAGCACAGGAACAGGCCCTTCGGCCCTCCAAGCCTGCGCCGATCAAGATCCTCTGTCTAACCGGTCATCTATTTTCTAACGGTCTGTGTCCATTTGTTCCCTGCCCATCCACGTACCTGTCCAAAATATCTTAAAAGACGCTAACGTGTCTGCGTCTACCACCTCTGCTGGCCAAGCATTCCAGGCACCCACCACCCTCTGTGTAAAGAGCTTTCCATGCATATCTCCCTTAAACTTTCCTCCTCACTTTGAACTCATGACCCCTAGTAATTGAGTCCCCCACTCTGGGAAAAAGCTTCTTGCTATCCACCCTGTCTATACCCCTCATGATTTTGGTAGACCTCAATCAGGTCTCCCCTCAATCTCTGTCTTTCTAATGAAAATAATCCTAATCTATTCAACCTCTCTTCATAGCTAGCACCCTCCATACCAGGCAACATCCTGGTGAACCTCCTCTGCACCATCTCCAAAGCATCCACATCCTTTTGGTAATGTGGCGACCAGAACTGTACACAGTACTCCAAATGTGGCCGAACCAAAGTCTTATACAACTGCAACATGCCCTGCCAACTCTTGTACTCAATACCCTGCCCAATGAAGGAAAGCATGCCATGTGCCTTCTTGACCACCCTATTGACCTGCATTGTCACCTTCAGGGAACAATGGACCTGAACACCCAGATCTCTGTTCATCAATCTTCCCTAGGACTTTTCCATTTACTGTATAGTTTGCCCTTGAATTTGATCTTCCAAAATGCATCACCTCGCATTTGCCCAGATTGAACTCCATTTGCCATTTATCTGCCCAACTCTCCAGTCTATATTCTGCTGTAATCTCTGACAGTCCCCTTCACTATCAGCTACTCCACCAATCTTAGTGTCATCGGCAAACTTGCTGATCAGACCACCTACACCTTCCTCCAAATCATTTACATATATCACAAACAACAGTGGTCCCAGCACAGATCCCTGTGGAACACCACTAGTCACAGGTCTCCAATTTGAGAAACTCCCTTCTACTACTACCCTCTGTCCCCTGTTGCCCAGCCAGTTTTTTATCCATCTAGCTAGCACACCCTGGACCCCATGTGACTTCACTTTCTCCATCAGCCTGCCATGGGGAACCTTATCAAACGCCTTACTGAAGTCAATGTACATGACATCTACAGCCTTTCCTTCAATCAACTTTGTCACGTCCTCAAAAGAATTCTATTAAGTTGGTAAGACATGACCTTCCCTGCACAAAGCCATGCTGCCTATCACTGATAAGCCCTTTTTCTTCCAAATGGGAATAGATCCTATCCCTCAGTATCTTCTTCCCTACCACTGACGGCAGGCTCACCGGTCAATAATTACCTGGATTATCCTTGCTGCCCTTTTTAAACAAGGGGACAACATTAGCAAGTCTCCAGTCCTCTGGGACCTCACCAGTGTCTAAGGACACCGCAGAGATATCTGTTAGGGCCCCGGCTATTTCCTCTCTCACTTCCCTCAGTAACCTGGGATAGATCCCATCCGGACCTGGGGACTTGTCCACCTTAATGTCTTTTAGGATACCTAACACTTCCTCCTTCCTTATGTCAACTTGACCTAGACTAAGCAAACATCTATCCCTAACCTCAACATCCATCATGCCCCTCCCCTTGGTGAATACTGATGCAAAGTACTCGTTAAGAATGTTACCCATTTTCTCTGACTCAGCACATTACTTTCCTTCTCTGTCCTTAAGTGGGCCAATCCTTTCTCTAGTTACCCTCTTGCTCTTTATATATGATTAAAAGGCTTTGGGATTTTCCTTAACCATGTTTGCCAGCAATATCTCATGTCCTCTCTTAGCCCTCTTAATCCTTTTTTCAGATTCGCTCTACATTCGATATTCTTGCACAGCTTCGTCTGTTTTCAGTCGCCTAGACCTCATGTATGCCTCCTTTTTTTCTCTTGGCTAGTCTCACAATTTTACCTGTCATCCATGGTTCCCTAATCTTGCCTTTTCCTGTTCCTCATTTTCACAGGAAAATGTCTCTCCTGCACACTGATCAACCTCTCCTTAAAAGCCTCCCACATAGCAAATGTGGATTTACCTTCAAAACAGTTTCCCCCCAATCTACATTCCTCAGATCCTGCCAAATCTTGGTATAGTCAGCCTTCCCCCAGTTTAGTACTCTTCCTTTAGGACCACTCCTATCCTTGTCCATGAGTATTGCAAAATTTACGAAATTGTGGTCGTTATTTCCGAAGTAGTCCCCTACTGTAATATCAACCACCTGGCCGGGTTCATTCCCCAAGTCTTAATTTTCATCTTTCTTCCTGACCCTCCTCTACTTTCATAGCCTACTGCAGTTACAGTAGGTCCTTTTGTGCTAAGATGCTGCTTGGCCTGCTGTGTTCATCCAGCTTCACACTTTTATGTCTGTGCATTCCTGGTTAGTCTCCCACATCGTACCCTCTAAACTGGAGTATATCCATAGTACTATGGCAGTGCCTTAACTCAACAGCAAGTTCCGCAGCAGCGTCCCGACCCAAAACACCGACTTTCTTACTCTCTGATACTGCCTGATCTGTGCTCCTCCAGCTCCAGTGTTGACAGCAAGTCCTGTTCCCATTTTACCACAATACTCAATGAGTGACATGGCCTGCCTCCTAACCAAATGTGGAGTTTAAAATGATCATCCTTGTTTTAAAATCCCTCCATGACCTTGTCCATCTCTATCTCTAATCTCTTCCAATTCCTCAACCCTCCAAGATATCAATACTTGGCCAATTCTAGCCTCTTGTGCATTCCAGCCTAAAGTAAATGAGCAAGAAAATGGAGAGTCGCACAAGGCAAGAACCAGGAAACCCCAGACATTATCTGGGGATAGAAACCAAGATAATATCAAATGAGGAATAAACAAAAATTGTGAAGAAAAAAGGACATACGAGAAAGTGATCAGAAGACGACAACTTCAGCAGGTTTAATAAAAATTGTTTAATCAATCTGTTCAGACTCAGACTCAGTTTTTCAGAAGGTGAACAAAGATAAAACTAAATTTTCCAGGACATAACAAATCACAGGAAATATTTCAAGTTTCCAACAGGTTGAAACAAAAAAACTAGATATAAAGCATGTTTCTAGAAGCTAAACAAACAGGACTTAAAATTAGTTTAGCACATTAACAGTAAAAAGGATTTTCAGAAGAATTTAGATTCCATGAATCTGTAAAGTGGAGTTGATGCATAGGATAAACTAAAAATATACATTCTAAAATTACTGTTTCATAGAAGTAGCCGCAACAGACAACCAGTAATGTGAACTGATTTTGGCACTTTCCAGGACTAAATGCAAGTTGCTTTAGTGTCATGTACATTAAAATCCCTGCCAAGTTTAAAATAGCTCAATGCCAACAAATCCTCAGCAAAAAACCTGTGCATGGGATAAAATCTGAGATTTATATGTTTATATGTTGTTACTTTAAATCACAAGTTGAGTTCCTGAAGTAACTAATCTTAATTCCATTCTCATTGTGTCTTACATCACAAACTTGCAAAATAATGAAACTGATCATTAAAAGGTGAGAAAACAGATTTTAAAAAATTTAATTTGTATCAAAAGTTTTTCAAAAGGAAATACATGTATGCCTAAATAGCACTTTTCTTTTGAGAACATGGGCACTGAAAAGTCACCGTGCCAGAGTAACTATCACTCCTTTCAGTAAATTCAACATAAAGGGTTGATACAGAAACTGATGGCAAAGGAGTAGCTTAGACTATAAAAAGTGCAGACGCAATGAAGAATTGGCTGAAAAGGATTTGGCATCCAAGATTAAAAACACCCCAATCACATTAAATATCCTCTTTAAATCAATCTGAGCCAGTACAATGCTTTCAGTGCCCACAATTTAGCATGGCTTTTACACTACAGCCCACAAAGGTCAGTGAGAAGCACTAATAATATAATTATGGTGTGACCACGGCCTGCACATGGAGTCAATGGAAGGATCTTTACGTGAAGAATCTTTCCATCTGCCTCACAATTAATTCAGGCTTTTGCACTGGGGCGCAGCATGTATCCGAGACCCTCGCCCTCACCCCTTCTACAGCCACCATCCTGGTAAATGTCAGAAAAAAAATTCTGCATCTTTCACCTGCCATCCACTTCCCAAAATATATTGGGAATTGGCTACTCTTGCTGCATAAACCTGAGCCTACTGCAGTTACAGTACCACAATGAAAGTACAGCAAGGTCAGGAAGAGAGATGAAAATTAGGACTTGGTTTCTACATGCCAATTTGGAGTCATTAAAGCTTAGCAGTAATGACAGGTAATGGAGAAACTATTTGAAAACAGTTAAGAGTGCAGTGTCCTAGAAAGACTAAGAAATCAGTCAGGTTTCTCACTTTATTGAGTGCTACATTTGAAAGCACACACACTTGTAAACGCTGGACTAAGATAGGTACAGGCACAATATGATACCTTCTCAAACAGACCTGCTCACACACATGAAAAGACTAACAAGTTTATAATGATTATTTGGCTAAGTTACATAGGTGATTGTCCAAACTGAAACATACTTTAACACAAATTAGCACTTTGGAGGAAGAGAAAGGCTAAAACTGAATTAATACTAATGCAACTTGAAAGGGTTTGGTTCTAAGAATTAAAAAGTGCAGCAACCAGTTAACCAGACCATCTAAAAATATTCATCAAATCATAACCTACAAAGCAAGAGTGATTACTGTTTATTGATGCAGATGTTTTTGACAGCCATTTTCACAATTTGATCGCTACAAGCAGAATTTAATATCAGCAGCATTTTGCAGAGGGCATTAGCAAGTAACAAAAAATTTTAAAGATGGAATCTATAATCACTAGTCAAAACATAAGCCTGAATTATTGTGAAAATTAGGTGGAATTTAGGATTATGTTTTAAACAATTTTCTTAAGAGTCAAAATTTGTTGGCAAAACAATCTTAAACAGCATGTTGTTACTGGAGTGGAAATAATTAAACTTTCCTCTTTTGCTATACAAATCTGGTCTTTACACCCATTTATCTTCCTGTATCTAATTTGCCACTAATTTAGTCACTTTTTCCTGCTTCTGCTTCCATTTTTCTATTGTTAAATCTTTTTGTATTCAAATTTAATGCCGAACCCAACATCCAAAATCCAAAACAACCTACTGGCCTCAGTTCCAAGCTCATGGTGCAGACAGGCCATTTGAAGGGCATGTGGGGAAAAAAAAACACAAACGAATGAGTTATGCTGCAAGATGCATCAACCCAACAAATTCTGGGCCAAATGTTTAACAATAAAAAAAGTTATAAACAAATAAAACATCCAACTGTGCAGAAAATATTGGAAATTCAACACCTTAAAAATCTTCTGCTGACAGCTTAGAATTCTTGACAAGTCTTGCACCGATCAGGTGGGCCTGATTAAAAAGTGTCAAATCGTGTCAACAAGGTGTGGAGCTGGATGAACACAGCAGGCGAAGCAGCATCTTCACAGCAAGAAAGCTGACGTTTCAGGTGAAGGGTCTAGGCCCGAAATGTCAGCTTTCCTGCTTGGCCTGCTGTGTTCATTCAGCTCCACACCTTATTATCTCGGATTCTCCAGCATCTGCAGTTCGCATTATCTCAAATCGCGTCAAACAGTTCTACGCTCTGATGCTGGAATTCAATTTTAGGAATATCATTAGTGGGACCTGCAGCCAAGTTTGTCATCTTTTATCTGTAAAATTAATCTCATCTCAATCCCACCCTCAGTTGGTTAGGTAACCTGACCTAGGAAATGAACACAATGTAGAATTGTACTGCAAAGCTGCCAAAGCGTTACAGACACCACACTTACAACACAAAAGAGTCAGCTCTCAACATAAAATATTTAAAAAATTTATTGCAAACGTTTCAATTTGTGCCAGAGACTTGTTTTGGTTGTACTGCATTCTCTCTACTTTGCAAAAATCATTCTTCTATTGAAGCTTAATGACACAGAGGCATTTATAACAAAAAGCAGGTAGTAAGATGCAGGATGGTTCATATTAGGGAATGAGGATGAATTCAGCTTAGAGATAGAGGGCACGGCTAGAATATTAACAAAATATTTTATGATTACTTTGTATCAATCTTTGTTAAGGAAGCAGCAGCCTTTATCCATTCCAGGCTGTTCCTTTACATAGTAAAAGGTATTGTACACAGTGTCAACATGCAATAAAAAAAAATCAGAGTTTAAATGTTTCTCTTCTAAAAGAAAGAGAGATGCCTTAAAGAATGGTATTCAGAACTGACTTTAATCTTTCAGTATTTGTTCCAAATATAAAAATAAGTGTGCACCATTTCCATACATTTATTAAATAAAATCTCAGTTGTCTCGGTTTTATAAAATTTACTGCCAAGTTTAGACAGATGAGTGAGTCAGACAAGTGACAGAAAAGGCAGAGACAGGCTAATTCAGAATGCCAAATTTAAAATGATCACAACAATTGATTCTACAAGAAAAAATGGTCCTGATTGGCAAGTTGACTAATTCCCTGATGAAAGCAAAAGCACTATGTATCCAAGTGTCCTGGTAATTCAAGCAGGTGCAAGGCTATTTCTTTTGTTTGCAGAGTTCATGTCTCTTCTAGCAAGTATAAAAAAGCCACATTATGAGCTTCAGCGATAGTACGAACTGCAGATGCTGAAGAATCTGAGATAACAAGGTATACTGCAACAGGCCAAGCAGCAGAGGAGCAGGAAGGCTGATGTTTTGGGCCTAATTTATTCCACAAGAGAAAATGATTCTGATTGGCAAGTTGACGAATTCCCTGATGAAAGCAAAAGTAATATGTATCCAGAAGGGTCTAGGCCTGAAACATCAGCCTTCCTGCTCCTCTGATGCTGCTTGACCTGCTGTGTTCATCCAGCTCTACACCTTGTTATCTCGCATGAGCCTAGCTGGTTATCTTAAATTAGTTGTTAAAGTAATCAGTAGTACAGTCACAATTCAAAAACAAAGTTGCTGGAAAAGCTCAGCAAAAAAAAAAATAGAGTTAACACTTCAGGTCTGGTGACCCTGCCTCACACCCATCCTCTTTTCTAAGGAAGGGTCACCGGACCCGAAACTTTATGTTTTCTCCTTCACAGATGCTGCCAGAGCAGCTGAGCTTTTCCAGCAACTTTGTTTTTGTTCCTGATTTATAGCATCCACAGTTCTTTCAGTTTTTATTTTGTACAGTCACAGTTGTTCAGTAGTGGCAGGATCACATTTAAAAAGCAGACATTTTGTTTTGGGTTTTGCAAACGCAGGTGGGTTGAATACAGTCTATGCTCAGCCTATTACCAATAGCGAAAGGAATACACTGTTTGATGCAAATCAGCCAGGGACAAATGGCCTGCATACTTGGCAACAAACCAGCTATGAATTTCAAATACAATGTTACTCAGTTATGTTGTAGGCAGCCTGTCTTTTTAGACTGACAGCAGCATCCTGTTAATGGAAAATACCATTCACATAGTCGCTGAAATAGTAGCAGTGTGAAATGGCTTGCTTACCCTAACCTTCAAATTTGAGATAATTCATTATTCCAGACTAGTCACTCCTGAACAGCAGTGGAAAAAAATAATTTATTCTATAATCCCTTAGCAGTTTTATTCCACGTGCTTACCAGTGTTCCAAACAACTTCACCACACCCTGCCCACCCTGTTCAACTGTCGGTGACAATCATTCAAAAGTACATTGCAGCACATTTTTAAATAAAGTATCTCCACACATTCCCAGTCTGTAAAACTGGGATCTTCAGACTGTTTGCTGCAGCAATCAACAGACCAAAATGCCTGCTGAATCAGACTGAAAGTAGGAAAACAAGGATTGTGCAGTTTTTATTAAAAATTGATTTTTCATTAAATATTGTAAAATCTCTAGCAAACATTCCAAAACAAGTCCCTATGTTAAGGTCTAGATTTGTAACAGAATACATTTCCATTCACGTACCCCCTTGAAATGCTAGAGTATGAAGCAAGATGGAAAGATATACAAATATTATTTTAGAGAAAGATGTTCAGAGGCTAGCTGGATAGAATTTTGATGGACAAGGGAGTCAAGGGTTACGGGAAACTAAAGACAGAAAAAAGTGAAGCCAAGACCACAACGAGATCGGCCATGAGCTAACTGAATAGTGGCGAAGGCTCAAAGAGGAGAAGCGTGGCCACTCCTAAGCCTAAGTTCTATGTGAAGTACATCCGAGAAGCAGAGAAACAAGTGCTTCACCTCACGCAATACAGCAAACAACTAGAAAAGACACACTGCGTGCTTCAAAACAGACCCAGCATTCAGGATGAAACCATAAAAGACACAGGAGTAGAAATAGGTGAATCACGTCTGCTCTGCCATTCAATGAGATTGTGGCTGGTTTCGTAATCAACCACCACTCTTCTGCTTTTTCCCCATAACCCTTGATCGATAACATCCCTACTCTTAGCATCACAGACTGAAATTAGAACATAGAACAGTACAGCATAGAACAGGCCCTTCAGCCCACGATGTTGTGCCGACCATTGATCCTCATGCATGCACCCTCAAATTTCTGTGACCATATGCATGTCCAGCAGTCTCTTAAATGTCCTCAATGACCTTGCTTCCACAACTGCTGCTGGCAACGCATTCCATGCTCTCACAACTCTCTGCGTAAAGCACCTGCCTCTGACATCCCCTCTATACTTTCCTCCAACCAGCTTAAAACTATGACCCCTCGTGTTAGCCATTTCTGCCCTGGGAAATAGTCTCTGGCTATCAACTCTATCTATGCCTCTCATTATCTTGTATACCTCAATTAGGTCCCCTCTCCTACTCCTTTTCTCCAATGAAAAGAGTCTGAGCTCAGTCAACCTCTCTTCATAAGATAAGCCCTCCAGTCCAGGCAGCATCCTGGTAAACCTCCTCTGAACCATCTCCAAAGCAGCCACATCTTTCCCATAATAGGGCAACCAGAACTGGACGCAGTTCCAAGTGCGGTCTAACCAAAGTTTTATAGAGCCGCAACAAGATCTCACGACTCTTAAACTAATCCCCCTGGTTAATGAAAGCCAAAACACCATATGCTTTCTTAACAACCCTGTCCACTTGAGTGGCCATTTTAAGGGATCTATGTATCTGCACACCAAGATGCACACCAAGTTCCTCCACACTGCCAAGAATCCTATCCTTAATCCTGTACTCAGCTTTCAAATTCGACCTTCCAAAATGCATCACCTCGCATTTATCCAGGTTGAACTCCATCTGCCACCTCTCAGCCCATCTCTGCATCCTGTCAATGTCCCGCTGCAGCCTACAACAGCCCTCTATACTGTCAACGACACCTCCAACCTTCGTGTCGTCTGCAAACTTGCTGACCCATCCTTCAATCCCCTCATCCAAGTCATTAATAAAAGTTACAAACAGTAGAGGCCGAAGGACAGAGCCCTGTGGAACACCACTCACCACTGACTTCCAGGCAGAATACTTTCCTTCTACTACCACTCACTGTCTTCTGTAGGCCAGCCAATTCTGTATCCAAGCAGCTAAGTTCCCCTGTATCCCATTCCTCCTGACCTTCTGAATGAGCCTACCATGGGGAACTTTATCAAATGCCTTACTGAGGTCCACATATACCACATCCAGAGCTCAACCCTCATCAACTTTTCTAGTCACATCCTCAAAGAACTCGATAAGGTTTGAGAGGCATGACCTGCCCCTCTCAAAGCCGTGTTGACTGCATTTAATCAAGCCATGCTCTTCCAGATGGTCATAAAGCCCATCCCTCAGAATCCTTTCTAACACCTTGCAGACAACAGACGTGAGACTTACTGGTCTGTAATTGCCGGGGATTTCCCTATTTCCTTTCTTGAAGGGAGGAATTACATTTGCCTCTCTCCAGTCCTCAGGTACGACTCCAGTGGAGAGCGGGGATGCAAAGATCTTCGCAAGTGGCGAAGCAATTGCATTTCTTGTTTCCCAAAGCAGCAGAGGACAAATCTGGTCCAGGCCTGGCGACTTGTCAATCTTAATGTTTGACAAAATTTTCAGCACATCAGCTTCCTCTATCTCTATCCATTCCAGCATGCACACCTGCTCTTCAAAGGTTTCATTCACTACAAAGTACGAAAGAAACGAAAAGACAGAAGCAAAAAACCTCATTCAGGGCTTCCCCTACCTCCTCAGACTCCACACACGTTCCCTTTGCTATCCCTGATCGGCCCTACTCTTTCTTTGACCATTCTCTTATTCCTCACATAAGTGCAAAATGCCTTGTTCTCCCTAATCCGTCCTGCCGAGCCTTTCTCGTGCCCCCTCCTGGCTCTCCTCAGACCATTTTTTGAGATCCTTCCTCGCCTGCCTGTAATCCTCTAGAGCTGAGCTTGACCCTAGCTTCCTCCACCTTATGTAAGCTACCTTCCTTTTGAAGAGAAGCTCCACCGCTCTCATCATCCAAGGTTCCTTTATCTTACCCCTTCTTGCCTGTCTCAGAGGGACATATTTACTCATCACTCGCAACAACTGTTCCTTAAACAGTCTCCACATGTCTATAGTGCCTTTACCATGGAACAATTGCTCCCAGTCCATGCTTCCTAACTCGTGTCTAATCGCGTCATAGTTTCCTCTTCCCAAATTAAATATCCTCCCATTTTGCCTAATCCTCTCCTTCTCCATAGCTATGTAGAGTGAGAGGCAGTTATGGTCACCATCACCAAAATGCTCTCCCACCACAAGATCTGATACCTGCCCCGGCTCGTTTCCGAGCACCAAGTCTAGAATGGCCTCTCCCCTCGTCAGCCTGTCAATGGATTGAGTTAGGAAACCCTCCTGAACACACCTTACAAAAACAGCTCCATTCAAATCTTCTGCTCGTAGGAGGTTCCAATCAATATTGGGAAAGTTAAAGTCACCCATTACGTCTGCACTTTTCCAAAATCTGCCGACCTATGCTTTCTTCAATCTCCCTGCTGCAATTGGGGGCCTGTAGTAAACCCCTAACGAGGTGACTACTCCCTTGCTGTTCTTAATTTCCACCCATATTGACTCGGTAGGCAGATCTTCCGACAATGGAAGCTTCTGTAGCTGTGATACCCTCTGATTAGTAGTGCTACACCCCCTCTTTTTAAATGCTCTAAACCCTGGAACATCCAGCAACCATTCCTGCCCCTGAGAAACCCATGTCTCTGTTATGGCCACAGCATCATAGCACCAGGTACTGATCCATGCTCTAAGTTCATCACTTTTATTCCTGATACTCTTTGCGTTAAAGCAAACACACTTTAACTGATCCCTTGGTTCCTTTCCAGGAAAATCCTTCCCACTAGCTGGTCTACCTCTTGCTACTGCCTCACCTGCATCAACTCTCACCTCTGGTATACAGCTCAGGTTCCCACCCCTCTGCCATATCAGTTTAAACCCTCGAACTACTCGAGCAAACTTTCCACCCAGGACATTGGTCCCCTTCCAGTTCAGATGCAACCCGTCCTTGTACAGGTCCCACCTTCCCCAGAAGGCATCCCAATTATGTACATATCTGAAGCCTCCCTCCTACACCAGCTGCACAGCCACATGTTAAGCTGCACCCGCTCCTTGTTCCTCGCCTCACTATCTCGTGGCACCAGTAAACTAGAGAACACTACTCTGTTCGTCCTGCTTTGCAGCTTCCATCCTAACTCCCTGAAATCACTTTATATCCTCAATCCTTTTTCTGGCTATATTAGTGCCAATATGTAACACGATTTCTGGCTGTTCGCCCTCCCCTTTTAGAACCTTATACACCCGATCGGAGGCATCCCGGACCCTGGCACCAGGGAGGCAACATACCTTCCGGGAATCCCAATCCTGACCGCAAAATCTCCTGTCGATTCCCCTAACTATCGAGTCCCCTACCACAAGTACTTTTCTATTCTGCCCCCTTCCCTTCTTTGCCACAGTGTCAAGCTCAGTGCCAGAGAATTGGCATCAGAAATAAGATATTAATAAACAGCCATTTTACACAAGAGCAAACATTGAAAGTGTTTAGCCACTACTCACACTTAGAATGGGAGTGGTCAGTCAAAGGAAGTTGGACAGGTCAAGGAGGCAGGAATGAGGCTGGTAGATAGGAGGTGGGGGGGTTCAGGTGGGAAGAATGAATAGGTGGGAGAAAAGATGGACAGGTCAGGGAGGTGGGGATGAGGGGCAGTGGTTGGAGGAGCAGATAGGTGGGAGAAAGGATGGACAGGTCAAGGAAGCAGGGATGGAGCCTGTGTAAGCTTCAAAATCTCCCCGCCCCCCCCGCCCCCCCCCCCCCACCACATCCCAAAACCAGCCCAGCTCGTTCCTGCCTCCTTGGCCTGTCCGTCCTTTCTCCCACCTCAACCCTCGATCCCAATCCTAATCCCACCCACCAGCCTCATCCCTGCCTCCTTGACCTGTTCATCTTCCCTTGACTGACTTACCCCCAGCCTAACTCCCCAACTGCACTCACCTTTACTGGCTCCATCCCCGCCTCCTTGGCCTGGCCATCTCCTCTCCACCTATCTGCTCCTTTATCCAACTTGCATCCGCTTCCCCCCCCCCCCCACACCCCCCCCAACTATTTATTTCAGAATTCCCTTCCCCTCTCACGTTTTTGAAAAAGGGTTCAGATCCGAAACGTCAGATTAAGTATAAGTTTGCTTTTCCAAGAGGCATTAAGTCTGTATCGTTTGATGGTTTTGTAAACTACAGTAAATCCCCAAATCACAATGAGTCACCCAATAACAAGATAGATTTGCATTTTAAAGGCATCAAGAGTATGGGAAGAAAGCAGGAAAGTGGCATTAAAATACAGGATTGGTCAAAATCATATTTCATGGCTGAACAGCTTTTAAAGGCTAGAAGGCCTACTCCTGCTCCTAGTTTCTAATGAACCCTTCCATAATCTCAGGACAGTACTGAAAGGTGATAACTAATGTGGAAAACATGGTTACATTTGTATACAGTCAGGTTTCACATACAGCTATGTGAAAATTACCAAATAACCATTTTGACTGAAGAATAAATATTGACGCAAAGCCACAGATTACAAAGGTAAAGTTAAAGGAGTGACAGCCCCACCAGACCACAGGGCTGCTCTCAGATGGTGTACACGAGATCATGAGGTATAATAACTGGCAATCATCTAACATGAAGATTAACACACCTTAGGCAAGTGGAAGGGTTGAGGAGAGTCCTTCATGATAACCTCATGCCAATACAGGAACTGAACTCATGCTGTTTTCATCACAAACTGGCCATGCAATAACTGAACTAACCAAGGCCCTTACCAATGGCTGGAGATCTGTTACACCCACACAAGGAGGAACAGGAGGCATCAATTTAACATCTAACTGAAAGCTCCGTTCTGACAGTACAGCACACCCAGTCTGTGCTGGAGTGTCTGCAGCATGGTTCCAACCCAAAAATTACCTCCGAGACTGAGGTGCTACCAACTCAGTGATGGTCAAAATGTCATGAACATCATAGATTAAAGCAAGTGTAATCATAAGTCAGGCTTCTGCTGTGCCAACAATCCAAACGCTGGAAATCAATGAGGCTCACCTACATTTTGTGCATTGACTGCAGAGAAAAGTATTACACAAAGAATACAGAGAGCAAGGCTGTAGCTTGGGGATGCACTTGGGCATTATCAATTGACCAGCATTAATAGAGAGCAGGCCAACGTTTGGAGTCATTAAAGAGCTTAAAACAGAAATGAAGATGGAGAAGCAAACCTATTCCAGCCCCGACAGAATAGGCCTGGCACCCAGCGGGGCAGTCTCAGCCTGGAGTGGCATTCTTGTCCTGTCCTAAGCTGGTGGTCTCATCCCATCATGGAGGCCTTCTTCGGCAGCTTCTGGGTATTCCAGCAACCTGGCATGAAATTCTAGTCCCAACATGGAGGTCTTATCCTTGCTTTGGAGGCAGCTTCCAGGTCTTCAACAGCCTAGCAAGGTGGTCTAGTTCTGGTGTGGAGGTCTCATGCTGGCAAGGCAGAGATGGTCTGGCCCTGCGTGGTGCTTTCGGCCTAACTTTCCAGCATACACTGGACCCAATTCCAGGAGTCATTAATTCAACTGTGATGAGCTTTTACTTTTTTTTTCCTTCTTATGACTTCTGTCATTAATTTAGGCACTTTAGTATGGCAACTGATATAAACAAAAATACAATGAAAAGTCTTAACAGCTTATTGCTATTATATACTATTCTAAGAGAGTTCATCACGCGAAGAGCAACATTTCAGAGTTAAGAAGCTTGCAGTTCAGCAGAAAACTTCAACCATTGGCTTAAGGTAACTGACAAAAGAAGAAATGGAGACATGAATAAAAATAGTTTTCCAGACAGTTAGAGGTTAGGATCCAGAATGCACTTAAGTCAGAAGAGACTCCAAAACTGTACTCTGCATCAGCAACATTGTTAAACTTATACGGAGAAGCTGGTTACATTTCAGGTTAAAAACAGCAAGTTCTGATGTCTTTGAGCCAGTTAAATTGAATGGGAAGCTACACTGAACTATCCTTCTAACAAAGAGCCTGTGGGTCCCAAAAAAACAAGGATGGTTCTAATTAAGAGTCCCACTGAAATGCATTGATCAGGGGGCAGCATGGTGGCTCAGTGGTTAGCACTGCAGCCTCACAGCACCAGGGACCTGGGTTCAATTCCAGCCTCGGGTAACTGTCTGTGTGGAGTTTACACATTCTCCCCGTGTCTGCGTGGGTTTCCTCCGGTTTCCTCCCACAGTCCAAAGATGTGCAGGGTAGGTGGATCGATCATGCTAAATTGCACATAGTGTTCAGGGGTTTGTGGGTTATAGGGGGATGGGTCTGGGTGGGATGTTGCACCGGGCGGTGTGGACTTGTAGGGCCGAAGGGCCTGTTTCCATACTGTAGGGAATCTAATCATATCTCAGTTAGATAACCACCCAAAAATTCTAGTTGGGCTGGAAACCCTTTTTGAGACTCTGATTAAACAAAAAACCTACCTACCTTTAGGTGACATCCAGACCGAAAAACGGTGAAACAGGAGATCCTGTTAAAAGTCAGCCAGTAATCCTCACCGCCAGTAGAGAAGCTGATTTTCCACCCATGCCCCATTGCACAGACAGTGCATCGTATTCCATGTTAAAAAAGGAGTGGGACCAGTCACTTTGGCTGTTGTGAAAAGGTTCAATAAGTAATACGACTGCAGTGATACCAGGTCAGGTGTTTGGGGGGTTAGTAAGGGTGAATGTTTATTTACAGTTGGTCAAGAGGTCATAGAGGAGTTGGGGGGTGCTGGTTGCATATCAGGTGGCGTGACAATGATGGTCGTGGTGGGAGGCAGCTTTAATATCCCCTTAATAGAAGAGGCTTTTAACCTTCTAGGTTATGTTTGGTAGCAATTCAGCTCAAGTCAATCAGCTTCTGTACTCTAGGACTAAAGAAAACAAAATCTCTTTATAACCCAGTGAACTCCGCTGCCAAGTGTATGGTGGCGACTTAATGTACTCTTCCTCAGTTATTTCCTCTCTAATTATCAGATGATATTCAGTATTTATAGTCAAGATTTACTTATGAGATGTCAGTACAACATATAACAGCCATCAAGTCATATCAGAGACTAGCAGAGCCCAACAAGGAGCAGCAGAGAGGAGAATACCTGTAAAATACCGTACAACTCAATTTCAGTTGGCTTTTTTATTGCAGATTTCATGGTTATTTAATTTAAGCAGTGCTAGTCAGAAAAACACTTCAATGATTTTAGAAGATTGGATTTAAATAGACCAACAGATTCTCAGGATGCTCCAAAGCACTTCAACTGGAGTTACTTAGAAACACAGCTATTGTTGTGGATCACAGTAGCCACTTTTTGTTCCAGTTTTATGAACAGTAACAAAATGAAATAAAAACAGAAAATATTGGCATAGCCCGAAGGTCAGTCACACTTGCAACTGTGAAGTTAGTGAGCACACAGCTATTGTTTCAGGTCAGTTACCTTTCTGAATAAAAGGTAGAAAAGTAATAGGGTTTGAATAGGTGAAGGTGGGAGGAACAAAAAGGATAGGTTTGTGATATTTTGCTTTTGGATAAGGTAAATTAAGCTGAATGCTGTCTACTGGTTAGAATATGGAACTTAACACAGTGGAACATTGTGGGGAGCACACTGGCATATTCAAAAAGGTGTAAGTAAATGAGCAAGAAAGGAGTAGACAGATATGCTGATATAGAGTTGGAGTAAGTATAAATAGATAAGGCTCATTGTTTAAGCTCTAAATGATGTAGACTAGTTCAATGCAATTGCTTATTTGTGCTACTGAATAATTGTATGGATTTATCACTGTTGCTATTTCTGGTTAAGCAATGTCTAGTTTTCTCCACCCTAAAAAAGTGCCATGTAACCACAGTTTAACATGTCAAAGCTGCCAGCTTTTCAATTCAAAACGACATTGAAATATTAGCAAAGTTAACATGTTGGAGCCCTTGAACAACAGGATGCTTTGCAAAAGATCAGTGTTAACAGCGGATACTTCAATCACTGGCTTAAGGTAATTGCAAAAGGAGAAATTGAGACATGATTAAAAATAGTTCGAAACAGCTAGGGGTTCAGATCCAGAATGCACTGGATCATTACTGAAAGATGAAAATTTCTAGGGCTATGGGAGAAAGTCAGGAGAGTTCAATGAGGTCACTTGCTCTTGCAAAGAGCTAGTGAGTATACAAAAGGCCGGCTTCTGTGCTGGAAGTATTCTACTATTCCATCATCAGCATTCTGAAAAGAGATGACCAAAAGTTTGATCAAAAAGATGGACTGGAAAGAGAGTTCCAGAGGTTAGAATCCAGGCAATTGAAAGACTACATTACCTACAGTGTGACAAAGATAGGATGATGTACATAAGGTCTGTCACAAGGAGGATATTTGGAAGTGGGCCTGACTGAAGTTGGGGGAAACCTCATGATAAATAGTGTTATAACAATACCAGTTTACACTACTGGGAGTCAAAGAACTGATTCTGGTCAGCAAGACCAGATAAATGTGCAAAAAGTCAGTTTTGAGCAGGATACAATTTTTTAGTCAAGTGTGCGGAAGACGACAGGTCAGCAGAAATGAGGTAGAGCTATTCAAGTCTGGAACTGATAAAGACACATGATAGGTTGCATAATAAACAAAAAACCACAACTGGTTTCAGAATTGAAGTGGCTTAGCAAGGGATGGAATAAGTTGTTTATATCGCAAGCTGTCTGGTTGAACCCAAGGCAGTGGTTTGAAGAGGATTATGGATAAACAAGTACAGTTCATAACAGGAGTTAAGATCGCCACTTGATCACTCCAACAATGATTTGAAAATGGATGTAAATGGTAGTGCAGTGGACACGGTACTAAACCGGAACCTAACTTTGGAGAGAGAAAATTTATTAACACATCATTGTTCAAACTGCATATATTGTGAATTCAGTTTTATTTATTTGCCCCCACACCCCCACCCCATCCCAGCACAAGCCCAAGCATTCTTTTATATTTTATTACGATCTTCAAAAAGGTACTCACTTCAAGGGAGGGACCAACCCAAAAGGTATGCCACAGTCCTCCAGGTTCACTGAATTTTCCTGTTTTCCAGCAATCATCTGAGGTAAAATTTCTTGGAATCTATCTGTTGTGGTGTGACAACTTTGCACACCTCATGATAACAGATGCCTCAGCAACTTGTTCAAATTGCTGGCAGATATCACAAGTGCCTTCCCAAAGCTAATGCTGCTGACTGCTTTCTGCCAGTAAGCTTAGTGGATCACAATTTGCCACCACTAGCCATGAGGTGGAGTAAATCATTTTGCTAATTGTTCCCACACAAAATTCAAAACGTAATAAATTTTAAAATCCACATTCCATATGGACCTAAATGACTAATTTCTTCTGGGCTGTCTCCATTCCGTGAGATGCAGTACAGACTACAGAATTCCTGCAACCTGCCTGTTGCCCAAATTGAATCGCTTGCTTTGACAACCATCATAAATTATGGAAAGGAATCTACTACCCTTACAACCCATCTCTATGACAGTGTGACATGCAATGAAAGGCCCTCGAAACAAAATTGTAAATTAATTTTATCTTCAGTGCTATTTTGATTCAACCTGTATCAATAATTTATATTGCTAATGGAATTTTATGACTCTTTATCCAGACTTGCTGGTTGTATTACAAGCTTAGACATGTATACTTCACTGATTTTTTTACTGCAAAATGAATCAACTCAACTTTAAAAATGAATACAGAATCATGTGCACAGATTCATGAATCTCAAGTTTTTGATTTTTCTTTAGAGTTATTCATCTGTTCCTTAATCAGATGCTCAGCATTTGCTGGGGAGGCAATGGCCAAGTGGTATTCTCTCCAGACTGTTAATCCAGAGACCCAGATAATGTTCTGGGGATCCAGGTTCAAATCCCACCATGGCAGATGATGAAATTTGAATTCACTAAATATCTGTAATTAAGAAACTAATGTTGACCATGAATCCATTGTCGATTGTTGGAAAAATCCATCTGGTTCACTAATGTCCTTTCGGGAAGGAAACCACTGTCCAGACCCACAGCAATATGGTTTATTGTGAACTGCCTTCTGGGCAATTAGGGATGGGCAATGAATGCTGCTAAGTCAGTGACGCCCTCATCCTGAGAATGAATTAAAAAGAATCTACAGTTACATTTTTAAATTCCCAAAAACTTTTAACTAAGACGTTTGATTAATGAATCAGATATTCAACACTGATAACCATCATTTTTGTATATTTGGCTGGTGATACAAACAACAATGGATGTTAGGTAAGGATATGGCAGTGTTATGAAAAATAATAAAAGCCTTTTTCTGTATGGCAGGAAGGCCCCCCAATTCTGGTATTTAATATCAAAAAAATCTGCAAACAGAAAGAGGCCATCCAGCCAATTCTGATTGTATTTCAGTACACGTGACAATAAAAAAAAAAAAATCAGTGAAAAACTTTGTTTACAAACGGTACAGGCAGATCACATCTAGCAAAGGGTGTACTGATCAAAAAGACTTAGGAGACATACAGGTTACATTATTTGATAGCGTGACGGGGTAAGGTTAAATTATTCAGAAGTGCAGGTAGATGTGACTTCATTCTTGAAATGTCCAATGTGTTTTTTTTAAAAAAAAATTAACGTGGCTACTTGATGTGGGTGTGCAATTTAGAAAAAAGCATAGCATGAGGCCTTTGGTACTGGCATTATTTGAGGCTCTCATCCATTCAATAGTCTGATAAAGAAACTATTCCTGACCCAGCTTTGTGTTCAGGCTTCTATATAAATAATATACAATCCTAGTATACAAAGTGCATTCCACTCAGTGGTCCGCTTAAGACAACAGATCTAGGGGTTTGATCTATACAATGAGGATGCTGACACAACCGAAAGAGCTCCAGAGAACATGCTTAAGATCCATATATCAAAAGATCTTTCCTTTCTGATGCCTCATTCTCAGCATGATTGGTCATCTCTAAAGATGCTGAAAAATCATCATGCTACTCAGTTACCAGTACCCAAGGCCTCAGGCTATACTGTATAAAAATGGCACACCCACATCAAGTAGCAGCATTAATAAGAAATCAAATTGGACATCCAAGAATGAAGTCACATTTACCTGTACTTCAGAATAACCTTACCCTATCACACTCTTTTCTCATAACCTTCAAGCCAGTCTAATAGCGAATATCAAACTATCGTTGATCATAAAAATGACTGTGCAGGAAAATCTGCTTTCTCACCTGTCTGGTCCATGTGTGACTCGGTAACCACAACAACGTAACTGACTTTTAAAACAGTCCCTGAAATAGCTTAGAAAGCCACTCAATTGTATCAAACTGCTATAAATTTTAATAGCAGGATTGGAGCTGGACAGACTACCAAGAATCAAGCTAGACAACATAAATTACAACGAACAGCCCTGTCAATCATGCACTGCCCGACAAAACAAACACGTGTGGGCTTGTACCAATATCAGAGCGTAAAACCCAGATCACTATCACCGAACATCACATACACAGACAACAGTGCCATCCATGCTCACATGCGGTTCCACTGGCGGGACCGGTAGGGTTAGCAGCATGGACGCGTGCACACACAGTCAGAAGGGAGTTTCTGTTGAGTCCTCAAAATTGACCCCAGACCCAAGTGCCCAATCTCATAGCACCAGATCAAATATAGGCAACTAAACCTCCAGCTTTAACACCAATCAAACCCTACTTCACATTCACTACCAGCTGCAAATCTCAACTCCAAAACCCCTCAGCTGGTGAATTAACTCTCCTCCCTAATGACTACCACTGGAGAAAGCACAGAGGATGGCAAGGGCACAGAAGATACTCTGGGTAGGGAACTTCAATGTCCAATGTCCATCACCAACAGTGGCTGGGTAGTACTGAATGAGTTAGGCATAACTGGGCCTGCAGCAAATGGCAAGGAATCAAAAAAAGGAAAACCTTACTTAACCTAACCCTCACCAATTTCTAGTAGATGCATCTGCCCATAACAGTATTGGCAGGAGTGACCACCACATCGTCCAGGAGGTCACAAGCTCGTCCTCACACTGAAGATCTCTACATCACTTGTGGGGCATCATCATATTAAATAGGATAGATGGAGCTGCTCTGGTGACAGAAAACTTGGCATCTGTTGACCCAATGGCAGAATTGATTTCAAAGTAATCTGTAACATTATGACCTGGCATATCCTCCCAATTTATCATTACCATTAAGCTAGGTGATCTGGTGAAGGTACAGAGGACTACTTGCATGACGGCAGCATAAACAGCATGCAGTAGACAGAGCCAAGTGATCCCATAACCACAGGATCAGTTCCATGATTTCTAATACTACATCAGGTCATGAGTGTTGGTAGACAACTAAATAATTTAGATGCAAAGGATCCACAAATACCTCAATAGTGGGGTAACCCAGCACATCTGTATAAAAAACAAGACTGAAGTATTTACAAACATGTTGAGCCAGAAGTGTTGAGTAGATAATCCATCTTGGCCTCTTCTTGAAATCTCTGGCATTACAGACGCAAGCTTTAGCCAATTTCATTCACTCTAGATGACATCAAGAAGCAGCTGCAAGCATTAGCCAGCAACATCTACATCCATGAATGAAAGCAAATGTTGTGAACTTTTAGCCAATTCCCATTGAAAAGCTATTAAAATTATATCAAATGTTATACCATCCCCTTCTCAAATCTTCCTGCCAGCGTCTCCCTTCCCTTGGGGAGATGAAATGCCAACACTACTATGGCAAGTTACTGAAACAAAAACAAAGTGTTGTATAAACTCACCAGGTCAAGCACATCTGTAGAGAGAGAAAGACAGAATTGTTTTGAGTCCAATGACCCTTCCTCAGAACTACAGCAATTTACGGCCCTGACCACTTGCATCGCCAATTTTCCAACCAGTGCCATTATAGAAATTTAAGCATCTATGATTCGTTACTGAAATATTGGTAGTATTTGAAACGGCAATTAAACTAGCAAGGAGAAGGTTTCCTTTCTCACTAGTTGCTTTAAGTTCAAATTAATTCCTGAAGTATTACACAGCTGATTTTACGCAACTAGAAGGATGGCTAGAATGGAAGTAGTTTTCTAGCCATAACAGATGTTAACTAACTTACATGTGAACATTTGATTTATTACTATCATGTTTACTGAGGTACAGTGAAGAGTGTTATCTTACGTGCTTTACAGAAATATCATACTACACAAATGCATCAGTGTAACTGAACAGAGCGCAAAATACAATGTTACAACTGCTGAGAAGATACAACCAAACCTTAGAAAAGCTTTCACATGAGTCAGCGCATACGTCATTTCTGCATGATTCATCCACTGCTATTCTATTCATTTTCGCTGAGCACCAATTCAGTCAGATTCACCGGAACTCACCAGAAATTCATTAAAATGCATGCAATAGGACCTTTGGGTTTAAAGTGTATAAAAACATCTTATGAATTTGCCTCTCAAGTTTGCTTGTAAAGTGAAGTTTACCACCCAAGTCAGCCACAATCAGGGCTTTAAAACAGGAGATTCCAGCTGCAGTTCCTCACACCTGCATTCTCAACCATTTCCCTTGGCAACAGCACACCAAACTTCATTGTTACAGCTGGTCACATGTAATAGTACATCCAAACTTCTGTTTGAACAGGGACAACTTTGACAGAAATATAACACTTGTAAGCCACCTATATTCCCTGTTAGTGTTAACAGACAGAAGGTGAGACTTTGCATCCTTGAAACATGAAGTGATGTAAAGTTTGGCTTACACATTTCTAGGAGCATAAAAGTACTGTTGGAGGAGTTTCCTGGACAAACCACTAACTGGTTTAGTCCTATCTCAGATTCCGGGGAATACAAATAAAAGCGATAGACTTTATCTCGAAGATAAGGAGAATTTCACAAAATCTAAAGCAACTTTAATCCAGTATCCAATACCACCAGAACCATTCAACACTTATTTAAATCATAACTGAGGGACCTATCATAAACAAATTAACTTCTGCCGACATAACAATCATGGCACTTCAAAATTAATTCATTGTCTATGAAACATTCAGATCATCTCAAAAGGGTCTGAAAGCAAAGACACAAAGGCAAGTTCATTTGCTGGAGCTGCTTTAATCATTACATTCAGTTTCACGAAAGTGGTCTGATCAAAAGCTGTTGAATTTCCATTTGAAGTCTACAGATGGAAAACTAATTTGAATAAAAGGGAAATTAGACAGTTATAAATTGACTGTCACACTTTTTTTTTTAAAGTCAGTCATCTTTGGCATCCTACCTTCTTCAATATAAATGGACATGCAGCAAATTAAATCCACCAGGAATGGGGTGGCTTTAGATGGTGCATTGCACATCCTTAAGACAGAATCGACAAGATGCAGGTCCTGTCTCAAGTGCTGCATTATAGATGATTATCAGGTGTCATTCAGGATATTATCTTTGATACAGCTATTGCCATGGTGCAGCACACTGACCATCAGAGGACATCATCACTTTTCTCTGTCATCAGCACTAGGAATGGAAATTTGGAGCCTTCAACCAACCAACTTGAGGCAAACTTTTGAGTATCTAGCTAGTCACCTAGCTTTGGCTGCCTCTTCATATGAATAAATCCTTAGGTACGCCATCATCTTCCATCCTGCTAGTGTGCCTGAACCAAAGGGCAGCATAGTGGCTGGGGTTAGCACTGCTGTCTCTCAGCACCAGGACCCAGGTTCGATTCCACCTTCGGGTGGCTGTCTGTGCAGAGTTTTCACATTCTTCCCCCATGTCTGCATGGGTTTCTACCAGGTGTTCCAGTTTCCTCCCAGTCCAAAGATGTGCAGGTTAGATGAATTGGCCATGCGAAATTGCCCATAACATTTAGGAGACACGTAGGTTAGGTGTGTTAGCCATGGGAAATGCAGGGTTAGAGGCAAAGGGCAGGGGAATGCGTCTGGGTAGGATGCTCTTTGGTGGGTCAGTGTGGACTTGTTGGGCCGAATGGCCTTGGTGATTCTATGATTCCATGAAAGTAGAGTCTGCCTGATGAGCTCCTCAGTCATACATACATATTCCATAACAACATGCACTGCACACTGACGGCATAATTTTAACACTTGCAGGGTGAAGAATGGAGTGAAACAGAGCTGTACCCTAGTCCCAAAAGGAAAACATTTTTTCCCAAGTCTACAGGAGCACAGGCTACTGTAAAACCTTTACATGTTTGTACCTCTACCAGAGCTGACATCTACAGTTCCTAAAAGGTAAAATAAAATTGAATTGTGCACTTGGTTGAGATTTCATGAATGCAAAGGACTAAACAAAACTACAGACAAACATGCTAAATCTGTTCTGAGGAGGTGTCTTCAGATACGGAACAATAACTCTG
Organism: Stegostoma tigrinum; assembly: GCF_030684315.1. Taxonomy (NCBI): domain Eukaryota; kingdom Metazoa; phylum Chordata; class Chondrichthyes; order Orectolobiformes; family Stegostomatidae; genus Stegostoma; species Stegostoma tigrinum. The sequence continues at coordinate 11,703,519 of NC_081358.1, forward strand.
ATGTTTTCTTCACAGATGCTGCCAGACCTGTTGAGCTTTTCTAGCTTTACTACCAACTTTTGTTTTTGAAACAAATCAAATCATTTTAACAGAATTTAGTAAAGGTTGCAATCCTTCACAGCTCAGCATTGTTCTGTACAGCAACATCTTTAATCAAGGCAACTTCACAATCCCTGCTCAGAAAATCAATTAGCTTCAAATATTGGATCATTAAATATTAATTCCAATAGAGAAATTAACACTAATACAGTACCAAACAATAATGTCACTGTGTCCTGCCAATACATATTAGCAAATGAATTAACACTTTATACTGAAACAGCAATTATATTAACAAGAGGCCAAGTTTTGTCTGCACAATTCTACACCTCACAGCCAAGTCCTGAAACTGCGATATCATTGGCACAAGACAAAATAGTCTGGTGGATGCTGTTTGCTTAAAATATCCCCCATTTTCTATAAAAATAAAATAATTAGGAGAAAACTAATCCCCTTAATGCCAAACTGCTTAGAGTCCCACCTCCACTATCACTTTAGTAATATTACTGATGGAGATTTTTATGTAATCCAGACAAATTCCCTAAACTACAATTTGAGGCTTAAAATAACTTTCATTTATAGTGTCTTTCAAGTTGTACAAGGCCCTGTAATGTCCTCAATGTTAAACAGAAGGAGACACCAGTACAAATAATGAGATACTAGGCAAGATGATCAAAAGCCCAGCAAGAGAATTAAATGTTTAATAACATCGTAAAAGAATGAAAGACAGAGAAACAGAATTCCACACCTTGTGGTTTTGGAGGTGGACAGCCTGGCTGCTGACATGGAACATCAGGAATGTGAAAGAGAACTGAATAAGTGCAGGTATTTTTGAGAATTGAAAAAGATTATAAATTTAAAATCAAGACATGACTGAAGCAGTAGCCCATGTAGTTAGTCACCAGGGAGTGATGGACAAATAGGACTTGGCATGAGTTAAGAGACAGGCAGCAGTAATTTGGAAGATCTTACATTTACAAAGAGTGGAAGATAAAACATCAATTGGCTGTGTTGGAATAGTCAAATCTCGAACTAAGAGGCAAAGACGAGGTCCTAACCTGACACATCAAACTTTCCTGCTCCTCTGATGCTGCCTGGCCTGCTATGTTCCTCCCGCTCCACACTTATCTCTGACAACAGCATATGCAGTTCTTACTATCTCAAGAGGCATGGAAGAAGTTTTTTTTAAAAACAGGCAAACTGAGGCAGTGGAGGTGGTTTCTGTTGTGACAGTCAAAATAGCCTATCATAGCTGAACAAATGGAGGCTTATCTCAGTCAAATAGGTCACAAAGATTGCAGATGCCTGGTTCTGCTTCAGATAGTTACAGGGGAGAAGGATGAAGTCAGAGTCAGATTGACTTTTTAAACCCCACACCCACCTTCATGATAACACAAAAAGCCCGTATGCATACATTCCCAGATGACTTTTTGGTGCGGACAGATGTCAAAGACTCTAACTGTACCAAGCCTTCTGTCCACTTTTCTCACTGCAATACTGCACCTCAACTCCGGCGAATTCCCGGCAGAGCTAACCTCCAAAACAAATGGGAACTTGTTCACATCCCATCCTCAATTCAAACCAAAACTGCTCCAATCTCAGTCGCAGCAGTATGCAGATGACACCTATGTGTGCACTCACTCAGAAACTGAGCTCCAGGCTACTATTGACTCCCATGATAAAAATGGGCCTCTCTAAACACTCAAAAAAAGGCCCCCTTCCAACTGGTTCCCACACCATAACACCTCTCCACGTCAGTTAATATCAGGAGAGAAATCCTGGAAAATACAGATCATTTTCCATATCTTGGGAGACACATCCCGAAGAAAGCAGACACACAATGAAATTCATCATCATTTACAATGCAAACAGCTCTGCCTTTGTTTGACAGAAGGGAAAAAAAGAGCATTTAAGCACAAGGATCTCAGACCCAAGACGAAGGTCAGAGTTTAGCAGATAGTAGTGATTCCCAGACTTTTGCCCAAGTCTGCAAAGCAAGTAATCTGCAGCAGGCACCTCAAAGCACTACAAAAGTACAACCAATAATCACTTTGCAAGATCCTCCACATCTAGGTGCAAGGCACATTCCAACAATGACTTGTTCCAAGCAACTTGCCCAGTGACAAGACATACACACTCAAAGCCAGCGCACATGCCTAACACCAGGTTCCAAAAGCAATTTTGTTACTCAGAAGTCAGATGCAGTCAGAGATTTCCAGGAGAACAGCAGAAGCCCTTTAAGGATGCCAAGTATCTCTGAAAAGGTTCAACATTACTACTTATTCTTGCAAGTGCCTAGCTTGTGACCAAGCAAAATAATGAGTAAAACTAAACGCATCAAGAGATATCATTGTTACAGAGTTAGTAGCTGGAAAATCTGAGATAACAAGGTTTACAGCTGGATGAACACAGCAGGTCAAGCAGCATCAGAGGAGCAGGAAAGCTGACGTTTCAGGTCTAGACCATTCTTCAGAAAAGGATCTAGACTAAAGGGTATAGAAAAGGATCATGAACTTGCAGACATTAAATGAAGGCATTAGAAGAGTGCAAAAACCTCCAAAAAAATCCATACACCTAAGCATTTAACCACCAGCTGCCCTCCATATTTAAAAATTAAAATCACAACCAAGACTCTCAAAACTCCTTTAAACTCTACCCACTCAAGAGATTTCAGTTCTTCTCTTTCTAAGATCTAGCCACCAATTCACCTCAAAAACCACACAATTACAACTACCTTGATGATTGCTCACTTTCCAGCAGAATCCCAATGTTGGGAATTGGGAAATGCCAGTCTTACTCGCAGGCTATGGCTGCTTATTTACATAACCAGGTCACTAGCAGGCAGCTTCTTATCAAATCCACTAAGCTCATTAATACCCCAGGACTTGCAAAGCCAACTGCCCAGCAGCATTGAGCCAACAACCTTCTCAATTCTCAACAGGCTGGGGGGCTTTATCTGCACCCAAAGAGCATGGAGCCAGCTAATAGCAATAGATCTGAGTGACCTGTTAAAACACTTCACCAGGGTTCCATCGCTGTTCTTAAGCAAAGCTATTTTGACATCTAAGACATTTTGTTCCCAAATGACACACACTACATTATACAGCATGGACAAAATGAATTATCTCACAGGTGTTAGTGCAAACAGATTGATCCACATGTGTGGATGTTGAAATCAAAAGTACCATATTAGGATATGATGAAAGCAGCACTTATCTAATCAAGCAGAAAGTCTAGAAAACAGGACCTGTCTGACATTTCACCACACCCTGTCTGCTGACTAGCTGTTTGCGTCCATTTCCTAAGCTATGGGCTACTTCTGGTTGGAGGTTTATACAATTTCTTCTATTTCAGATCTCTCTGCCACTTATAATTTACAAGCTAACTACATGTTTCCCCTTCAATTCTAATTAGTTTCCTTCAAAGTTCACAATTTCCCATATCTCCTAACAATCTCTTTTCCTACACAAAGCTCAGCTTGAACAGATCGTACCTAGGGCCAGACACAACATCTCCACTTCAATATCATATCCACACTTCTACCTAGTATAGTGCACAACCTCAACACTGAACACTAAACACTGCGTACAAAATGCAATATGTAACTGTGGTTTTAACAGTCACCTTTGATTCTAAATTAAAAACAAAAATTTTGTGGATGCAGGAAACCTGAAACACAGTATGCTGCAGAAAAATCACCAGGTCTGGCAGCATCTGTGGAGTTAACGTTTCAAGTCCAAAGTGACCATTCCTCAAAATCAATCACATTGGATTCAACACATTAACTCTGTTTCGCTGCAAATGTTGCCATTCTTGTTGGGATAACGCATACTTTCAAGAAAAAAAAAACAGAAACTGCTTTAAAAATGGTGATTTATTTTCACTGCTCTACTGTCTGAAATGTAATTTGACAACAAAACTACAAACTCATTGAAATCCAAACAACTGCAGATTATTGGCTTGAAACAAGTGAAACTGAGGTAAATGTCTTGAAATATCAATAAACATATATTCATTTCCATCAAGTCAATGTTGTGGTGCATTTGCTAGACACTTCAAACACATCTACATTTCCATTTCACAGCTAATGCAGAAAAACAATAATCAACAGTGAAGCAAATTGTGGTTGTTGCACAGTTTTTACAGGAATGGAAAGAATCTGGAAGGGGGTTTAACCTTTAGTCACTTCCTTGCACATCTAGGGATTAGTGAGGTGGAAGGATTCTTAAAGAAATACAAGTGTGCATGAAAGTAATGCACAGTAAAAAGATGTTCCTAAGCATTATCAGCAGCTTTTATGCCAGTAACTTTAGTTGCAAGAATGTCAATTCTAGGGTGGAACACAAACACTCCCAGTCAAATAACTGTTAATGATGGTTAATTGCCTTCAAAAGCTTTTATATTGGTTTTAGAAAATTCAGATCTAAAGGATTTAGCATCCACACTACTGGTTTTGACTTCTGCAGACTGACAACACACTTGTTAATCCTGCTTATACCTTGGAGTTTCAGATACTCCCTCCAGCACAGAAAACTAGATCTAACAATTGTAAACATTGGCAGGTGGCTCCCAAATACGAAGCTATTGGAACTTGATTTAATAGGCTAATGCATAAACAAGATTTTTGTCAATACATACACTGCGATTTATCAGATTTAAACATTCCAAAACTACTTCACAATTTTCTTAGGCATTATACCCATTCACAAAGCACCACAGGACTTCGCCACGTTAAACATCACTGCAAGTCGTTCAATTATTTTGCGGCACCAGGGAAAAAACATAGCGATGCAGTGAGCAACACTTCAGAAGTGGATCCAGTTAGTGAAAACTAGTCTCCCAAACGTTCGAGAAGATAATTTATTTTTAAAATTGATCCATCACATTGTCATTTTGTCTTAAAAGATATTTTCAATCAAACGTATGATTTCGCAAGACTGGCTTCACATTTCCGAAGATGTCGACATACGACTTACATCCTGCAGAGTTCTTGTCAAGTTGTTTACCCTAAACTACAGGAACATGTGCAACTACTGGAAAGGACTTTGTCTTAAAAAAAAGTCCAAAGCAAACGTAAGCAACGTATCTTCCCTGCTGCACATCTTTTAAAAGAAAAATCAGATGGCAATTGAGTGAGGATTGTAAAAGATTGCACTTCGTCTGAACCAGCTTCTCCCAGCCGCTCCCAAACTCCAGGAGCTGTGTGGAGTTGGGGGGAAGAGGGTGTTTGGTGGTGGGGAGGGAGGGGGGTCCCTCTTTGCCCCGGGGAAGGTGTTTGGGTTTCCGGGCTGTCTTTCTTGGAGCGAGTGGTCAGCTCTGCGAGCCCTGGCATCCACCATGGCAACCACATCCGGGCGTGAGACCCCACTGGCCCTTCCTCCTCCTCCCGCCACCCGGGCCGGGCCAGGCCAGGCTAGGGTCGGCCGCTGCTCCTCTCAGGGACAGCACGATAAGGCCCTGGTCGGCATCTCCCCCCCCCCCCCCCCGGCTGTGGTAGTTGGGAAGAGAGAGCCCCATCACTGTCCCTTCACTAGGCCGCTCCTAGTCCCCAGGTTTTCCACCCCCTCCCCATCCCCGGGCCTCTGGTGAACAATACCACCCCCCGCACACCCCTTCGGAAAGCAGCCGAACGAGCAACCTGCTTCTCCCCCCCCCACGCCCCGACCATCACTCACCCAGCGCTCCGGAGGCACCGATCAAAAGCAAAAGCAGGCAACCGAGCACCGCGCGATGAGAGGCTCCGGCTCTCGCCATGGCTGCAAAGCCGCTCCGTCCGCCCCCTAACACAGCCGCGACTTTCCAGACAGAGTAAGCCCCGCCGCCGCTACCACTACTGCGACGGCCGTATGACACAGGCCCTCCCATTGGCTGCCTCAGCGACACCTCCCCCCACATACTGCACGCCATCATAAGACGGGCCGGGTGAGTGGCTCCTGGCCTGCCCCCGTGCGACGTGGATCGTCATTGGCCGAGTCTCTCCCAATCGCAACGTGCTCCCTCGCGCCCGCCTGCCGACAGGCTGTCCGTCTGGATGCTCTCCTATTGGAGGAGCCGCGGGAGTGCGCCTTTTCATTGGATGACTGCCGGAAAGACCCGAAGGGTTCCTTTTGATTGGTTACTGCCGCGCATCCTGCGATGAAACTTGCTGTTAGGTTATCGATTCGGCTCCGAACCTCATTCATTGGTCGCCGTCAGTGCATTTAGGAACAGAATGAGAAGTAGCCTGTGATAGGTAGATCGGTCACAATTGCCCTGGCCTCTGTGATAGGCGTTTTTCAATTGGCCAACCCCCGGTCCCCACCTCCTTTTGTCTGCAATGTCATTCTGAAGGAGCCAATGGAATATATCCAGCCCTGGTTTCTCTATCCTCCCATCCTCAACTCCTTTTGCCTTGTGCCAATATTCCTTTTGTCCCTTCCTTCCCTCACAACTTGCTCTAAACCTCATTACAAATGTTTTCCAACTTCTTCCCAGTTCTCAGGATTCGAACCAAAACCAAACACAGCGGGTGCTGAAATCAGAGCATCCTGAGAACAGGGTGTTGAGAAAGGAAAGTGGGAGGGTAGTACTATCAAGGTAAAATTTGTATTGTTGGAGATACATGTCCCAGAGGGGCCAAGGACCAAATCTACCTGACTGGAACGAAGGAAGAAAACAAAATGTATAATTTAGTTTCCTCTCACCAAACCATCAACTGGATGGAGGTATGTAGAGGAACAAATTTGCAACTAAATTACAGCAATGTGCAACAAATGATAGAGTACTACCTTTTAAAAAAACTGTTGAGGAAAGGCTGATCTCTCTCCTGTTTCTGAAATACACTTGTCGAGCAGCCAGTGTGAAATGGGACAGTCGTTTTGAAGAGAAACTGGAAGACGTTTCAATACTAATACAATCAAATACATACTGTTCACTGATAATGGGAACTGCAGATGCTGGAGAATCCAAGATAATAAAGTGTGAAGCTGGATGAACACAGCAGGCGAAGCAGCATCTCAGGAGCACAAAAGCTGACGTTTCGGGCCTAGACCCTTCACCAGAGAGGGGGATGGGGAGAGGGAACTGGAATAAATAGGGAGAGAGGGGGAGGCGGACCAAAGATGGAGAGAAAAGAAGATAGGTGGAGAGGAGAGTATTGGTGGGGAGGTAGGGAGGGGATAGGTCAGTCCAGGGAAGACAAACAGATCAAGGAGGGGGGCTGAGGTTAGTAGGTAGGAAATGGAGGTGCGGCTTGAGGTGGGAGTAGGGGTAGGTGAGAGAAAGAACAGGTTAGGGAGGCAGAGACAGGCTGGGCTGGTTTTGGGATGCAGTGGGGGGGAGGGGAGATTTTGAAGCTGGTGAAGTTCACATTGATACCATTGGGCTGCAGGGTTCCCAAGCGGAATATGAGTTGCTGTTCCTGCAACCTTTGGGTGACATCATTGTGGCACTGCAGGAGGCCCATGATGGACATGTCACCTAAAGAATGGGAGTGGGAGCTAAAATGGTTCGCGACTGGGAGGTGCAGTTGCTTATTGCGAACCGAGCGGAGGTGTTCTGCAATTGAACTGTTCGAGCTCCTCTGGGAGCAAGAGGCGGCGCCAATACAGTTCATCTGCTTCACCAACACCTTCCACCCCAACCTCAAGTTCACCTGGACCATCTCCAGCACATCCCTCACCTTCCTGGACTTCTCAGTCTCCATCTCAGGTAACCAGCTTGTAACTGATGTCCATTTCAAGCCCACCGACTCCCACAGCTACCTAGAATACACCTCCTCAAAACCAGCCCAGCTCATTCCCTCCCCCGACTGAATCCCAAAACCAGCCCAGCCTGTCTCCGCCTCCCTAACCTGTTCTTCCATATGCGTGGAAAGTTCTTTACACAGAGGGTGGTGGGTGCCTGAATGCGTTGCCAGCGGAGGTGGTAGACGCAGACACGTTAGCGTCTTTTAAGATATATTTGGACAGGTACATGGATGGGCAGGGAGCAAATGGACACAGACCCTTAGAAAGTAGATGATAGGCTTAGACAGAGGATCTTGATCGGCACAGGCTTGGAGGGCCGAAGGGCCTGTTCCTGTGCTGTACGTTTCTTTCTTTCTTTCTTTCTTTTCTCTCACCGATGCCTTCCTCCCACCTCAAGCCGCACCTCCATTTCCTACCTACTAACCTCATCCCACCTCCTTGACCTGTCCATCTTCCCTGGACTGACCTATCCCCTCCCTACCTCCCCACCTATACTCTCCTCTCCACCTATCTTCTTTTCTCTCCATCTTCGGTCCACCTCCCGCCTCTCTCCCTATTTATTTCAGAACCCTCTCCCCATCCCCCTCTCTGATGAAGGGTCTAGGCTCGAAACATCAGCTTTTGTGCTCCTGAGATGCTGCTTGGCCTGCTGTGTTCATCCAGCTTCACACTTTGTTATCTTGGATTCTCCAGCATCTGCAGTTCCCATTATCACAGAGCAATAAGCTAGGTGGTTTTTACTCAACAGGTTTTTTTTGTTTCTCCACTGAGAACTAAATAATATCTAAGCAAAATCTTAATCAAAATAATTACTTGGAGGAGAACCAACTTCAATGGGGTGAGGATGAATCTGACCCAGATAAGTTACCAGGTACAAGCCTGATCACCAGTTGAGGATACAACTGTGCAGTGGACACCACATGCTCCTTTTTCAGAGACACTTGAGTGCAGACACAACTACAGACAAGAGGTAGACATTCAGACCTAACAACCCCTTTCACAGCTCACTGCCTCACCCTCTTCATTGTCACATTGGCCATTCCCAGGACCAGACCCAGAGGAAGTCCTCCAACTTCCTCAGTCAGCTGAGTGACAAAAGTGCAGCAATGTGGGCTGAACGCAAGCTCAGTTGATGCGCAGCCTGAGGGAATGAAGAAAGGACTGTACACATCCTCGCAGACCCCGTGTAAACAGGGAACAGGACTCTTCAAGGTCACAGAAACCATACTCAATCTGTGACCTCCCTCAATCTTGAATTGTATAGGACTGCTGCATACAATATCTTCAAACTACATCGTGGATGATAAAGGGAAGAACTCCCAGCAGAATCAAAGAACAAAGAAACCTACAGCACAGGAACAGGCCCTTCGGCCCTCTAAGCCTGCACCGATCAAGATCCTCTGTCTAAACCTGTCATCTATTTTCTAAGTGTCTGTATCCCTTTGCTCCCCACCCATCCATGTACCTGTCCAGATACATCTTAAAAGACACTATTGTGTCTGCGTCTACCACCTCCGGTGGCAACACATTCCAGGCACCCACCACCCTCTGTGTAAAGAACTTTCCACGCATATCACCCTTAAACTTTCCTCCTCTCACTTTGAACTCATGACCCGATCATCTTTAGCTTTCAGACGGAGATCACACCACAGTGTGCCCAGTGTTTGGCTCGGGCAGTTTATTTTTATATTTTTAAGTGCAATCAATTATACTAAATTAAACCCTATAAGTGCACTAAGTAATCAATTAAACTGCATGTTTTATCAATATAATTAACATACCATTAAGACTGAGGTCCCTGAACTGGGAAAAAGCGCAACGCCTGTGGCTTTAAAAGTTGCTGCAGCATTAAACCTCTCCAACATTAGCACATTCCAGGCTCCACAGGGGACAGATGTGGCATCTCACAGGCAGCAGCTCATCACTGCATCAAAGAGTTGATAAATGCAGTTTTTAAAAAGGCCAGAGAGCCAGACCATATAATCCATTGGTTTTGGGACAATTGTGGGCTTCCCACAGATTCTGGGGATTGCTGACTGCATGCATGTGGTGATCAGTTTTCTCTGGGACCAGCCTGCACAGTTTCTCAACAGAAAAGGGAAGGGGTATGCAATCATCTGAAACATATCTTCCACATGTTGTGCTCAGTTTCCGTGGAATTCTCATCATTCATATGTCCCTTGTTACTCCCAGGTGCCAGAGCTATTCAAGATCCCTGAAACATGGGTAACAGGGTCTTAGTGATTTTAAAAGTTTTAGCAAACTTCTGGCTTACTTTGTCGCATTATATTTCCTTCTCTTTCACCCTCCATGGTTAACCATGATTGTCTATGTCCCTTCTTAGAATCCTTCTTCCTCACTAAAATATATCTTTGCTGTGAGCCATGAGCTATTTTCTGAGACATCTGTCACTATTCCTCAACCATCTTGGCTAAACCAGTTTCTCAGTCCACTACAGTCAACCTTGCCCTCATTCCTTTATTAGTACCCTCACTTAGGCTTAGCTCAGTTGTTCTAACCTAATTTCCTAATGTTTTGGAGTAGATTTATAGCTCGGTTTGTGGATGCTGTAGTTGGTTGGCTCACCGAGCTGGTTTGTTGTTCTGCAGATGTTTCGTTACCATGCTGGGTAACACGCTCAGTGCAGCCTCCGATGAAGTACCATTGTGTTTTCCTGCCTGGTTTTTAAACTCTGGAGTCCATTGAATTGGATGACCTCACTTCCGGTTTCCCTTCACAGAGAATGTATATGGGGTCTAGCTCTATGTGTTTATTGATGGCTTTCTTAATAGAGAACCAGGCTTCTAGGGAATCCCGTGCTTGCCTCTGCTTCGGCTGTCTCAGGATCCTGGTGTTGTCCCAGCCGAATTGGTGGTTTTCCTTATCCATGTGGTGCAGCAACCGCCTTAACACACACAAATGAAGTTGCGTGACAGCATTATTTGGACGGGCAACAACACATTTCAGCAGCACAGAACTACACCAAGAAGAAGAAGAATACCGCTTCCAGGTAATCAGATACAATGGATACCTGAAAAACTGGGCCAGAAGATGCCTATTACACGAACGACATCAGGAACATACCTCACACCCCGACACACTCACCAAGCTACCTTACATCAGGAACACATTGGAACGAACCACAAGACTCCTACAACCACTGGGCATCAGAGTGGCAAACCCACATCAACCCTACACCAACTGCTCACCCGAACCAAAGACCCACTTCCCACGATGGACAGGACCAATGTCATAGACAAGATCCCCTGCAGAGACTATGACAAACATTACATCGGACAAACAGGAAGGAAATTAACCACAAAGGTGCACAAACATCAACTGGCAACAAAAAGACGTGACCAATACTCACTCATCGCCATCCGCATGGATAAGGAAAATCACCAAGTTGACTAGGACAACACCAGGATCCTGGGACAGACAAAACAGAGAGAAACATGGGAATTCTTAGAAGCCTGCTTCTCCACTTAGAAAGCCATCAATAAACACATACAGCTAGACCCCATATACAATCCATTGTGTAGGGAAACTGGAAGTGGGGTAATCCAGCTCAACGGACTCCAGAGTTTAAACACAGGCAGAAAAACACACCAGCGCTTCATTGGGAGCTACACTGATGATGTTACCCATCATGGTAACGAAACGTCTGCAGAACAACAAGCCAACTCGGTCAGCCAACCAACCACAACTAAGTTCCTAAGTTCTCAAAATGAATGCTAAGTTCCACCATGTTACAATGGCTGTTTTATAGTGGATCTTTTGATCTGACATAAGTTATTAAACCTGGCTCAATACACATCACTGGATACAGAACAGCCTGATCCCTGGCAGGATCTACAACATATTGCTCTAGGAAACAGTCCTGAATGTCTGTTCCTCGTGGTTTTGTGTCTGCCATTTGACTATTCCAATTTACATGAAGATTAAAGTCCCCCATGATTAATGTACTGCCTTTTCCACGTGCCTTTATTATTTTCTGATTTATTTCCCATCCCAATGTATAGCTACTCCCAGGGGGCCTTTAGACAACAGCTACCAATGTCTTCCTTACCATTTTTTCTTTGACTTCATGTGGATTCTACATTTTCTGACCTGAGGTTATTTCTTGTTATTGTACTTGTTCTATCCTGAAGCAACAAAGCTATCCTAGCGCCCTTTCCTTCTTGCCTGGCCTATTGAAATGTCACATGTCCCTGAATACATAGTTCCTAGCTTCAAGTGGAAATGGCAGTAGAATAATTGCTGAGAGGGAACAGCAGAGTGTGCTGCATGGAGGAGGCATTAGAAATCTAGTAATTTGTTGAAGGATGTATTGCCGATCTGCTGTCCCTTTGAACAGTAGTTTTTTCATCTATTAGGACAGCACTTTGAGGCCCATGTGGCAGCAAGGTACAGTGCGTGACTTCAGTCTGAGCTTCCGTAGCTGCACCCATGTTGATTGGCTTCTATTTGTGCAGCAATGAAAGCATTGACATTTTCTGCCAGATGCCTCATCATGGCCAGTGTACAAGCAAATTAATGAAATTGACAACCACTTCCACATTGGAAAGGGGACAGGCTACACAAAATGCCCAAACCCCTGCACTAAGATGGTGCTCATCCCCTCTATTCCTCCTCAACAGTGGCCACTAGCAGGACCTGTCAGTCCACCTTCATGCCGATCCATCTGCCTTCTTCCGTAGTCTTCATTCAGGCTCTCTGCAGAAATCACAAACGACTTTGCCATCGGCTGTGGGACACTTCGACCCAGAGACTCATCGTAGGTGGGTCCCGCCTCTATGCTATCCTCTAAATCATGAACAATATCAATACCTGAGGTGTGTGTCACAGTGAGTGACAAAACCTTTACTCCAGACAGGGTAGTACAGGAAACATGTTCCCGACGGTGGGGTAGCCATGAACTAGGGGTCACAGTGTGAGGATATTTGGTGTGTTGTTGAGGGCAATACAGTTGATGCAATTTATATGGATTTCAGCAAGGCCTTTAACAAGGTCCCTCATGACAATGAAGGAGAAGAAGTTGGGATCTTGGCAAGTTGAATCTCCCAAGTGGAGACACATTCTCACTTTCAAAATTTCCTAGTTTCCTGGTGTATTTATCTGTGATAGCTACTAATTTGGGGTGAGGAAACACTGTATCAGCTTTCACCATCTGTCCCTATGCTCTCTTTATCAATGATACAAGGAAGTGGATAGGTTCCTTGGGAAAATCATATTGTTCATTAAAAATGAGCTCTGCAACCCGTAGTTGTTTTAAAATTATGTTCACCCATGTTCTGGTCGTGTATTCCAATCTGCTCACCATGTATTAATATGTATCTATGTGACCTAGGACTCTAAATGGCAATCAGTTAAAATGATATCTCTCAAAAGATTCAGAGATAATGGGAACTGCAGATGCTGGAGATTCCAAGATAATAAAATGTGAGGCTGGATGAACACAGCAGGCCAAGCAGCATCTCAGGAGCACAAAAGCTGACGTTTCGGGCCTAGACCCTTCTAGGGTCTAGGCCCGAAACGTCAGCTTTTGTGCTCCTGAGATGCTGCTTGGCCTGCTGTGTTCATCCAGCCTCACATTTTATTATCTCTCAAAAGATTGATAGATATGGTGAGCATTCTTGATCATTCATCCAATGAGGCTGCCAGAGCCCACTGTTTCTATCAGGCTTGGCAAACATTCTACTGTTGGACAATTTGGATAGTCTCTCCACAACAGTAAACATTGGGTAGAGTTCCTCAGCCACTGCTTTATTGATTGTGTGTGGTCAATGCATATTCTAATGGATCATTGGGTTTGTGTACAGTAACTGAGCCTAAATACCACTCTGTTTGTCACTCGTGAATTGGCACACATCTTAGTAATTTCTTTTGGTTGTTTTTGAGCTTGATTCTTTTGAGGGCATGAAATTTTTCAGGGTTTGTAGAGACATAACATTTTGAAACTTTTCTTAGTGTGATGGTATGCCCTGCGCTAAGTTTACGCAATTCTATGAAAAGGTTAGGGTATTTCTTCTCAAAAGCCCTTTTACCAACAAACAGTGGTCCACTTTAATACAGTTGTTGAGCTCCTAATGTTGTTGGTTAGTGTATTCCATAGAGTTTGGTTCAACCCCATGTAGCTCAATTTTCCTGTCCAGGTTCCATACCACATCTCACATTGTAACTCCACCAGATCGTCATATGACCACACAATGAAAACTTTAGCAGCCCCAAGACAGGTGAGTTCATGAACATGGCAAAAAACAAATGGTGACAACTCGATGTGAGGAGAAATTTATATATCGCTCTTTAAGTTCATTGGGATCTCTGTAGATCTGTTGAAAAGTCTATACAGCAAAGCAGAGAAATTGCTTAGAAAATATCATAGAACTGAATTGAAAGTTCTTTGCACAGTATTATGATTCCAGCTGATGGTAATTGTAGTGATTTGGATGGAGGTCAACCAGGTGGATCTCATTGGTTATGAATTCCCTGATTGGTGTTGTTAACCTGGGCCAAGCAGAGAGCCCTGGTTGACAGACATAAACAGGAGTCTCAGGGGTTTTCCTCATTCTAGGGACTGGTTCTGAGTTAGGTAGTCAGTTTCCAAGTACCATACATATGTAAACAAAAGGTGACTTGCCTACATGGAGTTATTCCAGTGGTAACAATAGAAAACAATATGCTCTTAAAGAAAATTTGCGGCAACAGCTGTCTTCGAGTTGGGGTAAGCATTTCTGGCATTATGCCTTCTTTTGGGAAGCTTGACTTGTTTGATCCTGTTGTTGAATACTGGGCCCAGTCTGTGGAAAGAATGCATTTTTGTTTCTGTGCAAATGACATTTGGGGCAGATGAAAAGCAATGAATAATTCTTCTGACTGTTTGCAGACCTGCAGCATTTTTGGCTATCAAGCAGCAGATGCTGAAACTTGTCAAGAGTTGACAGCTTTAATTGAGGAATAGCATGACCCCAAGCCTCCCCTAATTCTGAGATGCTATTGGCTTTATTCGACAGCTCAAGAACCAGGAGAATACATGTTGGGATTTTTGATGATGTTAAGGTGATTGGCAGAGGCATGTGATTTTGGGTTAAATCCTGAGTGAGATTGTTTAGTATGTGGGGTTAATGATGTAACTCTGCAAAAGTGTCCAATAGCTGAAGCCCAACTGGACTTCAAGCAGGCACTACAGCTGACTTTTTAATTGAAAATGTGCATGGAGCATGTGATATTTGGAGTATCCTGTTGAAAGTTGACACCCTCACCTGTCTGACTGAACTTGGGGAACACCACTTAAGTGTAGGTAGTCGTATAGCCTTACACATACCATACCTTGAGCAGAGATACCCTAGGGTAGTCCACAGCAAAACCTCAAAACAAAGCTGAGCCTTGGCCAAATGGCTAAAATGTTCTTCTGGCTCTGGGCTGGCAGGTTATTGTAGTTGCTGTAGATATGCAGACTTTGTGGGGATTTTAAGCAAATTATATACTGCTTATTGCCCCTGGATAAATACACAGTCCCTTTCACAGGACTCGTATATAAAATTTTGCAGTGTCACCCAGGGATTTCCAAGGTGAAGATGTTGGTGAGAAATTGTCTGGTGGTCAGGACTGGATGCCAACATTGCTGAATTGGTGGGGCAGCATCCAGAGATCCAACAAGGACAAAAAATACTGCAGGCAGTGCCCACATATTTGTGGGAATGGCTGGGTAAAGCTTGGACTTCGTTACACTGCTCCTTTCATGGGTTCAATGTTCTTGATCATTGTGAATGTCCATTCAAAGTCATTGGACATGCATAAAGCTCAGTCGGCAAATTTAGGAATGATGAATGAAAAGCCACAAGCATTGTTTGCAATAAGTAGGTTCCCAGAACTATTGGACATAGACTGTGGGACATCATTTACCTGCAGGGATTTTGTTTGTCCTAAAGTCAAACAGCATTCAGCACATTCAGACAGCTCCACACCATCCATCATCCAATGGTCTGGATGAAAGAGCAGTCCAAATTTTGAAGGCTTAAAGAAACAGCCAACGACTTCACTTGATACCAAACTGCCCTGGTCCCTGTTTGATTATAGGACCATTTCTCATGCAACTACAGGGATAGCTCCAGCAGAGTTGCTGATGGGGAGAAGACTCCACACCATGTTAAACCTGATTCCTGGACCTAGACAGGAGGGTGAAGCAGCAGCAGGAATGCTAATGCCAGCCACATGCTTCCTCTAAGCAAGAGAGTTTACCCTGGGGGACGAACTTTAGCACCAGAACCATGGGCAGGGCCTGGCATGGGTACAAGGCAAGGTCAGGTCCCACAAGAGTTTGGATAGGTGAGGCGGTCCTGAAAAAAAAATTGTGGATGACCTGGAAGTTGCTACTGTGCAAAAAAAGGCAGGGACAAAACATGGCTGCTCCCTCCAGAACAGCCAGAAACCTGACAGTTACCATGGGTTCTCCCCCTCCATCTAGCATCAAGAGTCTGCGATGGATGTAGCCTCAATACCATTACTGCTGCAAGGAGAGGAGGAAACTCTGCGGGCACAAGAGACGAGCTGCAGTCCAGTATGCACCACCCATGATCGAGTCCAAGTCAGAGGAATGAGACCTGGGCCGAAAATGTCACAGGAGAAGTTACCAGAGAAAGAACAGGCCTATATCCCCAGACTTTGAGGGGAAGGGATGTAGTGATTGGAATCAGAGCAGATAGATCTCATTGACTATGAGATCTTTGATTGGAGTTGTTAACCTGGGCTTATTGGGCAGCCCTGGCTGACGGACATAAGCAGGAGATTCAGAAGGTCTCCTCTGTCCATGAACTAGCTTTGATCTCACTGCCCATGAACTGTGCAGATGCGAATAAAGGGTGTTTTGGCGATGGGAGAGCAGCCTCTGTGCAGTTATTTTAGTACATATCCCTTTGTTCTATCCATCAACTTTACAAGGAAATGTGCTGTCATTCAAGACTGAGGTATGCAATGAGAAGTTCACTCTCTCTCACAGTGTAACGACCTGCTGAGCGAAGCTGCGCAAAGCACAACACAGCATTTATTTTGTTGGTGCATAATTTATTATCTCACTTGCAAGTTTAAAAATGGCAATCTTTGCACCAACCAACAAATTCAGCTGGAGGAATGCACTATTTCTATTCATACAAGTGGACTTCGTTAGTGTAAATACTATATTTTGTGTTAAGTGATAAATACTCTTTTTTAGTTTTAAATTAAAATGATTCACACTATGTGTGGATCAAATAATAAAGTAATGCAGATGTTAACAAACTGAAATATAAATATCACAGGTAATATCTGGGAGAGAAACAGCATTAATGTTTCAGATCCATGATCTGCACTAGATCTCTCAGCACAGATGCTGCCAGATCTGATGCGCAATTCCAAAACTTGTTTTAATGGGTTCAAACATAGATTTTTAGAGGGCTGACAAAGAGGCTATCAGATTTCTCATGAGCTTTTAATTCCCATTCAGCACAATCCCTGACAGCATCTGCCTAAGATCTGGCTTGTCATTGTGGTTCATATGAATTTAGGAAAAGTTAAGGTATGTAGAAACCATACAACTTGCTGAGCCAAAAGAATTGATGTTAGGGCAATTCAAACTAATAATGTAAAAATGACCATTTATTGCAACCGCTGGGCTTTGCACTTGGGGAGTTGCATCTTGTGTAGTTTGTTTGATCTGAAAATGAATCTAACCATCTATGTCTCTGCTTAATTGATTACTTGCAGTGCCTGTCTTGTTGCTTCTTGTTGGCTCTGGAAGGTATCACATTATATCCATACTGCATTGCCTTCCTTCAAAGGGAATGCAGCTCTCGATCATTGCCTGTACTTCACTTCCAAATGAAATAACATCATTGTGCAGCACTTTGGAGCAGATTGAAATGGTTTGGAAAAGACATCTTAAAGTGGCTTGTGGTCAGACTCTAATTTAAATATCTTTCCCTAATCAGGTTCAGGTTGAAATGCTCAGAAGCAAAGAAACTAGCCAAACATTCATTCCTGAAGAAGGGCCCCGACCCAAAACGTCAGCTTTCCAGCTCCTCTGCTGCCTGTCCTGCTGTGTTCCCCCAGCTCCACACTGTTATCTCAGATTCCAGCATCAGCAGTTCTTACTAACTCTTTCTCAATCTCGGTGTAACATCATCCAGTTGCATTAACAGACTGGATACAAGTACATTTGGTTGTCCTTGTTGCATAAATATTGCATCAAGTCCCCATTCCCTGGCATTGCAATGCAGAGTGACATGACTAATATCATAGTAACTCATAACACACTCAGCTGTTGGCTATGGAAGCCAGCAGCACCAGCTCCTCTACCCTAGAAGTCAGCATCAGCTCACCCATCCCGTTTGTATCACCGCTCCTGCAATTTGGGGTCTCTCATTTGAAGTTGCTCGTTGGCTGATGAAAGGGCCTGACGTCAGGATGGGAATCTCTCTGCTGTTGCTGCAGAACCACCTCCCAAAGCCCTACACTTAAAACCTCACTCTGCTTCCCCACTTCTCAACATCACACCCCTGTCTCTGAATCCTCAGTTTCAATGCCTTTTGTGGGTTAATATTGGCATCAGTCACTGCCTCATCACTAATTGGCCAGTTGTCCAGGATCTCGGTCTCTGGGGCCCTTGATCCCAGACAGAAATCCTGTCCCTGTCCTGTTAAATGTTTGACCGGAACAAGATACATTCGAAGAGGTAATGAGGCTGGCTTCTTGAAGGAGGTCCAGTCTGCAGTTGAGATCTGCAGCAGCTCCAAAGAATTCTGTCCATTGATTCTGTTGTGCACAAGAGTTTACCGATAACCAAATAAAGGAACAGCACAAAAGAATAGGAAATTGCCACTGACATTGACAGATTAATGCTGTGTGCCAATAGGTGGCAGACACAGATCAGTGTAGAGTATATGCAGTGCAATGCAGTTTGGGCACTGTACACTAAATGGTTAGTGTGGAGAAAAAACTCAGAGGGAAGATGTGGTGATTTTGTCTTAAGAACATTGATTAGGTCATAGTTACCAATTGTGGGCAATCTGCGTGTGCCATTTCAGAAATGAGATTAAAGCCATTGATAGCACATCATGTAGATGTATAAAGATGTGGGATTCAAACATTATGGTTATGAGGAGGCACATATGATATTGGAATTATTTCCATTGGTGTGGGAGGAGATTTAATAAAGGCTTTTATTATTTTATCCTGCTATTGATAAATGAAGAAAACCTGTTTTTAAGTAGCATATTTCACAACCACTAGACATTTTCAAATAATTTACAGCCGTTGTGTTATGGTTTTCCTTGTTCATTCACAGATATGGGCCTTCTAAGTCAGCATTTGATATCCATTCTTAATGCTCAAAGCTAGTGGTGAGCTGTATTGTTGAATTGCTACAGACCCTGTGCTGTAAGTACAGCCACAGTGCTGTTAGGAAGGGAGTTCCAAGATTTTCACCCAGCAACAATGAAGACGTGGTGTCATATTTCCAAGTCAGGATAATGTGTGGCTCAGAAGGGAATCTTGCAGGTGGTGACGTTCCCATGCATCTGCTATCCCATTCAAGGAGGTCACAGTTTGGAAGGTGTTGTCTTAGGTACCTCAGCGAGTAGAGCGGGTGTGCACTTCGTAGATGGTGGACACCGCAGTCCTTAAGCAGGGGTGGTTCTGGCTGTGAATAAGATTGAGTTCTTGTCACTCACATGAAAGGAAATGTAAAGATCAAGGCCACAAAT
The DNA here is from genome assembly GCF_030684315.1 of Stegostoma tigrinum. Classification (NCBI taxonomy): domain Eukaryota; kingdom Metazoa; phylum Chordata; class Chondrichthyes; order Orectolobiformes; family Stegostomatidae; genus Stegostoma; species Stegostoma tigrinum. The sequence goes on from NC_081358.1 coordinate 11,723,023, forward strand.
ATATTGCTGATAGCAAAATGCAGAAGAGGAAACCATTCATGGCATAGAGAATTTTTTTAGTATGTATTATTCATTCTTGGAGTATGGGTATTGCTTGTTGGGCCAGCATTTAATGCCTTTCCCAAATGCCCTGGAAATGTTGTTGATTGCAGTGGGTTATAGAAGGCAGATCAATGTGGTGTAGGTTGACCTACAGTACCATTAGGAAGGAAGTTCCCAGTGAGCATGTAAGAACAGCAATTGTTCCAAGTCAGGATGGTGAATGGCTTGAAGCACTATTTTACAGAAGGTGACATTCCCATGTATTTGGTGAACATGACCTTCTAGATCACAGGTTGGAAGGTGCTTTCTGAGGACTGTTGCTGAGTAGTTACAGAGCATCTTGTGGATAGTACACATTGCTGTCATAGGGTTACAAAGAAGAGCTAAATTAGACTCCACATTAACTCAAATTTCTCTCTCCAAAGATGTTGATAAGCTGCTGAGTTACTCCAGCAATTTTTGTTTTATTACTACTGCCGCTGTGCATCAGTGAATGTTGAAGGTATTAGATGGGGTGCCAATCAAACAAACGAGTTAATCTTGGGAGGTATTGAACTAGCATGTTTGTTGGAGCTGCACTCATCCAGGTAAGGGGGAACATTTTCTAGCTTCTGCCTTGTAAATGGCAGACAGGTGCTGGGGATGCAGGAGAAGAAATACTGGCTTTTCAAAACATAATTTCTCTCTCCAAAGATGCTGTCATTCTTGCTGAATTTCTACACGTTGTAAATTTATTTTAATGGCTTGTCTGGTTCAGTTTCTGGTCAGTGGTAAGCCCAGATGTTGAAAGTGGAATATTCAGTACTTAGCCCGTCTTGTTGACTTATTAAGTCTGGATCTAGCTCATTATTCATTTCAGCATGACACCGCACTTATTCATATTAACCAGATATTGTTGAATTCCCAATGAAATTAGAAATCATGACAGATTGACATCATCAGTGATGCTAATGCCATTGCAGGGCAAGAAACAAATGTTGTATCCTCTCTTCAAGATGGTCATTGCCTGGTACTTTGTGCCACAAATGTTACTTGCCACTTGGCAGATCAAACCTGAATATTGTCCAGACCTTGTTGTAATTGGACATGGAAATGAATGGTGCTGAACGTTGTATAGTCATCAGCAAACACCTGTACTTCTGACTTTATGATGGATGGAAGATCACTGATAAAGCAGCTGAAGAAGGTATGGCATTGGGCATTACTCTGAGGAACATGAGCCTCTTGGGGTTCAGTGATAGTGTCCCTACTATCGTTCACTGCTTATGTCCAGTAGCTGAAGTGACTGACCTCCAGCAACCACATTACCAGCACCAATACCTTTTTGTACTAGGTATGATTCCAATCAGTGAAGAGATTTCCTCTGATTCCCACTAACTCCACTAGCTCCTTGATGCAATGATATCATGACCTTCACTTCCTTTTAACAGCTCTTTTGTTCACGTCCTGTCCAACTTATCCTCGTTGGACAGCCTGTACATTCCAGATATCAGATTTAGATGTTTATTGTCATGCATACTCGTACAGGATTACAGTGAAAAGTGACTAATATCACCACACAATGGCACCAGCGTGGGTATCTAGGTACAAAAAGACTTGCCACTCTAACAGAAATGAAAGTTGAAAAGTTAATCAGTACTCTGTAGAACAGAAGGAAAATAAAGAAATAAGGTAACTATTATCATTAAAGATCTTCATAGCTTAAACTGGGAAAGTAAAGGAACATGTTAAAAGTTCAACAGGCTTTGAGTTTGCCACTTACCTCGCTCTGCTGTCTGTTCTCGATACCGCCACCACAGATACTATTACTGCTGAAACTATTGCCTCTCCGATCTCCTCCAGCAACTTGGGAGCATGCCCAGGCAGTTTCCACTCGCATGCTGAACTGAGACACTGCCACAAGCCACCCAGACAGCAGGTGGGACCCACCACAAACTATTGAGAGATCAAGCTGGGACCTGCCATGAGAATTGATCTAGTAAACCTCCTCTGAACCACCCTCAATCCATTTAAATAAGAACAAAACTACATACAGTTTGAGATGTGGTCTCATTGATGTCCTGGTGTAAGTGAATCATTATATCCTGACTGTATGTACAAATCTTTTTGTAATAAAGGATAACATCCTGTTAACCGTTTTTTTTTAGTTATGTGTATGTTTTTGAGCCTCATGCCCCAGCACATTAAAACTCTCCGTATCATGTAATTCTGCATTTTAATATTCTTTTTTAATTACTTCTGCCAAAGTGAAGAACTTCACATTTTTCCACATTACATTCCATTTGCAATAGTTTTACCCGCTAACTCAACCTATCTACATCCAACTGCAAAGGCTGAGATAGATAACTTCTTGATCAGTTGGGAAATCAAGGTTTGAGAAAACATAGGAAAGTGGACATGAGAAATATTGGATCATCCATGATTCTATTGAATTGGGCAGGTTTGAGTGGCTGAACAGCCTATTGCTGTTCCTACTTCTTACAGCCTTAAGGTCTTATACACTCTTTTCCACTGTACAACCAATTTTCTATCCATTGCAAACATGTTACCCCCACACTGAGTTTTTATTTTCCACCATAACCTATGATGTGCCACCTTATCAAATGCTTTCTAGACATTCAATTGTAGTATGTCTACAAGCTCTCTTTAATCCAGAGAACATAGTTCTTTCAGAGAACTCCAGTAAAATGTTTAAACATTAACTCCCTTTGATGAAACCGTGCTGAACATGTTTCCCAAATAACATGAGTTTTTTCCAAGCGTGCACCAATAACCTCTTTTATAATAAGACTTAACACCTATTCTAAGACAGGCGGGAAGCTAACTGGCCTATAGTTTCCTGTTATCTGACTTCCTGCCTTCTTGAAGAAAGGAGCTATAGTTGTTACTTTCCAGCTCGACAGAACCTTTCCTGAATCAAAGAAATTTAGGAAAGGTAATAACAAACCATCCATGGAGTTCATTATCCACTTCTTTTAAGCCTTTAAACAAAGTCCACTAGACCCAAAAATTAATTAGCCTACAGCTCTATCAGTTTGCTTAATACAGCTTCCTTGGTGCTTGTCATTTCATCAACCCCTCTCTACCTTCCACTTACTGGCTTACAGCTACCATTGCAATGTTTTTTTTTGAATCTTCTATAATGGGGAAAATAGAACATTTGCTCATTTCATCCATCACTTCCATATCATCTATTAACTCCCTATTCTCAATCTCTAAAGGAACTAAACTCACTTTACTTATTCTCTTCCTTAAAAGGAAAAGAGTATCTGCTGATACTCCCCGAACGCTGAGTACACCTGTACAAAACATGAATATGCAGTATAGCTAACAATGATGTCATTCCACCCAGTTCATTCGTGTTTATTGCACTTATCTGGATGTTGCCTTTTTTTTTTCAAGAAACTGATGGAATGTTTCTCAAAGTGTCCAAACCCACAACTTACCAAATACACAAAATGTACCTTTCGGGGGTGTCATGAAGTACAAATCAGCACAATGTGACAAGTCGTGATCGCCTTCTGTGCTGTATCCATAAACTCTTCCAAGACTAAGGACCTTGGAGCAGAGGAGGTTCAGAGGTGACCACAGAGAGGTTTACAAAAACATAAGGGGCATGGATAAGAAGAATAGCAGAAGTCTTTTTCCTAGGGCAGGAGAGTTTGAAACCAGACGGCATATTTTTAAAGTGAGAGGAGAAAGATTTCAAAGGGTGCTGAGGACCAACTTGTTCACACAGAGGGTGGCTCATTTGTGGAATGAACTGCCACAACAAGTGGTGGATACGGGTACAGGTACAGCATTCAAAAGACATTTGGGCAATTTTACGAATAGGAAAGGTTCAGAGGGATATGGGCCAAGTACAGGCAAGTGGGACTAGTTTAATTTGGGAACATTCGTCAGCTCAGCACAAATGAGTTGGACTGAAGGGGCTGTTTCTGGGATGTTTGACTCTATGGCTCTGTGACCTGAGCTTGTTAGGGATTTGGTTCAGAGGGGCTGAAGTATGTGTTAAATACTGGAAGGATTAAATTTCCATGGTCAATCAAAAACTGAACATGCAGGAGCAATGTTCCATGACCAATGTAGGTACAAAGCTGGTTATCAGGTATGAAGTAGTCTTGGTGCTGCTGTATCTGGCACAGTTGTGAGGAATGGAAATTGTGCCATGGAAATCACTTGAGCCAACTTCCACTTCATCTGGAGGACACAAGGGACCAAAATAGAGAGACACAATATAAAGGCTTCTGTATCCAAATTAGCCCTCATCCAGATGTCCAACTTTGTGTGCAACTGCATCATGCCTTGCAGACCCTCTGAATGTCACCATCATATGTGACTACATGGTGACATTTCTATCACTCTCCAGCGTTCTGAAGAACATATCTGACTACAGTGCCACAGAGAATGCCAAGTAGTTGGAACATACCATACCACCTGCTCCTTGTGGAGACGTTAATGCTGATGTCAATCAGGCTGTGGTCAGCACATAACATACTCAAGGCCCTGCTATAAAAGCAGATAGATCTTCTCCGATGTTCTCTTGAACAGTCTACCAAAGTTATTTGTCAGAATGCTTCATTAGCAGAACTTACAAACAAGCACCAAGACATAGATGTTTCCAGTGAAATCCTTCTAACATACCCAGAGTGTCACCTTCTGCATACATTACCCTCAATATGGCTGTGGTGGGGTATGTAGTGTTGCCAATAGACAATAGGTGCAGGAATAGGCCATTCGGCCCTTCGAGCCAGCACCACCATTCATTATGATCATGGCTGATTATCCACAATCAGTATCCTGTTCCTGCCTTATCCCCATAACCCTTGATTCCACTATCTTTAAAAGCTCTATCCATCTCTTTCTTGAAAGCATCCAGAGAGTTGGCCTCCACTGCCTTCTGGGGCAGAGCATTCCATATATCCACCACTCTCTGGGTGAAGAAGTTTTTCCTCAACTCTGTTCTAAATGGCCTACCCCTTTTTTTAAACTGTATCCTCTGGTCCTGGACTCACCCGTCAGTGGAAACATGCTTCCTGTCTCCACAGTGTCTAATCCCTTAATAATCTTATACATCTCAATCAGATCCCCTCTTATCCATCTATACTCAAGAGTATACAAGCCCAGTCGCTCCAATCTTTCAACATATGATAGTCCCGCCATTCCAGGAATTGACCTTGTGAACCTACGCTGCACTCCCTCAATAGCAAGAATGTCCTTCCTCAAATTGGGAGATGAAAACTGCACACAATACTCCAGGTGCAGTCTCACCAGGGCCCTGTACAGCTGCAGAAGGACCTCTTTGCTCCGAAACTCAATTCCTCTTGTGATGAAGGCCAGCATTCTATTAGCTTTCTTCACTACCTGCTGTACCTGCTTGCTTGCTTTCATTGACTGATGTACAAGAACACCTAGATCTCGTTGTACTTCCCCTTTAACTAACTTGACTCCATTTAGATAGTAATCTGCCTTCCTGTTCTTGCCACCAAAGTGTATAACCACACATTTATCCACATTAAACTGCATCTGCCATGCATCCGTCCACTCACCTAGCCTGTCCAAGTCACCCTGTATTCTAATAACATCCTCCTCACATTTCACACTGCCACCCAACTTTGTGTCATCAGCAAATTTACTAATATTACTTTTAATGCCTTCGTCTGTATCATTAATGTATATTGTAAACATCTGCGGTCCCAGCACCGAACCTTGTGGTACCCCACTGGTCACCGCCTGCCATTCCGAAAGGGACCCGTTTATCATTACTCTTTGCTTCCTGTCAGCCAGCCAATTTTCAATCCAACTCAGTATTTTGCCCCCAATACCATGTGCCCTAATTTTGTTCACCAATTTCCTATGCGGGACTTTATCAAAAGCTTTCTGAAAGTCCAGGTACACTACATCCACTGGCTCTCCCTTATCCATCTTCATAGATACATCCTCAAAAAATTCCAGAAGATTAGTCAAGCTCCATGTGGAATACATCTAGGTTTGGAGAAACATACTGTGGTTTCTGTGAGGTTCGTTCCAAGTAAGACTCCGTGCCAAATGGTCTGTTCCCAGGGATGGACACCAACTGCAGTTAGAGGAAACACTTTCGCCTGCCCAAAACCCACTCAGTCTTCCAGTGCCAAGAGTTTCCTTCAACTGGATGTTGCATGGTGACACATTCCAAGGTCCAGGACTACATGCTGAGGGTCGCAGTAAAGCTCAAAAAAGCCACTGCAAATGTACAATGGGAAAAGGTCTTTGGCTAAGACTTCTCAGCATCACCTACATTCAAGGGCTGCAAACTATTGAACCGTTGAGATTTGTGTGGATTACTAATTATGTAAAAACGCTGGATCTGGATGAGGGCAGGAGTTCTGCTGCAAACCAAAGGCATGATGTACAAGTCAGTAATATAGACAAGTGAACAAAGTGTGAAGCTGGATGAACACAGCAGGCCAAGAGCATAAAAGCTGATGTTTCGGGCCTAGATCCTTCATCAGAGAGGGGATGAGGAGAGAGTTCTGAAATAAATAGGGAGAGAGGGGGAGGCGGACTGAAGATGGAGAGGAGAAGATAGGTGGAGAGGAGAGTATAGGTGGGGAGGTAGGGAGGGGATAGGTCAGTCCGGGGAGGAGGGGCAGGTCAAGGAGGTGGGATGAGGTTAGTAGGTGGGAAATGGGGGTACGGCTTGAGGTGGGAGGAGGGGATAGGTGAGAGGAAGAACAGGTTAGGGAGGCGGAGACAAGCTGGGCTGGTTTTGGGATGCAGTGGGGGAGGGGATGAGCTGGGCTGGTTTTGGGGTGCAGTGGGGGGAGGGGACGAACTGGGCTGGTTTTGGGATGCGGTGGGGGAAGGGGAGATTTTGAAGCCTGTGAAGTCCACATTGATACCATTAGGCTGCAGGGTTCCCAAGCGGAATATGAGTAGCTGTTCCTGCAACCTTCGGGTGGCATCGCTGTGGCACTGCAGAAGGCCCAGGATGGACATGTCGTCTAAGGAATGGGAGGGGGAGTTAAAATGGTTTGCGACTGGGAGGTGCAGTTGTTTGTTGCGAACTGAGCGGAGGTGTTCTGCAAAGTGGTCCCCAAGCCTCCGCTTGGTTTCCCCAATGTAGAAGAAGCCAAAACGGGTACAGATTCAGGGAACATCTGCTTGATATGGAAAGTCATCTTGGGGCCTGGGATGGGGGTGAGGGCAAGTGTAGCACTTCCTGCGGTTTCAGGGGAAGGTGCCAGGTGTGGTGGGGTTGGAGGGGAGTGTGCAGCGGACAAGGGAGTCACGGAGAGAGTGGTCTCTCCGGAAGGCAGACAAGGGTGGGGATGGAAAATTGTCTTGGGTGGTGGGGTCGGATTGTAGATGGCAGAAGTGTCAGAGAATGATGCGTTGGATCCGGAGGTTGGTGGGGTGGTATGTGAGGACTAGGGGGATTCTCTTTGAGTGGTTATTGCGGGGGCGGGGTGTGAGGGATGTGTTGCGGGAAATGCGGTCAAGGGCGTTCTCGACCACTGCCAGGGTGGGGGGGAAGTTGCAGTCCTTGAAGAACGTAGACATCTGGAATGTGCGGGAGTGGAATGCCTCATCCTGGAAGCAGATGAGGCGGAGGTGAAGGAATTGGGATGGAATTTTTGCAGGAGGGTGGATAGGAGGAGGTGTATTCTAGGTAGGTGTGGGAGTCAGTGGGCTTGAAATGGACATCGGTTTCTAGCTGGTGGCCTGAGATGGAGACAGAGAGGTCCAGGAAGGTGAGGGAGGTGTTGGAGATGGCCCAGGTGAACTGAAGGATGGAGTGAAAGGTGTTGGTGAAGGGGATGAACTGTTCAAGCTCCTCTGGGGAGCAAGAGGCAGCGCCAATACAGTCATCAATGTAACGGAGGAAGAGGTGGGATTTAGGGCCAGTGTAGGTGCAGAAGAGGGACTGTTCCATGTAACCTACAAAGAGGCAGGCATAGCTTGGGCCCATGCGGGTACCCATGGCCACCCCCTTTGTCTGTAGGAAGTGGGAGGAATCGAAAGAGTTGTTGTTGAGGGTGAGGACGAGTTTGGTTAGGCGGATGAGGGTGTTGGTGGAGGGGGACTGGTTGGGCCTGAGGGCCTTGAGGCCATCTGCATGGGGAATGCAGGTGTATAAGGACTGGATGTCCATGGTGAAAATGAGGTGTTGGGGGCCAGGGAATTGGAAGTTCTGGAGGAGGTGGAGGGCATGGGTGGTGTCACGGACGTACGTAGGGAGTTCCTGGACCAAAGGGGAGAAAATGGAGTCCAGATAGGTAGAGATGAGTTCGGTGGGGCAGGAGCAGGCGGAGACAATTGGTGGGCCAGGGCAGGTGGGTTTGTGGATTTTGGGAAGGAGATAGAAACGGGCCGTGCGGGGTTGGGGAACAATGAGGTTGGAGGCTGTGGGTGGGAGGTCACCTGAGGAGATGAGGTCATGGATGGTGTTGGAGATGATGGTTTGGTGCTCGGGGGTGGGGTCATGATCAAGAGGGCTTTAGAAGGTGGTGTCGGAGAGTTGGCGTCTGGCCTCAGCAATGTAGAGGTCAGTGCACCATACTACCACTGTGCCTCCCTTGTCTGCGGGTTTGATGGTGAGGTTGGGGTTGGAGCGGAGGGCTGCCCGTTCTGCAGGGAAGCGGTCGAGGGAGAGTAGGAGACCTGAGGGTGGTGTCCAGGAGGAGGACTTGTGTTGGAGGTGAGTGAAGGGGGTCCATGGAGGAAGGGTTAGGCTCCTGGTTAGAGAAGTAAGTGTGGAGGCGAGGGCGGGAGAAAAACTGCTCAATGTCCAAACGTGACTGGTATTCGTTGATGTGTGGGTGGAGGGGGACAAACGTGAGCCCCTTGCTTAGGACTGACCGTTTGTCTTCCGTCAGGGGGATGGTGAAAATTCAGCAGAGCTCAGTGTGGCTGTCCTCTCTGGGGTTGCTGGCTATGGAGGCTGTGGGCGGGGTTCCGTCTGTCTTCGGTGGTGGTAGACAAGTGAAACAGTTAATAGTGCCTAACCTTGCTCTAAGGCAGAGTGGGACAGACATTTAAGCTGAGTATTCCCAGGGAAAGCCAGTGCGGCTGCTAAAGCACTTTCATTTGCATTTTGATGAGCTTCTTTGCAAAATCATAAAGATTAAGTATACATATATTCGTTTAAGAAAAATCTTAAAAGTGCAAAGGATTGAGACTAAATTAAGTATCCTTTCAAGAGCTAGAATGATCTTAGCTAAATGGTCTCTGATGTTCTAAAACAATGACACTTGATCACACCTCAGCCTGACCTCATTTCTCTGAAACTTCTTCCTCATTTGACTATTTCACAATATACTGCGCCCTCACCTCAAATTCAAAATTGTTCTCTGCCACACTCCCAACTACCACAAAAATTTAATAATAGCTTCACTGCTTTCTTCTATCAACAAAATGTACCAAATCCTTGGTGATTTTAACCTCCATTTTTAACACAGCACGCACTCTCCCCTCTGGATTCATTGCACTCTTACTGTAGCCATGTAAAATCCCCAGGACAAAATCAAAACCATCCCCTTTTCCTTCCAATCTCACATAGACACACTAATCCCATTGTATCATTTGCATACTTGCACTCTTCACGTACGCCTCCCATCCACATTCCAACACAACTTCATTCCGTTCCATGCTGGAAAACACCATCCACTTTCATACTCCCAACTCTTTAGCCCCGATCCTCCATGAGCCATGCACTTCTAAAGCTACTGATTTGTTGCATTGCACCCTTATTTCCATAATATTTGATATTTTCATCAATAAAAAAACATGTTCTCTCACCGCAACTGCTTGATTCTGCCCCTCTAAAATAAAACGCTACAGCTGGCGTTGCGCTTTTAAATGGCCTGAACAACAGGTTTTGCCATTTTTAACAAATTATGCATTTGCACTTCTCGATGCATAAACTTTAGATGCTTATTTTAAAAGTAATATGGGACACACATTTGAATTGCCAAAATGACATGTCTAGCACATTTTTCCAGTACTTGAAATACAAGTTACTATAATGTATAATTGTAATATTAATACAACTTATAAAGGTGTGGCAATGGCCTAATGGGGTCATCATTACACTCTTTATCTAAAGACCCAGGTAATGTTCTGGGGACCCAGACTATTGATTTAAGTTTAGATTAGATTAGATTCCCTACAGTGTGGGGACAGGCCCTTCGGCCCAATAAGTCCACACCGCCCCTTGGAGCATCCCACCCAGACCCAACCCCATTCCCCTATAAACCACACACCCCTGAACACTATGGACAATTTAGCATGGCCGATCCACCTAGCCTGCACATCTTTGGACTGTGGGAGGAAACCGAAGCACCCGGAGGAAACCCACGCAGACACGGGGAGAATGTGCCAACTCCACACAGTTACCCGAGGCTGGGATTGAACCCGGGTCCCTGGTGCTGTGAGACTGCAGTGCTAGCCACTGAGCCACCATGCCGCCCTTGAATTTTACTTGAATGATAACCTAGGATTGCACCTGCTAACTGATTTTACCATGTGCTTTTCTGTTGCTTGCATATGTTCTGTTTCACAAGTCTTCCAGAATGGCTGTTTATGATGTAGCTTTTTCTAAGTCTCAAACTGACTCCTACCAATATCATTATTTGAATCTTATTACATTGTGACTTGTCAAGGCATCTGACGCTAAAAGATAGAAACAAAGACTGATGTGAAGAACACACAGGACATCCCTTTATTAGTTTTTTTTTCTCTGAATTAAATGAAAAACTTTGAAATTGACGTATTATTAAAACAGTGAAAAACTGCACCAGTCTTCTAAGGATTAAGGCTAAAACAATATTCTCCATATATGAACACCTAAATTTAAATCATAATTGTTTCATCATATAATGCAAAACTGCTAAAAATGCATGTGACGTAATAGCCTTAATATTGCTCATTCATAAATACCTGTTGCTTTAAGGAGTTACTGTTAAATACGTACTGCAACGAAGTAGAGTGTAGTGAAAGATTTTAATTGTGTCACTGCAGTCATAGGTTAAGATAATGCTTTTGCTGTGCGTAAACAATTGCAGGAATACTAAGTTTCAATATTCAATTATTGCTGTTTCAGAAACTGAACTACACTGAAGTACTGGGAAGTAGTACAGCGTAAGAATGGTATAGCTATTTGTTGCATAATTCACCAAATGGTAAAGCTGAACAGATGTCCCAAATGAAATAATTAAAATCTTGTCTACAAATGCAACATACTTTCACTTATAAAATAATGCAATAAGCCCTTTTGTTTAAAACTACATAATAAATCGAGTGCTCTGTTCCGCCTATTGCACAAATTAAAACAACAACAAAAGGCAAAGCAGGCTCCATATATTTACATTAAAGACACATCTAGTTAGTGTTACAGTATTTCAGGGAAACTGTTCTCTTCAGCGGAAGTCACAATTTTAAGTACTTTTGTGATTAATTTCCTTATTTTTCAATGAGTGTGCTGGCAAATAATTAATGTTGGTTTCTATCATTCGTCCCTAGAGAGTTTTTAGTGTTCTGGCTTTTTGTGCATGATAAAAGTCAGTAATTTCATTATTTCCTCTACTCAGCACAATCAACGTTCAAGGAAAGTACACAGATCACAATAGTGTTTTGCCCATGAAGAAGTTAAATAACAGAGTATTTGCATATTTAGAGGATCTGTTTTCTTTTCAAATGTGATTAACTACAACAAAGACTTGTTTCCTATGCTTCTTTCTTCTGGAAACATTCAAGTTCAAAACAGCAAATCAAAATGACAAGAATGTTACTTCCTAACATGATAAAATATGGTATAAAAAATAACTTTAAATCTTGCGTACAACAATAAAGTCAAGGCATACAATCTGAACAAACAGTTTTAAACAGATACACACACTATTGTGGAAAGTACTTAAGATAATTGTTTAAATGAATCTTAAGCAAGTTAACTGTAGCTCATAAATGCAAAGGCACCACCATTAGCAGTTGGTGAATATGTCCTACTTTCACATAAAAGATAGGACCACTTTCATATTCAAATACAATAACCATTGAATGGTTCAAGTATCTCTTGTAACAAAACAACTAAATTTTACCTCATCAAATGAAAAATGTCATGCTATTTTACAGGCTTAAGATCAATACACAGGTCAGGGCTATTGCAACATACTTGATAATGTACAGCAATGCAAAAATAAAAACAAAATTTAGTGCAAAACCTCCTCTTCCAAACAGAACCGAAATTTAGTGAGCACCCAGTGAACATGAAACTGCGGCTTGATTTAATTTGAATCAAGAGCAGCAGCCATTGTTGAGTGATGGGTTTGCTTAAAGACAATGATCCATCTGGCATTTCAAACCATAGCATCCCTGTTGCCACTTCTCAATAATGTCCAAGAGTAGACTGCAAAAACAGAAAAATGGACAGTTTGAAATCTGCTTCTCCTGCCCTCCTGCAGATCCAGTTATACTTGTCAAACAGTGGTAAAATGAGTGCTCATTTTCCATTCAGCAGTCCATTTTCACCTTCTCTAGTGAATTGCTTATTTTTCCTAAAGTTTTTTTGATGCGTAATGCAGTCAGCCGTGCAGAGGGATTTTGGTACCAACACTCCTTCATCAACTTGGCAAGAGCAGACAGAGTCTGAAACAAATGATAGTGAGTAATATTATATTAAAAAAAATACGTTTTACAGGAAAACTAAGTTGCAAACCACTAGGAAAACACTGAGGCTCATTCAAAATTTGTAGCATAACATGTAGTGGGAAGTTAAAAAGACTCTCAGAGTCACTTTTCTGTATTTGCTCCCCCTTTGCAAGTCTTCAAATTTGCTGTATAACAGCAGCAGATTGGGTATGGAATCCAGCAGCATAGTGTAGGGAGTGGCACTTGAAGTTGAACAGCTAATCAAAAGGTGAGTTAAACATTGGGAATGTTACTGTGGGTCTCAGTTTGATTGCTTTCTAGTTACTCTCCATTAGGAACAAATAGGACATAGACTGAATTTCATGATCTGTCCTGAGAACCATGCAATGTGTGACAGAGAAGCAGAATGGCTGAAAAAGGTCAGCAGTAGCCTACAGAAGTGATGTGGAGTAGAACTCCTGTGTTCTACCAAAGGGGAAGATTTTAAAAAGACTTTCTGCATGAGAAGTAATTAACATGAAACATTAACATTGTCTGACACTGTACAGATACTGCCTGACCTGTTCAGTATTTTCAGCATTTTCTGTTATTTAAAAAAAATCCTAATTTCTTTATAGGACTAAGCAGTCCCTTTAAAATTTGCTGCTGCACTCGAAATAATAGTCAGCCATGCTAGGCATATGCTCCACCTGGGTCATGCAAAAGAACCCTAAAATAAATGCAAGCCTATTTGCATTATTACATTGATCTGGGACGGCGCAGGATGTCAAAGGTAGCAGAATCAGGGGAAACAAAATTGACCAATAGGAACATTATAATATGTATAATCATGGGGAGACAATTTAGAAGCATAGAATATATAATGTAGGCCATTTGACCTATCAAGCCTGCTCCACCATTCAATACGATCAAAGCTGATCATCCAATTCAGTACCTTGGACGTTTCTTTAATAGAATCAAAACAAGGAAAACTTGGGCTTCAGTGAGATTCCATAGATGTGAAGGCAGAAGGTAGAAAGGACCATCAAGGCAATTCAGGAGGAGATTAGTAGCAGCTATCCATTAGGTAAGATAAGGGCTTGTGCCATAGTGGGCACCACTGTGTTAAACCTTGCCTGCTGGGGGCTTCAGAGCCATAATTTAGTCCAGTATTCTCTGTCACATTTGTTGCAGAGGAAGACAGCGGACCAAGAAGTCCAAGATTTCTTGGCTTCTGTTTTCTTTGTGCCTGCTTCTTGGTTAGCTGAGCCTAGCTTCAGCCTTTCCAATCCGTTAGCTTCCAGAGCACAAGACTGCCAGTGATTGTCTTCCAATTGTCAGCTTCAATGTCAATTATCTTCATATCTCAGTTACAGGTGTCAGAGGTAGGAACACTCCTATTGTGCCCAAGAACCCTTGCTCTGGATTTATTCAACATCAGGACACTGGCTCCAGCAGCATCTGAATGGCAACCAGACGTGGATCACTGAACAGCACTCTCAACATGTACAGCTAACACATCACTGACAGTGGTATCATCACTCACTGATGTTCAATTCTTGAAGCATTATAATTCAAAGGAGAAATGCCATCCTATTATCAATATCAGCCACACTGTCTACTCAGTGAAAAACCAACAGATCCTCAGCTGGATTGAACAGGGGCCCTCCATCCTTCTCACAAAGAGTGGAGAAGTGAAATGTAAAATACTTTGAGACACAGTACTGCACTCTCAATATGTGCGAAGACTGGAATATTATTTACTACTTTGAGGCTAACATCATTGCAATGCGAGTTGTCATTAATGACAGCAGACTGCTTAACTTCAGTTATGAGAGAGATTCAAGTGAGAAACAGCTGCTTGAAGTAAAGTCTAATGAACCGCGAGGCAGTACACCATTCACTGATGAGTATGCAGTACTCAAGAGTGCTGCCAGAGTACTCAGGATGTCCTTCAGCACAAGGAATATCAGAGGCACATACAAAGTGATCAAAAAGGCAACAGGTCCATGAGTAGAGAAAATGCCTTCATTGAACCCAAAGACTTGGGAAGTCTTCATGAACTGTAGCAAACCATTCAAGAGGTGGATAGACTACCACCTCGCGTTGTGCTCTAGGGAGATCAGTGTCATTAATGAAGCTTCAGCATTATAGAAAAATTTGCCTGTCGTGGCTGAGCTGGTTATCGAACCTACAGAGAGACAGCTTGGCTTAGCAAAATTATTCAAGTACCAGAAACAGGTATCTACATAAACTTCCCTGTCTCTGTTGGTGCACGTGGACTACACCCCAGGGTAGGCATGAATAGTGGAAGTTATGAAGATACAACAGACTTATAGTAAGATCACAAACTCTAGAATGAAACAGTATATTAACAAATAACAGCATGTTAAAAAAAATGTGTTGAGGTTGGTTGGCTCACCGAGCTGGTTTGTTGTTCCGCAGACGTTTCTTTACTGTGCTTGGTTACACCCTCAGTGCAGCATTACCAAACACGATAACAATAACGCCTGCAGACCAACAAACCAGCTCAGCGAGCCAACCAACCTCAACACCCACAACCCGAGCTACTGATCTTTTTTTTGCTTCCTCCTCCATTTCCAAAACCTTATAAAAAATTGTATCAAACTCACAGGATCCGAGAACCATCTGTTCGGAATATTTGGTCTTTGCTGTTCCACACATACAATTTTTCGCATATCTTCAAAGCTAGGGTCATTCGGTACCAGATCATAGAATGGAGGTTTATACTCTTCAGCGATACCTACAAAAGCAGGAAGAATTAAACTTCTGAGCACTCCTAGTTTCAATAGCATAGGGCAAACCCAAAAAGTCCAATGGTGTGTGACGTCACAAGGTTCTCCAAGTGCTTGAAGCCTCAGTTTCCAATGTTCTCAAGTTGGGAAAAACCAGGAAGATTCTCTCCGTGAGCAGTGACCTAACCCCAGGGGATCTGAAAGCAGGTGACGCACCAGGTGCCTGGGATTCACATGGGGTGATAGCAAGAATTGCAGATCTTGGAGTCAACATAGTATGGAGGTGGAGGAACACAGCAGGTCAGATAGTATCAGAGGACCGAAAACCAGGAACAGGAACAGGAACTAGGAGTGTTTCATCAGGGTCCTGACCTGAAATGTCAACTTTCCTGTTTGCGTGATGCTGCCTGACCTGCTGTGTTCTTCCTGCCCCACACCATTCACACAGAGGTGACATCCCTGGCCTCAGGGTTCTCACAGCGGGTTAATCCCCAGGTTCTTAAAGTGGGCAATGCCTCAGAATTCGGGTGAGGCAATTCATCCAGTTTAACCTGCTGTTTGATGATGTAAAACAATTGTGAATAAGTCCACAGTCTAGTCGAATATTATTCTGTAGTGTTTGTGAAATGTGAAGTTGGAAAGCAGCATCATGTGCTTTCTAGACCGTTCTAAAGAACTGCTCAAAGAATGTTTTTATTTAACAAAAATACTATATTCATGAAATCATCTGTAAGCATATACAAGTTTCCAAGTCATTTCAATACAATCTTTGCAGAGAGGAAAGTGCATTGGAGTTGCCTGTGTGTCCTTTGCTCCCTCTGCTGCTGGCTTGTGGTGGCCTTTGTGACTGAAGGGCTTTCCTTTTGGGGTTTCTCTTCACCACCTGCCACACACCCTGTTTGTTCATTGTTTCCTCCTCCATTGACTATTCTTAGGTGGAGGTTCAGTCAGTTTATCACTCTCTGGAGCATCTTCCTTCCTTTTCTTGCAAGTCTCGTCTTCCTTCTGACTGTCCTTTTTCTCTGAGATAATGGGAACTGCAGATGCTGGAGAATTCCAAGATAATCAAATGTGAGGCTGGATGAACACAGCAGGCCAAGCAGCATCTCAGGAGCACAAAAGCTGACGTCAGCTTTTGTGCTCCTGAGATGCTGCTTGGCCTGCTGTGTTCATCCAGCCTCACATTTTATTGTCCTTTTTCTCTACTGTCTTACCGGAGGGCGGTATCTTACATCCTTCTATGGTCCACTGTTTGTTTCGCCACTACAGGCCATGTGTGCCTATGTGACGCTACCCCCAACACACATGCGCGCACACACACACACCCCACCTGCAACAACATCTTGATCAGGCTTTGTACATATGGCGTCCATCCCAACACAGGTGAAAGCACGTGGTCTCTTTGCAGTCCATGATCAGGTGCCTCTCCCATTTACAGGTCCTGTAGAGGGTCACTTTGCTGTTCAGTTTCCATGAGCCTTGACCTACCGCAGGTCTGCCACACTCCAGGCTGTCCCACGTATGTATTAAGTGGCCTTGGCTCCATCCAATAGTAAAGCTAGTGGGCAGAAGAAGGATGTTTCCACTGGCATCCACCTTCAGAGACATCTTGACCTTCGGTGTGCTGGTCCAGATTCCAAAAATGTTGACTACATCCGTGCTGCCCCCTTCAAGCTCTATGCACTTTCCTAGGAAGGTCAGGACATCTGCTGCTGGGACATAGGATTGTACATACGGATTGTAACAATCTAGCTCCTCTGGGCTGGGCAGAAGAACAATGGTGCCTCAGACAAGACAGAAACAGGGCTCTCACCTCCTTGCTCCTCAAATACCTTCAGATGTTGTGCACATTACTTCATGCCCCAGAAGGCACTGAAATATACGCAGCTGGGAAATCCTGCAGACCAAAGATACCCACTACTTGGAACCCACAGCAATCCAGGAGAGTCCTCTTCACAAAGCAGATCCAATTGACTTGTGTTCCTTCCTCCACCTTCTACAGTCATTCTGAACACGCTGGCCTGGGTATTTGCAGTCATCACAGATCTGAATGGCTGGACACTAAATTGGCATTAGGCTGAAGCCAGCATAAAGATCTACCAATAGCAGCTCAGCTTAAGTGGCGGTCCTCCAACATCTAATCACAATACAGCGATGATCTTGGTGTTCTCTAATGACTTACAACTTGGAGCTAACATTTGGTCTGAACCAAAAGGCGGAAAGATATTACATTACAAAGTACCACTGATATGCCCCTTCTTTAAAACAAGGACAGCTGCCAAGGACAGAACAGATACTTCCACAGTTTTCAATGACAGAGTCACTTTAATCATTCAGTGGCTCATCTACTCAGGATAATTACACAAACACAAATCTGATTTGAATTTTGTGCCGCGTTGGGGTGATTGCACCTAGACTACACTAGAAATCCCAAAACTGATCTTTAATCTGAAGAAAATGAGACCAGTTTTCAATTGCTAACACCAACCAGAACTGCACACGCGTGGATGCGTAAAGATTGTGTTCCAAGACTGTCAATATCAATCGCTCTGCATCATTTTTGGCTCCCTCGCACCCTGACCAATATTTAACTCTCAAACATTATCACTAATAGTTTATCTAATTATAAAATTACTCTTTATGGGACCTTACTATGTGCAAGCCTGGGTGATTTTTTTTCAATGTCACAACTCTTCTTTCTAAATAGCACTGTGGGTGCACCTACTCCCTTAGAAGGTAGAGGTTCAAGGTAGCAGCCCACCATCACCTTCTGTGCAGTATTTAGTGTTGAGCAATAAATGTTAACTTTGGCAGCAATGCCTGTACCCTACATAAGGATTTTTAAAAAAAATACTGAAAAGTAATTCAGCAAGCTACAAAGCATTTTGGGATATCCTGGAGACACAAAAAATTGCTGTACAAATGAGATTCTCTCTTTCTTTACTGCAGCCATTCTTCAATTAAATACTTAAACATGCTGAATGCAGAAACAGCCACTGGGTAAGCCCTTGCTTCATATTTGTAATATTCCAGAACCCAGAAAAGCAATATCTTTTGAGACTATATCTGCTCTTTTGCAAGTCACCCTGGTCCAGGTATGCATCCCATACTCAACATTATGAGCCAAAGCCAAGGAGGAACTAGTGAATTTTCAGTGGTAGTGGTGGAAGAAGAGCTGGAATCCTTAAGGTCAGTCGCTGTTAACAGCCACAAGTTCCTTCAAGAAGATGATTTTTTAGAATTCATCCCAGTTACAGACATTAGGTAGAAACATCTTGTCTGAAATTTTAAACTATTGAGAAGGCTACTATTTATACTGCAACTCTGAAAACTAAATAAAAGTTAAACATGAAATATTTTTAAACACTGGACTATTGGTGTAGTTAAAGCAAAAGAGTTAGCATTTAAATTGGTTCATTTTACTTGAACTCAATGTGAATTACAAGTTTAGCCTTGTAATTGAACAGGTATGTGCAAAATAATAGTTTAATAACACTCACCATTACTGAATGTCCTCCTAGTCACTTCCCACAATACAAGTCCAAATGCCCAGATGTCCACACGTTTGTATGCATCGAAACAGTCAACTTGAATAGATTCTTCAAGTACTTCTGGAGCCATATACCGTTTGGTACCCACTTTAGGATTATTCCCAACATCTAACTGATTGTTGGTTTGGGAGTGCATCACTGCTAACCCTACAAAAAGACATGTTAATTAACAGGGCACGCATGCCAAATCAATCTTTCTTTGAGAATGAAAAGGTTGAAGGGTTAGTACTCACCGAGATCAGCGATGCAACAGTGCAGGTTCTTTTTTACTAAGATATTTTTGCTTTTCAGGTCTCTGTGAGCAATCGCAGGCTTTCCCTCAGTTCCAAAAATTTCATTGTGGATGTGCACCAGGCCATTGGCTATACTTAAAGCAAAATTTAAGCAAACTACAGTGTCCACTGCATTTCGCTGTAAATAGTCATACAGTGAACCGTTCTCATGATAATGTGTGATGAGCCAAAGCTGGGTGCTAGAATTCCTTGATGTCATGTCAGAAGCAATGAAACCTAAAAAAAGTCCAAATGGAGGATTATGGTTGCTTTTAATTCTTGGAAAAACGTGTAGAAATAGAAGGCAATATGAATGCAATTAAGATGCAAATTATTTAAAAATAAACATACCACTGCAGAATACCACATTACATCCCTATACTAACAACACTGTTTTGCTGTCAAATAGATGAAAACATTTGCAAACTATGGTGTATTTTCTTACTTTCTTCATTCATTTAACTGAACCTTTCTGACACCAGAGGAAGATGTTAAATTTATTTTCTTTTTATCTTTTCTTATTGTATCTCTACTTCATTTTTTGATCTTCCGACAGTTTTTAAAATTCCCAACTAGCTTGTTTCCAATCACGGACCTTAACACTGAAAACGGAAGTAATATAATAATGAACCAACTTGCATGAGTTCAATTACTGTACAAAGATGCTATCTTGAAATGGAGTATAAAGATCACAATGTTAACTGAAGACTCTGTTTTCTTCATTGCTTCTCCTCATACTGCTAAATTATTGGGACCTGAAATATCATAAGATTTATTGCTCCTGGCCTTATTGGTGCCATTTTGTCTGAGCACTGCACACTGACTTGAGGCTGCTCTCCATACCCAGCTGTCCAACTTGTGCTCTCTCCACATAATGCACTGTTGCTAGACACCTGTACCAGGAAACCCACACTTACTAGGTGCCAGGCTGCCTGCCGGAGCTGTGGTTTGGCTGGCACTTTGTAGAAATTGCCTGGCAATGACTGTTGGGACGCCACTATGCCTCCTCTCAATTCTGAGTACCACTGTCCCCTGGAGCAATCCAGACAGCTGCAGGGCCCTAACTATGCCTCCCTTCCCCTCACCATCTGGATGACAGGCACAAGTGATTCAGCCTGGCTAAGGACAATACTATGCAACCTAACTTCAGTATTAGCCTTGATATCAATGGTTCACTTTAATTCATTTCAGTTAAAATTGTAATTTTCAGAACCACAACTTTTGGATAAGAGAGGACCGTACAATTAAGCCACAAGATGTGAAGGAAAATGTGCTAGTTAGACAAGAAATTAGTTAAACAATTTTTTTTGGATTGGAAGGATGCAAACTGTGGAGTTCAGTGTTGGGTTCATTATTGCTCTCTCCTGTCCAACATATAACTCTCTATTTTGCTCAAGTAATCCACTCTGACTCAAGGCTAGTCCTCATACCCAGCCTTCCAACTTACTTCTATGTAATGTACTGCTGCCAGAGACCTGCACCATATTAGATTTTAAGATATGGTTTGCTGGGTTAGGCTTTGAATTTCCATAGGTACACACGAAGTGCTGTGCCTTGTTTATTCAAGACACCTGCACTTTTATTTTGTGCTTATTCTTGTACCTACCTGCTTGCTGAGAATAACAAGGTGTAGAGCTGAATGAACACAGCAGGCCAAGCAGCATCAGAGGAGCAGGAAGGCTGACACTTCGGGCCTAGGCCCTTCTTCAGAGAGTCTAGGCCCGAAACATCAGCCTTCCTGCTCCTTGGCCTGCTGTGTTCACCCAGCTCTACACCTTGTTATCTCAGATTCTCCAGCATCTGCAGTTCCTACTATCTCTACTTGCTTACTGTTAGGTTTCATTCTTGGTAGGGATTGTTTATTGGGCTAGATGCCTATAGTGTAGGTCAAAGTTATCATGCTTTATGCACAGAATATTCAAATCTTAAGAGATGGATTGCATGGTTATCTCCAGTTGTATAGCATATGGTGCAGAAAACTTACAGCCCCTTGAGGATCTTTCTTCTACTACATTTTTCTTTAAAAACATCATTCTTCCGATATCAATGAATTGGCAGGCCAGCATTTATTGCTCAACATTAGTTACACTTCAGAAGGTGGTAGTGAGCTGTTTTCTAGAATCGCTGCAGTTCATTTGGCATAAGCAGCCCTGCAATGCTACTCTGGAGGAAGTTCCAGGGCTGTGACCCAGTGACATTAAAGGAACAACCATATATTTCTCATGCAGTATGATGATTGGTTTGGTGGTGAACCTGCAGGTGGGGGTGCTTCCATGTACATGCTGCCCTTGTCCTTCTAGATGGCAGTAGTCGTAGGCGTGGAAGATACTGTCTAAAGAACCATTGTGAATTTCTGCAGTGCATCTTACAGATGGTTCACTCTACCGCTACTGAATGCAGGTGGTGAAAGGAGTGATTGTTTACGAAAGTGTTTCCAATTAAGTGGGCTACTTTATGGTGATGGTGTTAAGCTTGAGTGTTGCTGGAGTTGCACTCATCTGGGCAAGTGGGTAGTATTCCATCACACTTCTGTCTTTGCGCCACATAGATGTTGTCCGGGCTTTGGGGAGTCAGGCAGTGAGAGTGTAGGAGTCCTAGGCCCTGACCAGATTTTTTAGCCAGAAGGTTTACATGACTAGACCAATCAAATATCTAGTTAATGGTAACCCCAGGGTATACTGTGGGGGCATTTAGCAATAATAATGCTAATGAATGTCATGGGTTTGGTTAGATTTTCTCATGTTGGACAGGGTAACTGACTGGCATTCATGCTGTAAATATTACTTGCCACCTGTCAGCCCATACCTGGATATTGTCTAGTATTTGCAGCACTTGGGGATACAGACTGTTTCAGTATGTAAGGAGATGCAAAAATGGTGTGAACATTGTGCAATCAGCAACAAACATTCCTACCTCTGACGTTATGATGGAGGGGAGGTCACTGATGATACAACAGAAAATATGTGGGCCTGGGACAATACCCTGAGGAACTCCTGCAGAGATGTCTTGGAACTGAGAAGTCTGAGTTCCAACAACAACTATCTTCCTTTGTGCTGCTTATGACTCCAGGCAGTGGAGAGTTCTCCCACATCATCTTGGCTAATTGTGGAGCACACATTTCAGGAACATTGCCATAATGTTTGTACGCTCCACTGTGTTCATCCACGGAGTAAATCTCATTGGACGAAGATTGGCATCTGTGATGCTGGGGACCTCTGGAAGAGGCCTCCGCTTAAAACCATTATGTCTGAGCTAGCCATTTGTAGTGGGCCACAGCTAATAATGTGTTGTTTTAATTGCTGTTTCACTGTATGCTGGGTTGCCATTATGTTTGAAAGTGCACTAGTGTTGTGATTTTAACACCTTTTGGTTCATATTGTTAATTATGCTAGCATTATGGCTTAGATTTCAACTACCTCAGCTGCCACACATGCAAATGTGTCTCCAGTTCTCTTCACAGATGCTGTCTGACCTGCTGTGTGTTTACAGCATTTTGTTTTCATTTTTATAAATGAAGTTAGCTACTTAGTGGGTATTCTCACAAGTTGGTGGCAATGAATATTCATCGAAAGCAACAAGCATCTTCCTCTCCTTTTACTTGATGTCTAACTTGGTTTATTGATATTTATATCAGTAATAAAAATCTGTTTGAAGTTCACAATATGCATTAAAACTAAGGGTATATACAAACTATTTCTTACCTAATATATTCTCGTGGCGAAGAAGAACAGTATTATAAATTTCAGTCTCTCGAAACCAAGATTTTTCATCTCTAGATGAGAAGATTTTCACTGCAACATTTTCTCCTTGCCACTGGCCTCTCCAAACTTCTCCATAGCGACCCTTTCCTGTTTAAGGTGGAGGAGAAAAAGGGAACTTTTTAAAAAATAGTTGTTTGGCTACATTTTGTGATGCAGAAATTTGTAGTGTATAGGTAAAGGAAGCATAATTCCTTTGAGCTCTTTAGACTGAACCAACAATACAAGATGAAAACATTTGATCAAAAAATTACAGTTTTCCACATAAATATCTTGTCAATTTACCTCAAATTTTCTAGTTCTCAGTTTTGCTCAATAATTTTGTAAATAAAGATGAATTCAACAAAAACATCAAGCAAATTATGAGATTAAGAGGTACGGGGAAAACAAACAGCATGTTTAGATACAGTTGGGCAAAAGCAAAATGTAGATCTAAAATAAATAAGCCAGTTGGTAAACATAGTAACTTGCATTCTAGCAGTTTTTCAAACTTGGCACAGTTATCTTATTGTATCTATAACACATCAATATTGCACTGTGCCTAGACCTAATACACAAGTACTATAATACGTAAACCTGTTGCCCCATCTAAGTAAATATTTTGCATTTTACCCCACAAACATTATTTCAGTTTCTAACAGTTTTGGAACATTTTATTCTCTTGATGATATTGTATCTATTCAGTGTACTAACTGTTCACTTGCCCTGCAAATTGGTTGGGAGATTCAGCTGACTTTTTAACCGTTATATTTAACGATTTATCCTGATTATTTTGAGGAACCAACAATTTACAACTGATAACTTAACATATGTTTGACATTTGGCATCTGCTATATCACCTTTAGCTTTGACTACATATTACCATTACAGTTTTCACAATACAATCATTTTTAAAATCTCTGTTGCTATGATTTCTAAAGATAAGCTGTTCCACGGTTCATGATTTGAAGATACATACAAAAAAAAATTTGCAGAGTTTTGTATTTGTGCATTGCAAACTGTTACAAATTATCAACAGTTCAAGCTTGATTAGTTTAGTATTTCAGCGAACCTTGCAATTTTGCTTGCTCAGTTGCTCTACCCACAAGTTTCTTCATTAGTCGAGCAAGGAAACCTTAATGTAAATATTTGTCTGCTGGGTGTTTTGCTTTACTGTCTGGATTATAACACTTCTTAAATGGTTAATATGTTGAAGGTTGTTTTAATGTATAAACACATTTGCCTTTCTAATTTGATAATTTTGTGTTTATTCGTATCAGGTAATTTTTTTTCTAGATACTTGGCATGTTAAAACAAAATCATAGATTTCGGCAAACATTTGGTCATTTTATAAGGAAAAGCAAAAGCTTTTGAAACTGGAGTTGTTTCAGGAAATTCCTGTCTACTGTGTCAATCATTTTTGCAGAATTTCAGTGGAGCTACTGTAATATTTTACAACTCTAATACCAAAAAACCTAGTCTTTCTATCCTTTAATCACTTTGCACTTTGTTAGAATTGTTCACACTTTTTTTCTGGACAATATCCTGCGTCCCAACTCATTTTGAAAACGAGTGAAAGTGACAATTAAGTCTGTCATCAACAAAACAGAAAATAACAATACAGTTTGCTAATCCAGCAAACTAACTGAAATGTCCATTTTCTTGTTTGCCTACTGGCACAGTCAAAAACATTGCTCAAATTAAATAGTTTCTTGATCAGCAGGGGAGTAGAAGGTTACAGGAAAACGCAGGAAAGTGGAGCCAAAGAATGTCAGATCAGCTGTAATGTGACTGAATGGCAGAACAGGCTCAAGAGTCTGAACGACCTACTCCTGCTCCTATTTCTTCTGGTCTTATGATCTAAGCTGCACCTTGCTTTACTCACCGACACATTCCATCAAAGTGATTTGTCTGGCAACTGTGCGTTGTACTAAGAACGGCAAACCTGATCCACTGCCTGATGTACGAGAGTGATCAAGCAAATCCTAAGAATAAAGAACAAAAAACAACATAGAAGTGACAATCAGTAGTGTCTAGTAAAACAGTTTAGAGTCACATCTGAAGTCTGGCCTAAATGATATTTTCACAATTGTTCTCTTTGAAGATAGTTTACGTTGTGTCAGGGACTCAGAAGAAATTGGGAAGGCCACCTAAAGAAAGAGATTAATGTAGCATGACATAAATTGATTTTTAAAAAGGCAATATTGTTCACAGACCAGTACTGTGCAGTTGCCAAGAAATAACTGAATAGAAAGTACGATTTCTGAAAAACTTATTCCATGCTTGATCCCTCTCTATCCATATCTCATCTTTGCCAAAATTGAAGTGAAAATTAAATAGTACAACTAATTTCAGTATCTTAATTAGATGATTTTGCAAGAACTTCGAAACAATTGTGAAAGTAAGCATGTAAGGTATGAAATATAAAGTCTTTATGAAAGTTGAGCCAATGCAGATGAGAAAACCAGTGTCAGATTCTATTATCCAATTATTAATTGAGAAGTGTTTTAACACCTAGATGTCTTACCTGAGAAGATGAAAAGTCAAATCAAACTGCTTGATACCAAGTGTTGGCCACATTTGAAAACTACACTGCATATAATTGAAAGTTGAAGGACTGTCAATTTCTTGTAAATAGTGTAAAATCATAAATTTTCTAAATAAATCTACTTAACTATATTTTTCAATGTAGCTTGAAAAAATTACACACAGAATGTTTTCTAAACTCAAGGCACATCTGACAGAAACTATATTAGATGTTGGCTTTGAGATCTGAAGAGTTCTGGTGATCCTTGTAATAGTTAGCTCATTATCAATGCAACGTGTTCCAAAATGAGTCTCCTGTAGGCAGTAAGTCAATGGAAGGCTTGGATGGCAAGATATCCAATGAGAGTTTGCCTGGCAGCCAAGAGCCCCTCAATATTAAATGAAGTTTGGAAAACAAGCCCTACTCCCATGAAGTGACATACTTGCTCAATTTGTTTATTCTTTCATTGGATGTGGATGTGGCTAATTAGCTCAGCATTTATTGTGCATTCTACTTGTCCCAGATAAGGTGGTGGTAACACCCTGTGCCAAGCTCTTTCATTTGACTTTTCATCAGGTCACATAGGCATCTAGGTATTAAACCCTTGTGTATTAATAATTGGATGATGTCATCAGACACTAGTTTTTCTGTACTGACTGAGCTTTGATAGAGACTCTTTTCTGCAGTCACTCTAAGGTTGCGATGTTCAAAATTTTATGTAATACTCCAGCTGAGGCCAAAAGCGTGTTTTATGCAGGTTTAACGCAAGTTCCTTACTTTTCTATGCTATGCCTATCTTAATAAAAGCTGAGATACTGTTTGCCTTAATATGTGTTCTCAATCTGTCGTGCCATCTTTAATGACTTATGTACATTCACATTTGGGTCCCACTGTTCCCATACACCTATAGAATTGTACCCTTTATTTTGTATTATTCTCTCTGTTGTTCCTACCAAAACAAATCACTTCTCTGAATTAATTCTAAATTTCTACCTGCCTGTCCATTCTCATTCCAAAATCCTACTTCTTCTTGGAGCTCTATACAATCCTCTACATTTCACAATATTTACAAGTTTTGTATCACTCCGAAACTTTCGCCATGTACACAAAGATACAGATCATTAACATATTAGGAGGAAGAGCTAGCTTCTAAAACCAGTCCCTGCGCAACTCCATTATGAATCTTCCCTCAATCTGGAAACCCACAAATTTCATATCCAATTGTTACTGTTTCTTTTACTTCATGAACCACAACTAAGTTCACAAGTCTGTTGTGAAAACCTTTATCAAGTATCTCTCGAAAGTCTGTGCGTAGAACATGAACACCACTACACCCTTCACGCTGTTAGCTCAATAATTTACCCATAACACTTCTGTGCTGGTAGTCCTTAATTCCCACATTTACCAGGCACCACTTCATTTGTGCTGAATTAGCACTTCCAAATCTTTCCCACCAAGGTTAAACTGGTTGGACTGTAGCTGACAAGCTAACCTTTACAAAAGGGTGTAACATCTGCACTTCTCCAGTCCCCTGGCACCAACCCTATGTCAAAGGAAACCTGGATAATTTTGACCAGTGCTTCTGCATTTTCCACAGTCACTTACTTTGCTATCCTTGGAAGCATCTCATTTGGTCCTGGTGCCTAATTAAAATTTAAGTTGACAGCCTATCCAGTACCATCACCTTATCGATCTTAAACACTTCACATGCCAGAATTACCTCGTCTCCGAGCATGTCTTTGATGGCATTTCCGTCTTTAGCAAAAGCAGATGTTCAGATATTTGTTTAGGACACCTGCCATGCCTTTGCCCAAATTCACTTTCTGGTCCCTGTTCAGCTCCACTCCCTCTTACCACCATTTTGTGATTTATCTGCCCATGAGCACAATTAAACCTGATAGTTTCTTTTTACAATAGAGAAAACGAAGTATACAATGGTCTCTGAAACTTATTTTCTGATGGCATTTGCTGGTTAACATCATTTACACCTTCCATATTGAAGACTAAAATAATGCATTTTGATAAATGAATGAACTAAGCATAGAAAAAATAGCAACTAACATCTCATAGTGCAGCTGCAGTCTACATACTCTTTATATTGAAACAGCTATTTGCTTCAAAAACAGTTTAACAACAAAAAAGAATTGATTACCGCTAGTGTACTATCTCCCACATTGGAAGCTATAAGGCCATCAATAGCTCCATTTTCAGCATCATGGGCATGCAGCCGTTGCATCCGATTCTGGTGAATTTTGCGGCAAATCAAGACAGCAACCACAGACAAAACTACCAGCACTATAACTGGGCTAACTACAAAAATGATTAGTGTCTCCACACTGTAGTCGATTGGTTCTTCTTTGGGTGCTGAAACAAAAAGAAACAAAAAATTAATAAAATAATCCATTTTCATTCTGTCAATGTTGATGGTTTTAATAGTTTTCTTAAAGGAAATAACATTTCTTTCATTGAATATACACAATTCCACTTACATATCAAAGGAGATGCTAGAATAGTGTTATTTGTCAATTGTGTATTAGAGAAGTTCCATGGGATGTGTAGCAAATGAGAGAAGTGTTGAATTGACAGCAATCATGGCACATGAAAACGGAAAACAAGGATGAAGGAGAGAGAACTGGACTGGCTGCTGGGAATCGCTTTCTTTTTAGTTTTCTAATGAAATGTGGGTATTACAGGCAAAGCTGGCATTTGCTGCCCATTTCTAAACATCATTTCAGAGGGGAAATAAGGATCAGCTACAGTGTGGTGAGTTTGACATCACATTTAGGACAAGAACTTTTAAGGCTGGCAAATTTTCTTCCTATAGCATATCAGGATACAGTAAACCAGTTAGGATTTTACAACAAATGACAGTTTCAGGGTTACTATTATTGACATTAGCTTTCAATTTCAGATACTAACATTCCATTTAAATTGCACCAGCTGTCATGATGGCATTTCAGCCCGTACTCTCAAAGCACCAGCCTGAGCCTTTGGATTACTAACACAGTGACATTACCAAGGGGCAACCACACTACTATGAACCCTAGTGAATAAGGAATGTTTCACTGTTCATCCCAGATCAATCTGCCTGTTGTTGCTACTGCCAGCATCAAACGTATCAATCCTTTACAAACACAAAATAGAAACATATCTTTAAAAAATGCAATATATTTTCATGTGCATGTTACTCCTACAATATCACAGGTGAGCAAGAAAACTGTTTTCACTAGAAATAAACAGCACTTCGGATGTTATACATGGCAGCTTTGAAATGAATGCTAATGTAAATAGGTAATTTACATTGCATTCAGACTAATGTAGTCAATTGTCTATTTCAAATGTGGGCACTCATCAGTAGGGACTTTACTCAAAAATGCTTTGAGTAAAGCATTTAAAATAAACTTGCAGTTTCTTTTAAAGATTCTTGATCTCTCAGGGTTTTGCTCAACAACTTTACTGATGTTGCTTTGGGTTACAGGTTATGAAAACTAAACACAATAAAATTATGAACAATTATTCAACATTGTCTGTTCCTTTACATCTTTTCAAAATTATCCCTCAACATACCATCTTCAACATACGTTTACTACTAACATACGAACATGCAGTCCCTTCTTTTCACTGATCTGCTGACTTAGAGCCTCACCTGCATCTGAACTCACTTTCTTGTTGCTTAACCCTGCTACTTGTAATCTCTGCCACTCCAGAAGCTACCTCCTTTCAATGTGTGATCTCTCGATTTCCTAGATATTCCCTCTCACTGAATCTTTCAATCCCCAACTCTCTTGCCTGCTGCTTCTCTTTAAAGGTGGGGTAGGGAGGGGAAGAAGTAAGAGGAATGGCGGGGGGGGAAGGTGTGCTAGGAAGCAGGCAAGGATAGCTTCAAAATATGCCATTCAGGTCATGCAGTCTTATGTCATACCAGCAGGAAATTACTTTAAAATAACTCTCATGATAGCAGATGAGAATACAGCGTACAACGATCATTAAAATGAAAGAATGCAACATAGAATCATAGAATTCCTACTTTGCGGAAACAGACCACTCAGCCCACTGAATGTACATCACCCCTCTGAACAGCATTCCACTCTGACACTACTCTATGCCATAATCCCACATTTCCATGGGACAGGTTAAATGAGGTAGAGCTCCATTCAATCCACAAGCATGACTGTGACCTTCTAGTCTGTTGCCATTTCCATATACCATTTTGTTCTCATGCTAACATTTATGTCTTAGGTCTGCTGCACCATTTCACACAAGCTGAAGGAACACTTTCTCATTGGCCAAATTTGAGAATTTGTTACTTTATGAATTTAATATCAAATTCAGCAGGTTCAGACCATGACCTCTACCCCTCTGTTTGATATTTTTCTTTTCAGTGTTTGCATCTTGTTTTCATGTATTTTCTTTCAGTCAGAGCTGACTTTTATTCTATTAGTAACACCTACTCTGGACAAATGCGTTGTTTGGTTACTAAAATAATTTCCACTCACTGTGCCTTTTGTTCCATGATCAGTTTTTCTTGCCTTTTCTTGACCTTCCTATTCTGTTCAAGTGGCCCTCCATCCGATTTTAGCAACAATTTGAAACTACCACATTTCCAAACTCTCTTTAGTTCTGAAGAATCATTACTGGACTTAAAACGTTAACTTCACAGATGCTGCCATACCTGAGTTTCTCCAACATTTTTTATTTTAAATGGGATCTTACCATACAATAAAATTCATACATTCTTGCTAAGTAGTAAGGCATTTCTGTAATTTTGCAGTTTAAATCAGAGACGGTCAAATGATTTTAGTAGATTTCAATTAGCCTTAGCAATATAGGCAGGGAAACATAAAGGCCACTAATGATTTGATTTAACACATTTTTATGAGACTGAGAAGCTGTACATTGCTTCATGTCTTGTCATGTCATGCTGTGTTAGTTAGAGCTGAAGGAAAACGAAACAGCTATTGGAAAAAAAGGAAAGTCACATTCTAAGGTCAGTCACAATAAGGGTTGTGTCATGCTTCACAGGCAATGCATCACAGAAATAGTACTAAACAAACAGGTACTGGATGTCAGGTCAATCACTTGCCTGCTCTGCTCACGCTATACATGTATGGAGCATCCGATCTTTGAAACACAGCACTAAATAAATCTCAGTGGTTGCCTCCAAACGACTGTCAGAAGTGGCACTTCTGTGGCAGAAGTTAGCATTTGTGCAATGTTCAAAGAACTTTGAAAGGTCACATGAACTGACAACAGATTTCACATTTTACTTGTATATTTAACATCGTTCATGTGAAGGGAAAAACCTTCAACACTAGAAATGGCTGTAAAACTGGACAGTCAAGCTTGGTGTTCTGAACTGCAAACCTTTTCTTCAATTACTGCAAGCCAACGATGCTGCTAAAAATAGTAATATTACATAATATTATGTTAGGGCACAGAGACAGAGAGCCATAGCAAATCCACGTTTCTATCTCTGTATTCACAACATCATAAAACTAAAGCCTTCAAAATCTTTCAAAATTGACTGCATGTTTCCTAACCAGATTTTTTTGAATCACCAATTCCAGGCTTTGCCAATAAATAATTCCAGACACAGGTTTCTTTCTTAAACAAAAACCTTAGCATCAAACAAATGGATAAAACACAACACATAAACAAAAGAAAATAAACTGGCCAGAGTACTTAAGTGATTTTCACAATGCACTGTTCCAAAGACATGGATGATGGCTTCTTGGTTAACTTTCTGCAGAACATTTTGATCAAGAACCAACCTGCAATTAACTTGCAGGTCTGGTGTCATGAATAAACAAAAGATTGTTTGGTCTGTTTTCCTTTTTTAGCTCAAGCTGTTGCAAACAGTCCAAAAGTCATCTTTTGCTCTCAGTTCCAAGTTCACAGCTCCAAACCAAAATTGATAAAAGAATTAAATAAAAACGTATAGGTGCTGTATAAGATATTAGCAATAAACAAATGGCAGAGGGTTACTGGGAATGCCAAAGTCAGAAACGCACTGGATAAGATCTAGAGATGTTATGCGTGTTGTTTGGCAAACGTGCCAGTGGAATATGCTAAAAGTGCTCAAGCAAACCATAATATATACATTTGTTTCATGTCGAAGAATGAAGATATCCTAATTCTTACCTTGAGAAAGAAGAGGCATTGCTGTAATATTCCTGTTGCACAGGCTTTCATTGCAGCACCGCACTACAGAACGTTCTGAGGGTAAGATCTTACATAACATTTCAACTTTTTCCAGTGAATCAAAACACCCTTTCTGGTACACTGAAACATCTCCATTTTGTGTCACTGAAGCAAAACACCGTAGGCCGTTGCATTCAGTCTTTGTTCCACAGGTACTGCCCTCACATATGCATTGAAGACTTGAGCTTCCTTCATCTACACGTCCATTAAAAAAAAGGGCAAATTTTGTACAATGTTAGACTGACCAGATGCAACCTTTTAAGGCAATTTGTCAAATTCAACATTTGGAAAGATTTTGTGCTTAAGCAAGCTTAGAAGTAAAAATATAAACTCCACTTCTATCACGCTCACTCAAAATGATCAACCATATCTGCAGGGAAAACAGTTTTAAAGATGAACTGACACACACATCCTTGACCATGTAGATATATCTACACATCCTTATTCTAACTAAAGATGAATGACGTTCCAAACATACTTCACATCTCTGGGCTGAAATACCATCATCCACAACTGACTTATTTAATAGTCACATTTTACAATTCTAGACCAGCACCAAAGTCTTCTGCAAAATCTGTCACTGTTTTATTTCAGAGGAGCATTTTTGCATTTTTTCATCAGGCCATTTTATTTCTTCAATAAGCTTTTCCACAACAAATTTTCCTTCATTACTGCCAGTGATCAAACCACATCCAGCCCATAGGTACCAATGCTTGTCCAATGAAACTTAGGGCACCTAACATTCAAAATTGGCCTCACAAGTCAAATTTCTGAATAGGAAATTGAACTATCTGTGAAAAGGAAAGTCTTGCGAAAACAAAACAAGGCACTAGTCAGACCACAGCTGGAAAACTGTAAATTTCTGGGTCCCTTACCTGAAGAAAGATACACTGGCACTGGAGGCAATTCAAGAAGGTTCATTAGGCTGATATCAACTATGTCTTATGAGGAGAGATTGAGAAGGTTAGGCCTGTACTCATTGGAAGAATGAGGCGTGGCCTTATTGGAACATACAAAATTCTCAGAATTTGACTGGCTGAATGCAGAAACGTTGTTTCTCCTTGTGGGACAGGCTTGAACCAAAGGGCGTAATCTCATAATTTCCTTTTTCAATCAGTGGTGAGGAGTAATCTCTTCTCTCAAAGGGTAGTTAATCCATGGGATTCTTACCACAGGTCTGTACAGCCTGGGTCATTAAGTAGATTCAAGGGTGAGACAGACATAATTTCAATCAGGAAAGGAATCAAGGGTTATGGGGATAAGGCAGGAAAGTGGAATTGAGAATCATCAGATCAGCCATGATCTTAATGAACAGC
Organism: Stegostoma tigrinum; assembly: GCF_030684315.1. NCBI lineage: Eukaryota > Metazoa > Chordata > Chondrichthyes > Orectolobiformes > Stegostomatidae > Stegostoma > Stegostoma tigrinum. The sequence goes on from NC_081358.1 coordinate 11,756,031, forward strand.
AGATTTGATGGGCTGAGTAGCCTGCTTCTGCCTCTACATCAGGATCAAGAACACACTGTGAATCAAAAAGCTATGACAGCTCAATCTGCAACAGCATGAACAATGTGAGGCCACAGTGTAGGTGTGAATATAAACATTCCCCATGGAGTGACAGATCATCAACCAAACAAACCAGAATAGACTAAGCCTGCGAACACATCTGTACAGCCACAAAGAACATCACAAAGCATTGGCAAGCAAGGAAATATAAATAGCACATATACAAATGCAACAAATCACAACTATAAGCAAGTAATTGCGATTTGCTAAGGGTTCTATAGCTTCATCTGTAAGACAGAGTTCCAGCAAAAGGCATAAGACTACCAGGTGCACAGTGGTCCAGAATGTATTTGATTATTTATTCACAGGATGTTGATTTCACTGATTCAGCCAGCATTTATTGCCCACTCTTAAGTGCCCTCAAAGTGGTGGTGAATAGCTTTCTTAAAATGTGCCTAACAATGAAAACATGGATAAACCTATACACTATTTGAGATGGAATTCCAGGATTTTGACCCAGTACCAGTGATGGGAAGGTGATGCAGATTTAAGTCAGGATGGCATGTGGTTTGGAGAGGAAACATGCAGACGGTGGCACTCCCATGCACCTGCTGCCCTTGTAAGCATTCAGGTCATGAGTTTGGGACGTACTGGCTCAAGGAGCTTTGGGGAGTTGCTGCAGCGCACCTTACAAATGGTACACACTGCTGCCATTATGCATCAGTGATGGAGTGGAAACTGAGTGAGTTAGCTGGGTTGTCAATCAAACTTTATCCTGGATAGCGTCAAGCTTCTTGTGTTGCTAGAGCTGTATTCATCTAGATGAGAGTGGACGTCATCATCAACTTGATTTGCATGGGACAGGATGGGCATGCTTTGCGGAGATAGGTGGTGAGTTCTTCACCATAAAATTCCTAGCTTCTGCCCTGCTCTTGCAGCTACTGTATTTATATGTCGAGTCCAGTTTGGTTTTGGTCATTGGTAACTCCCAGAAGTTAACAGTGAAGGACTCAGCAATGGTAATGCCATTTCATATGAAAGGACATGGTTAGGTTCTCCCTCATTGGAGATGGTGATTGGCTGGCACTCCTATGGCACGAATGTTACTCATCACTTATCAGCCCAAGCTTGGCTGTTGTCTAGGTATTGCTGCTCAATAGACATGCACTGCTTCAGTGTCTAAGCTATCAGGATGGTGTTGTGCACTGGGCAGTTATCAGCAATTATGATTACCATCTTCCCTCATGCTAGGCACGACTCCAACCAGCAAAACTGTTCCCTGATACCCACTGATTCCTAGTTTTGCTAGAGCTCTTTGATGCCAAACTAGATCAAAAGTTGCACTGATGTTCAAGGAAATCACAGTCAACTTACCTCTGGAGTTCAGCTCCTGTCTATGTTTAGGACCACATTAACAGTAGGCAAAACAGAAAGTTCACTGCAACTGCTAACCCAAGTTTTATAATGGGAGACCGCTTGTGCGAGCATAGCAGAGACACTCGGAGTAGCAAGTTACTCTGGTGTTCTTGCCAACCGTATAGGGATGTAGAAAGGATTTTAAAATGAATAGTGGGACAAGGAATGAGATTTTGGAAACTGTGGTAAATTAGAAGCAGAGTCAAGGCCAAAGAGAAAGGAATTAATACAGGAAATGATATATCACTCAAGACAGGAAAAGATAGAGAGTATAAATTTCTAAGTCAACCAACAGATAAAATTAGAATTTACAAATAGTATATGAATAAAACTAACGCTCAGTTTCTGAATGCACATAACATTCGAAACAAAACATAGGAAGTGTTTCTGCACATAGAAATGAATAAGTATGATCCTGGCCATCATTACATAGACAGGGTTGCAAGGTGACATGGATCGAGACCTCAACATTGAAAGGTACAGGACATTGAGGAACAAAAGGAAAGTTCGAAAAGCTGAAGGGATTGCTCTGCTAGTTAATGATGATGATATTAATCACATGCAGAAAGATAACCTAAATGTAGGTAATCAAAATCTGCAAACAGTTTGGGTAGATACAAGAAGTGATTAAGGCAAGGATTAATTTGTGGGATTGGTATCCAGGTCCCAGAACAATAATCACAAAGTAGTGAAAGATATATAGCAACACATAATAGAGATATACAAAGTGTGAAGCTGGGTGAACACAGCAGGCCAAGCAGCATCTTAGGAGCACAAAAGCTAATGTTATGGGCCTAGACTCTTCATCAGAAAAGGGGGATGCGGAGCGGATTCTGAAATAAATAGGGAGAGAGGGGGAGGAGGATCGAAGATGGATAGTGAAGAGGAGAGTACGGGTGGGGAGGTAAGGAGGGGATAGGTCAGTCCGGGGAGGACGGAGAGGTCAAGGGGGTGGGATGAGGTTAGTAGGTAGGAAATGGAGGTGTGGCTTGAGGTGGGAGAAGGGGATAGGTGAGAGGAAGAACAGGTTAGGGAGGTGGGGACGAGCTGGGCTGGTTTTGGGATGCAGTGGGGGGAGGGGAGATTTTGAAGCTTGGGCGGCACCGTGGCTCAGTGGTGAGCACTGCAGCCTCACAGCACCAGGGACCCGGGTTCGATTCCCTCCTCGGGTAACTGTCTGTGTGGAGTTTGCACATTCTCCCCGTGTCTGCGTGGGTTTCCTCCGGGTGCTTCGGTTTCCTCCCACAGTCCAAAGATGTGCAAGTTTGGTGGATTGGCCATGCTAAATTGTCCATAGTGTTCAGGGGTGTGTGGGTAATAGGGGGATGGGTCTGGGTGGGATGCTTTAAGGGGAGGTGTGGACTTGTTGGGCCGAAGGGCCTGTTTCCACACTGTAGGGAATCTAATCTTGTGAAATCCACATTGATACCATTGGGGTGCAGGGTTCCCAAGTAGAATATGAGTTGCTGTTCCTGCAACCTACAGGCGGCATCATTATGGCATTACAGGAAGCCCAGGATGGACATGTTGTCTAAGGAGTGGGAGGGGGAGTTGAAATTGTTCGCGACTTGGAGGTGCAGTTGTTTATTGCGAACCAAGCGTACGTGTTCTGCAAAGCAGTCCCCAAGCCTTTGCCTGGTTTCCCCAATGTAGAGGAGGCCACAATGAGTACAGCGGATGCAGTATACCACATTGGCAGATGTGCAGGTGAACATCTGCTTAACGTGGAAAGTCATCTTGGAGCCTGGGATGCGGGTGAGGGAGGAGGTGTGGGGGCAAGTGTAGCACTACTTCCTGCAGTTGCAGGGGCAAGTGCCGGGTGTGGTGGGGTTGGAGGGCAGTGTGAACCAGACAAGGGAGTCCTGGAGAGAGTGGTTTCTCCGGAAAGCAGACAAGGGTGGGGGTGAAAAAGTGTCTTTGGTGCGGGGTTGGATGTAGATGGCGGAAGTGTCGGAGGATGATGTGTTGTATCCGGAGGTCGGTGGGGTGGTACGTGAGGACTAGGGGGATTCCCTACCTATTAAGCTCATCCTGCCCCCTTGACATGTCCATCTTCCCTGGACTGACCAATCCCATCCCCACCTCCCCATGCACACTCTCCTCTCCACCTATCTTCTCCTCTATCCATCTTCAGTCCGCCTCCCCCTCTCTCCCTATTTATTTCAGAATCCTCTCCCCATCCCCCTTTTCTGATCAAGGGTCTAGGCCCGAAACATCAGCTTTTGTGCTCCTAAGATGCTGCTTGGCCTGCTGTGTTCATCCAGCTCCACACTTCGTTATCTCGGACTCTGCAGCATCTGCAGTTCCCATTATCTCTCATAGCAAGACATAATGACAGCTTTTTGGAAAGGCACAGTGATAATCACAGGTGATTTTAATCTAGTTAGCTGGAAAAGCCATAAGGGCAGAGATAGAACAGATGAGAAATTCATAGAGCATTTTCAGGACCATTTCATTCATTCTGGATCCGACCAGAAAGCATGTTTTACTAGACCTGGTATTGTGTAATGAGTTAGGATTAACAAATAAGGAAGGTGCCACTTGTTAGAGTAATTATAATGTGATTGAATTTTACATTCAGTTCGACAAATGGGTCTGAGACTGTTCTTTACGTTTTTAAATAAGGGTAATTATGAGGGCATGAAAGCAGAGCTGGCTAAAGTGAACTGGCAAATTAAGCCAAAGGACAGACAAGAAAGGCAGTTACAGGGATATTGATTACAGGGATATTGATATATCCTAATGAATAACAAAATATTCCAAGAGGCATACCCACTATCTGTGGTTAATCAGAACCGTTACAGTCAGTATCAAACCGAAAGAAAGAAACTGGAGAATTAATAACGGAAAATGAGGAAATGCAGATTAACTCAACAGGTATTTTGCATGTGTTCAAGTTAAATCCCAAAAGAAATAAATCAGGAAATAGAAAGGAGGCAGGAACTTACAAAAATCAGTCACCAGACAAGTGTACCAAGTAAAATGCTGGAGCTGCGAGCTGACCTGTGCCCAGATCTAATAGACTTTATAGGAGCGCCTTAAAAGATGTGGCAAGTGAGATGGTTAACACATTTATTTTAATGTTTCAAAAATGCCTTAATTTGGGAATTGACACATTAAATTGGAAGTCTGTAGAAGTAATTAATTTAGACAAAATGAGAGGGAGTTGGAAAGCAGGAGCTTACAGGCCAGTCAGTTTAATTTCTATCATAGGGCAATTGTTAGAAGCTATTATCAAATAAGTAGGGTAGGCGAGTCTAAAACTAGAGGGCACAGGTTTAAAGTGGGAAATTTAAAAGGGAACTAAAGGGCAATTTTTTTCCACACATGGGTGGTGTGTGTAAGGGAAGAGCTGCCAGAGGAAGTGTTGGAAGCTGGTATAATTACAACATTTAAAAGGCATCTGGATAGGTATATGGATAGAAAGGTTTCAAGGGATATGGGCCAAATGCTGGCAAATGGGATGAGATTAGTTTAGGATATCTGGTCGGTGTGGATCAGTTGGACCGAAGGGTCTCTTTCCATGCTGTACATCTCTATGACTCTACAACTCTAAGTTAAAGCAGGGTACTTAGTCAAGTTCAAAGTAATCAGACAAAGTCAGCTTGGTTTTGCGAAAGATAATCACGTTTGACCAATCTTTTCCAATTCTTTGATTTGTAATGCATCAAGGTTAAAGGATTCATGGATGTGGTGTATGTAGATTACAGATGACATTTGATAAGACTACATATCAATAGTTATTATGTAAAATAAAAGCTCATCCTTCATTTCTTTATTCATTAATGGGATGAGGGCATCGCTGGCTAGGCAGTATTTATTGTCCATCCCTAATTGCCCAGAGGGCAGTTCAGATTCAACCACATTGCTGTGGGTCTGCAGTCACATGTTGGCCAGACCAGGTAAGGATGGCAGTTTCCTTCCCTAAAGGACATTAGTGAACCAGGAGGGTTTTTCTGACAATCAACAATGGACATCATTAGATGCCTTTTCAGTGTCCATGTACACAGATCCTTGAAAGTTGCCACCCAGGTTGACAGGGCTGTTAAGAAGGCATACAGTGTTTTAGCTTTTATTAATAGAGGGATCGAGTTCCGGAACCAAGAGGTTATGCTGCAGCTGTACAAAACTCTGGTGCGGCCGCACTTGGACTATTGTGTACAGTTCTGGCCACTGCATTAGGAGGAGGATGTGGAAGCTTTGGAGAGGGTGCAGAGGAGATTTACTAGGATGTTGCCTGGTATGGAGGGAAGGTCTTACAAGGAAAGGCTGAGGGACTTAAGGCTGTTTTCATTAGAGAGAAGAGGTTGAGAGGTGACTTAATTGAAACATATCAAATAATCAGAGGGTTAGATAGGGTGGATAGGGAGAGCCTTTTTCCTAGGATGGTGACGGCGAGCACGAGGGGGCATAGCTTTAAATTGAGGGGTGAAAGATATAGGACAGATGTCAGAGGTAGTTTCTTTACTCAGAGAGTAGTAAGGGAATGGAACGCTTTGCCTGCAACGGTAGTAGATTCGCCAACTTTAGTTACATTTAAGTCGTCATTCGATAAGCATATGGACGTACATGGAATAGTGTAGGTTGGATGGGCTTGAGATCGGTATGACAGGTCGGCACAACATCAAGGGCTGAAGGGCCTGTACTGTGCTGTAATGTTCTATGTTAGATTCTTAATTCCAGATATTTACTGAATTCAAGTTTCAACATCTGCCGTGGCAGAATTTGAACCTGGGTCTTCAGAATGTTATCTGGGTCTCTGGATTAACAGTCCAGCGACAATACCACTCGACCATTGCCTCCACCTAGTTTCATTGGTAGGAGGTAGCATATTGACATGGATTGAAAATAGCTGGTTAACAGAAAGCAGGACCTTTTTCAGGTTAGCAAGATGTAACAAATAGTGTGACACAGGGATCAATGTCGGGACCTCAACTGTTTATAATTTATATTAATGACTTGGTCAAAGGGAACGCATGGTTGCCAAATCTGTTGACAAGACAGAGATAGGTAAGAGCGCAAGCTGTGAAGAGGATACAACAAGTTTACAAAAAAACACTGATGTGTTAAGTGAGTGGCCAAAGATGTGGCAAATAGAATATAATTTGGGAAAAGGAGAATGTGTTCATATTGGCACAAGAATAAAGAAGCATTTTATTTAAAAGGTAAGACATTTTACAGCTCTAAGATGCAGAATGACCTTAACCTTCTCGTGTATCAATTACAAAAGGTAAATATGCAGTTTCAGCGAGTAATTCGGAAAGCGATAGATTATCATTTGTCACGGGGGGACGTGAACACAAAAAATGAAAGGTTATGCTTCAATTACACAGGGCACAACTGAGACTGCCTTTGGATCACTGTGCACTGTATTGGTGACCTTATTTAAAGAAGGTTGTAAGTCCACTGGAGGCAATTCACAGGATGTTTATTTGACTATTATCTGGAATGGGCAGACTGTCTTACGAGGGAAGGTTGGACAAGCTAGGCTTATATCCAGAGATAGTGGGAACTGCCGATACTGGAGAATCTGAGATAACAAAGTATAAAGCTGGATGAGCACAGCATCAGAGAAGCAGGAAAGCTGATGTTTTGGGTCTGGACCCATTCCAGTTTAGAAGACTAAGAGACATCTTAATTAAAGCATTTAAAATCCAGAAGGTTTTTAGCATTACAGATGTGGACAGGTTGGTTCCTCTTAGTAACTTTTAAACCTATTTTCTAATCAACCTGTTCAGAGATGTTATTACACACCTCTGGAGCAGATGGGACTTTAACTTAGGTCTGTCGGTTCAGGGGTAGTGACACTACCACTTTGCCAACAGAGCCCCTCTTGGCTCTTCTTTATTTCCCCCTAATCAGCCTGTTCAGAGATATTATTACAGACCTCTGCAGCAGGTAGGACTTGAGCCCAGGCCTCTCTGGTCCAGGGACACTACCACTGTGCCACGAAGCCCCCTCAGTCTTGATTCCTCTTATGGGAGATTCTAGAATTAGAATCATTAAACAGGTAATTTTTCACTGAGAGGATTGTGTCTTTGGAATTCTGCTTCCACCACAATATCAGGGAGACCCAAGTCCTTGACAATTGTTAAGGCTGAGGTAGGTAGATTCTTGTTAAGTAAAGAGATTGAAAGATTATTAGCTGGCAGGAATAAGGATTTGAGATTACATTCAGATCAGCCATCATCTTATTGAATGGCAGAGCAAGCTCAAGGGGTTGAACGGCCTACTCCTTCTCACAAATGATATGATCGTTTGTATGCCGCTTACTAAATCCTAAACTAAACCTTGTACTTGGTCATCTAATTTGTATTACAGGCAAATCCTGTTGGTAACTGAACATCCACCTCCTAGTGTCAAACATGCCTCAAAGCTCTTATAATTGAAAGAGGTTAGTTTAAAATTAACGTACAACCAATCAAGGTATGTCTAGTCTATTCAATAAAAGATTGCTATTTAAAATTTGGATGATTCAGCTATGAAATGAATGAAAAATAACTGTAACCAATCATTAATGCATAGTAACCATGTTGGGAACAATGGTTCAGAAAACAGCTAGCTAGAAATATAACTTACCTTCAGCTCCACAAAGGAAGTTCTTTGGGATCAAAAGCAGGAGTGCAAGGATGCTCCATTGGGCCATCAGGAAAAAGTGACTACAAAACAAGAACAAACATTTTTCAGACCTGGGGGCTCCAATTATAGGGTCATACAGCACTCAAATATACCCTTTGGTCCAACCAGTCCATGTGGACCAGACATCCCAATCTGACCAAGTCTGATTTGCAGCATTTGGCCTAACTCCCTCTAATACCTTCCTATTCACATACCTATCCAGATGCCTTTTAAATGTTTTAACTGTACCCATCTCCACCACTTCATCTGGCAACTCGTTCCATAAACGCACCATCCTCAGTATGAAATAGTTACCCCTCGAGTCCTTTTTAAATCTTTCCCTGCTCACCTTGAACCTATGCCCTCCTGCTTTGGACTGCCCCACCCAAGGAAGAATAACTCGGTGACTGACCCTATCCATGACCCTCATGATTTTACAAACCTCAATAAGGTCACCCCTCAGCCTTTGACACTCCATGGAAAACAGCCCCGGCCTATTCAGACTCTCCCAATAGCTCAAATTCTCCAGTATCAGCAACATCCTTATAAATCTTTTCTGCACCATCTCAAGTTTCACAACATCTTTACTGTAGAAAGACAACCAGAATTGTATGCAGTATTCTAACAGTGGCCTCACCAGTGTCCTATACAGCAGCAACATGACATCCCATCTCCTACATTCAATGGTCTGACCAGTGAAGACAAGCATCCTTCACTACCCTGTCTACCTGCAACTCTACTTTCAAAGAACGATGCCCCTGCATCTCTAGGTCTCTGTTTGACAACACCCGTCAGCAACTTATCTAATTGGAGAGAAACCTCAGTGCTTTGTAGAGAAATTTGGGTTTCATCACGCTCGAATCACTGAAAGCCAGCATGCAGGTACAGTGGGTAATAAATAGAGAAATGTTCCTGCAACTGTACAAAGCATTAGTGAGGCCACATCTCAAGTACTGCATACAATTTTGGTCTCCTTACTTGAAGAGGGATGTATTTGTCTTGGAGGTTCCCCAAGCTGATCCCAGAGATGAGTGGCTTGTCTTATAAACAGAGATTGAGCACTTTAGGCCTGTACATTCCTCACATGGAGAAATCTAGAAATAAAGGTCATTAAGGGGTAGCAGATTTAGAAGAAAGAGGAGGAGAAATATTTCTCTCAAAGAGTAGTGAATCTGTGAAATGCACTACCCCAGAGTATGATGAACACTGGGAGTAAGTAAATTTGCAAGGAGATAGACAGATTTTTAATTAGTAATGGATTTTAAGAGATTATGAAGAATGGGCAGGAAACTGGAATTGAGGCCAAAATGATCCAAGTGGATTCAAAGGGCTAAATAGGTGACCTTTGCTCCCAGTTCTTATGTTCTTAATATGATATTTATTGTGAACATTTTTCATCTAGCTGTAGGGACATCAATGGTAGCAGATGAACTGGAGCCAATGTGTTGTGTACAAACAGAGGTCTGGGTGGCAACTAGGAGTGGATTGGTTTATGGACTAGTGACCAGTTACCAATGACAAAGATCTGCCAGTCAATAACTGTGGGATTTGTTTTCCCATAGCTGAGTAGTTTGGGGTTTTAACAACACATACAGAAGTCTCTGAACCATCACCTGCTTAGGATTTCGCTGTGTCTCTCTTTTCCCTGCAGCAAGCCACTTTAAGCATTCAACAGTGATGTGTGCTGCAACTTTCATAGAACATTACAGCACAGCACAGGCCCTTCGGCCCTCAATGTTGTGCCGACCTGTCATACCGATCTCAAGCCCATCTAACCTACACTATTCCATGTACGTCCATATGCTTATCCAATGACGACTTAAATGTACTTAAAGTTGGCAAATCTACTGCCGTTGCAGGCAAAGCATTCCATTCCCTTACTACTCTGAGTAAAGAAACTACCTCCGACATCTGTCCTATATCTTTCACCCCTCAATTTAAACCTATGCCCCCTCGTGCTCGCCGTCACCATCCTAGGAAAAAGGCTCTCCCTATCCACCCTATCTAACCCTCTGATTATTTTATATGTTTCAATTAAGTCACCTCTCAACCTGCTTCTCTCTAATGAAAACAGCCTCAAGTCCCTCAGCCTTTCCTCGTAAGACCTTCCCTCCATACCAGGCAACATCCTAGTAAATCTCCTCTGCACCTTTTCCAAAGCTACCACATCCTTCTTATAATGCAGTGACCAGAACTGTACACAATACTCCAAGTGCAGCCGCACCAGAGTTTTGTATAGCTTCACCATAACCCCTTGGTTCCAGAACTCGATCCCTCTATTAATAAAAGATAAAACACCGTATGCCTTCTTAACAGCCCTGTCAACCTGGGTGGCAACTTTCAAGGATCTGTGTACATGGACACCGAGATCTCTCCGCTCATCTACACTACTAAGAATCTTACCATTAGCCCTGTACTTTCCCTTCTGGTTACTCCTACCAAAGTGCATCACCTCACACTTGTCTGCATTAAACTCCATTTGCCACCTCTCAGTCCAGCTCTGCAGCTTATCTATGTCTCTCTGCAACCTACAGCATCCTTCGTCACTATCCACAACTCCACCGGCCTTAGTGTCATCTGCAAATTTACTAACCCATCCTTCTACGCCCTCATCCAGGTCATTTATAAAAATGACAAACAGCAGCGGACCCAACAACGACCCTTGCGGTACACCACTAGTAACTGGTCTCCAAGATGAACATTTCCCATCAACTGCCACCCTCTGTCTTCTTTCAGCAAGCCAATTTCCAATCCAAACTGCTATATCTCCCACAGTTCCATTCCTTCGCATTTTGTACAATAGCCTATTGTGGGGAACCTTATCGAATGCCTTGCTGAAATCCATATACACCACATCAACCGGTTTACTCTCATCTACCTGTTTGGTCACCTTCTCAAAGAACTCAATAAGATTTGTGAGGCATGACCTTCCCTTCACAAAACCGTGCTGACCATCCCTAATCAATTTATTCTTTTCTAGATGATTACAAATCCGATCCCTTATAACCTCTTCCAACACTTTACCAACAACTGAGGTAAGGCTCACTGGTCTATAATTACCAGGGTTGTCTCTATTCCCCTTCTTGAACAGGGGAACCACTTTTGCTATCCGCCAGTCATCAGGCACTATTCCTGTAGACAATGACAAGTTAAAGATCAATGCCAAAGGTTTGGTAATCTCCTCCCTGGCTTCCCAGAGGATCCGAGGATAAATCCCATCCGGCCCAGGGGACTTATCTATCTTCACCCTCTGAAGGATTTTTAATACCTCTTCCGTGTGAACCTCAATCCCACCTAGTCTAGTAGCCTGTATCTCAGTATTCTCCTCGATAACATTGTCGTTTTCTACAGTGAATACAGTTGAAAAATATTCATTTAGCGCTTCCCCTATCTCATCCGACTCCACACACAACTTACCACTACTATCCTTGATTGGGCCTAATCTTACTTCCGTCATTCTTTTATTCCTTAAATACCTGTAGAAAGCCTTAGGGTTTACCCTGATCCTATCCACCAACAACTTCTCATGTCTCCTCCTGGCTCTTCTGAGCTCTTTGTGTTTTTCCTGGCTACCTCGTAGCCCTCAAGTGCCCTGAGCCTTCACATCTCATCCTAACATAAGACTTCTTCTTCCTCTTGACCAGAGATTCCACCTCCTTTGTAAACCACGGCTCCCGCGCTCTACAGCTTCCTTCCTGCCTGACAGGTACATATTTATCTAGGACACACAGGAGCTTTTCCTTGAATAAGCTCCACATTTCTAATGTGCCCATCCCCTGCAGTTTCCTTCCCCATCCTATGCTCCCTAAATCTTGTCTAATCTCATCATAATTGCCTTTCCCCCAGCTATAACTCTTGCCCAGTGGTATACACCTATCCCTTTCCATCACTAAAGTAAACATAACAGAATTGTGATTGCTATCACCAAAGTGCTCACCTACTTCCAAATCTAACACCTGGCCAGGCTCATTACCCAGTACCAAATCTAATGTGGCTTTGCCCCTTGTTGGCCTATCTACATACTGTGTCAGGAAGCCCTCCTGTACATACTGGACAAAAACTGACCCATCTATAGTACTCGAACTATATAGTGTTCCCAGTCAATATTTGGAAAGTTGAAGTCCCCCATGACAACTACCCTGTCTCTCTCACTCCTATCGAGAATCATCTTTGCTATCCTTTCCTCTACATCTCTGGAACTATTCGGAGGCCTATAGAAAACTCCCAACAGGGTGACCTCTCCTTTCCTGTTTCTAACCGCAGCCCATACTACCTCAGTTGACGAGTCCCCAAACATCCTTTCTGCAACTGTAATACTGTCCTTGATCAACAATGCCACACCTCCGCCCCTTTTACCATCTTCTCTGTTCTTATTGAAACATCTAAATCCTGGAACCTACAACAACCATTCTTGTCCCTGCTCTGTCCATGTCTCCGAAATGGCCACAACATCCAAGTCCCAGGTACCAACCCGTGCTGCAAGTTCACCCACCTTATTCCGGACGCTCCTGGCATTGAAGTAGACACACTTAAAACCAACTTCTTGCTTGCCGGTGCCATCTTGCTTCCCTGAAACTTTATTTCGGACCACCCTACTCTCAACCTTTTCTATAGTCAAACTACAATTTTGGTGCCCCTCCCCCTGCTGAATTACTTTAAACCCACCTGAATAGCCTTAGCAAATTTCCCCCCACCCCAGGATATCAGTACCCCTCTGGTTCAGGTGAAGACCGTCTTGCTTGTAGAGGTCCCACCTACCCCAGAAAGAGCCCCAATTATCCAAGAATCCAAAACCCTCCCTCCTGCACCATCCCTGTAGCCACGTGTTCAACTCCTCTCTCTCCCTATTCCTCGCCTCACTAGCACGTGGCACGGGCAACAAACCAGAGACAACAACTCTGTTCGTCCTAGCTCTCAGCTTCCATCCTAGCTCCCTGAATTTCTGCCTTAAATCCCCATCTCTCTTCCTACCTATGTCATTGGTGCCAATGTGGACCACGACTTGGGGCTGCTCCCCCTCCTCCTTAAGGATCCCAAAAATACGATCCGAGACATCACGCACCCTGGCACCTGGGAGGCAACACACCAACCGTGAGTCTCTTGCGTCCTCACAGAACCTCCTATCTGTCCCCCTAATTATGGAGTCCCCAATGACTACTGCTCTGCTCCTCTTCCCCCTTCCCTTCTGAGCAGCAGGGACAGACTCTGTGCCAGAGACCTGTGCCCCAATGCCTTCCCCTGGTAAGTCGTCCCCCGCAACAGTATCCAAAACGGTATACTTATTGTTGAGGGGAATGGCCACAGGGGATCCCTGCACTGCCTGCCGGTTCCCTTTCTGTCCCCTGACCGTAACCCATCTGCCTTTTTCCTGTACTTGAGGAGTGACTACCTCCCTGTAACTCCTCTCAATAACCCCCTCAGCCTCCCGAAATTTTTTAATAAAAATTTCTGGCTTATTTAATGAACCAACCATCCTGTCCCTCTTCATGCTATTGAAAACTCCCAGAGAAGGGTGACTGACAAATAGCATTCTGACCAGCACAAGAATCATCTCCGCAAACCTTGTGAACAGGAACTACTGAACTGGGTTCCTAGTTTTTCCCCAACACTCATGACCCATGATTTTCATGTATGTGCGCGTACACATATTGGTACAAGGAATGTTTCTAAGGAAATCAGAATTTTAATTAGTGAGTCAACATTTTATGATTAATTACTAGTAATTAATAGTCATTTTCATTTAGTACAAAAACATGCTTCGTCAACTAGGTCAGTTAAATTGGGGAATCTTTGCGTTCCTTTAAAATCTTTATCTCTTGTGATGACTCAGGAATAGCAGGGCTTGATTTTCAGTTTACTATCCCAGTGAGTCATAACACAGGAGCAAACTTCCAATTGACTGCCAGTGTATCACCCAGATGCTGTTTCAATGCTTTTGCTTATTACACAGAGATGCATCAGAGTTGCTCAATTTCTAACACAAGTCTGTGTTTACAACATTCTTCCTTTGCTGAAAAATAGAGGTCCCAGGGCAGGATCACAGAGGTTCTTCACAGCACAAAGCTGATGTTCTGACATGAAAGTTATCTGATAATGAATGAAAGACTATTCATGTCTACATATCTGGAATAGATTCAGAGATTACATCAATTGAAATGTTCAAATCTTTGTAGAAAGTGAACATTAGCATATATAATTCACATTTATTCAGTACATTTAACATAGTGAAATGCACTAAAACACTTCAAAAAAGGTGTGTTATAAAGTTGACATCAAGTCACACAAGAAGAGTTAGATCAAATGGCTAAAAGCCTGGGCCAATATCTAGGTTTTAAAGAGTGTCTTAAATAGAAAGTGAAGCAGCGATGCGGAGAGGTATATGGAGAAAATTCCAGAGCTTGGGGCCCAGGCAACCAACGGCCCTGCCAGCGCAGGTGGAGCTATAAAAACTGGAATGGACAAGAGGCCTGAATTCAAAGACAAGCAGATATCTCAGAGCATTATGGAGATGGAGGAGATAAATTGAGACATAAAAGAAAATAATTGTATCCTGTTTATGCTGTACTATTTGTCTTCAAAGCAACTTACTACAAAGATTAATGGACTGCTTTTCAAAGCCTGTAATTTGTTCTTAACGATACGTATCAAGAAACAGTGGTCACAGGACAGGATGCATCTGATCAGCCTAAATTACATTCCATTGGGAGTGGTTAGTAAATCCTTCCACCTTAGCACCTTTCTGACTGTCAATCTGTCACTTGATGCGCAGCTCACTACACAAACAGGAGAAGTAACTACCACTGATGGTCAGCTTGTGACACATGGCTGAGATCACAGCAAAATGAATTTTGAGCCCAAACAGATAGTTTAGAAGCCTCAGATGGTTTAGAAACACACTTAACATATTGTCATGCAGGTCTGAAACATGGGTGGCTTAAAGCTACCAGGAAAGCTGTTGCAATAACTTACACCTTATTTGTTGTGTCACACTATGGGCATATCCTAGCAGGGCAGTATCATGGAGGCAACACTGCTAGATGCATTAGAACTAACCAAACGGAAGTGGCTTCAGTGGATCAGGTACATAGGTACATCTGCAGGACAGATAATAGTTGAATATTAAGGACTTCTTGTATGGTGAGGTAGCTACAGCTCGATGACTCAGTGGGACACCCAAGTCCCTGCTTCAAGGATGACATGACTTGAAGGTCCAAGCATCGACAATCACACCTGGGAGTCACTGGCTGGCGAAAGAGGGAAAAGGCACACCACCATGACCAGTCACTACTGCAGCCTGGCAACAACAAAGCAAGAAAAAAAAACAGCCTACATTACTTGGCAGCTTCATGTGTCACTTTTGGCAGAACATGTCTCCCAAGGGTTAGTCTTTTCCAGTCAATTAGTAAAGGAGTGCCAAATGAAGACACCTCATCTAAATGGATTATTGCTGTGTGTGTTCATCACCTCTTGTAATTGGAAGGGTGCCAACACAACACAGGTCATTAAAGATGGAGATGAGCAACTCAATAGCTACTGAAATATTGTGGCACAGTTGGGGATCAAAGGCTAGATAGTTGAGATTTTGAAAATGCAATTGTAAAACTTAAAAAGGTCAAATTTACAGCACAAGGGACAGAGCAGGGTACTGGGACTAAATGAGTAACACCTTAAAAAAAGCTGGCACCAGCATGATGGGCTAAGAGGCTTTCTTCTGTGCTGCATTCAGTAACTGTTTTTGAATCAGGTAATATCAACGTTTAAATTTTTTGTAAGTTGTTCCAGAAAGGTGAAATGTAACTTTAACAGTATAATATTTGTCCACTATTCAACACACTGTTGAATGAATTTAGTAACTGTACATTTACAGTTCCGCTTCCAATTTAAAGTCCTTGATATATTCCTGGAAGGAATGTATTGGAAATTTGCTTACAGAACCAGAAATAAGAGCAAATAATGACACCCAATAATTTTACCAACATGTTTTGACCAATGGCTGCTAGCATTCTTTTCTTCCTACCAAAACACTTAGCATTCCACTCACTTCTGTGTCTGCCTCTGTGCTGCATGACTCTAACAAAGATAACAGTATTCTAAAAAGATCTTGTGCTGTTGTGTTAACACTGAGAAACGTCATCACAATGCTCTGGTTAACTAGGCTGATATATGATCTTATCTTTTAGTCAGTGGAACAGTATACACAACTGTACATGTACGGTTCAGCATAATTACACAAACTAATAAGGCTGAAAATTGATAAGCCTCCAGGACCTGATATTCCATATCCCAGTGTGATGAAGGTGGTAGTTGAAGAGATAGTCAATATACTGGCAATCATCTTCCAAAATTCTATAGATTCTGGAATTATTCCTGCAGATTAGAAACAAGCAAACACTATTTAATTAGGGAGCAAGGGAGAAAGCAGGGAACATCAGCAGTATGGGATAAATGGGCCTTTTGAATCTGATTGAGCATAGTCATTGTGGATTTGCGACTGGGAAGTTGCAGTTAATTTTGTTGAAACATTTGAGGATATCACTAACAGAATTCATAAAGGGAAGCCAAAGGATGGAGTACACTTGGATTTTCAGAAAGCTGGAGGTTGGTTAGCAAAAATCAAAGCACATGACAAGGAGGTAATGCACTGACTTGGCTTAAGAATTGGCTTACACACAGAAAACAGTGAGAATAAATGGGTTATTCTCAAGACAGGAGCCTCTGAATAGTTGGGCACTACAGGGATCAGTACTTGGCCCCCAAATGTTTACAATGCATATTAATAAACTGGACATGAGGAACAAATGTAATACTCCCAAGCTTGCACTGCTATAAAGCCAAGCAGAAATGTATGTTGTGATGGAAGTACTAAGCAGTTTCTGCAAGATTTGGACAGGCTTAATGATAGGCAAGAACATGGCAGGTAGAATTTGATATGGAAAAATGTGAGGTTGTCCATTTCATTGCTGCAGGACTGGGGATGGGCTGCACTTTTTTTTGAAACACCTTTCAGTGATCATCCATTCTTCTAGAAAACTAACAAGATTTTCAAGATTTCAATCTGAACAGCCAGCTCAGAAAGTGGCACCCTTCTCTAAAGGAAGACCAGAGGACCACGTTACATTCCAGGCAATGAACAGAAAATCTAAGTGAATGTTTAAAAGTGAGTCATGATGCTTTTTGCAGATAAGAAGGAAAAAAGCAATATATACTTAATGGTACAGTCCCAAACAGTTCACAGGAAGAGGGGACCCTGGGCATTTATGTGCATAGATCGTTGAGGGTGGCAGGACACAGTAGAGTGGTTATCAACACAAGGATATTTCAAGGCTTTCCAAATAAAGACGCGAAGCGCAAAAATTTGAATGTTATCCTAAAACTCTATGTACCTCTGGTTATGGTCACAATTGTGTCCAGATCTGGGCACAGAATTTTAGGAACCATGTGAAAGTCCTCAAAAAGCTGCAGAAGGAATTCGAGGGATGTGCAAATTTAGCCACAAAGTAAGATTGGAAAAGCTGGTGTTCTTTACCTTGAAGAAATCAAGCAGAGATTTGATAGAGGTGTATAGGATGAACATTTAGATAATGTTAGCAAAAATAGCCACTACCATTCTTGATGGTACAAGGATTAGGAAATAGTGATCTTAAGCATTGGTTAAGAGAAACAGGGCAGATTTGAGGAAGAACAAGCTGATACAACAAGCTGCAATGACTTGGAGCTCAATGCAAAGAAACAAACTGCTCACTGATGCTTAGTTTGGGTTTTGCCAGGGCCAGTCAGCTCCTGACCACATTACAGCTTGGGTTCAGAGATGGACAAAGGAGATGAACGCCAGAGAGAAAGGTGACATTTGACTTAAGTGTGGCATCAAAGAACCTTCACAGAAATGTGAACAATGGGAATCAGGGTTAGACTCATGCCTGGCACAAAGAAGTGTGGTTTTTGAAGATTAATCATTGCAGCTCCAGCACATCACTGAAGGAATTCCTCCGGATAATATCCTATGCACTAATATTTAGAACTGCTTCAGTGACATCCCTGTCATCTTATGGCTACAAGTGGGGATGTTCATTGATAATTGCAGAATGTTCAGCACTATTTGCATCTCATCAGATATTGAAGCAGTTCGTGTCAATATGCAGCAAGGCTTTATAAGCTTAGCAACATTTAGGTCACACAGGTGCCAGGCAATATCAATCTCCAGTAAGACAGAATCTAACCATCATCCTTCAATGCAAAGTGACATTATTATTACAGAATCTCCCAGTATTAACAATGCTGGGGGTCATTATTGAGCAGAAGCTGAACTGGAACAGCCTAATAAATACTGTTGCTGCAAAAGAAGGTCAAAAGCTAGGGGTTCTGCAGTGACTAACTCATCTATACCCCCGCACCTGCCAAGGTTTCTCCAAAAGCACTTTATAAACCCGTGAACTCTACTTTCTTGAAAGAGAAAGTCAGCAGATGCTTGGGAACACCACAATTTGCAACCTCTACATCATCTTTGAATTCGAACTGTATCTTCAGAGTCTTAGAATCACAGAATCCCTACAGTGTGGAAACAGGCCACTCAGCCCAACAAGTACATGCCTACCCTCCAAACAGCATCCCACCCAGACTCTCATCCCTAAACCTTGTAAACTTGCATTTTTTTTCCCCCCGTGGCCAATCCACCTAACTTACGCATCCCTGGACACTGGTCAATTTAACATGGCCAACCCACCCAACCTGCACATCTTTGGACTGTGGTAGGAAACTGGAACGCCCAGAGGAAAGCCATGCAGGGAGAATGTGGAAACTCCACATGGACAGACACCCAAAGCTGGAACTGAACTCAGGTCCCTGGTGCTGAGAGGCAGAACTGCTAACCACTGAGCCATGTGCCGCCCCATCACTAGGTCAAAATCCTGAAACCTCTCAGTACAAACAGTTTTAAGTAAATGCAGTCAGGTTTTTAAAAAAGGGAACAGGAAAAAACAATGACATCGGTACTCCCAGTACAGGCAGTTCTACTATAACGCAATAGTTGCGTTTTTGGGTGACCCTGCACTACAGAGAGTCATCATACAAAACGGCAGTTTAGGGGAAGTGCCATAGAAAATCACTATACTGGTACAGCAGAAAGTTCACGTTATCCAAACAGCATCCACTATTCATCTATTGCATTATAGCCAATTCGTGTTAATGAAACACACATCATAGCAGAACTACTTGTTTTCAAATGAAGGACATTTTGATTTCTTCAGATCTGAATGACCAAGAAACCTGACAACGCAAAGGAAATGGAACGTTCAAAGCAGGTGTTGATAACTGTCGTCCCTGCACACTTGAAATCTGACATGTTCTTGGATGATGCTGCTGCAGATAGGCTGCATTTGGTTAAAAAATAAGATGGATCCTTAAGAAATTCCAGAGCTAACGTGATGAATGTGAGAAGAGAAGAAAACGCTGGAGATTCTTTGGATAGGTAAGAATGGAACCTGGTGAAGACTGTCCCCTACAGCTGGGCAATAAAGGCAATGCTAGAGAAGGATGCTATGTCAACCATGACAAAGGTTGCAGACGGGCTGCTGGCAAAGAATTGTGCAACATGGCTACAGCTGGAATGGGTATCATTTGCAACTTTTATTAGAGTCTTTTTAGTGCTGTATCACAGACAGAAACCTGATTCTGCATTTAGGTATAGAGTGCTTTTCTT
Organism: Stegostoma tigrinum; assembly: GCF_030684315.1. Lineage (NCBI taxonomy): Eukaryota > Metazoa > Chordata > Chondrichthyes > Orectolobiformes > Stegostomatidae > Stegostoma > Stegostoma tigrinum. The sequence goes on from NC_081358.1 coordinate 11,775,799, forward strand.
TCAAACTTGTATATGAGGTATAGAGAATAATGACAGAGTGAGACAAGAGACAGTGCATTACAACCAAGAAGAGAATTTCAAATCCGCTTGCTTTCAAAACAAAACAGTGGCTAAATTCTACTTGGCGAAGGCCCACAAACAGCAGTGTGACAACAGCCATTTATTGTACTTAGTCATGTCAAAGATAAATGATGCTCAGGAAAAGCTGAACACCTTGACTCGGCTTTAACTAGTCATTAAGAAACCGTTTGCAACAGCCATTTACATTCAACTGGCACATTTAAAACAGAAGTACTTTTAAGAGGCAAAATCAAACAAAATGGACACTCAGATGAAGGAGTTATTTAAACAGACAACCAAAGTCTTGGTCAAGGAAGAGATTTAAGAAAGTTTTTAAAAGGAGGACTTAAGAGGTATTGAAGCTGGTATAAGTGTTTCTTGAAGGAATTCCAGCCTGTGATTGTAGACTGTTCCAAAAGTAGGCTGAAGACAGGTGAAAAGGGGCAAATTACCAGTGGTAGATGAACTGAGAGTTCAGGGCCAAAGGATACAAGGTGGAGAATAGTAGGCTGAACAGGAATGTAGTGGTACAATGGAGTCTGGAGATGATAGAGGGTTTTAGCAGCAGGTTGTGGGAGGGATCTAGGTAGATGATGGGAGACAACTGTTTAAAACCTTTCTAACATCTGGGCCAGAAAAGAACATTGAGCATTCAACGGTCCTATGAAAATAGGTTAAAAGGTAGAGGAAGAGTGTCATATTGGAAAAGGTGAACAAATATAACGGAATGTTAATGAAGTCTCAAGTTCAAAGTTTGCGCAGAGAATGACATTAAGGGAGTTGGGGTTTAGTAGGTGAGGAAAAAGCAGAAAAGCAGCAGAGGCACAAAATGACGAAATGTGAGGCTGGATGAACACAGCAGGCCCAGCAGCATCTCAGGAGCACAAAAGCTGACGTTTCGGGCCTAGACCCTTCTTCAGAGAGGGGGATGGGGTGAGGATTCTGGAATAAATAGGGAGAGAGGGGGAGGCGGACCGAAGATGGAGAGAAGATAGGTGGAGAGGGAGGGAGGGGATAGGTCAGTCCAGGGAAGACAGACAGGTCAAGGAGGTGGGATGAGGTTAGTAGGTAGGAGATGGAGGTGCGGCTTGGGGTGGAAGGGATGGGTGAGAGGAAAAACAGGTTAGGGAGGCAGAGACAGGTTGGACTGGTTTTAGGATGCAGTGGGTGGGGGGAGGGGCAAGAGCTGGGCTGGTTGTGTGGTGCAGTGGGGGGAGGGGGCGAACTGGGCTGGTTTTGGGATGCAGTAGGGGAAGGGGAGATTTTGAAGCTGGCTTCCTCTACATTGGGGAAACCAAGCGGAGGCTTGGGGGCCGCTTTGCAGAACACCTCCGCTTGGTTCGCAATAAACAACTGCACCTCCCAGTCGCAAACCATTTCCACTCCCCCTCCCATTCTTTAGATGACATGTCCATCATGGGCCTCCTGCAGTACCACAATGATGCCACCCGAAGGTTGCAGGAACAGCAACTCATATTTCGCTTGGGAATCCTGCAGCCCAATAGTATCAATGTGGACTTCACCAGCTTCAAAATCTGCCCTTCCCCCACCGCATCCCAAAACCAGCCCAGTTTGTCCCCTCCCCCCACTGCACCACACAACCAGCCCAGCTCTTCCCCCACAACCCACTGCATCCCAAAACCAGTCCAACCTGTCTCTGCCTCCCTAACCTGTTCTTCCTCTCAACCATCCCTTCCTCCCACCCCAAGCCGCACCTCCATCTCCTACCTACTAACCTCATCCCACCTTCTTGACCTGTCCGTCTTCCCTGGACTGACCTATCCCCTATTCTCGTCTCCACCTATCTTCTTTTCTCTCCATCTTCGGTGCGCCTCCCCCTCTCTCCCTATTTATTCCAGAACCCTCACCCCATCCCCCTCTCTGATGAAGGGTCTAGGCCCGAAACGTCAGCTTTTGTGCTCCTGAGATGCTGCTGGGCCTGCTGTGTTCATCCAGCCTCACATTTCGTTATCTTGGATTCTCCAGCATCTGCAGTTCCCATTATCACTGAGGCACAAAATGGACAGCCTCAGCCCAAAACCTCCTTCGAACTTTTGGAAAGAAGGTGAATGACATTCCAGCAGCAATGAACAGCTTTGCCTTGGTAATATCTAGTCCTATACTCCTTGATGTGTTCAAGTCAGATTTTGTGATGGATGACTAAACCAGTTATGCCCCTGACACATTCAAAAGTACACACTTTGAAACTGAGGCAATCAAGACAGAAGCCAGATTGGGAAAAACTGACACTGATTGTCACACCTCAGAGCACTACTCAATGTTTCATTCAGATGATGACTTATATCCAACCCTCAATTTGCAGTCAGGAGGTCCTGATGCGGCCCAAATACACTAATCAGTGAAACATCTTACTATAGAACAGCAACAGAATGCTCTGGCAAAGGAGGATATAAAACAAATTTCTTTTGGAAATACCACATCAATTTAGTTTTGGTTCCGTACATACTCAGTTCAGCTTGCTCATCTTAGACAAGCACACAGTAACTAACCCTGTTGTGCCCAAGCTTGGCTAATTTTCACCCTATAGTATCCAGAGGTTAGTATTAGGTAAGGGGTCCAGACACACCAGCATCTATGCTAAGATATCTCAGCCACAAAGCTATTTTGTTCCAATTACATCAACAGGCAGATTAATCAACAATGGAGCAAGACTGTCGAAGATGAAGGTGACAGAGGAGAAAGGAAGATAGAAGTGCTGTAAAGAAGGGCCAAAGGGTCTGTTCCTGTGCTGAACCGTTTTATGCTCTGTGTGTAGAGAAGAAACAGGGCAATAATACATGCTTCAAACTGAGGGAAAAAAGCAACGGACACAATGTGGGAGATGAGCAGTTTGCTGAAGCAGAGTGTAAATTCCAGTTGGGAAAGGAAAACAACAATGGGGTTGATAAGAAGAGGAAGAAATCTATAACACAACTGATAAAGGCAAGCGTGTTCTCAACAACCATATTAATCTGACCAGCCACCCTGGCTCTGTTGTGCCCCCCACTCCACCCCAGCTTCTTTCCAATTCCCAGCAACATCCTCTGTCTCCTCAACCATACACTCTCCCCACCTCACCACAGTGTCTCTCTCTCTGCCATTGTTTATCCTCTTGGTCTCTGTCTCTACCACTCAAAGTCCCTATTTCCGTCTTGCCAGCACACCGCATAGGTCACTCTCTCCCTCCCTCTCCATTCCCCTGCAGTCCCACTTCACCCACCACAATCCCACTCCCCCAACACCCCTCCACAGTCCCTCTCCTCCCTGCGATCTCCTTTCACAGTCCCTCCCCCATCTTCTCCACCCCCACCACAGTCCATCTCTGCGCCTCTTCTCCGCCACCCGCAGTCCATCTCCCCCACCCCTTTTCCCTCCTCCATAGCAGTCGCTCTCCCCCACCTCTTCTCCACCCCCCCCAGTCACTCTCCACCACTTCGTCTCCATCCCCGCAGTCCCTCTTCTCTTCCCTCCTCTCCCCCCGCAGTCCCTCTCTTCTCCTCCCCACCGCAGTCCCTCTCCTCTCTCCCCCTCCCCACCCCCCAGCAGTCCCTCTCCTCTCTCCCCCTCCCCACCCCCCAGCAGTCCCTCTCCTCTCTCCACCTCCACCCCCCCGCAATCCCTCTCCTCTCTTCCCGTCCCCACTGCAATCCCGCTCTGCATCTCCCCGCTACAGACCCTCTCCTCTCCCCCACCACAGTCCCTCTCCTCTCCCCTCCTCCTCCCATGGTAGTCCCTCTCCTCTCTGCACCACCGCAGTCCCTCTCCCCCACCGCAGTCCCTCTCCTCTCTCTCCCCTCCTCCCCCTGCAGTCCCTCTCCTCTCTCCCCCCTCCTCCCCCCGCAGTCCCTCTCCTCTCTCTCCCCTCCTCCCCCCGCAGTCCCTCTCCTCTCTCACCCCTCCCGTCCCTCTCCTCTCTCCCCCCTCCTCCCCCTGCAGTCCCTCTCCTCTCTCCCCACTCCTCCCCCTGCAGTCCTCTCCTCTCTCCCCACTCCCTCCCCCTGCAGTCCCTCTCCTCTCTCCCCCCTCCTCCCCCTGCTGTCCCTCTCCTCTCTCCCCCCTCCCTCCCCCTGCAGTCCCTCTCCTCTCTCCCCCCTCCTCCCCCTGCAGTCCCTCTCCTCTCTCCCCCCTCCTCCCCCTGCTGTCCCTCTCCTCTCTCCCCACTCCTCCCCCTGCAGTCCTCTCCTCTCTCCCCCCTCCCTCCCCCTGCAGACCCTCTCCTCTCTCCCCCCTCCCTCCCCCGGCAGTCCCTCTCCTCTCTCGCCCCCCCTCCCCCCGCAGTCCCTCTCCCCGCCACTCCACCCCGCGAACTCCCTCCTCCAGCCCCCTCCCCGCAGGCCCTCTCCTCTCTCCCCTACCGCAGTCCCTGTCCTCTCTTCCCCCCTCCACAGTCCCTCTCCTCTCTCTCCCCGCCTCCCTCCACACCCGCCCCACCGCAGTCCCTGTCCTCTCTCCCCGCTCCTCCCCCCGCAGTCCCCCTCCTCTCCACCCCCTGCAGTCCCTCTCCTCTCCACCCCCTGCAGTCCCTCTCCTCTCCCCCCCGCCGCAGTCCCTCTCCTCTCCCCACCGCAGTCCCTCTCCTCTCCCCCCTCCCCCAACAGTCCCTCTCCTCTCCCCCCCTCCCCCAACAGTCCCTCTCCTCTCTCCCCCCGCAGACCCTCTCCTCTCTCCAGCCCCCTCCCTCCCACAGTGCCTCTCCTCTCCCCCGCCCCCCACCCCCCCACCACCACCGCCGCAGTCCCTCTCCTCTCTCCCCCCACCGGCAGTCCCTCTCCTCTCTCCCCCACCCCCCGGCAGTCCCTCTCCTCTCTCCCCCCACCGGCAGTCCCTCTCCTCTCTCCCCCCTCCCCCCGCAGTCCCTCTCCTCTCCCCCCCAACCCCGGCAGTCCCTCTACCCCCTCCCACCGCAGTCCCTCTCCTCTCTCCCCCCACCGCAGTCCCTCTCCTCTCTCACCCCAACCCGGCAGTCCCTCTCCTCTCTCCCCCCACCCTGGCAGTCCCTCTCCTCTCTCCCCCACTCCCACAACAGTCCCTCTCCTCTCCCCCCCCGCAGTCCCTCTCCTCTCTCCCCCTCCCCCCGCAGACCCTCTCCTCTCTCCAGCCCCCTCCCTCCCGCAGTCCCTCTCCTCTCTCCCCTCCTCTTCCCCCCCACCCGCAGTCCCTCTCCTCTTCCCCCCCCCGGCAGTCCCTCTCCTCTCTCCCCTCCTCTTCCGCCCCACCCGCAGTCCGTCTTCTCTTCCCCACCCCGGCAGTCCCTCTCCTCTCTCCCCCCGCAGTCCCTCTCCTCTCTCCCCCCGCAGTCCCTCTCCTTTCTCCCCCCGCAGTCCCTCGCCTTTCTCCCCCCGCTCCTCCCCCCCGGCAGTCCCTCTCCTCTCTTCCCCCCGCCCTCCCCCCGGCAGTCCCTCTCCTCTCTCCCCTCCTCCTTCCCCCGCAGTCCCTCTCCTCTTCCCCCCCTCCCGCAGTCCCTCTCCTCTTCCCCCCCCTCGTCCCCCCCGGCAGTCCCTCTCCTCTCTTCCCCGCCCCCCTCCCCCCGGCAGTCCCTCTCCTCTCTCCCCTCCTCCTTCCCCCGCAGTCCCTCTCCTCTTCCCCCCCTCCCGCAGTCCCTCTCCTCTTCCCCCCCTCCCGCAGTCCCTCTCCTCTTCCCCACCACCCCGCAGTCCCTCTCCTCTTCCCCACCACCCCGCAGTCCCTCTCCTCTTCCCCACCACCCTGCAGTCCCTCTCCTCTTCCCCCCCCGCAGTCCCTCTCCTCTTCCCCGCCCCTGCAGTCCCTCTCCTCTCTTCCTCTCCTCTCTTCCCCCCGCAGTCCCTCTCCTCTCTCCCCCCGCAGTCCCTCTCCGCTCTGCCCCCGCAGTCCCTCTCCTTTCTCCCCCCCGGCAGTCCCTCTCCTCTCTTCCCCCCGCTCCCCCTGGCAGTCCCTCTCCTCTCTCCCCTCCTCCTCCCCCCGCAGTCCCTCTCCTTTCTCCCCCCCCCTCCTCCCCCCCGGCAGTCCCTCTCCTTTCTCCCCCCCCTCCTCCCCCCGGCAGTCCCTCTCCTCTCTCTCCCCCCCCGCCCCCGGCAGTCCCTCTCCTCTCTCCCCCCCCCCTCCCCCAGGCAGTCCCTCTCCTCTCTCTCCCCGCCGACCTCCCCCCCGCAGTCCCTCTCCTCTCTCCCCGACCTCCCCCCCGCAGTCCCTCTCCTCTCTCCCCACCCCGCAGTCCCTCTCCTCTCTCCCCACCCCGCAGTCCCTCTCCTCTCTCCCCCCCGCCGCAGTCCCTCTCCTCTCTCCCCACCCCCCCGCAGTCCCTCTCCTCTCTCCCCCCCCACCGCAGTCCCTCTCCTCTCTCCCCCCACCCGCAGTCCCTCTCCTCTCTCCCCCCCCCGCAGTCCCTCTCCTCTCTCCCCCCCCTCCCCCGCAGTCCCTCTCCTCTCCCCCCACGCTCCCCCCCCCTCCCCCCCACAGTCCCTCTCCTCTCTCCCCCCCTCCCCCCCGCAGTCCCTCTCCTCTCTCCCCCCCTCCCCCCCCGCAGTCCCTCTCCTCTCTCCACCCCCCCCGCAGTCCCTCTCCTCTCTCCCCCCCTCCCCCGCCGCAGTCCCTCTCCTCTCCCCGCCCCCCTGCAGTCCCTCTCCTCTCTCCCCCCCGCAGTCCCTCTCCTCTCTCCCTCCCCCTTCCCCCCGCAGTCCCTCTCCTCTCTCCCCTCCCCCTCCCCCCCGCAGTCCCTCTCCTCTCTCCCCTCCCCCTCCCCCCCGCAGTCCCTCTCCTCTCTCCCCCCCACAGTCCCTCTCCTCTCTCCCCCCCGCAGTCCCTCTCCTCTCTCCCCTCCTCCTCCCCCCCGCAGTCCCTCTCCTCTCTCCCCCCCGCAGTCCCTCTCCTCTCTCCCCCCCGCAGTCCCTCTCCTCTCTCCCCTCCTCCTCCCCCCCGCAGTCCCTCTCCTCTCTCCCCTCCTCCTCCCCCCGGCAGTCCCTCTCCTCTCTCCCCTCCTCCTCCCCCCCGCAGTCCCTCTCCTCTCTCCCCTCCTCCTCCCCCCCGCAGTCCCTCTCCTCTCTCCCCCCCGCAGTCCCTCTCCTCTCTCCCCTCCTCCTCCCCCCCGCAGTCCCTCTCCTCTCTCCCCCCCGCAGTCCCTCTCCTCTCTCCCCTCCTCCTCCCCCCCGCAGTCCCTCTCCTCTCTCCCCTCCTCCTCCCCCCGGCAGTCCCTCTCCTCTCTCCCCTCCTCCTCCCCGCCGCAGTCCCTCTCCTCTCTCCCCCCCGCAGTCCCTCTCCTCTCTCCCCTCCTCCTCCCCCCCGCAGTCCCTCTCCTCTCTCCCCCCGGAAGTCCCTCTCCTCTCTCCCCTCCTCCTCCCCCCCGCAGTCCCTCTCCTCTCTCGCCTCCTCCTCCCCCCGGCAGTCCCTCTCCTCTCTCCCCTCCTCCTCCCCCCCGCAGTCCCTCTCCTCTCTCCCCTCCTCCTCCCCCCGGCAGTCCCTCTCCTCTCTCCCCTCCTCCTCCCCCCCGCAGTCCCTCTCCTCTCTCCCCCCCGCAGTCCCTCTCCTCTCTCCCCCCGGCAGTCCCTCTCCTCTCTCCCCTCCTCCTCCCCCCCGCAGTCCCTCTCCTCTCTCCCCTCCTCCTCCACCCGGCAGTCCCTCTCCTCTCTCCCCTCCTCCTCCCCCCCGCAGTCCCTCTCCTCTCTCCCCCCCGCAGTCCCTCTCCTCTCTCCCCTCCTCCTCCCCCCCGCAGTCCCTCTCCTCTCTCCCCTCCTCCTCCCCCCCGCAGTCCCTCTCCTCTCTCCCCTCCTCCTCCCCCCCGCAGTCCCTCTCCTCTCTCCCCTCCTCCTCCCCCCCGCAGTCCCTCTCCTCTCTCCCCTCCTCCTCCCCCCCGCAGTCCCTCTCCTCTCTCCCCTCCTCCTCCCCCCCGCAGTCCCTCTCCTCTCTCCCCTCCTCCTCCACCCCGCAGTCCCTCTCCTCCCTCCCCCCGGCAGTCCCTCTCCTCTCTTCCACCACCCCCCCCTCCCCCCCGGCGGTCCCTCTCCTCTCTTCCACCACCCCCCCCCCTCCCCCCGGCGGTCCCTCTCCTCTCTTCCACCACCCCCCCCCTCCCCCCGGCGGTCCCTCTCCTCTCTTCCACCCCCCCCCCCTCCCCCCGGCGGTCCCTCTCCTCTCTTCCACCACCACCCCCCTCCCCCCGGCGGTCCCTCTCCTCTCTTCCACCACCCCCCCCCTCCCCCCGGCGGTCCCTCTCCTCTCTTCCACCACCACCCCCCTCCCCCCGGCGGTCCCTCTCCTCTCTTCCACCACCACCCCCCTCCCCCCGGCGGTCCCTCTCCTCTCTCCCACCACCCCCCCCCTCCCCCCGGCGGTCCCTCTCCTCTCTCCCCGGCAGTCCCTCTCCTCTCTCCCACCACCCCCCCCCTCCCCCCGGCGGTCCCTCTCCTCTCTCCCCGGCAGTCCCTCTCCTCTCTCTCGCCCCCCCCCTCCCCCCCCTCTCCTCTCTCTCGCCCCCCCCCTCCCCCCCCTCTCCTCTCTCTCCCCCCTCTCCTCTCTCTCCCCCCTCTCCTCTCTCTCGCCCCCCCCCTCGCCTCCCCTCTCCTCTCTCTCTCCCCCCCACCTCTCCTCTCTCTCCCCCCCCCTCTCCTCTCTCTCCCCCCCCCCTCTCCTCTCTCTCCCCCCCCCCTCTCCTCTCTCTCCCCCCCCCCTCTCCTCTCTCTCCCCCCCCCCTCTCCTCTCTCTCCCCCCCCCTCTCCCTCCCCCCCCCTCCTCTCTCTCTCCCCCCCCCTCTCCTCTCTCTTCCCCCCCCTCTCCTCTCTCTCCCCCCCCCCTCTCCTCTCTCTCCCCCCCCCCTCTCCTCTCTCTCCCCCCCCCTCTCCTCTCTCTCCCTCTCTCTCTCTCCCCCCCTCTCCTCTCTCTCTCCCCCCCCCTCTCCTCTCCTCCCCCCCCCTCTCCCCCCCCCCCTCCTCTCTCTCCCCCCCCCCTCTCCTCTCTCTCCCCCCCCCTCTCCTCTCTCCCCCCCCCCCTCTCTCTCTCCCCCCCCCTCTCCTCTCTCTTCCCCCCCCCTCTCCTCTCTCTCCCACCCCCCTCTCCTCTCTCCCCCCCCCCTCTCCTCTCTCTCCCCCCCCCCTCTCCTCTCTCTCCCACCCCCCTCTCCTCTCTCCCCCCCCCACCCCTCTCCTCTCTCCCCCCCCCACTCCTCTCCTCTCCCCCCCCACTCCTCTCCTCTCCCCCCCCCACTCCTCTCCTCTCTCCCCCCCCACTCCTCTCCTCTCTCTCGCCCCCCCCTCCTCTCTCTCCCCCCCCCCACTCTCCTCTCTCCCCCCTACCCTCTCTCCTCTCTCCCCCCTACCCCTCTCCTCTCTCCCCCCCTACCCCTCTCCTCTCTCCCCCCCTCTCCTCTCTCCCCCCTCCCCCTCTCCTCTCTCCCCCCTCCCCCTCTCCTCTCTCCCCCCTCCCCCTCTCCTCTCTCCCCCCTCCCCTCACCCCCCACCTCTCCTCTCTCCCCCCCCCACTCACCTCTCTCTCCCCCCCCCTCCTCTCTCTCCCCCCCCCTCTCCTCTCTCCCCCCCCCACCTCTCCTCTCTCCCGCCCCCCCCTCCTCTCTCTCCCCCCACCTCTCCTCTCTCTCGCCCCCCCCTCCTCTCTCTCCCCCCCCCCCCACTCTCCTCTCTCTCCCCCCCCCACTCTCCTCTCTCCCCCCCCCACTCACTCCACTCATCTCCCCCCCCCTCCTCTCTCTCCCCCCCCCCCCACTCACCTCACTCCCCCCCCCCCACTCTCCTCCTCTCCCCCCCCCACTCTCCTCTCTCTCCCCCCCCCACTCTCCTCTCTCTCCCCCCCCCCTCTCCTCTCGCCCCCCACCCCCCTCTCCTCTCTCCCCCCCCCTCCTCCTCTCCCCCCCCCTCTCCTCTCTCTCCCCCCCCCCTCCTCTCTCTCCCCCCCCCCCCACTCTCCTCACTCTCCCCCCCCCCCACTCTCCTCTCACCCCCCCCCACTCCTCTCCTCTCTCCCCCCCCCACTCCTCTCCTCTCTCTCCCCCCCTCTCCTCTCTCTCCCCCCCCCCCTCCTCACTCTCCCCCCCCCACTCCTCACTCTCCCCCCCCCCTCTCCTCTCTCTCCCCCCCCTCTCCTCTCTCTCCCCCCCCCCTCTCCTCTCTCCCCCCACCCCCCTCTCCTCTCTCCCCCCCCCCACCCCTCTCCTCTCTCCCCCCCCCACCCCACTCCTCACTCCCCCCCCCACTCCACTCCACTCTCCCCCCCCACTCCTCCCTCTCTCTCCCCCCCCCTCCTCTCTCTCCCCCCCCCCACTCTCCTCTCTCCCCCCTACCCCTCTCTCCTCTCTCCCCCCCTACCCCTCTCCTCTCTCCCCCCCTCTCCTCTCTCCCCCCTCCCCCTCTCCTCTCTCCCCCCTCCCCCCTCTCCTCTCTCCCCCCTCCCCCTCTCCTCTCTCCCCCCCTCCCCCTCTCCTCTCTCACCCCCACCACTCCTCTCTCCCCCCCCCACTCTCCTCTCTCTCGCCCCCCCCTCCTCTCTCTCCCCCCCCTCTCCTCTCTCCCCCCCCCACCTCTCCTCTCTCCCGCCCCCCCCTCCTCTCTCTCCCCCCGCCCCCCCCTCCTCTCTCCTCCCCCCACCTCTCCTCTCTCTCGCCCCCCCCTCCTCTCTCTCCCCCCCCCCCACTCTCCTCTCTCTCCCCCCCCCCCACTCTCCTCTCTCACCCCCCCCCACTCTCCTCTCTCCCCCCCCCACTCCTCTCCTCTCTCTCGCCCCCCCCTCCTCTCTCACCCCCCCCCCCACTCTCCTCTCTCCCCCCCCCCACACTCCTCTCTCTCCCCCCCCCACTCTCCTCTCTCTCCCCCCCCCCTCTCCTCTCCCCCCACCCCCCTCTCCTCTCTCCCCCCCCCTCCTCTCTCCCCCCCCCTCTCCTCTCTCTCGCCCCCCCCCCTCTCTCTCTCCCCCCCCCCCACTCTCCTCTCTCTCCCCCCCCCACACTCCTCTCTCCCCCCCCCCACTCCTCTCCTCTCTCCCCCCCCCCACTCCTCCCTCTCTCCCCCCCCCACTCCTCTCCTCTCTCTCGCCCCCCCCTCCTCTCTCTCCCCCCCCCCCACTCTCCTCTCTCTCCCCCCCCCACTCACTCTCTCTCGCCCCCCCCCTCTCCTCTCTCCCCCCACCCCCCTCTCCTCACTCCCCCCCCCACTCCTCTCCTCTCTCCCCCCCCCACTCCTCTCCTCTCTCTCGCCCCCCCCTCCTCTCTCTCCCCCCCCCCACTCTCCTCTCTCTCCCCCCCCCACTCTCCACACTCTCCCCCCCCCCCTCTCCTCTCACCCCCCACCCCCCTCTCCTCTCTCCCCCCCTCTCCCTCTCCTCCCCCCCTCTCCTCTCTCCCCCCCCCTCCTCTCTCCCCCCCTCTCCTCACCCCCCCTCCCCCTCTCCTCTCTCCCCCCCTCCCCCTCTCCTCTCCTCACCCCCCCCCCTCTCCTCTCTCTCTCCCCCCCCCCTCTCCTCACTCACTCCCCCCCCACTCCTCTCTCACCCCCCCCACACCTCACTCTCCCCCCCCCCTCCACACTCCCCCCCCTCCACTCTCCCCCCACTCTCCTCTCTCTCCCCCCACTCTCCTCTCTCTCCCCCCCCCACTCTCCTCTCTCTCGCCCCCCCCACTCTCCTCTCTCTCCCCCCCCCTCCTCTCTCCCCACCCCCCCTCCTCCCCCTCCTCTCTCCCCACCCCCCCTCCTCCCCCTCCTCTCTCCCCACCCCCCTCCTCCCCCTCCTCTCTCCCCACCCCCCCTCCTCCCCCTCCTCTCTCCCCACCCCCCCCTCCTCCCCCTCCTCTCTCCCCCCCCCTCTCCTCCCCCTCCTCCCCCTCCTCTCCTCTCTCTCGCCCTCCCCTCCTCTCTCTCCCCCCTCCTCTCTCTCCCCCCCTCTCCTCTCTCTCGCCCTCCCCTCCTCTCTCTCCCCCCTCCTCTCTCTCCCCCCCTCTCCTCTCTCTCCCCCCTCCTCTCTCTCCCCCCCTCTCCTCTCTCTCGCCCTCCCCTCCTCTCTCTCCCCCCTCCTCTCTCTCCCCCCCTCTCCTCTCTCTCCCCCCTCCTCTCTCTCCCCCCCCTCTCCTCTCTCTCGCCCCCCCCCCTCCTCTCCCCCCCCCCCTCTCCTCCCCCCCCCCTCTCTCCCCCCCCTCCTCTCTCCCCACCCCCCCTCCTCCTCCCCCCTCCTCTCTCCCCCCCCCCTCCTCCCCCTCCTCTCTCCCCCCCCCCTCCTCCCCCTCCTCTCTCCCCCCCCCTCCTCCCCCTCTCCCTCTCCCCCCCCCCTCCTCTCTCCCCCCCCCTCCTCCCCCTCCTCCCTCTCCCCCCCCCCCCTCCTCTCTCCCCCCCCCTCCTCCCCCTCCTCTCTCCCCCCCCCCTCCCCCTCCTCTCTCCCCCCCCCCCCTCCTCTCTCCCCCCCCCCCTCCTCCCCCTCCTCCCTCTCCCCCCCCCCCTCCCCCTCCTCTCTCCCCCCCCCCCTCCCCCTCCTCTCTCCCCCCCCCCCCTCCTCCCCCTCCCCCCCCCCCCTCCTCTCTCCCCGGCAGTCCCTCTCCTCTCCCCCCCCCCCCTCTCTCCCCCCCCTCTCCTCTCTCCCCCCCAGTCCCTCTCCTCTCTCCCCCCCCTCTCCTCTCTCCGCCCCCTCTCCTCTCTCCCCCCCAGTCCCTCTCCTCTCTCCCCCCCCTCCTCTCCTCTCTCTCGCCCTCCCCTCCTCTCTCCCCACCCCCCCTCCTCCCCCTCCTCTCTCCCCACCCCCCCTCCTCCCCCTCCTCTCTCCCCCCCCTCTCCTCCCCCTCCTCCCCCTCCTCTCCTCTCTCTCGCCCTCCCCTCCTCTCTCTCCCCCCTCCTCTCTCTCCCCCCCTCTCCTCTCTCTCGCCCTCCCCTCCTCTCTCTCCCCCCTCCTCTCTCTCCCCCCCTCTCCTCTCTCTCCCCCCTCCTCTCTCTCCCCCCCTCTCCTCTCTCTCGCCCTCCCCTCCTCTCTCTCCCCCCTCCTCTCTCTCCCCCCCTCTCCTCTCTCTCGCCCTCCCCTCCTCTCTCTCCCCCCTCCTCTCTCTCCCCCCCTCTCCTCTCTCTCCCCCCTCCTCTCTCTCCCCCCCCTCTCCTCTCTCTCGCCCCCCCCCTCTCCTCTCTCTCGCCCCCCCCCCTCCTCTCCCCCCCCCTCTCCTCCCCCCCCCCCTCTCTCCCCCCCCCCCTCTCTCCCCACCCCCCCTCCTCCTCCCCCTCCTCTCTCCCCCCCCCCCTCCTCCCCCTCCTCTCTCCCCCCCCCCTCCTCCCCCTCCTCTCTCCCCCCCCCTCCTCCCCCTCCTCCCTCTCCCCCCCCCCTCCTCTCTCCCCCCCCCTCCTCCCCCTCCTCTCTCCCCCCCCCTCCCCCTCCTCTCTCCCCCCCCCCCTCCTCCCCCTCCTCCCTCCCCCCCCCCCCTCCCCCTCCTCTCTCCCCCCCCCCCTCCTCCCCCTCCTCCCTCTCCCCCCCCCCCTCCTCTCTCCCCGGCAGTCCCTCTCCTCTCCCCCCCCCCCCTCTCTCCCCCCCCTCTCCTCTCTCCCCCCCAGTCCCTCTCCTCTCTCCCCCCCCTCTCCTCTCTCCCCCCCAGTCCCTCTCCTCTCTCCCCCCCCTCCTCTCCTCTCTCCCCCCCCTCCTCTCCTCTCTCTCGCCCTCCCCTCCTCTCTCTCCCCCCTCCTCTCTCCCCACCCCCCCTCCTCCCCCTCCTCTCTCCCCCCCCCCTCCCCCTCCTCTCTCCCCCCCCCTCCCCCTCCTCTCTCCCCCCCCCCCTCCTCCCCCTCCTCTCTCCCCCCCCCCTCCTCCCTCTCCCCCCCCCCTCCTCCCTCTCCCCCCCCCCCCCTCTCTCCCCGGCAGTCCCTCTCCTCTCCCCCCCCCCCCTCTCTCCCCGGCAGTCCCTCTCCTCTCCCCCCCCCCCCTCTCTCCCCCCCCTCTCCTCTCTCCCCCCCAGTCCCTCTCCTCTCTCCCCCCCCTCTCCTCTCTCCCCCCCCCTCCTCTCCTCTCCCCCCCCCTCTCTCCCCCCCCTCTCCTCTCCTCTCCCCCCCCTCTCCTCTCCTCTCCCCCCCCCCTCCTCTCCTCTCCCTCCCCCCTCCTCTCCTCTCCCCCCCCCTCCTCTCCTCTCCCCCCCCCTCCTCTCCTCTCCCCCCCCCCTCCTCTCCTCTCCCCCCCACTCTCCTCTCCCCCCCACTCTCCTCTCCCCTCCCCCCCCCTCTCCTCTCTCCCCGGCAGTCCCTCTCCTCTCCCCCCCGCCCCTCCTCTCCTCTCTCACCCCCCTCCCTCTCCTCTCTCACCCCCCCCCTCTCCTCTCTCCCCGGCAGTCCCTCTCCTCTCTCCCCCCCGCCCCTCTCCTCTCCCCCCCCGCCCCTCTCCTCTCTCCCCCCCGCCCCTCTCCTCTCTCCCCCCCGCCCCTCTCCTCTCTCACCCCCGCCCCTCTCCTCTCTCACCCCCGCCCCTCTCCTCTCTCACCCCCGCCCCTCTCCTCTCTCACCCCCGCCCCTCTCCTCTCTCACCCCCGCCCCTCTCCTCTCTCACCCCCGCCCCTCTCCTCTCTCACCCCCCCCTCTCCTCTCTCACCCCCCCCTCTCCTCTCTCCCCGGCAGTCCCTCTCCTCTCCCCCCCGCCCCCCCTCTCTCCCCGGCAGTCCCTCTCCTCTCTCTCCCCCCCCTCCTCTCTCCCCCCCTCTCCTCTCTCACCCCCCCCTCTCCTCTCTCACCCCCCCCCTCTCCTCTCTCACCCCCCCCCCCCACTCTCCTCTCTCACCCCCCCCCCTCTCCTCTCTCCCCGGCAGTCCCTCTCCTCTCCCCCCCGCCGTCCCTCTCCTCTCCCCCCCGCCGTCCCTCTCCTCTCTCACCCCCCCCTCTCCTCTCTCACCCCCCCTCTCCTCTCTCACCCCCCCCTCTCCTCTCTCACCCCCCCCTCCTCTCTCACCCCCCCCCTCTCCTCTCTCACCCCCCCCTCTCCTCTCTCACCCCCCCCCCTCCTCTCTCCCCGGCAGTCCCTCTCCTCTCCCCCCCCCCCCTCCTCTCTCCCCGGCAGTCCCTCTCCTCTCTCCCCCCCCCTCTCCTCTCTCCCCGGCAGTCCCTCTCCTCTCTCCCCCCCCCTCTCCTCTCTCCCCGGCAGTCCCTCTCCTCTCTCCCCCCCCCTCTCCTCTCTCCCCGGCAGTCCCTCTCCTCTCTCCCCCCCCCCTCTCCTCTCTCCCCGGCAGTCCCTCTCCTCTCTCCCCCCCCCCTCTCCTCTCTCCCCCCCCCCTCTCCTCTCTCCCCGGCAGTCCCTCTCCTCTCTCCCCCCCCCCTCTCCTCTCTCCCCCCCCCCCTCTCCTCTCTCCCCCCCCCCTCTCCTCTCTCCCCGGCAGTCCCTCTCCTCTCTCCCCCCCCCCTCTCCTCTCTCCCCCCCCCTCTCCTCTCTCCCCCCCCCCCTCTCCTCTCTCACCCCCCCCTCTCCTCTCTCCCCCCACCCCTCTCCTCTCTCCCCCCACCCCTCTCCTCTCTCACCCCCCCCTCTCCTCTCTCCCCCCACCCCTCTCCTCTCTCCCCCCACCCCTCTCCTCTCCCCCCCGCCCCCCCTCTCTCCCCGGCAGTCCCTCTCCTCTCTCCCCCCACCCCTCTCCTCTCTCCCCCCACCCCGGACGGTTTCTGTCGCCCCGCTTACCCCCCGCACCCGGGCCTGCAGCTCCCGGTTCTCCAGCTCTTTCCTCAGGGTGAGGCTGGGGCCCGACGGAGCGGCATGACGTCAGCACGCAACGCGCGCCGGCCAGACAGACTCCGTGTGTGTGTGCATAGAGTCTGTGTCTGAGTGTACATTCAATCTGATAGGCTGTGTATAAGAGTCTGCACAGTCTGAGTGTGTGTATACAGTCTGTGTGTCCAGTCTGACAATGTTTGTACACTGTTTGTCAGACTGCACACACAGACTGTAACGTGTGTACAGTCTGACAGAGTGTGTCTAAAGTCAGTCTGTGTCCAGTCTGACTGTACAGTTTGTGAATGTAGTCTGACATTGAGTGTATACAGTCTGAAAGTGTGTGGCTGCTGTCTGTGTATAACAGTGTGTGTGTACAGGGCAGCATCCCTCTCTTAGCATGTGACGTTTCATACTTTCCTCAGCCTTTTCCTTCGTTATCCCTTCTAGAACTGAATAGTGCCTTGAAATGGCATCATTTGTGCATACAGTACACCCACAAACACATGATTTCATCAAGAAATCTACAAATTTTACTTAAGTTGTTCATGCCCTTTCTTTAGTCACTTGTGCCCATCTCTAGTTGCCCTTGAGGAGGTGGTGGTGAGCTGCCTTCTTGAACTGCTACAGTCTATGTAGTGTAGTTAGACCCACAACACCGCCATTGAGGTCATTGCCAAGATTTTGGCCCAGCCATATTGATGGAACAGTGATATATTTCCAATTCAGGCTGGTGTGTGGTTTAGAGTGGAACAGATGGTGGCGTTTCCATGTATCTGATGCCCTTGCCCCTCAAGATATAAATGGCTGTGGGTTTGGAAGGTGTTGCCTAAGGAACCTTGGTAAATTTCTGCAGGGCATCTTGTAAATGGTACACATGGCTGGTGAGTGTTGGTTATGGAACGATGTTTATGGATGTGGTGCCAATTGGCCAGACTTGCACATCACGTAGCGCTGGCATTTCAAACCTGCAAATATCTTCACACAACGGATTCCTATCTCAGTTATTATCAGCACCAAGACACAAGGGAAGTTAAAACTAAAGCCTTCAGGTATAACAATGTGTCTTGGTGGGAATAAACTGAATCACTACTGACCCCGAAACAAATATAGTAAGGTAGTAATTGAACAATAAACTAGTTGCGAAAGGAGTGCTGAAAACTGAAATACTTATCTAATTGTCCACAACAAATAAAATAATGGCCAGCAGGTGCAGAAGTAATAAAGTATTGTAAATAATCCTTTTTTAATTATGAAAATTAAGAATGCAAATCGATACAACAGAACCACTCAATTCTTTTAAAATATTCCTTTAATAGGATTTAAATGTGTAACATAAATACTAATATTTTTCTAAGGAAAACAAGTCCTTGTACTATGATAAACTGAGGTCTACAATAAGTGCCTACATGTTTACAAAATCTAAAATTGTATTCCATTTTTGAAAAATCTTATAGAAGGCACCTACAATGTAATACTGAAGATATACAAATGACTTCATATAAAAGATAGGCCTTGTGTGCACAAAGTACAAAAATAAAGAACAAAAGTAGAGCTGAAACGGCAAACAGCATTCAGCTCAGCAGTACACTGTCATACATTCTAAAAATGGACTTCAATTTAATTTGAGAATTACCTATTAGTTTTCATGCATTAATACTTTCATATGGCATTTTCTGTATAACGTTGTATAACAAAATCCTTCAAAAATTTTAAATAGCTTATACACTATAAATATTTCAGCTCCAGACCATGAATTAAACACTTCATTTTTAATCTCAAGGATTATTAAAATAAATTTCAGTTTATTTTATACATTTAAATGATTGTCATACTGTAGAAATGGCTTTTTAACATGTTGCGAAAAATATAGAGCAATGCTATTACTGAAGAAAATACACATTGCTCATTTAAACCAAAACCACAATCCAGAAAATTATTAGATCCTCCATTTGTATTGTTATAATTATACAAGTCTTTAAAAAAGACTCATAGCATCAAATACTTACACTATATAACTATTTACTCTCACTGCTGCAGTACAAATTTTAACTCAGAAAGGAGAAGGAAAGTTTACTTTCTTCAAAGTACTCCACCAAAAAACAAGAGGACCTTTAGACATGTTCTAAAACAGGTTTTAAATTCTTCTTCCCACTTACCATTGTTCCTTCTCCTCTAACTGAAAGCAAAAATATTAACCTGTGATGGAAAAACACATTTTCTACAGTCAATGCTTAAATACCATTTTTAAACATGTTTTACTCTTCTATGGGATATGGGCATTGCCAGTAAGGTTGTTGCCCATCCCTCACTGTCCTTCAGCTGTGTGGCTTGGTGGACTATTTTGGAGAGCAGTTAATTAACTAGCAAATTGCTGTAGGCCTGGAGTCACATGTAGGCCTGATGGCAGATTTCCCTCTCTAAAGGAACTAGATGGATCCTTAGAGACTAGTTTTCAATTATTAAACTGAATTTCAATTCCATCCACTGCCAGAGTATGAGCCTCGCCCTCTGTGTTACGAATTTAGTGACATTACCATCTCCACTTATTCAATTTTTAAAAGGCAGCACTGGTGAATAACTGTGCAAAAACACTTCATTTTCTGTTCTACTAAACTTCAATACTCTTCATTGCAAATATTTGCAGACAATGTATTTTGGTTTAACCAAGCTTTACAACTCATTTCTTCAATTTTCTTGACAGCACTATGTTAAAGGAACATGAACAAACTTTAAGAAAACTAACTATAATTTCAAAACAAGAGAATTTGATTTATTACAAAACCTTCAAATGGATAGAAATGGTGTCACTAGTTTTGGCAGTGTTTAAAATACTTTATGGGGAATGTTTGGCTCTGAGAAACTTCAATAATACAAATGACGTGGGTTAGGGAATGTAATGGTATTTGCATAATGATAGTTATTGCACACTCAAATGGTAGGAAAAAGTACAAAACTACGACTATAGAAAGGTGCTCAAGGGTTCAGAAAAGATTTACAAGGATATTGCTAGGATTGGATAGTTTGAGCTATAGGAAAAGGATGAATGGGCTGGGGCATTTTTTTTTCCCTGGAGTGGCAGAGGCTGAGGGGTGACCTTATAGAGGTTTATAAAATAATGGAGGGGCACCAATAGGATGAATAACAAGGTCCTTTTTGCAGAGTAGGGAAGTCCAAAACTAGAGGCCATAGATTTGAGGTGAGAGGGCAAGATTTTAAAGGGACCTGACAGGCAACTTTTTCAGGCAGACGGTGGTGCGTGTATGGAATGAGCTACCAGGGGAAATGGTGGAGAGAGGTCAATTACAACATTTAAAAGGCATCTGGATAGGAACACGAATAGGAAAAGTTTAGAGGGATACAGGCCAATGGGCCTACATCAGTTTAGGATATCTGGTTAGCACAGACAACCTGGATCAAAGGGTCTGTTTCCGTGCTGTATAACTCTATGACTCTATATTCGGGATGATGGGGAGAAGAAATATTCTCAGCATCAGGGTAAATTCACCAACAATACATTAGGGATGGAAGAGGGGTGGTTGGAACTGCAAGTCAAGATTTCAGGAAACAAGCTTTCTACTTTACAAATGTATAGCAGTTGGTTAGGAAGCCAATTAAAACAGGTGAATGTCAAAGCAGGCTAATAAGACATAATCAAATAAGCACTATCTATTCCTCATTTTCCACAAACATTTGAAAAACCAAGGTAAACCTGGAGATTTCAACTTAAAATTTGAAGACCCACTGTTGAACTGACACTGGAGATTTACATAAATAATAGTTAATAACAAAAAATGCTGAGTATTGTTAAAGATCATTTGGGAATAAAACGGCCTGAGCTTATATAATACCTCATGTCTCAGAGGTACATTCTAAAATGCCTAAACTATTTTGAAGTGCAGTAGACTGTTATGACCTCAATTTACTCAAAAGATTCTTGCAGATGGAATAATTTCATTTGAAAATATTATCAGTGAAAGGCTTTAATTCTCTTCAAAATCACAGTGGGGTACTGGAATTAATTTTGAATGCAATGGGCAAGTATGCATTCATTTAGAGGTAACAATGACTAAATGTAACGTTCCCCTATCAAACCAAATAACAATGTTTTAAATAATGATAACATTATCAGGGCAGAATAGCTATTTGAAGTACTCAAAGTGTTATATATGAAAATGGAGAAGCAATGTGTTACATTTGCTGAAGGTTTCACCCCATGTTCTGCAAACTGTATTAAAAACGTTACCTTCATCTTAAATTTATGCAATGAAATTACTACCAGTCAGTTGCACTGCTCAAAAAACTTACCTCACCAACAAAAATAAATTGTGACAGTGGAAAGTTTCATGGAAAATGAGCATTGGCCATGAAAGTAGCTAATAATTAATCCTGTCTGATGTTGTTGAGTGTGGTTACTGGAGAAAGGACATTTTATTGCTGTGTAAAGCTGAAAGAAAGAAGTTGCATTTATATGTTCGGGACATCTCAGCCAATGGGTGACTTCAGAAATGTGGTAGCCAAACTGTACCAAAGAAGGGGCAAAAATTAGCCAGGATGGATCACCTTACTTTTTAAAAAAATAGCACAGATGAGATCCCTGTTCAAAATTGACCTGAAAGAAAGTACAAATATTTCCAATAGTACCACCTCCAGCATATTGAGATGCCAACAATGATTATGCACTCAAGTCTCTGAAGTGGGGCTTGAACCCACGACCTGCAGACCCTGAACCAAGAGTGGTATTAACTCAACCAAGGCTAAAGTCTTATCCCTTATATTCTGTTGTATTTATCAGAGAGCAGGGGTGCACTCAAACCTGTTCCCTTAAATTTACTTAATTATTATCAAGCTGGGAAAATGAAATCACAGAATTTGTGATGCTTCTGACACTTCAATCCATATTCCTAAACTGATATTATCCATTAGAGACCAGACTTCAGCAGCAGTATTTAGTCTGATATCGTGCTCAGTTTAGATATTTTAGAAATCAGCACCTTATCAAGGCTACTAAACAGCAAGCTGTTAAGTTTGTTCATGTCCTTTAAAGTAGTGTTACCAGTTCCTTCAAAGATACCGTTTGCTGTAATACTGATTTAAGATGTAAACGATTTTCAAGACAATGATTACAAAACATACACACTTGAATCATATCAGTTTAAAGTGAGCATCAAGTTATGGCTGAACTACAACAAGTATTGCTGAAAACTAAACATCTTGCACATAGCCCACGTTAATCAATGAATGAGTTAATCAATGTGAATACTTATAGAAACCAGGAATGCTTTGATGGAACATTATCACATTTCTGAGTTTCATTCATTCTAATACAGTCCAAAATTTGTTAAATTTGGCTTTAAAAGATTCTGCTTCAATAAAACGTTTGCTCATTACAACCCTAATTTCACTTCCATCCCACTATAATTTTCATCATCTTACTAGGGCACAGGGAAAGATCTTGATATACACTAAGTTTAAAAGTGATCCTAAAAAGCTGAATCTGCTCCAGAGTCAAGTTTATTAAACAAAATTTGCAGAGAACCCTGTTAGTACTTGAGTAAAATTACAGCTTACATTAAAGTATGCTTATGTAGTGCATTTATAAGATATAATCATATATCTTTTTAAAAATATTATAAATGGAGAAGACTAGGTGTGAGGAGAATGATAATAAGGAGGTCAGCAGAGATGCATTATCGCTGAATGTCAGAGAACTTACAGACTTTATCTAAAATATTAAATTCCATATCCACAGCAATTGGCTGTTAGATTGTTGCCGTTAAATGTAGCGTCATCTTACAGCTAATTAGCTTGGTTCAGCGCAAGCTCATATTTCAAGTAAATAAATTAGTTTCATGTCTTTTTTTCACCTCTGAAGCAGGTATTACAAAGGACAACCAATGTTTAAACTTTCTGGGGGTCACACGTTTACCAAACCTAAACAGTAGGTGCAAGTACAAACCACAGCATGAAGAATCAATGGATTTCATGCAAGACAATTTGAACTTCAGGCCAGTAATAATTATAAAATTGCTGGCATAGGACAGGGTTTTTAACAAACCTATGCAAAAATATTGAGAATGCCTTTACAAGAAAGCTCACAAACCAATCACGACACAGCAACTAAGGTGCAATGCTATAGGTGATGCATGACTCACAGAAATTCGTGCACACCATTTTAGGAGCTACACGGTTACTGTAAAGGAGATTAACACAGTAAGTGATTGAACAAATTGTGCAGCTGAAATAAATGTAGATGTTACTGTTACGAGGACAACTAATTTAAAAATATCATATGAAATAAAAACCATACTAACTGGAATTAGGAGTAGGTAATTCAAGCCTCCAGCCTGCTCCGCCATGAAAAGGTTATGATTTATCCGATTATGGCCTCAACTCTAATTTCTTGTCAATTCCAAAATCCTTTGATTCCACTAATATTCTGTAATTTTGAAAGTCGAAAGGTGGAAAGCGAAGCAGACATCAACAAATCTAATCTAATTTGGTAAGCATCCTGAGGAGTATGCTAAATCAGTTAAGTGAGAAACATAAGGTGAACAATTTGGATGTTGTTCAGAACAACAGGATTTCAAACTATCATAGAAAATAGAGTTCGAAGATCAAGGGAAATGTAACCATTTTCACAGAACAATCACCCAATTCAATTATGCTTCCTTATAGCCATTGTTACTTTCTCTCTTTTCAAATTTGGGAGAATTAAACACAAAAGAAACAAAATATAAATAAATCTCCCCAAAAGAAAAGTTCAATAAACCTAAACATTAATTAGGAAACACAAAGTTAACAATGTTACAAAACTGCATGAAAGGTTAAGGAACACAGCAGGGCAAGTAGCGTCAGAGCAGCAGGAAAGTTGACGATTTCAGTTGGGACCTAAAACGTCAACGTTTCTGCTCCTCCGATGCTGCTTGGTCTGCTGTGTTCCTCCAACCCCATACCGTGTTGTCTCTAACTCCAGCATCTGCGGTTCTTAATATCTCTTAAAGGTTAAGGGCTGTATTTTTCACTTTTGTTGAAAAATGGTAAATACCAATATTTAATATAATGTTCAACTCACAAATTAAAAAAAAGGTTTATGGTTGTAAAACCTTGCATCTTATTCAACGAGAGAAGGCAAATTATCACAATGCCACTGTAATGATGGTTTTTTAACATTTTTTCATGCAACTAAAGAGCTCTTTAACTGGTTATAATAGGACAAAATAATCATTAAGCCAGCTGTGAAGAGTATACAATGGCTGAGCAGCAGGTTTGAAAAGCCATGATACCTTTCATGCTCCAAGTAAGCTGTGTTTGTCAGTTAAGAGATGGAGAATTGACAGAAACTGAAATCAAACCCATTAGGAAATGGAATTAAGACTAGAAATGTGGGTCAATGGTTATGAAGTTTACATGCATTAGGGAATTGTCTGCCTTATCCTCCTGCTCCAATACTCCGACTATAATACACATGCACTCTGGGTCTGAAAGCTCTAACTAATTCACTTCTTTCATTGTCCTGATAATATTTCAAAATCCTGAGCTAATATTAACAAAACTAAGTTCAAGTGTCACCTCGTTTCTATTCTGTATAAATCTGTTTTTCTTTCTGATGAAAGAAACTCCGCTTTTCTAACTGAAAATTTTCATGAAGCCACTTGAACATGAACTGTACTAAAGACAACTCTGAACGTGGGTGAAAGATGAAAGCACAAACCTTTTCAACAATTTGAAGAAGAATTTTTGGAAACAAATATGATCTGAAATCCTTTCATTTAAAAAAAAGCTCCTCCTCATTTGAAAATGCAGTTTTATTACCAAATGACCAATAAATTACCATAGTGCTTCAACAAATGATTCATACAACTGTAACCTTCTTGCCAGCACTAGTACTGCCAAAAATCTAGTCAGATTCGCCCCATTCCTTGGGCAAAGAGACACCGTTAACAGCTCAGATAAAACTTGGTTGCAGTAAATCAAACTAATCACAAGTAAACATTCCCTCTCAGGCACCAGAATATGGGCTAGCAACAAGCAGTTGGTCTCTTTCTTTACTTTAAAAATCTTAACTAAAATTATTTAAATTTAAATGTTCATTCATGTGCCAGTTGTCTAGATCTCTGAGTTACAGCATGCTAAATGTCTGTTCACTTTGTAGCTAACATGTTAAGCAGGCAGAGATAACAAGATGCAGAGCTGGATGAACACAGCAGGCCCAGCTGCATCAGAGGAGCAGGTTAAGCAGGCAGTTCTGTTTACTTGTTGTAAAAAGCTCGAGCATCTGATCTGCCGAAACTCTTTCAGGGTGAAGTTTACTAAACACCCACTGAAATGTTGTATTTTGATGGTAGCTGTGTACATCAAGTATTCAAGTGTGAAGTCAATGACTCAGGAGGCTTTCCAGGAACTAAGACTAAAAGCTTGTACTGAATGTCACCTACTTGTCTGAATATGCTCCTTGGTTGGGAAGATCAGCACTGAAGCAAATTTGTAAAATTGGCTCATACTTTGGTGTTGAGGGCAGCATGGTGGCTCAGTGGTTAGGACTACTGCCTCACAGCTCCAGGGACCCAGGCTCAATTCCGCCCTCAGGTGACCATCTGCGTGGAATTTGCACATTCTCTCTGTGTCTGCGTGGGTTTCTTCCGGGTGCTCCGGTTTCCTCCCACAGTCCAAAGGTGTGCAGCTTAGACGGATTGACCATGCTAAATTGCCCCAGTGTCCAGGGACATCCAGACTAGGTGGATTAGCCATGGGACATGCAGGAATACAGGGATAGAGTAGGGGGGTGAATTTGGGTAGGATGCTCTTCAGAGGGTCAATGTGGTGTTGACAGGCTGAATGACTTGCTTCCACACTGTAGGGATCTATGATGATATTACAATCTGTGAAATGCATTTGGATAGAATTGAACAATGGGAATTGAACAGTTAGTTTCCTACCTTGGTTAACCTCTAGAGTTCAGGACAAACTTAATCAAATGAAATGACAGAACTGTATTAATGCATACTTAGTCAGTAAGGTCCAGATTCACTGAATGAATTAAAAATCATAATATCCAATAGAACAGGTGGAAACCATTAGCCCATTGTGCAAGTGTTAGCAAGTTGAAAGAGCTACTCAATTTGTTTCACATCAGTGGGCTTTTCATTCAGATCTTATAAAGTCTTCCATTGAAATGTTTATCCAATTCCCTTTTAAATTTGTTAATGGAATTGTTCCAGCAGCTTTTTAGGTAGTGCAGTTCAGATCACAACCTGCAGTTAAAAAGAACTCATCTTGCACCTGGTTCTTTTTATCAATAATCTTAGATCTGGGTCCTTCAGTTACTGACTCTTCTGCTACTGGAAAAAAGGCTTCTCCTTATTTACTCTTTCAAAACTCTTGAAGAGATTAAAAATGAATAAGATCCTTGTGACCTTCTCTGCTCAGAGAGCAAAGAGCCCAAAATTCTTTTATCCTTTTGTGAAAGAAGTTCCATATCTTTGGTACAATTCTAATAGTTTTCCTGTGTATCCTAATACTTTGATTTGTTTTCAAAAGCATATACCAGTGGGAAAATCATGAGTGATCCATAAAACTTACAGCATAATTTCATTCCTTTTGTACTCTCTACCTGCATGTAAAGCTACATGCAAAGGTTTCTGGATTCTGCATTTTAAAAACAAAGTCAACTTGTACTGCCGATTTCAAAGATTTGCATATACACAAATATCTCTGGTCTCCCTTTAAAACTGTGGGTACAAAATTTTAGCTGTGTTCATTTAGCGCCCTTGGGACATGGGAGGGCTAGTCAATAAATAATTTGATAAACTGGATATGGTTTGGGGGATATTTTCCAGGTTTCAATCAAATTTCTGACTGTACTACTGGAAATCAAGCAGATGATATGATTAGTACCAAGAGGGGTTAAGCATTGCTCCTGTATCTTCAAACGTATTCACTGAGAAATGAATAGTGTCATTGTATAGGACTTTAGTGTTTGTTACAGAATGACATTCACCAGGAAGTTCCAGCATTTTGAACTACAAATATAAAATATGTACGTGTTCTGAAGTTTGAAAATGACCTTAGGCGTTCAAAGAGTTGGGTACCTTTGCAATAAAGACTAAGTTCAATGAAAGCAAATGAGAGGAGGAGTAAGGGAGATACAAAGAACCTGGAACAAAGAAGCACACAATGTAAAGAGCACCTAATCAGATGGTAAGATTGGCAGATTGAAATAATAAAGAAACAACAGAAAACAGTTAAGTGTGAAAATAGGTACAGTGCAACTGAAAATATGAGAGCAGGAGCACAGGTACCTTGGATGAACAAGATGAAGTCAAAATAAGAAAATATAAAAACAGAAAGAGCCGTAGCTGTTGGAAAGCTGAAACCACAACAGAAATTGCTGGAGGAGGAGGTCTGGTAGCATCTGTGGAGAATGTGTTAATATTTTGATTTCAGTGACTCTTATTCAGAACTGGACTGTTCTGGAGATTGAAGATTCTCTGGACTTAAAGTGTTAACTCTGCTTTCTCTCCACACATGCTGCCAGACCTGCTGAATGTGTCCAAGCAATTCTGTTTTTGATCTAACAAAAATAACCTCAGGTTAACCAGTAGAAATAGTCAAAGCAACTAAAAAAAGCATTCTTTTTTTAAAAATGTGTTTTGAATGGCTAGAAGATGAGTTGCACTTATACACCAACTCTCACTACCATTTGAAAGCCAATGAACTACTTATTGAAATGCAGTCACTGTTAAGCAACGCGATAATGGCCAGATAATTTTTTTTTTTGGTAATTTGGATTGAGGAATAAATAGTGGCCATGACACAGAGGATAACTTCTCTGCTGTTTTCATTTTGAAATAATGCCACTGGATCTTTTATATTCACTGAAGCAGGCAGATAGGACTTTGGTTTAATGACTTATCCAAAACAGGGCACCTTCAACAGTGCAATATTTTCCCTAGTAATGCACTGGAGTATCAGCCTTGTAGTTTGTGCTTGAGCCGTGAATGGGGCTTGGACTAAGAACTTTATGGTTCAGGGAAGTTTTTGCCACCAACTGAGTCTGACTGACAGAGAGAAGGATAATAATCAATAAATTGACCTCCGAAAAACACCGTCAACAAAGCAATGGGGCTTGTAAAGTGCAAACAGCATGATTACAGAAAATCAAAGAATTGCAGATGCTGGATATCAGAAACAAAAGCAGAAATTGCTGGAAAAACAGAGCAAGTCTGACAGCATAGTGGAGAGAAAGCAGAATTAACATTTCAGGTCTAGAGACCCTTTAATAGAACTGGTTGATGCTGCCAGGTATGCTGAGTTTTTCCAGCTATTTCTGTTTTAACATCATCACGTATTCTTTCAGTTTCTAATCTCTGTGAATACAGATAAATGCACTGGTGAAGTCCTAAGAAGCACGTATAGGACCAATAGTTCTATTAAAAAGTAGCAAGTAAATTGCATTAAATAAATCTAGTTTAAATTAACAAATGATCCTGCCCTAGAGAGTGCATCCTTCAGAAAATAGGCTGATTACAGCTGCAATAGCAGAGGTAATTTCACAAAGTTTCTTGTAGGATTGCAAGTGTGCTTAGGTCTCAGGGTTCATGAACATCATTACAGCTTAATAACACTCACATTAGTGGCCGAACAACTACTGGAGATTGTAAATAGGGGGAGCATTAGAAATGTATGTGCTAATGGATTTAAGGGTAGCTCAAGATTCAGCCCATTACTCAAATTCTTCCAAAAATTGTTAAGTCTATAGACAAAACTTTTGCACTGGATGTAGGAAATTCAGAATTTCTGAACAAAATTTGATAAAGAACTAAGAAACATGTTACAAAATTTAACACCCAAACTATTAAGGGCAAAATAGGTGACATGTGTAAGCATAATTAAAAGGAAGAAAGCAGAAAATGGTAACAAGTCAATTTTACATTGGAGCGAGCTAGTCCGAGAGATATGATAAGACAACCAGGGCTGTGTTCACTACAGCAAAAATAATGAAAAATGAAGAACTGAACATGAGGAATGTGAATTTGGATCAATGCTGTAAGTGTAATGGAGGAGGTTAAAAGAAATCATTCTCGGAAAAATACTATTAGTTATTACAGTTGTATGGAATTTAAACACTGATGCATACCTGTTGGGTCAAAAGGCCCGCTTGTGCTCTAGATTATAAACTTAATACATGATTTAAACTGATGCAATATTGATCAAATTGCATCATGTCAATCTTTCGGTATTGAATTCAATCAATTCCCTATTTTATGTCAAGTTGCACTTCACAATACAAACTATAATCGAACAGTTCTAAGAAATAAATGCACTATAGCTAACTAATTTAAACTGCAATCATTTTAAATAAAATAAACAAAGCCCTTCATAAAAAGGCCTCTATAAAGATATATTTTGAATTCTACTTGCATTTAGAAGATGCCAAAATTTAAGTTTTGTATAGCTCATTGGCTTCTCTTCCTCTATATTTACTATGTAGGGAGTTGTAGTTCAGCCATGAAGCATGCATTCCACAAGAGCAAGTTAAATACAGACTTGTCCTGATTTTATGAGATGCAATGTCTTTCTGAATCATAAAAATCCTGACAAAGCAACCACTAGGCTTAGTAAAAGTGCACGTGAGGAGAGGATTGTCTTTGCAGAGTCAGATGAATCCAGTAATGAAACTTGCATCTGTGAGGTGGTAAGTGCTGACAGAGGTACATGGGCCATTAAAGTTGGACTACCAGATTGTATGAGAGAGTCAATCTTCTCAGCCTCTTTATTGCAAGCCTCAATCTAGAATAACAAAAACAGTTATTAATACTTAAAAGAATTTTCAAAAGTAAACATTTAAAAATGCTCAGGATTACATTTTGTAGTTTAGACCACACCAATGACAAAGACACAATATAATTGTAAATGCCGAGTTAACGCAAAGAAATTTCAAGAATTTAATGGTGTTGCCATCACTGAACCCCCCCACTATCAACATCGTGAGGGTTATCAAGGACAAGAAACTCAGCTGGACTCACCACACAAATGCAGTGGCTATAAGTGCATGTCAGAAACTGGGAATACTACGGCGAGTAACTCACCTCCTAAATGCTCAAAGTCCGTCCATTATCTACAAGGCACAAGTCAGGAGTGTGATGGAATAATCCCCACTTGCCTGGATGAGTGCAGCCCCAACAACACTCTAGAAACTTGACACCATCCAGGACAAAGCAGCCCGCTTGATTGGCATTACAATCACGAGCAGTCACTCCCTCCACCACAGACGCTCAGTAGCAGCAGTGCATACCATCTACAAGATGCACTGCAGAAATTCACGAAAGGTCCTCAAACAGCACCTGCCAAACCCACAACCACTTCCATTTAGAAAGACAAGGGCAGCAGATATATGGGAACACGCCACCTCCAAGCCACTCACCATCCTGACTTGGAAATGTATCACCATTCCTTCACTGTGGCTGGGTAAAAATCCTGGAATTCCCTCCCTAATGGCATTGAGGGTCAACCCACAGCAGGTGGACTGCAGCAGTTCAAGGCGGCAGGTGACCACCACCTTCTCAATAGGAACTAGGGATGTGGGCAAGAAATGCTCGCCCAGCTGGCACTGCCTGCATCCCACAAATGAATAGGAAAAAAAAACTTGCATTTACATATTAGCTTTCAACCTCATACATCCCTGTGTGCACTATAACACAGTGAAGTACTACAGTAGCACAATCACTATTGTAATCTAACAAATGACGCAGCTAATCTGCACATTGAACAATTCCACAAATAACAAATGAGACAAAACTGGGCACTGAGGTTAGCTAAATTACTGAAGTGGACACAGGCTTCTCAGGCTAAATATTATCCTTCTATGTGTAATCACAGAATCGATGGTTCACCCTCAACTATTGACTGTTTGATGGTACCCAATGTAGCCATAATCTGTGGCTAAACCTAAACCTGTGGGCTTTGCCTAGCTGAATTCTTTTTTTTCCAATCCTGATATTCAAATTAATTACACTTCCCAACAACCACTTTTCTTTCAGCAGTTTTACGGAAGGTTTTACATTATTAAGAATATTAAGAATGTTAAAGATAGCCAAGATTGGTCTAAGGGGTCCTGTTGTTACATAATAAGAATGTTCCAGTGCAGACACTGAGCTTGATCTATACTCTCATTATGGATGTGAGTTTGCTCACTGTGCTGGAAGGTTAGTTTTCAGACGTTTCGTCACCATTCTAGGTAACATCATCAGTGAGCCTCTGATGAAGCGCTGGTGTTATGTCCCGCTTTCTATTTATCTGAATAGGTTTCCTTGGGTTGGTGGTGTCATTTCCTGTGTTGGTGATGCCATTTCCTGTTCTTTCCAATGCAGGAAATGACATCACCAACCCAAGGAAACCTAAACAGATAAATAGAAAGCAGGACATAACACTAGCGCTTCGTCAGAGGCTCACTGATGATGTTACCTAGAATGGTGACGAAACGTCTGAAAACTAACCTTCCAGCTCAGCGAGCAAACTCACATCCAGAACCTCAACCTGAGCTACAAATCTTCTCAAAACTCACTATACTCTCATTATCTCATATTGATTGAGTTCAGAGTACAGGACCAGCATTTTCAGTGATGATGAAAGATAAAGATGGCAAGATTCAGGAACCTAAGATGACGAGATATTGAAAGTTTAGTCAAGAAGAAAAAGGAAATAATAAAATTTAAGAAAGTGAAATCAAACAAGGTGTTTGAGGAGAGTAGAGAAAGCAGAAAAGAACTCAAACAAGAAATTAGGAAGGCTAGAAGGGACTGTGAAACGTCCTTAACAAGTAGGATTAAGGAGAAACCCAAGGCATTTAATGTGCATAATAAAACGAGGGTAACTAGAGAAAGGGCAGATCCACTTTAGGACAAAAGACATAATTTATGCATGGAGCCAGAGGATGTTGGTGAGATCCTCAAATGAGTATTTCGGCATTCACCAAGGAGAAAGTCATAGGTGATGGCAAGATTAAGGAGAGGTATGTTGATATTCTCGAGTATGTTGATATTAAGGTGGTGGTGGTGTTAGGGTCTTGAAAAACATTAAGGTAGATAGGTCTCCCGGGCCTGACAGGATCTATCCCAGGCTACTGAAAGAGACAAGGGAGAAGACTACTAGGGCCATGATAGCGATCTTTGCATCCTCTTCAGTCACAGGCGACATCCCAGCAAACTGGAGAATAGGAAATGTTGTTCCTGTTTCCAAGGAAAACCAGGAAATTCTAGGCAAGCAAGCTATATATCAATGATAGGGAAATTATATGAGAAGATTCTTAGGGACAGGGTTCATGCACATTTGGAGAAGAATGTGGTTACCATGAATAGTCAGCATCATTTTATGCTGGGAGTTCTTGTCTCACAAACTTGATTGAGTTTTTTGAGGAAGTGACGAAGACGATTGATAAGGGTTGGGCAGTAGATATTTTCTATATGGACTTCACTAAAGTATCTGACAAGGTGCTGATGGTAAACTAGTCCAAAGATTAAGTTGCATTACCCAGGCTCCTAATGATTTTATAAACCTCTATAAGGTCACACCTCAAACTCTAACGTGCCAGGGAAAATAGCCCCAGTCTATTCAGCCTCTCTCTAAGGCTAAAACCTCCAACCCTGGCTACATCCTTGTAAATCTTTTTTGAACCCTTTCAACTTAAGGTTTTGGAATAGATTTGTAGTTTGGGTTGTGGGTGTTGATGTTGGTTGGGTTGCCAAACTAGTTTGTTATTCCTCAGGTGTTTCATTACCATGCTGGGTAACATCCTCAATGCAGCTCCCGATGAAACGTCAGTGTGTTTTCCCACCTGGTTTTTAAAACTCTGGGGTCCGTTGAGCTGGATTGCCTCATTTCCGGTTTTCCTTCGTAGTGGAGTGTATATGGGGTCGGGTTCTATGTGATTGTTAATGGCTTTCTTCGTGCAGGGCCAGGCTTCTAGAAATTCCTGTGCCTGTCTCTGCTTAACTGGTCCCAAGATTTTGGTATTGTCCCAGTCGAATTGGTGGTTCTCCTTGTCGCACATGGATTGAGATGAGTGTCTTTTTGTAGCCAGTTGGTGTTCGTGTGCCCTTGTTGTTAGTTTCCTTCCTGTTTGTCCGATGTAGTGTTAAACAGGAAGGAAACTAACAACAAGGGCACACGAACACCAACTGGCTACAAAAAGACACTCATCTCAATCCATGTGCGACAAGGAGAACCACCAATTCGACTGGGACAACACCAAAATCTTGGGACAGGCTAGGCAGGGACAGGCACAGGAATTCCTAGAAGCCTGGCACTCCATGAAGAAAGCCATTACTAAACACACAGAACCCGACCCCATATACATTCCACTACAAAGGAAAACCAGAAGCGAAGCAAACCAGCTCAATGGACTCCAGAGTTTAAAAACCAGGCAGGAAAACACACCAACGCTTGATCGGAGGCTGCACTGAAGATGTTACCCAGCATGGTAACGAAACATATGTGGAATAACAAAGCAGCCCAGCAAGCCAACCAACCTCAACACCTTTCAACGTTCACAACGTCCCTCCATTAGCAGGGAGGCCAGAATTGCACACAATGTTCCAAAAGTGTCGCAACCCAAATAGCTGCAACATGACCTATGGAGACTGCGTCTTTCAAACTCTTCTGGATTTAGCAACATTTTCAAATGGATTAGTGACCATGAACTCCCATCTATGTTATGATACCCATAATACATTTTAAATCTGCAGCTCTACTACATAAGAGAACAAGGACAACAGGTGGAAATTCACCAGCACCTTCGCAGTGTCAGTTTAGGAATGGACAACAAATGTTTTTGTCAGCTGTAATCAGACATGATTTAATTTAGTGATAAACCAGACTTTTAAATAAAAAAGCTGACTCATATTCTCCTGCTCCCATGTTTGCAGGCAAGACATCTCGAAATGGGCATATTCAGGTATAACACCTTTAAAAGATGAGGCAGAGATCATACACATTAATAGAAGACTTTGAATTATACAGATGAATTACTAAACAAAACAAATTTTCCACAGAACATTTACTGTGTACATACTTTTCCCTATTACATATCAAAGTGTACACAATATTTATACACATACTTGTAATGTTGTTGGATCTTGATCAACTGGAATGATGAGGATCACGAGGTCAGATTCTATACTAAGGTAGCCAAAAACATCACACTGAGGTACGGAAACATGGAAACGCAAAATATAAATGATGTCGTGTACAGAGACTGGTCGTCCCCCATTTAACTGTAAAGAAAACAAATGTTCAATATGAAAAAATTCATAATCCAATAACTGACTGTGATCTTGTGATAATTAACTATTAAAACAATTATATTTCAAGCTTCTAAACTTTTAACTGTGGTCATGGTAGAGATCAGCCTTTACCCAACTGGTTGGTAGAGCTGCTTTGAGGGGCTGAAAGGCATACTTCTAATTTACCATGAACAAGAGTATTCTGTTTCATCAATAGCATGGCATTCATAGAGTCAGAGAGACATACAGCACGGAAAAAGACTCCTTGGTCCAACTCGTCTATGTCAACCATTTAGATATCCTAAATAAAGTACCTTAATCAGAATCTTTTCACTTTGTCAACTGGCATGTGTGTGTGTCGGTATGTTCCATTTACCAATCCAAAACGATTGAGACTCAAGTTAGTAGCAGAGCAGAAATGTCTACACTAGCAAAGTTAATACTATCTTTAATACACTCTGGTTATATGTTAGTAACCAAAATCTATAATACATTTCCCATCGAGTTGAGTACAATATATTCAATTTCATTCATATGAGATAATAGATATAACTGGAAGAAATCTGATCACACAAATTAGGCATGGTAAGTTGATTGTGTTAGGAAGAGGAGGTTGAACCCCTCTGATAATTAAAATCAAAACACAAGCCCGCAATCTGTTACCGTGGGAGTAGAGGTTCCCTTCTAATAATTACACCCAAAATACTCAGAGAAGCTTGCTTCATGTTGCCTAACCTGTTGAAGTGTTCCAGAGAAGGAGAGGTTAAATGACAGAAAATCCCTGATATTCACTTTATAAGTAACAAGTAACAATTCATTTATTTAACCCTAACGTTGAACAAATTAACACAATTACTAACAAACCAAACAATTCCCCCTTGATTACTAACCATTCTCTAACTGAACTAAATTCTACTGGTATGCTGTTCCAATAAACACATGCCCCATTTACATAAACCCAAGTAATAAGAAAAAATTAAAACTTAGTCTTTCAAAGTCTACACGCTGTTCTTCTGCTGTTCTCAAATCAAACGCCTTCTGCCTTCCATTTCACGATTACTCTACACAACTTCATAACAATTGGAAGTTCAACCGGCCAATCCCCAGACAGAGTTGGGAGAGATTATGATATCAAACCTAATGATCTGTTAAACAAAGGGAATGGCAATCTGTTAAGAAATACAGGCAGTGGGCGAAAACCCAGTTACAGGTCTGACCTGGGTCCATGATCCTAAGAGTTTGTATAATATATATCGAAAATTGTAACTGTAGCCCAGGAACCTAAAGCAGCAGAGCAAACTTTTAGGTGGAAAAGAAATTGAACAGGTAAAAGGGAAATGGAACAAGTATGATTCAGCAGAACACAACACATGGAAGATAGTCATGCAACTTCAGCAACTTAAGGCGGCACAATGGCTCAGTTTTTAGCACGGCTGCCTCATAGCACCAGGGATAACAAAGCGTGGAGCTGGATGAACACAGCAGGCCAAGCAGCATCTTAGGAGCACAAAAGCTGATGTTTTGGGCCTAGACCCTTCATCAGAAAAGGAGGAGGGAGAGAGGGTTCTGAAATAAATAGGGAGAGAGGGGGAGGCGGATCAAAGATGGATAGAGGACAAGAGAGGTGGAGAGGAGACAGACAAGTTAACGAGGCAGGGATGGAGGCAGTAGAGGAGAGAGTGTAGGTGGGGAGGTGGGGAGGTAGGGAGGGGATTAGGTCAGTCCGGGGAGGACGGACAGGTCAAGAGGGCAGGATGAGATTAGCAGGAAGGAAAAGGAGGTGCAGCTTGAGGTGGGAGGAGGGGATAGGTGAGAGGAAAAACAGGTTAGGGAGGCGGGGACGAGTTGGGCTGGTTTTGGGACACGTAGCGGGAGGGGAGATTTTGAAGATTCCACCATCTGCAATCCAACCATCATTCTCCGACACTTCCGCCATCTGCAATCCGACCCCACCACTAAAGACATTTTTCCATCCCCACCCTTGTCTGTTTTCCGGAGGGACCACTCTCTCCGGGAATCCCTTGTCCGCTCCACACTCCCCTCCAACCCCACCACACCCAGCACTTCCCCTGCAGTTGCAGGAAGTGCTACACTTGTCCCCATACTGCCTCCCTCACCCCCATCCCAGGTCCCAAGAAGACTTTCCATATCAAGCAGATGTTCATCTGCACATCTGCCATTGTAGTATACTGCATCCGCTGTAGCCTCCTCTACACTGTGGAAACCAAGCGGAAGCTCGGGGGCTGCTTTGCAGAATGCCTACGCTCAGTTCACAATAAACAACTGCACCTCCCAGTCACGAACCATTTCAACTCCCCCTACCATTCCTTAGACGACATGTCCATCTTGGGGCTCTTGCAGCGCCATAATGATGCCACCCGAAGGTTGCAGGAACAGCAACTCATATTCCGCTTGGGAACACAGCAGCCCAATGGTATCAATGTGGATTTCACAAGCTTCAAAATCTCCCCTCCCCCCACTGCATCCCAAAACCAGCCCAGCTCATCCCCACCTCCCAAACCTGTTCTTCCTCTCACCTATCCCTTCCTCCCACCTCAAGCTACACCTCCATTTCCTACCTACTAACCTCATCCCGCCCCCTTGACCTGTCCGTCCTCCGTGGATTGACCTATCCCCTCCCTATCTCCTCATCTACAGTCACCTCTATTGGCTCCATCCCCGCCTTGTCTATCTCCTCTCCACCTATCTTCTCCTCTATCCATCTTCGATCTGCCTCACCCTCTCTCCCTATTTATTTCAGAATCCTCTCCCCCTCCCCTTGTTCTGAAGGACGGTCTAGGCCCGAAATGTCAGCTTTTGTGCTCCTAAGATGCTGCTTGGCCTGCTGTGTTCATCCAGCTCCACACTTTATTATCTCAGATTATCTCTCATAGCACCAGGGACCTGGGTTTGATTCCAGACTTGGGTGACTGTGCGGAGTTTGCACATTCTCCCCGTGTCTGTATGGGTTTCCTCCCACAATCCAAAGATGTGCAGGTTAGGTGGATTGGCTACGCCAAATTGCCCATAATGCCTAGGGTTGGGTGGGTCTGGGTGGGACGCTCTTTGGAGGGTTGGTGTAGACTCGATGGCTTGCTTCCACACTGTAGGTTTGATATGAAATGAAGGGTATTTTTAAATTTTGCAGGTATTGTTCAAAATCCTAAACAAACATCTAGAACCTTAGTTGCAAATATCTGCACTATACCAAATCCCCTTTGGTGGTATATCGTATGTTGGTATGCTAACTTCAGTCAGTTTCAATTTAATGAAGCACAAGCCTTAAATAAAGTTAATACCTAGGAAGTGTCTTATACAACCCTCAAACTACAAAATATGTTCTGTTATTATCATTTAAATATTAGCAACACAAAATGAGTTAACATTTTATTGGAGACATGTACTTAATAAAGCTATTTAATTTCTGGAATGTCTGTTCACATCTTGGAAAAGATTTCCCGTGACAGAATTCATTAGTTACTAATAGTTACTTTCGTTTCATTAGTTATTAATCGAATTCCATGGTAAAATAGATGGCTGCAAGTCCTGATGTAAAGTCATAACCTAAATGTTAACTGCATTTCCGTCTCCACATAGGCTGCCTGATCTAATGAGAACATCGCTACTAGTTTACTTTTATGGTAGTTAAGGCTATGCTTTGCCAACCGAAATTAAAACATTTGGAGGTTTCAAAAAAGATTTTTTGCTCAGTTAGAAGTACAAGGGAAGTTGTTCAGAACTTCTAAAGCAGATCTCAAAATGCCAAGAATGTGTTAAGAGCATAACTTTAACATTTCAAAGAGGCTAAAATGTTTGACAAACACAAAACTAAGCAGTTGTGGCCAACTGTTTGTTAATAGCTGAAGTCTCCAAGACAGAGAAATAAGTGTCGTATTAAGGCTCAATGAAGTAATGTATGAGCAAGATAACTTCAGCTATGGTAACAAAAGTGAGGGGAAGAGATCATGGATGTCACGAATATAAAATTTACTTGCATGACTTTTAATCATACATCAAAAGTATACATTGACATTTTTTAAAACAAAGAACGAAGAACGAAGAAAATTACAGCACAGGAACAGGCCCTTCGGCCCTCCAAGCCTGCGCCGATCCAGATCCTCTGTCTAAACCTATCATCTATTTTCTAAGGGTCTGTATCCCTTTGCTCCCTGCCCATCCATGTACCTGTCTAGATACATCTTAAAAGACACTATTGTGTCTGCGTCTACCACCTCTGCTGGCAACGTGTTCCAGGCACCCACCACCCACTGCGCAAAGAACTTACCACGCATATCTCCCATAAACTTTCCTCCTCTCACTTTGAATTGTTTCCCCTCTTATCTTAAACTGATGCCCTCTAGTCCTTGATTCGATTTTAATCAATTTCAGAAGTAATTGTTGAATAATGTCTTCAGTGTTCTTAATCTTTTAGGCACTTCAAATCCATAGATTTCCTCACATGTCACAGGGTGAAGAAATACTGACTTGGACAAGAAAATCAGCAGTACTCATATTTCCAAAGCATGTTGCAACATCTCAACTTTTGCTCATCAGACATGCAATCTCATTTTCAGCCTTTTCACTAATCAGGTCAAACATTAATCTCTCATCCTAGTGAGTTGTTCATACAATATTTATACGTAAAAATCCTGCTTCTGCCCCCACAAGACTTATGAAGGTAAGTTACGTCCATTTGACATTTGAAAACAGTGGGGATTCTGATATGATTAACTTGTAAACACATATACCCCAATCTGCAAAATTTCTATTCGGTTGCACTTGATCTCGTTAACTTAAACGGGCGGCACCCATCCACATTATGTTAAACAGGTTATAATAAATGCAGGATTACTGACTTTTACCCAAGTAACCAGCTGGCCTTATTTTATACATAATTGTCTGTATATAAAATTGTGTATTGTTTTACATCAACAACAGAAATAAACTCGAGATACAGCCAAGATAAAACCATTTTAAATTATGGATATATCCACCCAAGTAAAATTTGATATGAGAAAACTATCGGGAGATAGTAAGACTCGGCTCTGCTTCTGTTGAAGCTTGGACAAGGGTTGTCTAGATCTGGATGAATAATTGTAGAGTTTCCTTGACAAAGAGATGTTTGGAAACAACTGTGACAGAGATTAACCACTTTAGTCAATTATACTCTTAAATTAACGTGAAGCTATT
This sequence comes from Stegostoma tigrinum, assembly GCF_030684315.1. Taxonomy (NCBI): domain Eukaryota; kingdom Metazoa; phylum Chordata; class Chondrichthyes; order Orectolobiformes; family Stegostomatidae; genus Stegostoma; species Stegostoma tigrinum. The sequence goes on from NC_081358.1 coordinate 11,813,952, forward strand.
TCCTTTAATTCTACGTTTACAAATTACCTTCGCAAGGCGGTCCAACTGATCTTTGCTCCATAATACACGTAGCATTCCAGCACACAGTGGGCAACAGGCTCCTGGAAGACATCAACAATTTTCCAACTTTTTTTTTCTTAAAAGCAACATTGTTTTACTAAGTAAAACATTCAACTGTTTACAGGAAAAGAGTTGTAAGTGTTTTTTGGTGTGAGCCAGTATTGGAAACTTGGCCGGATTAACACTCAGGTGAAAAGGATCATCAGGACAAAACACAGGCAAATCTGGCAAGAGGGGCACATGTCTATAATAAATCATACCCATTTAAATGAATTGATGGGCAGTTAAGTATCAAATAAACAACGCGCAGTTAAAAGGTATACCATTTTTCATGTAAAATATTTCTCTGCTCTCTTCACCCAAATGATCTTTCTCACCAAGTGTCATAAAGGGGAATATGACCAGTTGAAGCATCTATATATGAGAGTTCGAGATGAATGTCAACATGTGTCAGAACTTAACAAGAAACAGCTAATCAAATTTCCAGTTCTAGAGAAGACAAGGTTAGACTTTTTCTTTACCGGGTGGAGTGACAGGTTTGCATCCATTGCTGGGGAGCGGTGAACATGTGACAGATGAGCACTCTGGGTGAGAATTGTTACTGGGGAGAATGCCTACAGCTTGGCAACGTCCAACATAATCCACTGCCACACGATCGGAGTAAGCAGCACATACGTTATCATAGGTCTCACCATTATGACCACAGACAGACTGCTGCCTACATATATCCTTCAAAGGAAAGACAAAACCAAAAACAAAGCTTTCAATAAAATATGAATTATTTCATGTGAAATATCGTACTTTATTTCATAACTAAAATTATTAGTAAAACTAACATCGCGTACATAAACAAAAACAAAGTTGCCAGAAAAGCTCAGCGGGTCTGGCAGCATCTGTGAAGGAAAAAAACAGAGTTAACATTTCAGGTCCGGTGACCCTTCCTCTGAGCCTTCATCAGTTCTGAGGAAGGGTCACTGGGCCCGAAACATTAACTCTGTTTTTCCTTCAGATGCTGCCAGACTTGCTGAGCTTTTCCAGCAACTTTGTTTTCATTCCTGATTTACAGCATCTGTAGTTCTTTTGGTTTTTATTACGCACAAAGTCTAAACCATAAACTGGTCACTTTGAAAACATTGGTCCAAATTTATTGTATTAAAAACAAATTAAACATGGATGCAAACATTTTTATTAACTGGTTAACATTAGATATTAGAACAGCTCAGAGCAAGTTTGAGTAGTCAGTTAAGTTTAACCTTGTTAAAAAGGGAGTTATTTTTAAATCCTAGAATTTTAGTTGGTGCACTCATCTTACTGCTATCTCACAACCATTGTACAATGTAACTTAGATTTTAAAACTTAGACTGGGGAGAGCGGGCGTAACAAGATTATTAATTTATTTGAAACAGGATCTTTCAATCTATACAGGACATCTGGCAACTGACTGAGCAGACAAGCAAACATCATCTTATGTAATTTGAATCATAGGACCTCAACGGTGTGGAAGCAGGACATTTGGCCCATCTAGTCTACAGTGCACACTCCTCAACCCCCAAAGAGCATTCCACCCAGACCGACCCCCCATGCTGTCCCCATAACTCTGCATTTCCCATGGTAAACCCAACCTGCCTGCAGATCCCAGGACACTATGGGCAATTTAGCATCTTTGGACAGTGGAAGGAAACTGGAGCACCCAGAGGAAATCCACGCAGACACAGGGAGCATGTACAAGTTCCACACAGACAGTTGCCCGAGAGTTGAAATGAACCTGGGTCCCTAGCACTGTGAAGTAGCAGTACTAACCACTGAGCCACCATGCGCGCTACGATTTGACTGATGAATTGTAAGTCATGCAAAATTTTGGAAAAGGAAATGCAAACTACAGTAGGTGAATGAAATTTCAGATCAGAAAACAAAGAGAAATAACAAGGGAAAAATAAATTGGACTGAAACTAACAGCAGAAAATGTGGTGGGTTGTAACAGTTAATTTTCAGCACCAGACAATTTAATGCAGTAATTAACACCCTGTAGGTCATTAAAAGGTATTTAGACTTGAAATGACTTGATTTAACTTTCATGAGAAAGGTTACAGCAAACATACCATGCAAATATACCTTTCATCCATTTGAATGGAGGGTCATACGTAACAGCAATGTGGTGGATCTCTGGCAGCATCATTGTGATTTCTACATTTGATCTCACATCTACCTACGCTTTGATAGGTGCACTTCAATAACAGTAAGCACTAGTAGCCTCACTGTTATTTTGACAGCAATATTTCTGCCATCATTTTAAATTAGCAAGTCATTTAAAGGCAGAATCGAACAAAGCAGCACCCAAATATACTTGGCAAAATATAAAGCAAAAAAACATACGTACAACATGGACAACATTGTAATCATGCAGACTTTAATCATAAGTAAACCATAGGGGTTACAGGCTATTGTTTGAACTGGTATTGTCCAAAAAGGCTCAAATAATAACCTGTTAAGCAGTCTCTGAGAACGAATGAGTCAATATGAAAGAATTTTCTAGTGATTTAGTTAAGTCCAAAACTAGGAACATAAATCAAAGAATTAAGTTATGTAGTTGAGATGGAAGAATTGACAAAGGTAGTTTGGTAAAATGCATTAAAAGAAATGATCATAGATAAGCAAAGACTAGCATTTCAAGAAATAATAATCTGCAAATATATTTTCCTTTAAGGCATAACAAACCCAACATATAAAGCTTACAAGGCGAGCTTAAAATAACATTAGATCAAAGGAAGAGGTTGATAATGTTGTTAAAAGAGTGCTAAGAGTGATCATTAAGCAGGCGCCAGCAAAGTGCCAAAAGACTGCTGAGGAAAAAGAAAAGAGAATAGGAGAATAGATTAGCAATGACATAAAAACAAGCTGTAAACATTTGAATAGGCATCAGAGATTATTAAAACCAACTGTGGACCCATCAGAAACAGAGGATTAGGAAACAAGTATTGCATCTGCCTTTACACTAAAAGAAAACAAAATCCCCAGTAATGGTGAACCCAGCGTCTAGCAAGATGGAAGAACTTAAATTGACAAGTATTAATATAAGAGAAATGAACAAGACTGATTTATTATGATCTGCATCCTAGGGTTTTAGAAGAGACACCTGCAAAGATGTTGCAGGCATTGATTAAGGGTCTAGGCCCGAAACGTCAGCTTTTGTGCTCCTAAGATGCTGCTTGGCCTGCTATGTTCATCCAGCTTCACACTTTGTTACCTTGCATGCACTTTTGATCGTTTAGAATTCCCGAAATTCTAGAACAGTTACTGAGAAATGGTCTCATAGCATAGCTCTTTAAGAAAGCAGGAAGAGAGGGGAAATAAAGTAGTGAGCTTAATAATCAAATCTATAATATAGGATATGATAGCAGAGCATTTAGAAGATCCTAATATGATTAAACGTGGATCTGTGAAAGGGAATTTGTGTTTATCAAATGTCAAGTTTTTTTTTGAAGATATGGAAATTGAAGACCATTAAAAGAATGGATAAGGAAGGGAACTAATGGATATTGTACATTTGCTTTACTAAAAAAGGTACCACACAAATGGTCATTATAGAATATTAGAATCACAGAATCTCTACAGTGTGGAAACAGGCCATGGCGAAAGCACCCAACCTACATAGATAACTAGGATTCATGGGATTGAGCATCAGTTAATGATCAGAAAAAGTGGTTGTAAAAGGATGTTTCCAGGTTGGCTGATTGTACAGCAGAGTACCACAAGGATCAGTACTTGAGCCTCAGCTATTTACAAATCAGTGACTTTGAGGGGGTTACTGAGCAGGTTTGGGGATTAGGAATATAGATGTAATGTCATAGAATCACACAGCATGGAAACAGACCCTTCACTCCAACTAGTCCATTCCGACTATGTTCCCAAACTAAACTAATCATACTTGCCTGTGTTTGGCCCATACCCCTCTAAACCTTTGCTATTCATGTACCTGTCCAAATATTTTTAAAATGTTGTAACTGTACCTACATCCATCACTTCCTCTGACAATTCATTCTGCACAGAAGCAACTCTGTGTAAAAAAACTTCTCCCTCATAGCCTTTTTAAAAACTTTCTCCTTTTACCTTAGAAATATGGTCCCTAGTTTTGAACTCCTTCAGTCTAGGAAAAAGACCCTTGCTATTCACCTTTTCTATGCCCCTCATGATTTTATTAGCTTCTGTCAGGTCACTCCCCTACATTCCATTGTAAAAAGTCCCAGCCTATCCAGCCTATTTTTATAACTTACACTCTCCATTCCCAGCAACTTCCTGGTAAATCTTTTCTGAACCCTCCCCAATTTAATAATATCCTTCCGATAGCAGGGCAACCAGATCTACACGCAGTATTCCAAAAGAAGCCTCACCAACATCCTGTACAACCTCAACATAATATCACAACTCCTATACTCAGTAGTTTGAGCAATGAAGGCAAGCATGCTAAATGTCTTCTTAACCACCTGGTCTACCTGTGGCACAAATTTCAAAGAATTATGCACATGAACCCCTCGGTCTCTGTTCTGCAACACTACCCAGGGCCCTAACATTAATTTTGTAAGTCCTGCCCTTGTTTGTTTTACCAAAATGCAATACCTTACATTTATCCAAATTAAACTCCATCTGCCATTCCTCAGCCCATTGATCTAATTGATGCAGTGATAATGGGAACTGCAGATGCTGGAGAATCCAAGATAATAAAGTGTGAAGCTGGATGAACACAGCAGGCCAAGCAGCATCTCAGGAGCACAAAAGCTGACGTTTCGGGCCTAGACTCTTCATCAGAGACCTAACTGATGCAGATCTCTTTGTAATCATAGGCAAATTACTTCAGCATCCACTATATCACCAATTTTGGTGTCATTTGCAAATTTAGTAATGACGCCTCCCATATTCTCATCCAAATCATTCACATAAATGATAAACAAAAGTGGACCCTGTATTGATCCCTGTGAAAACCGTTAGTCACAGGCCTCCAATCCAAAAAACAACCCTCCAGCAGTGTGAATTATACATATTGATGATTAGAAAAATGAATGTGCTGAATATTGTTTGGATGATGATAGACTAGGAAATGCTTGCATTCAGAGGGACCTGGGTATCCTTGTACAGGGTTTAATAGGCATGTATAGTGTTCAGTTACAAATATCAATTGTATGTTGGAAGGAATTTTACTATAATTGTACAGAGTACTGATGGAGTCACATCTGCACTGTGTGAAGTTTTGGTTTCTTTACGCAAGGACAGATATACTCCCCCTAGACAGAGTGCAGCGAAGGTTCATTAAATTGATTCCTGGGATGAAAGGCTTAGACTAGGCGCTTAAAGAATGAGAGCTGCTTCAACTGCAAGAAAATAAATTCTGAACGGGAAAAATGCTGAGATCTTGCTTTCTTTTGCTGGGGACTGTAGAACATGAGGTCAGTCTCAGAATCAGGTTCGCTTGTGAAACTAAGATAGGGAGAAATTTCTTCACTCAAAAGATTGCCAATGTTTGGAATTCTGATTCCAGAAAGCTGTGGGCCATCAGTTAGCGTACATTCAAGACAAAGGTTAATATTTTTGGTAACTGAAGGTTACAGGAATAGTGAGGGAAAGTGAATTTGAAACAGAAGATCAGCCATTATTTTGAATGGTAGAATAGGCTCCAAGTCCAAATGGCCTACTGTAGCTCCTATACCTTAACTGCATATGCATCATAAGAAGTGCATTAACTCTACTTACAGAGACATGGACAACTGTGTTTTTTTTAATGACAATGCAAATATCAGACAACCTTGGGCAACTCAGTTTTTGAAAGCTGTAACTAAGAAAGCAGAAATATAACACATGACAATTTCTGGCTAAGTACAATGTAAAAACTAAATTTAAAATGGAAATGAAAATAACTCAGTCAAGTTAACAAAGTGTAACGTTTGAAGGATATAGGAAAGTGCTACAGAGCTAATATAGGATATTAAAAGCCTAATTATCAGGATTCCTTACATTCTGCAGGAGTTAAGGAACCAGACAGGAGTAAGTATGATTTGGACTCAATTACACTTGCAGGCTTCTAACTTGGTCTACTGTGGGGAATTCACCAAGGCCAAGGGAAAAGTTTTTTTGAAGTGCTGTCATCATTCCAAAAAGAATTAGAAAAAGAGTTAAGATTGAATGACTTCATCCATGAGAATTTATGACAATCTTCAACAGATGCCCAAACACAATATGAAGTAGGTGTGGCATTTAGAACCGGTTGAAGTAGCCAAAAGTGCTAGGGGCCAACTTCTCTTACATTAGTTAGTCAGTCAGTCTCTCTCCATCATAACTACAAGTACAGGCAGCAATAAAGTTGCCTGAAGGTAGTGAAATTAGTGTATTCATACCTGGCATGGGCCCATGTAGGATAATGTTTTGGCTCTTTGGTACAAGGCACACCGATTGGAGTGTTCCACGTTTTCTGTATCACAAACAGGTTCAACTGGAAGCAGCTCACAACTCATTGATCTTGAGATACACTCGTATTGGTCACAATCAAGCAATGCAATGCTAGTCAGACAAACCTTTGGCTTTGGAATACACCTTTTAAAAACAAAATGTAATTTTTCTTTTGAACACAGAATTTTTAGAATTTACTTAGAAACAAAGCAAAAATAAATTTGTCAAATGAAACAGACATCGGGAACAACTGTTCCAACTTAAAGTGTCAGCTTTAGTTTAGTAGTTGCACTCTCAGTCAAGTCAGAATATCAGGCATTCATTTCTCACTTCAGCTCTTGACCATACAGATTAGATTAGCACTTCAGTGTAGCACAGAGGCAATGCTGGAGTGACAAAGGTACCGACTATTGATTAAGCCCGAAATTGACCTTTGAATGAATGGAAAAAAGTATTTTGCCAGTTATTCAAAAGAAGAGTAGAGGAATTGTTTCAATAACTTGGTGAACAGTTTCTTGCAATTAAGATTATAAGGAATGATTACCTGGATATTTATTTAATTGCTATATGTGGAAATAGGAGAGTCTTCCCTGTAGCTGCACTGTCACAGACTTGAAACTTAATGAAATAACGATAAAAAAAACAAAGAACTGCAGGTGCTGGAAATCAAAGAACAAAGAATAAAGAACAATACTGAACAGGAATCGGCCCTTCGACCCTCCTAACCTGTGCCACCACATTTTGCTCTTCCACACTAAAACTGTCTTCTTTTACAGAATCCATATCCCTCTACACCCTTCCTATTCATGCATTCATCCAGGTGCTCCTTGAATGCTGCTATTATGTCTGATTCCACCACCGCCTCTGGCAATGCATTCCAGGTACTCACCACCCTTTGTGTGATTTTAAACAAACTAACTTTGGGGGGGGAGGGGGGGTGGTGGCGGGCGCAGGGTGTCGGATCTTGGGGTGTCAGATCAGAGTTTTGAGTTTAATTGGGCTTTGGGATGTGTAGTTGGAGGTGATAGAGGCAAGTGTAGGGTCTGTTCCTATCATACCAATAATCCAGTTCCAGACTTCAAGGGAGAATATCTACTTCAAATCAACCCAGAATCTTATGTTTCAATAAAGTAATTTCTTATTATTTTAGACTCCAAGAGTATAGACCACAATTTGCTTTAACTTTACTGAGGAAACAATCCCTCCATCTCAGGCATGAGTTCAGTGAATCGCCTTCCAGCTGCTGTTAGTCTTGTTCATTGTTTTAATTTGTTAACAATGCAAAACCCATTAATATCAATAAATGATACAATGGTGATTAATGTTTGACCCATGGGATGTTTGCCAGTTCTTAAAAATTATCTAATTACTCCTTTGACTTCTCTGCACAAAATCCAGCATTGTTTTCCCTTTCTAAGCACTTTAGCAGTTTTGTTCTGAAAGTTACTGCTGGCATTTTCTTCTCAGTAGTGTTTTCTAGATTATACCAACTAGCTATGTGAACTATTTTTTCTTCATGTTACCTCATTTTCGCTCATACAATTGTAGCCTAGTTGCCAAGTCTTCTGACAACGGAAACAATTTCTTCTTAGTCTCAATCTTTAATATTTTGAACATTTCTAATGAAATCTTCCCTTAATCACCATTGTTTTAAGGGAAACAATGTCAGTTTTTCTAGTCTGTACAGAGAAGTCCTTTATCCCTCACACATTTCTAGTAAATGTCCTTTGTAACATTTCAAAGTTCTGGGCATTCTCCTAAAGTGTGATACCCAGCACTGGCCAGAATACTGCAAGTGGGACTGAATCAACATTTTCTACCCATTTAGCAAAACAAAGTAACAAAGTGTGGAGCTGGATGAACACAGCAGGCCAAGCAGCACCTTAGGAGCACAAAAGCTGACGTTTCGGACCCAGACCCTCCATCAGAGAGGGGGTTGGGAAGACGGAACTGGAATAAATAGGGAGACGGGGGGAGGCGGACCGAAGATGGAGAGTCAGAGGGGGTGGCCATGGGTACCCGCATGGACCCAAGCTATGCCTGCCTCTTTGTAGGTTACGTGGAACAGTCCCTCTTCCGCACCTACACAGGTCCTAAACCCCACCTCTTCCTCCGTTACATTGATGACTGTATCGGCGCCGCCTCTTGCTCCCCAGAGGAGCTCGAACAGTTCATCCACTTCACCAACACCTTCCACTCCAACCTCAAGTTCACCTGGGCCATCTCCAACACATCCTTCACCTTCCAGGGCCTCTCAGTCTCCATCTCAGGTAACCAGCTAGAAACTGATGTCCATTTCAAGCCCACTGACTCCCACAGCTACCTAGAATACACGTCCTCCCACCCACCCTCCTGCAAAAATTCCATCCCCTATTCCCAATTCCTCCGCCTCCGCCGCATCTGCTCCCAGGATGAGGCATTCCACTCCCGCACATCCCAGATGTCCACATTCTTCAAGGACCGCAACTTTCCCCCTGGTGATCGAGAACGCCCTTGACCGCGTCTCTCGCAACACATCCCTCACACCCCGCCCCCGCCGCAACTGCCCAAAGAGGATACCCCTCATTCTCACACACCACCCCACCAACCTCCGGATACAACGCATCATCCTCCGACACTTCCACCATTTACAATCCAACCCCACCACCAAAGCTATTTTTCCATCCCCACCCTTGTCTGCTTTCCGGAGAGACCACTCTCTCCGTGACTCCCTTGTCCGCTCCACACTCCCCTCCAACCCCACCACACCCAGCACCTTCCCCTGCAGCCGCAAGAAATGCTACACTTGCCCCTACACCACCTCCCTCACCCCCATCCCAGGTCCCAAGATGACCTTCCATGTCAAGCAGATGTTCACCTGCACATCTGCCAATGTGGTATATTGTATCCACTGTACCCAGTGTGGCTTCCTCTACACTGGGGAAACCAAGCGGAGGCTTGGGGACTGCTTTGCAGAACACCTCCGCTCTGTTCGCAACAAACAACTGCACCTCCCAGTCGCGAACCATTTCCACTCCCCCTCCCATTCCTCAGACGACGTGTCCATCATGGGCCTCCTGCAGTGCCACAATGATGCCACCCGAAGGTTGCAGGAACAGCAACTCATATTCCGCTTGGGAACCCTGCAGCCCAATGGTATCAATGTGGACTTCACAAGCTTCAAAATCTCCCCTCCCCCCACTGCATCACACAACCAGCCCAGTTCGTCCCCTCCCCCTAATGCATCCCAAAACCAGCCCAGCCTGTCTGCGCTTCCCTAACCTGTTCTTCCTCTCACCCATCCCTTTCTCCCACCTCAAGCCGCACCTCCATTTCCTACCTACTAACCTCATCCCGCCTCCTTGACCTGTCCGTCTTCCCTGGACTGACCTATCCCCTCCCTACCTCCTCACCTATACTCTCTCCACCTATCTTCTTTTCTCTCCATCTTCGGTCCACCTCACCCTCTCTCCCTATTTATTCTAGTTCTCTCTCCCCATCCCCCTCTCTGATGAAGGGTCTAGGCCTGAAACGTCAGTTTTTGTGGTCCTAAGGTGCTGCCTTGGCCTGCTGTGTTCATCCAGCTCCACACTTTGTTATCTTGGATTCTCCAGCATCTGCAGTTCCCATTACCACTAGCATAACAAAGTAATTGTATTAAATGCCCTATTTACAAAGCCAAGGATTCTGTATTCCATTTGGAACAAATGTCCCCTGTCAGCTTCAAAAACTCAAAGTTCCTTAGAATACAGTAATTACAGAGTAATACAGTACAGAAACAGGCCCTTTGATCCAACTCCTCTGTGCTGATCAAATATACAAAACTGACCTAGTCCCATTTGCTAGCATTTGGCCCATATTCTTCTAAACCCTTCCTATTCATGGACCCATCCAGATGCTTTTTAAGTGTTGTAATTGTACCTGCCTTCACCACCTCTTGCAGCTCATTCCAAATATATACCACCCTCTGTATGAAAACGTTACCCTTCAGGTCCTTTTAAAATCTTTCCCCTCTCACCTTAAACCTCTAGTCCTAAGTTCCCTTACCCTAGGAAAAAAGACCGTGGCTCTTCATCCTATCCTTAACTCTCATGATTTTTACAAAGTTTTATAAGGTTACCCCTCAACCCCTGATGGTACAGGGTAAAAAAGCACCAGTCTTTTCATTTTCTCCCTACAGTCTTTAAAACTGTAATATTTAGTTCAAAGTACCTCTCCACATTTTCCTGTCAAGATACATAACTTCACACCATTCTGCAATAAATATTGTTTGTGTCTGTCTATGCCTTCCTGACTTCTGTTATTATCCTTCTCAATATTTACTACATTTGTAAATTTTCTGTCATCAGCAAACTTTAGGAAAGCTCTGTGCACCTAAATAGAGCTCATTAACATATATGAAAAAGAGCAGTCCTTACATTGAGAGATAATGGGAACTGCAGATGCTGGAGATTCCAAGATAATAAAACGTGGGGCTGGATGAACACAGCAGGCCAAGCAGCATCTCAGGAGCACAAAAGCTGACGTATCGGGCCTAGACCCTTCATCAGAGAGGGGGATGGGGGGAGGGAACTGGAATAAATAGGGAGAGAGGGGGAGGCGGACCGAAGATGGAGAGTAAAGAAGATAGGTGGAGAGGGTGTAGGTGGGGAGGTAGGGAGGGGATAGGTCAGTCCAGGGAAGACAGACAGGTCAAGGAGGTGGGATGAGGTTAGTAGGTAGCTGGGGGTGCGGCTTGGGGTGGGAGGAAGGGATGGGTGAGAGGAAGAACCGGTTAGGGAGGCAGAGACAGGTTGGACTGGTTTTGGGATGCAGTGTTTGGGGGGGAAGAGCTGGGCTGGTTGTGTGGTGCAGTGGGGGGAGGGGATGAACTGGGCTGGTTTAGGGATGCAGTGGGGGAAGGGGAGATTTTGAAACTGGTGAAGTCCACATTGATACCATATGGCTGCAGGGTTCCCAGGCGGAATATAAGTTGCTGTTCCTGCAACCTTCGGGTGGCATCATTGTGGCAGTGCAGGAGGCCCATGATGGACATGTCATCAAGAGAATGGGAGGGGGAGTGGAAATGGTTTGCGACTGGGAGGTGCAGTTGTTTGTTACGAACTGAGCGGAGGTGTTCTGCAAAGCGGTCCCCAAGCCTCCGCTTGGTTTCCCCAATGTAGAGGAAGCCGCACCGGGTACAGTGGATGCAGTATACCACATTGGCAGATGTGCAGGTGAACCTCTGCTTAATGTGGAATGTCATCTTGGGGCCTGGGATGGGGGTGAGGGAGGAGGTGTGGGGACAAGTGTAGCATTTCCTGCGGTTGCAGGGGAAGGTGCCGGGTATGGTGGGGTTGGAGGGCAGTGTGGAGCGAACAAGGGAGTCACGGAGAGAGTGGTCTCTCCGGAAAGCAGACAGGGGAGGGGATGGAAAAATGTCTTGGGTGGTGGGGTCGGATTGTAAATGGCGGAAGTGTCGGAGGATAATGCGTTGTATCCGGAGGTTGGTAGGGTGGTGTGTGAGAACGAGGGGGATCCTCTTGGGGCGGTTGTGGCGGGGGCGGGGTGTGAGGGATGTGTCGCGGGAGATGCGGGAGACGCGGTCAAGGGCGTTCTCAATCACCGTGGGGGGAAAGTTGCGGTCCTTAAAGAACTTGGATATCTGGGATGTGCGGGAGTGGAATGTCTTATCGTGGGAGCAGATGCGGCGGAGGCGGAGGAATTGGGAATAGGGGATGGAATTTTTGCAGGAGGGTGGGTGGGAGGAGGTGTATTCTAGGTAGCTGTGGGAGTCGGTGGGCTTGAAATGGACATCAGTTACAAGCTGGTTGCCTGAGATGGAGACTGAGAGGTCCAGGAAGGTGAGGGATGTGCTGGAGATGGCCCAGGTGAACTGAAGGTTGGGGTGGAAGGTGTTGGTGAAGTGGATGAACTGTTCGAGCTCCTCTGGGGAGCAAGAGGCGGCGCCGATACAGTCATCAATGTACCGGAGGAAGAGGTGGGGTTTGGGGCCTGTGTAGGTGCGGAAGATGGACTGTTCCACGTAACCTACAAAGAGGCAGGCATAGCTGGGGCCCATGCGGGTGCCCATGGCCACCCCCTTAGTCTGTAGGAAGTGGGAGGAGTCAAAAGAGAAGTTGTTGAGTGTGAGGACGAGTTCCGCTAGGCGGATGAGAGTGTCGGTGGAGGGGGCCTGGTCGGGCCTGCGGGACAGGAAGAAGCGGAGGGCCTTGAGGCCATCTCCATGCGGAATGCAGGTGTACAGGGACTGGACGTCCATGGTGAATATGAGGTGTTGGGGGCCAGGGAATTGGAAGTCCTGGAGGAGGTGGAGGGCGTGGGTGGTGTCACGGACATAGGTGGGGAGTTCCTGGACCAAAGGGGAGAAAATGGAGTCCAGATAGGTGGAGATGAGTTCGGTGGGGCAGGAGCAGGCTGAGACGATGGGTCGACCGGGGCAGGCAGGTTTGTGGATTTTGGGAAGGAGATAGAAACGGGCCGTGCGGGGTTGGGGAACAATGAGGTTGGAGGCTGTGGGTGGGAGGTCCCCTGAGGTGATGAGGTCATGAATGGTGTTGGAGATGATGGTTTGGTGCTCGGGTGTGGGGTCATGATCGAGGAGGCGGTAGGAGGTGGTGTCGGAAAGTTGGCGTCTGGCCTCGGCGATGTAGAGGTCAGTACGCCATACTACCACTGCGCCACCCTTGTCTGCGGGTTTGATGGTGAGGTTGGGGTTGGAGCGGAGGGCTGCCCGTTCTGCGGGGGAGAGGTTGGAGTGGGTGAGAGGGGTGGAGAGGTTGAGGCTTTTGTGCTCCTGAGATGCTGCTTGGCCTGCTGTGTTCATCCAGCCCCACATTTTATAGTCCTTACATTGACTTGGGTCAACACTGCACAATTCACACCAGTCCCAAAAATCCTTTCACAGCTGTTACCCTGCTTTCTGTCCCTTTGTGAATTTCATATCTATGTAAGTACTGCTAATATTATTAATAATCTTATTCTGTTGACAAGTTTATTACATCAGTGTGCTAACTGTGGCTTAGTTGGTAACGTTCTTGCATGTCAACCAGAGAGGTTGAGTGAAATTCATGGACAGATGACTGTGTGGCTCAAAGACTAGTGTGGGAGAAGTGGGCTCTGTTTTGTGGGGCACTGGCACCAGTACTGGGGAATTTGGGAAGGAAATGATGGGACAGGCTCCACCTGAACAATGCCAACCTTGCAAGCCTCATATTTAGAGAAGTAGGGAGAATTATAACCTACATAGTGGAAGCAAGGAATCAAATTTGGGAAGGTAAATCAAACAGTGGAGCCAAGGTCAAGTGCAAAGTATTAAAGTAGGAATAGTAAACAATGACACGAAGGGATAAAGGGTAGAAATTTAAGGCAACAAATAAAACTAGAGCAGGTGCAGCAAGACATTAGGAAAGCTCACAGAATGTTATAATTTATTGTGTCAGGAATTGATTGCAAAAGTAGGAAGGTTACATTTCATTTTGCAGGGCCTGTAAGACCACCAGTTAAGTACCGTGTACAATAATGGTCATGTTATTTAAGGAAGGATGTAAATTTGTTCAAAAGGAGCTCAGAGAAGGTTTACCAGAAAAATAACTGGAATGGGCAGGCTATCTTCAGTGGCAAGGTTAGACAAGCTAAGCTTACATCTGCACAACTTTAGAAGAACAACAGGCAGCTTGACTGAAACACAAAATCTTTGCGTGGAACAGGGATAAAACGATACAGAGAGAGAGAGAGAGAGAGAGAGAGAGAGAGAGAGAGAGAGAGAGAGAGAGAGAGAGAGAATGTAAAAGAAGGAGAGAGAGTGCATGAGAGCATGGGAGAGAAAACATAGTTGTGGGGCAGCAGTATGGATGCACAGAGAATATTTCCTCTTATAGGACAGTCAAGAACTGGGGTCACTGTTTAAAGACAAGGGGTTTCCCATTTAGTAGAGAGATTAGATGATTTTTTTTTCTCTCCGAGTCTTGGATCGCTCTTCCTGAAAAGTTTGTGGATGAGGGTCCCTGAATCTTTTTACAGAAGAAGTGGTCAGATTCTTGTAAGGAAATAGGGAGAGGCGTTTTCAGGGGCAGGCAGGAACACGGATTCAAGTTTTTTTTTGTTCAAGTGAATATTGGCAGGCTAGCATTTATTTCCGATCCCTTATTTGCCCAGACAGTGGTGGTAAGCTGCTTCTACAGTCCTTAATCTTATTGAACAGCAGATCAGGCCGAGGAACCTATTCCGCTTTGCTCATATTACATGGTGAAGATGCAGTAAGAACACAAATTAGCAATTGCAGTTAGCTTCAGTCAGGATGTAGTTGGCATACAGGCACTTGAGAGAGATTTTGAAATCCCAAATTTAACAATCATAAAAATAAGTGAATGGGAGGGTAGACAGAAATTTGTTTATACAAAGGATTACAAGCATTTGGAATTTTTTGGCGCTTCTAGAGCAGCGTGTTCATTCTTTCAAAACCAAATTTAATAAATGTGAAACACTGAACACAGAAAGACAACATAAACTAGGGGGTACAATTCTGACGGGGGTGCAGATGCAGAAGCAGAGAGACCAGAGTCTATAGGGCTGAGAGGTGGCAGATGGAGTTCAACCTGGATAAATGCGAGGTGATGCATTTTGGAAGGTCGAATTTGAAAGCTGAGTACAGGATTAAGGATAGGATTCTTGGCAGCGTGGAGGAACAGAGGGATCTTGGTGTGCAGATACATAGATCCCTTAAAATGGCCACCCAAGTGGACAGGGTTGTTAAGAAAGCATATGGTGTTTTGGCTTTCATTAACAGGGGGATTGAGTTTAAGAGTCGTGAGATCTTGTTGCAGCTCTATAAAACTTTGGTTAGACCGCACTTGGAATACTGCGTCCAGTTCTGGGCGCCCTATTATAGGAAAGATGTGGATGCTTTGGAGAGGGTTCAGAGGAGGTTTACCAGGATGCTGCCTGGACTGGAGGGCTTATCTTATGAAGAGAGGTTGACTGAGCTCGGTCTCTTTTCATTGGAGAAAAGGAGGAGGAGAGGGGACCTAATTGAGGTATACAAGATAATGAGAGGCATAGATAGAGTTGATAGCCAGAGACTATTTCCCAGGGCAGAAATGGCTAGCACGAGGGGTCATAGTTTTAAGCTGGTTGGTGGAAAGTATCGAGGGGATGTCAGAGGCAGGTTCTTTACGCAGAGAGTTGTGAGAGCATGGAATGCGTTGCCAGCAGCAGTTGTGGAAGCAAGGTCATTGGGGTCATTTAAGAGACTGCTGGACATGTATATGGTCACAGACATTTGAGGGTGCATACATGAGGATCAATGGTCGGCACAACATTGTGGGCTGAAGGGCCTGTTCTGTGCTATACTGTTCTATGTTCTATGTTCTATATTACTGAAGGTGGCAGGATAGATGGAGAGAGCATCTAATAAAGCATAGTGTATCTTGCGCTTTATTGAAATGGGCATGGAGTACAAAAGCAAGGAGGTGATGATGAAATTATACAAGACACTTTTTCGATCTCAACATGAGTACTGCATACAGTTACTAACATACATTACTGGAAAGTTGCAAATGCATCAGAAATGTGATTTATAACAATTATTCTAAAATTGAGAAACTTCAGTCATGAGGACAGACTGAAGAAGTTGGGACAGCACTCCTTGGAGAAAAGCCAGCTCAGAGGAGATTTACACAGATTTTCAAAATCATTAACAAAGAATGTAATCCTTTCGTTGTCAAACTTTTTTTTAAAACATGCTGCCTTGAATGAGTTGCCATGTTCTGCAGCTCAAAACTGACACTGCTAAAGTCAATGGTCCAGAACAGAGGAAATCTGATAACACCTTCTCGAGCATCAACATGTGCAGTTAAATGTGAAAATACGCAGACTTTATATTGACTTATCCTATGTTGAACTTTAAAAGGTATTTGTGATCTATTATCAAGATTCTTACTTTCGAATTAGTGATTGTGTTGAATGCAAACACAAACTCTTAGATACATATATACACACATCAATAACTTCATGACTTTAACACTCTTCCTTCTATCTTTCCAACAACCATAAACTGCAACAGCTATGTGTCCTTCATCATTGACCCAGCTTTGCTACTGGCTCTCAATTTCAAATCCCTTCATGGCCATGTTCCTATTCTTTCATGTTAATCTTCCACACCCTTTCTCTTCTTCTAATTTGAACCTCAAAGCATTTCCCCCTTTGCTCCATCATAAGCCAACAAAGCTTACAGCTGCATCCTGAAGAAAATCTTTCCAGAATAATTCTCGGCTACTCAACAATCATAATGCAGAAAATTTACCAGACTCAAATAAGATTGAGTGATCAGGAAATTCAAATGATTAGAAATGACTAAACTCAAAAGTCATAGCTAAGAACGGCAGGCATCCTTGGTTACAAGCACATTTTTGAGACAGTGATTTATATATAACTGCCAGCCCAGAAAATTTGCTAGGTGCTGCAATTAATTTGAACAAAAATCAATTCATAAAGAAAATTTTGGTACCTTTGACTTTTGGAACATGGATTGGGAGTGCATGGATCTTTGGATTTACAAGGTCCGAATTCAAATTGATTGTCTTGCAGTCCAACACATCTTGCAATACAAGCACTTGGGTATGTACGTCCATTATGAGCACAAACCGGTACAAACTGGTCAGCACAGTTACAGGGAAGACCTACAAAATAATTTACAAACAGTGTACTTGGTCAACATATTTTGTTATAAATCTTAATGCTTGTAACAGAAAGATAGTCTGTTATTTTGGCTTTTTGCTTACTCACACAGAATTGATTATTATACCATTCACAAACTTTGACATTCCTAATATGTCCCTAGGGCTTGAAGAATAACAGTCTATTCACCTAGAGCACAACTGCGTTGGTCATTGCTTACAAGTGTGAACATTTTGCACCTTAGATCCAGTAAAATCACCACTGTTTACCCCCCAATGCCCAGCTTGAATCTTTAACAACCATGTTCACAGAGGCTTGTTGTCAGACAAAATTCATAACACTTCACTGCTCCATTTTTCCATTTTAACAAGTTAAAGAGACAATCTGAAAACATAATCTTAAAATCTCACATCTGTAGCATACTTCCAACTTCAGCAGCTCCAACTCAAACAGTTTTACTTTAATTTCAACTCTTATCAATGAGAAACAACAATTTTAACATTACTTGAATGAGCATATGGACCTCTTTAAAATCTCATTTTCTGTAATGTTTTTATAGATACACGAAAAGAATTTATATTGTTGAGCTGTTTGAGATGTGTAAGCTGTAGGTTTTTCTCTCACAGGTTCAGTTTAGAATTAAATTATTGTTGTGCACATGTATTTGCTATGAGATCTTTGGCCACTGTATACAACCAGATGAACTGGAATAAACTCAGGCAGATTCCTTAATATTTTGGACTACTTGTGCAAGTTCAAAATTGGTGATACAAAGACCACTCAGGCTTACAGATAAATTGGGAGGAAACAAGTCACAAATGAGACATTGGTACCTTATTGAGCAGTACAATACTCTTCATAAACGGACATTTTTTCGTGTTCGAACGGCTTCCAGATCATTTGTGCATAGATAGTATGATTATTTTACAGGGGTTGGTAAAAATATGAAGTGTGTGCAGTTTACTTCATTTGTGGACATTCATCATAGGAATTATTTTAATGAGTGGACACCAGGTATTTTAGTGCTGCACATTCTCAGTCAGTGTTTGTTGGAATCACATAATGCAATTTTCCAGTGCTGCTTAAAACCTGCAGGTATTTATGGATTTCATGCACTTTACCATTTAAATAAAGCCTCAAAGTATTAAGAGTTATGAGCCTTGGAGCAGTTGATATCACTGCAGGGTACAAAGAAAGAACAAACATTTCTTGGCTTAAATAAGCCAGGAAATGATCACTCTGCATTCACAGGGGATTCCAGAGTACAATGGTCAAGTGCAGCACTTGGCAAAATCAGAAGTGGTAAGAAATGTACAAAATCAGACACTCATACTAGCTCCCTGGAACCAAGATTAACAGGCCATTCACTATCAGCACAACTACCCTGGTCACTGTTTACAGGTACATCTTGCACCTTCTTCCCAGTAAAACAGCCTGGGCCACCCTTTAAAATGTCATCAACCAAGCCATCCAAGCTTTGTGAGCATAGCACCAATTGGTTTGATCACTGGTGAGGATAACAGCACACTGAAAAAGTGCATATCCACAGTAGTTTTGTGTCATAACCTTTACCAGTAGAACTTATATTTTATTCAAAATATATTCATCAATTTAACTTAAACTCCTCAAATGGCATCGTAAGATTGGAACTCGTTTCTCTAGAACAAGGGCTCGGGATTACTAGTGACATTACCATTACGATATCAATCCTTTATAAAGTTAAGCAGGTTAACTAAAGCTAGAAACATGATCCAGGACACAGGGTATCAGGTTCCTCAGGTTTTGCAACAATAAGGCCCTGGTGTAAGGTGGATTGGCAATTAGTGGGAAGAAGATGAAACGGCAAATTTGCCCTTTCACTAGTTAATTGATATTTTTCACAAAGAGTTCCCCAGGGGTTGGGTAATGGCACTCATGTCTTGATTTATATTAATGATGTGGATCTTGAAGTGTAGGGGACATGTTCAGAATTTGCAGATCATACAAAACTTGGAAAAACATAAGCAGGGACGTTAAGCCAAACCTTTTCATGACAAGAATGAGACCTCAGATAGAATACCGCAAACAGTCTGGTAGCCACCCTTTAGGAATGATGTGAACACAATGGAGATGGGGGAGAAAAGAAAAGAGAATGGTTCCTGGGAGAAGAAAGTTGGAAAAGTTACTTTCTGTGATGAAGACAATAGACAATAGACAATAGACAATAGGGGCTGGAGTAGGCCATTCGGCCCTTCGAGCCAGCACCACCATTCATTATGATCATGGCTGATCATCCACAATCAGTATCCCGTTCCTGCCTTGTCCCCATAACCCTTGATTCCTCTATCTTTAAGAGCTCTATCTATCTCGTTCTTAAAAGTATCCAGACTGTTGGCCTCCACTGCCTTCTGGGGCAGAGCATTCCATATATCCACCACTCTCTGGGTGAAGAAGTTTTTCCTCAACTCTGTTCTAAATGGCCTCCCCCTTATTTTTTGATTGGAGAAGTTGTGAACATTTCTCTTGGGGAACAGAAGGCGAAGTGGAGATTTGTCTGATGTTTTCTATGTCACGAGCAAGCCAGAGAGAGCAGACAGGGATAAACTGTTCCCGCTCATGAAAAGATAGAGAATAGGATTTAAACCAACTTGCAAAAGTAAATGTGATGTGAGAAAAGTCCTTGCAAGTGGATCAGGTCTAGAATACGTTTACAAGTGTACTGGAGGCAGAATAAATCACGACATTCAAAGAGGGCATTAGACGATTATTTAAATCAAGATAATCTGAAAGGTTACGGGAAAAGGGTGACAGAATGGTCCGAGAGGTAATACCTAAAATGATCATAACACTCAACATAGAAACTGTATCCTGTACATATGGGATGCATTCCTGCTGCCAAAGGATGCAAGAGGGGGAAAAACAGCAGACACTTCAGCCATAGTCTGTTTTGGTCCTTGGACATGCAAGTAGGCTAAAGGGCTTGCAGACGATAGACGCTATGCCCCAATTCAAACAAAAAGACATATTAGGAGTTGGGAGGTCATGTTGCAGCTGTACAGGACATTGGTCTTTTGAATACTGTAGTAATCCAGTCTCCCAGAAAAAAAACTTGAAAAGGTGCAGAAAAAATTTACAAAGATGTTACCATAACTATATCTGAACTATAAGAGGAGGCTGGAATTTCCTGGAATGTCCAGGGACGGTGTTGACCTTATAGGTGTTTATAAAATTATGACAGCATGGATAGGATGAATGGTCAAAGTCTTTTTCTCAGGGTGGGGGAGTCCAAAGCAAGAGTGCACAGGTTTAAGTTGGAGAGGGGAAAGATATAGAAGGGGCCTAAAGGGCAAGTTCTTCACGCAGAGGGTGCTGTATGTATGGAATGAACTGCCAAAGGAAGTGGTGGAGGCTGGTACAATTACAACATTTAAAAGGCATCTGGATGTGTATATGAATAGGAAGGGTTTAGAGAGATCCAGGTCAAACTCTGGCAAATGGGACGAGATTAATTTGGGATATCTGTTCATCATGGACAAGTGGGATTGAAGGGTCTGTTTCTGTGCTGTACATCAGGATAATTTTCTGGTTTACCTTCTTGGAAAGTTGTCTCCGCTAGAAGCAAGCATTTAAATTAATTCAGCAGTGTCATCGCAGGGTGAAAGTATTAGCTGTAAAAAGGTACCATGAAAAATTACATCTAAGCGTCTCTTAATGGTACATCTTTGAATTTTCTCTACACACAAGTTTAAGACAACCTTTAGAATAATAAATCACTTTGTAGTCTAATCTTCAAAAATATAATGAATTTATTAAAATTCTGACCTGTGAACATACTCCGATCCGTCTGAGAACTGTATTCACTCAAACACTGACGATTTGAGCAAATTAGGTCCCCAGCAAAACATGAGCATATGTTGCAGTCCACGTTAAAAGATGTTCCATGACCTGTGGGAGAAAGAAACAAAAGCAGAATGAGAAATTCAGAGAAGTTTTGACCATAATTGAAGGTTTTTTTAAAATATGGAGTCTACTTCAAAAACATTCAAGATTATTGATTTGTTGACACACACTTTGGGATACTTCAGTGGCAACATGGTCACCTGACTCATGAGGGTTTAAATCCCACTCAAGAGACTTCAGCACATAAAAAGAGCAGCCATACCTGTTTACATACCATCAGCGACTAATTCAAAATGGAATTTGTTGCGGTCTAAAGTTTGGGATGTCCCTAATCAAACTTATTCTTGCTACATATTTACTATTCCCATTAATATTATTGACCAGAATCGCTCCAATGTAATGAAGTCATTTTGACAACATGATCGAATTCTGTCAAGAAATTTCAAATTAGTCAGTGGCAACAGAAACTTTAAAACGTTTCATTTTTCAAAGTACTATTTCAGTTTATGCAAGGTCATAATTTTCATTGTAGCAAGCACCTTAACCTGCTTGTGAGTCACATACCAGATTTCTCATGAGAGACGGATAAGGTCTATATTAACAGTCAAGCTGTAAAGCTACTTCAGTTCCCAGACCTCTAAAATGTAAAAAGGAAACAAGCTGCCTGTGCCAATTAGTTCTCAGATCAGAGACGTGGATTCTGATTGGTCTGATTCTACCTGCCTACTCCAAAAATTAAGGTGTACAGTTAACTGCTTGTGCTGCATCTCCGTGACAATTACGGCCCAACCAACCAGCCACCCTCTTCTCAGAGTCTGAGTTGTACAGCACGGAAACAGATCCTTCGGTCTAACCTGTCTGTGCCAACCGGATATCCTAAATTCATCTAGTCCCACTTTTCAGCTTTTGACCCATATCCCTCTAAACCCTTCCTATCCAAGGACCCATCCAGATGCCTTTTAAATGCTGTACCATCGTCCACCACTTCCTCCGGTAGCTCATTCTATACACATCCCATCTTCTGCAGGGAAAAGTTGCTTCCTTGGTCCCTTTTATATCTTTCCCCTCTCACCTTAAACCTTTGCCCTCTAGTTTTGGACTCCACTACCATGGGCAAAGGACCTTGGCTATTCACCCTGTCCATGCCCCTCATGATTTTATGAGCCTCTATGAGGTCGCCCTCAACCTCCAACACTCCATGGAAAATAGCCCCAGGCTGTTCAGCCTCTCCGTATAGATGAAGCCCTCCAACCCTGGCAATGTCCTTGTAAATCTTTTCTGCTCTATTTCAAGTTAAACAACATTTTTCCTATAGCAGGGAGACCAGAACTGAACATAGTATTCCAAAAATGGCCTAACCAATGTCCTGCAAAATGCTATATTCAATGCACTGACCAATAAAGGCAAGTGTACCAAATGCCTTCGTCACTACCCTGTCTACTTGCAACTCTACTTTCAAGGAAGAATGAACCTGCACCCCAAGGTCTCATTCCGTATAAAATCGCTTCTCCATTTTCAAGCTAGGCTCTTCGGTCCTAGTTCTAAACGCAACGAAAAGCTCTATTTTAGCAATGCTGAGGTTTTATGCAACTCGGTTTGCTACTTTTAATGATTAAGAACTACAAAGAAAATTTCAAGGGCCTTTCATAAATGTGAGCTTTATTTATAAATACGGTGAAAACTGCAATAAATGTTGCACTATTGTATTTCTGATCAAAATGCGCCCATGGTCTGCCCATGGTGGATACTCGATTCGTCAGTATGGAGGATACAATGGTAAAGGTAGGAGGACGAATTTGGCATTAGGTTGGTATAAGCAACAATGGGGGTGGTTGGGGTGCATGGTTGGCACGAGAGTATCAAGCTGGCTTGGGGAGCTTTTGGGACAGGAGTGGGGCCTAAAATTTAAAGAAACAACTGTGACAATGGTCAGCCTTTTATCTAGCACACCTCATCACTCAGTAGATCGTGCGCTCGCAAAACTACATCCAGGGACAGCAAGCCCAACTCCATCTGCAACTCAAACCACCAGCAAAAACTGGGTCCAACTGGGAACCTTCTCCCAAGGAAGCTGGGAAATTCCCTGACCTATGATACCTGTTTCAGGAATAAATCTTCAGCCCTAACTACTTCGAAGTAGTAACAAAACTCCAGGAAAACATTAATTTACATCTTTCTATCAAGCATAATAAAGACGCCATTTACAAGTTAAAATATCTCATTCTTTTCCCATAGTAACAGTACATAATGTGTTCCTTGCTTCTTCACAGCATTAGAAACATTGGTTACTTTTGTTAAGACAAATAAAATAACAGTAGGGCTGCTCACGAATTCAGTCCGCCTCTTGCTTTGGGGCTTTAAAACTGATCAGACTCATGCCTTGACTTATCTGTAAATCTATTTTTAGTGGCTTCAATAATACAATACATTTATAAGTTAATTCATGGTTTGTACACCCATATCATGTAAAACCAAAGCTTACTTTTCCTCTGGCCTCCTACAATGCAGGTTTTTTGAATGTCAATACAAGGCATCTCCAGACAATTTTCCAACCGTCCACTTGGGCCGCAAGTGCACACCCTGTAACAACCCATTTCTCCATTTGCCACAGGAAGCTGAATCAGGGTGCCCTGCCGTACAAGGAAATCAGAAGCCTCTCCCAGCTTGCATCCTGAAACAAAAATTTCCATTCTTCAGTACAGACAACAATAAGCATATAAACAATGTGGACAACAAACATCACTGGAAATTTCAAAGGTATGTCTGTATTTGCATTTGTAACTAAACTGAAATCAGGTACAACTAAATTAAACTGCAGTCAGTTCATTATCACTGTATTATGCATTTACAGCCATGTCACATATTTCCTGTGCTCTAGACAGATGAAACTTGATCACACATGATGCACCCATGCTCAATGCTTTATTTTTTAACCGGGCTTACTTCTCTTAATTAAGCTGAGCAATAGTTACAAATAGTGCTAGAAAATCTCCGCAAGTCTAACAGGATTTGTGCTGAGAGGAGAGTTAATGTTGAATCCAATATGAGACTAGAAGAGTCTCTAACACTGGAGTTTTATTTCACACATGCAGTACCTAACTTTTATTTGGGCAATACTGCAGTTAAATTTCACATAAACTGAAGAGCGTAGATTAAAAAGAGGTAGCAAGGAAACCTGGAACTAAGAGTACACCAAAAGGGCTAAGACAAATGGGTAAGTGGGGGAAAGAGAGTAACAGGAAGTCCACAGAAAATTCATCATCCTGCCAATAGAGGCAAACATTAAGGTCTCTCCAACTGTGGCATTTAGAATGCATTCTGACCTATGCACAAAGGTCATAATTACCCAGAAAGTTAAACTTCTAATTGGGTAATTTGTATTGCTTCGGATACTGTGAGAATGTGTTACTGTGTGCTCAGGATTGGAGTTTTGGGCTCCAAGTGCAATACTTACCCAAGTATTGTCAATTTGTTTAAATTCTGGTGCAATTCAGTGATTGCTTCTCAACACCAACCCTCCCTGACCAATCCAACATATGCATCACCCCCCACTCTAATTATCTAGCCCTGAAACCCAACGATCCACACTTCAACAACACTCGCGCCCAACTTGACTACCAATGCTGAGACTGTGACACATTCAAGTGTCCTTCAAAACACCCATTCATTCATTCATTCATCCACTTGTTCACCACCAAAGGCTCAGCTTTTCAGAATTCATTCAGATGCAGTAGATAAAATGACAAGACAGGGGAAACAAAACTCCTAGGTAACTATTTAAAAATATCAATCTCAAAAGAATGGAACAGACATGCACACATATGCAAAACATGTATATCCATTCCAATTCCACCCCATTAGGTTGCCAAATGAAAAAGAACATGCATAGGAAATGCAAACACTTCTTGATTACCTTTGTTTGGTGGCCAAGAGAAAAACTGCAAGATAAAAATCCAGAGAGAGAGCCCACTAGTTAGCAGCGCTAAAAATGAGGGTCCCAAGAATTTAATACTACATGTGTTTACAAAATCCTGTTTGCAACTGTTCAATTCTTTAAAATGTTGTGCAATCCTGTTAGGACCTTTTTTTAAAATCACTTCAATCAAATTATGGACACATATTGCTTAATTTTACCAAAGGGCAGCTATCTCAATTGTGGGATGTGGGCGTCCCTAGTGGGCTGGCATTTATTGCCCTTCCTTTGTTGCCCTCAAGGTGGTGGTGGTGGTGGACTATCTCCTTGAAATATTGCAATCCACATGCTATAGGGTGACTCACAATGCCATTATGGAAGGAATTCCAGGATTTTGACCCAGAAATAGTGACGGAATGGTGGTATACTTCCAAATCAGGATCGTTAGCAGCTTGAAGGGGAACTTGCAGATGGTGGTGTTCCCATCTATCTGCTGCCCTTGTTCTTTTGGACGGAAGTGGTCGTTGGTTTGGAAGGTGCTGTGTAAGGATCTTGTATTGTTGTCACGGAGTGTCAGTGGAGCATGTGGACGTGGCCGCTGTAAGTTCTCTCACACTATTTTGTGCCACCCATGTCATTAACTATGCACTGTCCTCTACAATGCCCCACTCATCCTACCCTCTTACTAGCTGCACCTCTGCCAGAGCCTCCTGGCACCGGTACCATCTTTAAAGCCCATACATCAGGTCAAGCTCTGCCAACCAGGAGTTGTCACCATGCACATTGTGGGAGAAGGACAAAATTGAGGGCTTCTCAGGGCACATAGGTGGCACGACTGACAATTCACTACAAATGCAAGTACACGTTTGGAAATATAAATTGCTATTTTAAAATCAAGCCACATGGGTTATCCATCCTTAGTGTCATTCCATCCTAGGACTTTGTATAAGGGAATGCTGCTCTTTCCCCAGCTCTCAACATAGGCTAACATCTTCTCATTGTTCAACGGTGGCCTACCAAATACTGGAAAGTCAACAAGCAGCTAAAAACATTTACTTTGAACTAACCACAGCAAATGCAAAGAAGAACAAACAAAAGCTGCATTTACATCTGGGAACAGATTCACTTCAGGACTGCTTGCTTTTCAAGCACCAAAACATTTTCAGTCAGTGAGTGATCATTGCACTGTTGTAATCGCCTGAAATGATGTTTCAATTAAGTCAAAGAAACAGAGAATAGAAGCAGAAACATGGTCTTCGGCCCTTTAAGCCTGCCCCACCATTAAATATGGCCAAGACTAATCATCCAACTCGGTATCCTGTCCTAGCTTTCTTCCGATATCCTTTGAGCCCTTTAGTCGTAAGAACTATATCTATATCTTTCTGAAAGTCTTCAATGTTTTGCCTGAACAGTTTCCTGGAGAAACTAATTGCACAGACTCACTACTCTCTGGTGATGAAATTCTTCCTCATCTCTAATCTGGTTTATGGCACCAGGACCTACACCGCTCTATCATGCTGAAGGTGATGTTTCTCCTACTCACTGATTACATATTTCTCCTCGGAAAGCAGATGCCACTCACAGCTCTAGAGATCCTGGAGGTTTGCACAGCAGCTGGAGAAATTACAAGGAACTCAGGCTGTGAGTCACCTCATTCACTCAAACACAGGAAACACACCTTCAGCAGTATCATCTGCTGCTCTACAATGGCCCTGGTCAGAGGATGGTCTGCAAATATACCTACACTCTGTTTCAGTCAAGGGGTTGTGTAATGGAGTCATCAGCCGTGTTTGCTGTGGTTAGTTTTTGCCTCACAATCCTTTTAAGGCATTTGGTCCTGGAAACGAGTCAGGAATACGAGAGTCTGAGGATTTCTACATCATGACATTTTCCGGACTGCCTGGCACAAACTGGCTAAAACAGTCTGAATATTACGGTTGATTTGTACACGGAATGGAATCTTTTTCTGTTCATGGAGGCAGCTGTGTTCTGATACGGTACTGTTAAGGTAATGTGCACAATCTATTGTGCCCTTGACCTGGGGAAAGCCAGCTATATTGGCAAAGCGTACTGCCGAGGCTGTTGCACTGACCTTGTCATGGGAAAATGAGATGAAGCAATCTGATCCGACTCAAATTGCAATGGCAACAGCCTTGACACATTCATGAGCTGAGGGCTGAGGTCTCACACAGGTCCCCAGTGGAACCCTGCAAGCAGTAAACTGCATTAAAAGTTCAGCACAGCTGTCACCTTACACAGCACCTACCAATTTAGGATGAGCATCCATATATTCATGTTGCAGATCCCACACCAGTAGACGGTATAGTTTTGGGAGTGCCCAGGACATCCTTAGTCTGGGACAACACTACACTTCATTGATATGCCGGATGTAGCAGTGAGCATAATAGATGTTGGGCTTCTTGTACTTCCTGTGTATCCTGAGATGAGCTACAGCTGTGATATGTTGATGGACCAGCCTTCACATCGCACTCTAGACTTCTGTTGGTCCACAGCCTATTGGCACATTGGTTTCTTCCTGCTTTCTCTGCACCTTCATTGCACCAGAGTAATAGGTGACAACTCTTGCTGTGGCTCGATGCATTGGTCATGCTTCCAAAAGAGGAGATATGTGGGAGATAATAGAGATCAGATCCTTGCTAACATTTGGAGTCAGCATTTGCATCACTTACAAATGCTAGTTTAGCACACCGCCCCATATATTGGGAAATAGAAGACTTGAACAAGGAGGGCCACGGAATGCCACTGCATAGAAGGTTGACATAGGTAACTCATTCCAATGAATGTAGCACAAGCCATGTCACGCAAGTCCAGTAGAAGGTTAAAAGACTACTGATACTTTGTACTCCCACCCTTCATATCACCCAAGAAAGATAGTATTGCATATGAAAGCATTTGACAAATACTTACTGATCAAGGTAAGAAGAAACCAGATCTGTGCTCCTCAGCAGCTTATGAGATCTTGCATTGTCTTTGTGAACTGTGAACTGCAGGTGCCAGTTTTAAAATGGGCTGTGATTACTTCTGCTTCAGAGATGAATATGATCAATCTGCAATGACCAATAACATGGTCATTTGCCTGTGACCAGGACATGTATCCCATTCAGTTGGATACCGCATGTATCTCACACGCGGGGGGCACTTTGACTACAAGATAACAAAGCGTGGAGCTGGATGAACACAGCAGGCCAAGCAGCATCTTAGGAGCACAAAATCTGACATTTTGGGCCTCGGCCCTTCATCAGAAAAGGGGGAGGGGGAAGAGGGTTCTGAAATAAATAGGGAGAGATCGGGAGGTGGATCGAAAATGGATAGAGGAGAAGTTAGTTGGAGAGGAAGACAGACAGGTTAAAGGGGCGGGGATGGAGCCAGTAGAGGTGAGTGTAGGTGGGGATAGTTCAGTCCAGGGAGGACGGACAGGTCAAGGGGGTGGGATGAAGTTAGTAGGTAGGAAACGGAGGTGTGGCTTGAGGTGGGAGGAGGGGATAGGTGAGAGGAAGAACAGGTTAGGGAGGTGGGGGATGAGCTGGGCTGATTTTTGGATGCATGGGGGGAGGGGAGATTTTGAAGCTTGTGAAATCCACATTGATACCACTGCACTGCAGGGTTCCCAAGCGGAATATGAATTGCTGTTCCTGCAACCTTAGGGTAACATCGTTGTGGCACTGCAGGAGGCCCATGATGGACATGTCGTCGAAGGAATGGGAGGGGGGAGTGGAAATGGTTCGCGGCTGGGAGGTGCAGTTGTTTATTGTGAACCGAGCAGAGGTGTTCTGCAAAGCGGTCCCCAAGCCTCCGCTTGGTTTCCCCAATGTAGTGGAGGCCACAACTGGAACAGCAGATGCAGTATACCACATTGGCAGATGTGCAGATGACCATCTGCTTGATGTGGAAAATCATCTTGGGGCCTGGGATGGGAGTGGGGGAGGTGGTGTGGGGGCAAGTGTAGCACTTCCTGCAGTTGCAGGGCAAAGTGCCAGGTGTGGTGGGGTTGGAGGGGAGTGTGGAGTGGACAAGGGACTCATGGAGAGAGTGGTCCCTCCGGAAAGCAGACAAGGGTGGGGTGGAAAAATGTCTTTGTTGGTGGGGTCGGATTGTAGATGGCGGAAGTGTCTTTGACTGCAGATGACTTTCAACCTGTACTGTGAAAGTGCTTGATTAACACAATTGCTCCTAGAAGGGCCTCACATTGTTTACAAACTAAGTCTGAGGGCTCAGGCTAGAAAATAATCACTTATTCCATCCACTCCAGGTGTAGTAGTAGCCATAATCTATTTCCTGCACACATTTACAATTCACATGAACATAGAAGGTCACAGTAAGTCTAGAGGCCGAGCCTGTAATGTAAGGCCCACTTCCTAATCTTCTATTTATCTTTTTCTTTGCAATCCCTGTTGAGCCCAGCAGTATAAAGCATCCACATTTCCCCTCACCTCTTCAATGATGACTTCTTCCACCAACACCACCCCCAAAGCCTCAGCCCAACGGCTTAATCATGCCAACTACTGAACTGCACTGTCTCCCACACTGAGACCAGTATGGTCATGACCATCCGTAAACCCCCTCCTACATAATCCACATTCTGCAAATCATTATCATCTCTCCACTTCACATTTATTGTCTCATCTGCATCCCAGCATGCAAACTCCAAATCCCAGAATTTACTTCCCTAACTTCCCCACCACTGAAGTGGCCCTGACAACCCAACGGGAGCATTATTGAGTTGACCCCCAGGACAGACTACAGTCCGACAGATTTGGGCAGTCAGCAACAACTGACGACTGCCAGAGTTTTGGCTGATATCTGCGCAGCTTTCCAATTGTCTTACCTGTAACTACCTGGGACTGATTACATGGGACTTGCAGGGCTGACCAAGGCGTTCCTCCTGGACTGCTGTGGTACGGATCCCTGATAATCCCGAGCAGCTGACTGACCATGTTCATGTTCCTGGCCAATTAGCTTGACTTAGTGCACTAAGATACCCTGACTGAAAGCTGTCTACCACACACTGCAGCACAGAGGAAAATCACCTATACAGCGTATTCAAAAAGAATGGGTACCCTATGAACACAGTCCGCCGATTCCTCAGCAACAAACCCAAACAAACAGACAAAACGGGCTCAAAAATCATAACCACTCTCCCCTACATCAAAGACAAATCCGAAATGACTGCCGGACTACTCGGACCTCTTGGCATCAGGGTAGCCCACAAACCCACTGACACACTAAAACAGCAGCTAATGAACTTAAAAGACCCTATACAGACAACAAGCAAAATGAACATCATCTACAAAATACCTTGCAAGAACTGTGACAAACACTACATTGGACAAACAGGCAGAAAGCTAGCCACAAAACGACATGACCCACTATCACTCGTATCCTTACGTACAGATGAGGAAGGACATCACTTTGATTGGGACAACACATCCATCCTAGGACAAGCCAGAGGCACGCACGAGAATTCCTAGAAGCATGGCATTCCAACCGGAACTCCATCAACAAACACATTGGCTCCAAATCAATCTACCAGCCCCTGAGAAAAAGAACAGGAAATAACATCACCAACCCAAGGAAACCTAACCAGATAAATAGAAAGCGGGACATAACATTAGTGCTTTGTTGGAGGCTCACTGATGATGTTACCTAGAATGGTGACAAAAGATCTGGGAACAAACCTTCAAGCTCAGTGAACCAGCTTACATCTGGAACAAAATAAAGAACCACTCTCTTGTGGACCGAGAGGAGGAGAAAGGAGGATGTCGGGTTGGCTGTGCACCCTTGTGACCAGTGGATCTTAATGCTGGCTTTGGCCTAACACTGGTTCAGGGGAGCAGCCAACCTGCAACGATGGCTGTGGCAAGTGCTCGTGACCCAGGTCAGGGGGTCCGGAACACCATCTGTGTTTCCGTAAAGAAGGTGGATGAAGGTGCACCTGTGGACCGCACCTTCTTCGTGAAGAGGGTCCTGTTGGACTGTTGTGCGTTCGCTGCTGCGGACATTTACTGCCTGCAGGATTTCCTCGGAGGAGGTTTTTACGACATGACCTTCAGGAGTGCCAAGCTTTGTGAGCGCTTCCTGGAGGTT
Source organism: Stegostoma tigrinum (assembly GCF_030684315.1). Classification (NCBI taxonomy): domain Eukaryota; kingdom Metazoa; phylum Chordata; class Chondrichthyes; order Orectolobiformes; family Stegostomatidae; genus Stegostoma; species Stegostoma tigrinum. Next base: position 11,845,000 of record NC_081358.1, read on the forward strand.
TAAGGAGAAAGGAGGTGAGGGCCCCCTCTCTGTATTGACCGCTGTCCCGCTGTTTGTGATGCCAGCGCAGAGGAGCCGTATGGTGACTGTACATATGTACCACCCGCATGTGCCAGCAGTTGATGTCCTGACCTTCCTCGGAAGGTACGTGAAGGTGGAAGGGGACCTAACTGACATCATGGACCCCTTTGGCATCTGGACGAGTAAGAAGTAGGTCAAGGTGACGCTGAGGATGGGCGCGGACGGGAATGTCGTACACCCGCCGTCCAGCTTCGTGATCGGCGGGAGCAAGGGCTACCTGACCTATGCAGGGCAACCTAAAGTCTGCCACGCCTGTGGTAGGTCAGGTCACGTGGCGGCCGACTGCAAAGCCACCATCTGCAGGGAGGAGGGACACCTTGCAAAGGATTGCCCACAAGAGAAAAGCTGCAACCTTTGCGAGGAAGCGGGCCACCTCTATAGGGCATGCCCGCAGCAGGGGACCACCTACGCCCAGGTCGCCGGCAGGGGCAATACAGGGCCAGCGCCCCCGGAGGAGAGGAAGGCACCAGGGCCCAGCAAGGACCCCACTAATGAGCAGGAGGGCCAGGCCGTGCAGGAGGGCCCAGCCCCGCAGGATGGGCCCGAGGCCAGCAAAGCACCCCTGCAGGCTCCGCTCCCCCCCCACCACCGACAATCCGGAGTCGATGGAGGCGGCGACAGGCGACCCAGGGGAGTGGACGACGGTCCGGAAAGCGAGGAGGAAGGTGCGTCGACGGGCCTACGAACCGCAACCAGCAGGCGGGAAGAGGCAGCTACAGGGGGGCTATAAGAGCTCCTCTGACGAGGGGGATTCGGAGAGGGCCCACCCGAAGCAGAAGTTAAAGATCTCGAGGGAGAAGGAAAGCAGCACCCCGCTTCCAGGTGATGGGAGGCGTCCTGAGGTTCCCTCCGACACCCAGTCAAGTGCCGCTGGGGCACTGGAGGGCCCACCGGAACCTCCAGGCGGGAAGGAGGAAACAGTGCGTCCCCAGCCTGACCCGGAGCCGGACCCTCCTACCTCCGCACCCCTGATGGGGGGATGCCACCCAGAAGGCAGCACGGACGGTTTCCTGAGCCCGGAGAGCGGCCAGCAGTTAGCCCGGGCAATGGGCATGAAGGGACAGATGGAGGGGCTGGACCTTGGACCTGGGGAGGGTACTGCGGTCACTGCCCACAATGGGGGTACGAGTTGCGAGCATTAATGTGCGCAGCGTCAAGTCAACCGCAAGATGTGTGTCCACGTTGGCCTACCTGACCACTATCGAGGCAGACCTCCTGTTTCTGCAGGAGTGTGGGATACCGCACCTCGGCAGGTACGGCAAATGGTCCGGCGCCTGGACCTGTGGGCCTTCGATCTGGTCGGGGGGTAACGACTGTCGCTCCTCGAGCCTGGCTATTCTGCTGCGGGGGCGCAACTTCACCATCTCTCAAGGTCAGGAAGCGGTGGGGGGCGCCTCCTAGTGCTGATGTCACCTACAGGAACGCTCCCGAGGCTGATCAATGTGTACGCCCCAGTGGTACGGACTGAGCGGTTGGCCGTCCTGCAGCGGCTTCCACCCCTGCTGGCTACGTCCAGGCCGGTCATCCTAGGCGGAGACTTCAACTGCATCATCGATGCAGATGGAAGATCCGGCGTGGGGACAGCGGGTGGGGGGAGTCAACTGGACATCACGTCCAGATTCCTGATGGGCACGGTGAAGGACGCCAAGCTGCTCGACGTCTTCAGCACCCCTGTAGACGGAGCGCAGCGGAGGTACACCTGGTCGCGGCCAGACGGGTCTATCCGCTCAAGGGTAGACTTCCTGTTTGTGTCACGGGCGTTCTCGGTCAAGTCCACCAGCGTCGAGCCGGTGTTCTTCTCTGACCACTGCCTCCTGCTGGCCGACTGTCACTTACAGGACGACCAGCCGGCCGGCAAGGGGATGTGGAAGCTCAACACGACTCTGTTGACCCCAGAGAACGTCAAGGAGCTTAAGAGGGAGTACGCCGGTTGGAGAACCGTGAAACCCCTCTGAGTCTCCAGGCGACCGGTGGGAGACGGTGAAGGAGAACATCAAGAGGTTCTTTGTCCTCAAGGGTGTTCAGAAGGCAAGAGAGAGGCGGGGAAAGCTGTCGCGACTCCAGAAAAGGATCAGAACCTGCTCCTTCTGCAGTTGATGGGGTTCGATGTCACGGAGGACCTCCGCGAGGTGAGGGGCCAGCAAGCCTCGCTCTTCGCCGCGGAGGCCTCCCGGATAATCTTCCAGTCCAGGGTCCGCTCCGTGGAGCAGGACGAGACGTGCTCGTGTTTCTTCTGTCAGAAGGTGCACAAAGAGAGCTCTGTGCTTAGCCGGCTGAAGGAGGACGACGGCACGGTGACGTCGTCTCGGCCCGACATTTTGAGGATCAGCAGATCCTTCTATGCCGGACTGTACGACACGAAGCCCACGGACAGCACGGCCTCCGAGTCGTTCCTGTCGTCTATCACGGAGGTCTTAGACGACGGCACAAGGGAGTGGCTGGACCGGCCGATATCCGTGGACGAGCTGACCAGAGCCCTCAAGTCCTTGGAGAAGAATAGGACTCCCGGAAGCGACGGCTTACCGGTCGAGCTGTATTCCGCTCTGTGGGGCCTGGTCGGCCAGGACCTGCTGGAGGTGTACGATAGGGCACTTCGGGCAGGGGAAATGTGCAAGTCCATGAGGAAGGGCATCATCACCCTCATTTACAAGAGGAAGGGGGAGAGAGAAGAAATTAAGAATTGGCGTCCCATTTCACTTTTGAACGTGGACTACAAAATCCTGGCCAAGGTCATAGCAAACCGGGTCAGGTCTGTCCTGGAGTCAGTGATTCACCCTGACCAAACCTGTGCTGTGCCGGGCAGGAAGATCGCTGAGAGCCTCGCGCTCGTCAGGGATACGATCGCCTACGTACAGGACAGGCGGGTGGACACCTGCCTCGTCAGCCTGGACCAGGAGAAGGCCTTCGACAGGGTCTCTCATGCTTACATGAGGGACGTCCTCTCCAAATTGGGGTTCGGGGAGGGCATCTGCAATTGGATCCGGCTGCTCTACGCCAACATCGTTAGCGCAGTCTCGATCAACGGGTGGGAATCAGACAGTTTTCCTGTTAGATCTGGAGTCAGGCAGGGCTGCCCACTCTCTCCTGCCTTGTTCGTGTGCTGTGTGGAGGCCTTCGCCGCCTCCATCAGGAAGGACGTGAACCTGAAGGGCGTGACTATCCCAGGCAGCGGAGGCCTTCAGGTCAAGACCTCCCTGTACATGGACGATGTCGCCGTCTTCTGCACCGATCGTCGGTCGGTGAGTAGACTATTGGACATCTGTGGCCAGTTTGAGCTGGCCTCGGGTGCCAAAGTCAATAGGGGTAAGAGCGAGGTCATGTTCTTTGGGAACTGGGACGACCGCTCCTTCATCCCCTTCACCGTCAGGACAGACTACCTGAAGGTGCTGGGTGTTTGGTTTGGTGGAGCTGGGGCGTGCACTAAGACTTGGGAGGAGCGTATCACCAAATTGAAGCAGAAGCTGGGCAGGTGGACGCTCCGGTCCCTCTCCATCCCGGGTAAGAACCTGGTTGTCAGGTGCGAGGGGCTTTCGGTACTCTTGTATGTGGCGCAGGCCTGGCCTATTCCCTGGACCTGCACCGCTGCGGTCACCCGGGCCATCTTCACTTCATTTGGGGGTCGAGGATGGACCGGGTCCGCAGGGACACCATGTACAAAGACCCGGGAAATGGGGGAAAGGGCGTACCGAACGCCACCCTCACCCTGACGGCTACCTTTGTGTGCGGCCGCATCAAGCTGTGCGTAGTTCCTCAGTACGTAAACACCAAGTGTCACTACTTACTGAGGTTCTACCTGTCCCCGGTGTTGCGAAGGATGGGCCTGGCCTCGTTGCCGCTGAACGCTCCGAGTAGTTGGACCGTTCCGTACCACCTGTCCTTCGTGGAGAAATTTTTGAAAGGAAACACCTTTGACCACAAGGCTGTCAGGCAGTGGTCAGCACGTAGTATCCACGGGACCCTTCGGGAAAAGGAGAGGGTGGATCCCGTCGTGTGGTTCCCCACGCAGACTGCCAAAGTCGTTTGGCAGAATGCCTCATCGCCAGAACTTTCAAACAAGCACAAGCACATTGCTTGGCTGGCGGTGAGAGGGGCTCTGCCAGTGAGATCCTTTATGAATGCCTGGAATCTCTGCACCACCGCACGCTGCCCTCGAGGTGGCTGCGGGGGGGACGAGACTGTCGATCACCTCCTTCTGGAGTGTGCCTATGCGCAGGAGGTCTGGAGGGGGATGCAGTGGTATTTGTCGATGTTCGTCCCAAGCAGCTCCGTGACGCGGGACTCCGTGCTCTACGGGCTGTTTCCGGGGACGCACACCGAGACCAACATCAACTGCGCCTGGAGGACCATCAATGCGGTGAAAGACGCTCTTTGGTCTGCCCGCAACTTGCTGGTCTGCCAGCTGAAAGAACTGACCCCGACCGAGTGTTGCAGACTGGCGCACTCCAAGGTCCAGGACTACGTGCTGAGGGACGCGCTAAAGCTTGGGGCAGCCGCCGCCAAGGCGCGGTGGGGAAAGACCATCATATGAAACCCCTCGTCCAGAATAGAAAAAAGAACCCTATCTGGTAACTGGGCCCAGCTGGCACCTTCCCCAACTGGTCAGGGGGCCAACGGGGACTGTGCGGGGTGACGACTGCCGGGGTATTTTCTTTGTTTTGTTTTTTTCCTTCTTTGTTTTTTTCCTTTAGTTGATGTACGTACCCCCTGGGTAACCCGGAGTGGCTTGCATGACTGGGTAGGTGTGTAAATATGTTTTTTTTTGTACATCTTACAAATAAAGTATATTTTTTCAAATAAAAAAAAAGGTGACGAAACATCTGAAAACTAACCTCTCAGCTCAGCGAGCAAACTCACATCCAGAACCTTAACCTGAGCTACAAATCTTCTCAAAACTCGCTAGGACTATTCCTCTTAGATTCTGTAATATGGCCCTTTGATTAATGCACATGCAATGTGTTTGTCAAATATGCTGATGACACACACTAAGTGGATTGCAGAGCATGGTTCCATTCAGCAATCTGTCCACACCTTTGAATAATCACCAGCAACAGCCACGTCAAGCCTGGCTTTACGTCAGTACTGAACAGTCAGTTAGTACAGTAAAGTCTGGCTGACAGGACAAAGTACAAAAAGGCAAGGCAGAGATGCAGTGAGCATCCAAGTAGCTGCATCATATAACAGTGCTAAGACAGCAAAAAAAAAGTGTTGAGGAGTATCCTGGTCCAATCCACGAGATGGGTGTCTGCTCTTGCATGCAAAGTCTCCTGGCAGCAACATTACAACTAATACAGTGTGGAACTGGAGGAACGCAGGAGGTCATGGGGCATCAGAGGAACAGGAGAGTTGACATTTCGGGTTTACACCCTTCACTCAGTCCTGATGAAGGATATAAACCCAAAATATCGACGTTCCTGCTCCTCTGATGCTGCCTGGCCTGCTGTGCTTTTCCAGCTCCATACTATGTTGACTCTGACTCCAGCATCTGCACCTCCAAGCAGCATTACAACAAAGGTGCTGGTACACTTCAAAATGCAAAGCTATATTTTAAGTGGCTGAAGATATGTCATGAGGACGTGGTGCGGCTGGTACATGTTGGATGCCAATCTCCATTGAGTGAGTGTATGGGCAGTCATTAACCGTAGCGCAAACCCTGAGATGTTAGAGACTGCTGTCCAAGACAGAGGCCTGGAGGAGCATGGTGGAAGCTGTAGTTCTGACTTTCATGTCCGGAACTGTCACCCTCTAGTTCCTATCCAGCAGTTGGGAGAATAGGAAAGTGCATGACAATGAAGTGAGATTAGGTAAGAATGACTGATTAATTAGGCCCTTCATTGTTCACTTGTAGGATTATAAGAACGCCAGATGTCTCTTCCCCCTTGATGTAGAGAATTTCATCTTGACTGATCTCACACAACCTTCTCAACTGACTTACCAATGTCAATGCCATTCAGGGGGCTGGGATGACTCCTCCTCCACCACCACCACCAACCCCCCACCCGACCCCGACCAAGTAAAACTAAACTTGAATTCAATTTTATTCGATTTTCTGCAGGACTTCCATCTAGTTTTCTTGATCAATACATAGCATGACTGTTTCACTCAATACAACAATAAATTTGGTTCCTTGCTTCGGGACAAAGTTTTTACTTTTGCCTGTACTGAATTATAGTTTAAGCTTTTGGAACTATTTTTATCTACACTGCTTGTCGCTAAAATATCAAAATCTTTCTGAGCCAGTCTGTTTGGTTCTTCATTATTTGTTCTATCTCCAATCTTCAAACATGAAGAACTTGAATTTTTGAGTTATGTATGTTACGGTATGTAATAGAAACCAAAACTAGTAAATTGGACTTGTTTCATATTTTTCATGAGAAGATTAAGTGAACTGGAAATGGTGGAGGCTAGACCAGCTGTCCCATTTTTTACTGTCCTTAAACACTTTAATTGAAGGCCATGTCACAACAACTTTAACTTTCTCTATAATCAGAATCAATAATGAATGAAGAATTTGCAAATGTTTTGTCTGAAATGTGTGTCACATGAATTATCCAACACAAAAGGTTATTTTGAATAAAAGGTGTTCTTCCTAGTATCTGTTTCAGAATCACTTTTCAACAATTTAAGAGCACATTCCTGTCTTACTTTGAAGTGACAGTTCCAGCTCAGTGCTGCCAAGGTGGTTAGTTGGAGTTTGGAGATTTTCTGTCTCAATGCTAGTTCACTAAACTGTCAAAAACAGAAGGTCAATGAAACAGCGTCACCCGACTTGACAGCCTTAGATCCATCTGTGCCCTCGGTGGCCACTGAAGACGTCCTATCAGCTTTTCTGAGACAGACCCCAAGGAAAGCAACTGGCGCAGGTGAGGTGCCTGGCTGTGTGCTCAGATCCTGCATTTACCAGCTGGCGGGAGTATTTGTTGACATCTTTAACCTCTTCTTACTTTGATCTGAAGTCCCGAGCTCCTGCAAGAGGCCGCTATCATCCCAGTACCAAAGAAGACTTATGGAGCGTGCCTCAATGACTACCACCCAGTGGCTCTGACCTCCATAATTATGAAGTGCTTCGAGAGGTTATTCATGGCTCATATCAACTCCCAGCCTGCCTTGATCCCTTGTAATTCACTTACCATTGCAACAAGTCTACGGCAGACATCATCTCCTTGGCCCTACACTCATCCCTGGAACATCTAGATAATGAGGACATCTACACCAAGCTCTTATTCATTGAAGGTGAAGTGTAGTCAACACTATAATTTCAACCAAACTGATCTCCAAACTCCGAGTCCTAGGTCTCTGCTCCGCCCTCTACAAATGGATCCTCGACTTCCTGACCCACAGACCACAGTGAGAATAGGCAACAACACCTCTTCCACCAAAATCTCAACACCAGAATCCCACAAGGCTGTGTTCTCAGCCCCTTACTATACTCTCTGTACACTCATGGCTGCATGGCCAAATTTTATCCAAACTCCAGTTACAAGTTCAATGATGACACCACTGCTGTAGGCCATATCTCAACCAATGACAAGGCAGAATTCAGGAAAGAGGCAGAGTGCTTGTTAGCATGACGTAAAGATAATCTCTCCCACAACGTCAACGAAACAGCTGGTCACTGATTTCAGGAAGCAAGGTGGAGAGCATGCCTTTACCTCCATCAATCAAGCGGAGGTAGAGATGGTCAAAAGCATCAAGTTCCTTTGAGCAATGATCACCACAATCTGGCTTGAACCATCCACACTGAAGCGACAGTCAAGAAAACACTACAATGCCTCTGCTTCCTAAGGAGGCTAAGGAAATTTCTCATGTTCATAAAAACTCTGACCAATTTTTATTGATGCACCATAAAAGGCATTCTATTCAGAGGTATTGTGACTTGGCACAGCAACTGCTGCGCCCAGGGCTGTAAGAAACAATAGAGAGTTGTGAACGCAAATCCATCACACTAGCCAACCTTCCGTCTATTGACTTGGAGACAGTAAGGACTGTAGATGCTGGAAGTCAGAGTCGATTAATGTTGAACTGGAAAAGCACAGCTAGTCAGACACCATCAAGGAGCAGGAAAGTCAACTTTTCAGCTCCAAACATTGACTTTTCTTGCTCCTCAGATGCTGTCTGACTGGCTGTGCATTTCCAGCTCCACATTTATTGGCTCTTCCATCCATTAACTCCATTTATACTTTGCGCTGCCTCGGAAGGACAGCCAACATAGTCAAAGACTACTCCCACCCTGGTTATAATCTCTTCTACCCTCTTCCATTTGGTAGGAGATACTAAAGCATAAGTACGGGTACCGACAGATTCAAGGGCAGCTTCTTTCCTGCTGTCATTACATTTCTGAACGGACCTCTCAAATTTCAAGTTTAATATTGACCTCCCTCTTCGGCCTCTTGTCTGCTGCCATAATATTGTATTCCTAGCTCGGTTCACTCCTCGCCCTTATGTGCTTTGTACGGTATCATGTGCCTGTACTGCTGACAAAACACTTTTCACTAGGTATGTGACAATAATAACATCAAATAAAATCAATGCTCCTGCCTCAGGAGAAACTCACCAGAATGGTAGGCTTTGTTGTCGAGTGCACGTGCAGGACAGAATTGGGCCCATAGCCCCTGGACAGAGAGCAAATGCTCCAGGTGCCAAGACAAGCTGTTTAAAAAGGCCTGCCTTGACTCTGTTGGACTTCATCTAGTTGTTTTGTCAAATACGAGGCCCTCTAGTCTTCATATCTTATAACCTCTTCTCAACCATCTCTATCCTCAACCTAATCCATCCCAATTCCCATCTCTGTCCTCAACCATCCTGAACTTAATCCTCATCCATGACAGGTCATGCCAGCTCCTGGTCCTCTACCCTAATGCCAATTTATACCAATATCCACTATTCTTTGCACTTACACCCTCCATGCCAACTCACCCAGTATCCACCATCAGCAGACCTCAGGAGTCATGTTGCCATTAAACAAAGTTCAAAAAATTTTTAAAGCATTAACTGTAGTAAAGAAAATCTGAAATTCACGATAGCTCGTTCAAACCATTTAACTATCAAGTAGTTAATCCCTTATAAAGCAAATAATCCTACATTCGTAACATCACATTGAGGATTGTTAATCCTCACAAACCTATTTGAATCATCTATCATACTGTTAATTTAGGATCCCTGACTGAGATAATGAAGGTTGTGGAAAACAACTGAACATTAATGACACCCTAATGCTAATCCTGAGGACAGGAGTTCCCGAACTGTGGGTCATGATCTCCAGCGGGGTCACAGGATGAGATTTGGGTGCCACAGCCTCAGAGTCAGCAATTACAGTCATGGAGCTTAGACTGAGTCTCAAGAGCTGCCAGGATATTTTAAATGTTTATGTTTTTCTTTTTTGTCAGTGGCTGTGGCTTATTCATCTTTTCTCCACGGCCTATTCGATGCGTACACAGCCTGATTAAAAAACCCAAGTCTTCACTATTTTAAGATCATACAATAACCTTAAACAACTCGAATTTCCTGTCAACAAATGTCACCCATTGCCAGTGAACAACTCTTAACTCCACCCATCCAACCATTACTCCACACCTTCTACCCTAACCTGCTTAATAATTATCCTCTCCCACCATCCCTGACACCCTAAGTCTTTACTCTATGGTCACACAAAGTCTGAGGCATTGAAATTACATCACGTCAGAAAAAATAAAGTCCATGAACAACTACTGTAAATGTTATAACAGACTTTTTTCAACTCTCAAGGACAGACAGTCTTTAAATTTAAAAGGGAAAGAGAGTTAACACTTTGTAGCTTGACATTCCTACAGATTTTATCCACCCACAACTGCATTTACAATTATTCCATAATTTGCCATTCAGCACTGGAGTTCAAATTCATTGCTGAGTTCACGTTTTCCTTTCATATTCGTAATATCGCAACTTCATTCCCCTACTGCCAAAATAAGTTCTGTCAGAAACAGAAGTGAGTTTCTAGGTGTGGGTGTCACTCACTATTTTTCTAAGTCTGCAGAATCTCTCTGATTCTACAAAAATCCAGGTCATAGTCTGCATTACTTCAAAACACCATTCCATTTTATTGATGACTATTTAACATTTTACACAGTTTTGATAATCATTGAAAATCATTTTTGGAAGCTGCGGAGTTTCAGCTTCTCATCTGTCGCCATTTCATACCCACTAAGCAATTTTAAATACTACAAGTACACTGGACATCAAGCCTTTTGTGGATTTCTTCATAACCTCAGATCTTTCAACTGTGGAGAGTATAGTCTGATAAAGAGATTGTGCATTTCCTGCAGAAGTTTTTAATGGATAGGGCTTCTTCCATTTTGTAATCATTACATTGTCATTTAAAAAGTAGAAATATGTTTGAAGAGCAAAGCTAGCTACATCTATAAAGTGACCAGTAATCCATCTTTCCTGAAGAATGAACCAAATAGCCTTTGGAAGATCACGAAGTCTTAATAAGACCTCTTTTGAATTTGCTCCAATATAGGGAGTGGCATTATGAAAGAGAGTGGCAGTGGGCAACAAGGTAATGTAGCAAAACACACATGGTGGGGGGGAATCAGCAGAGTGGCAGGCACAATTTTTAACAATGCCTAATTAGAGGTCTTTTCAGTGAAACTTCATTATCCAGTGAGAACAAAAACTCAATACTCTAACACTTACCTGGGACACACAAGTAGGGAAGACAGTCTTGTCCAGGGTGGCATCCCTTTCGATTTACTTCACACACATGGTTATTGGGGCACACATTAGGGTTACAAGGATGAATGACTTCTTCAACAATGTTGTGGAAAGGACTTGGAGCTGTCAAAAAAATTAAATAATAGAGTTCCTGACATTCATCTTTTATAAGAGTATTCATTCTAAGCAGTCATTTGGTAGTACAGAACTTGAATAAGTCTTAAAAAGGGAGACATGTTACCAAGATAATAAAATGTGAGGCTGGATGAACACAGCAGGCCCAGCAGCATCTCAGGAGCACAAAAGCTGACGTTTCGGGCCTAGACCCTTCATCAGAGAGGGGGATGGGGTGAGGGTTCTGGAATAAATAGGGAGAGAGGGGGAGGCGGACCGAAGATGGAGAGAAAAGAAGATAGGTGGAGAGGAGAGTATAGGTGGGGAGGTAGGGAGGGGATAGGTCAGTCCAGGGAAGACGGACAGGTCAAGGAGGTGGGATGAGGTTAGTAGGTAGGAGATGGAGGTGCGGCTTGGGGTGGGAGGAAGGGATGGGTGAGAGGAAGAACAGGTGAGGGAGGCAGAGACAGGTTGGACTGGTTTTGGGATGCAGTGGGTGGAGGGGAAGAGCTGGGCTGGTTTTGGGATGCGGTGGAGGAAGGGGAGATTTTGAAGCTGGTGAAGTCCACATTGATACCATTGGGCTGCAGGGTTCCCAAGCAGAATATGAGTTGCTATTCCTGCAACCTTCGGGTGGCATCATTGTGGCACTGCAGGAGGCCCATAATGGACATGTCATCTCAAGAATGGGAGGGGGAGTTGAAATGGTTAGCGACTGGGAGGTGCAGTTGTTTATTGCGAGCCGAGTGGAAGGTGTTCTGCAAAGCGGTCCCCAAGCCTCTGCTTGGTTTCTCCAATGTAGAGGATGCCACACCAGGTACAGTGGATGCAGTATACCACATTGGCAGATGTGCAGGTGAACCTCTGCTTAATATGGAAAGTCAACTTGGGGCCTGGGATAGGGGTGAGGGAGGTGGTGTGGGGGCAAGTGTAGCATTTCCTGCGGTTGCAGGGGAAGGTCCTGGGTGTGGTGGGGTTGGAGGGCAGTGTGGAGCAAACAAGGGAGTCACGGAGAGAGTGGTCTCTCCGGAAAGCAGACAAGGGTGGGGATGGAAAAATGTCTTGGGTGGTGGGGTTGGATTGTAGATGGCGGAAGTGTCGGAGGATGATGCGTTGTATCCGGAGGTTGGTGGGGTGGTGTGTGAGAACGAGGGGGCTCCTCTTTGGGCGGTTATGGCGGGGGCGGGGTGTGAGGGATGTGTTGCGGGAAATGTGGGAGACGCGGTCAAGGGCGTTCTCGACCACTGTGGGGGGCAAGTTGCGGTCCTTGAAGAACTTGGACATCTGGGATGTGCGGGAGTGGAATGCCTCATCGTGTGAGCAGATGCGGCGGAGGCGGAGGAACTGGGAATAGGGGATGGACCAAAGCATCTTGTCTTGCACTCACCAGGACAAATGCAAAGGATGCAAAATATCAACAATTCAAAACTATTTATACTATAGAAGGTGGTGCTGATTGATTGGCAGTGTACTTATCAGCCGAAGCTCCATCCCATGTTCAGTTCACACCTGAGATGAAACAGTCCCTTTTCTTGGTGTGCTGGATGGGAAATCCATGAATGGATTTTCCATTATTGTCTACTAAAATTTCTCATCAGTCAATAAACACATTGGAGCTCATCTTGGTCAATGCGCAAAGCGTTAGCTACACCAGCAATCTTGCAAATGTGACCACAGAATGTGCTCACCTTGCAAGCTCAAAGCAGGAATAGACAGCAAACTTATCCTGCATGACAATGACTATACCAATCAAATCACTGGTATGTATGACAGAATTGCAACCTGGCGAAAGGATACCTCTTTTGCACCTGAAAAAGAAACTCCCTACAAAGGCAAAGCAACTCAAAATTTTAGCAGCTTAATAGGAAACCATTTCACACTAGACTAACAACAAATTTAAGAGAATCAGGATGTTCTGTTCATGATACGGCTCATTTGCACTTGCTTAAAGCAACACACGCTTTTATGCAAGGATTCATTCTCATTCAGAAAGAATATATGCAAGCCTTAAATCTTTTTGAATTACCAGGGAGCTTAGGGTGCTTACAGAGATAACAAGGTGTAGGGCTGGATGAACACAGCAGGCCAAGCAGCATCACAGGAGCAGGAATGCTTTTTTCCATACTAACACTTTGGCCCATCAAAGTCGACCTGACAAACAGTCAGCACCCTCATGTCGTGTAAACTGTTGACAGGATTTGAAATTACTGTGTCTGTCCTGAGGATTGCAAGATGAATCAATATGTCTCACTTCAGCGATTTTCAGGTCTTCATTCTATTCAATCTAGGGGAAACCCATCAAATTGATCATGATCATGAGGTTTTAGAAGCACAGAATCAACTGCTCCAGCTGAAATAAACTTTCCACAATACCATTTCTGCCTGAAATATTCAAGTCAAGTCAACATTAGGCAGAATTTTACATATTAAAAAAAACAACTTTCACTTATATAATGTCTTCTGCTACCTCAGGATATCCTAAAGCATTTTGCAGCTATTGAAGCACTTTGAAGTCGTCACTGTTGCAATGTAGAAATGAATTAAATACCACCCTTGGCAAAGTTGTATTTGACAAAAGCTTCATTTCTGTTTTAATATGGGAAAGATAACCTGCAAAATATTTCAAGAAATAAAACCTACCAATTATATTACTATTTACATATCTCTACCTTTTTCATAGAGTCGTACAGTAATACAGCATGGAAACAGGCCCTTCAAACTGGTCCATGCTGCCCACTCAGCTAGTTCCAATTCCTGCATTTGGTCCCAATCCTTCTAAACCATTCCTACCCATGCCCCTACCCAATTTTTTTTTCATGTTGTTACTGTACCTGCCTTAACTACGTTCTCTGTCAGCCCATTCCATATACGCACCAGTCTCTGTGTGAAGAAGTTGTCCCTCAGACCCTCCCTCAATTCATCCCCTCTCACCCTAAACTCCTGCCCTCTAGTTTTCAATTCCTTATCCCTGGGTAAAAGACCATGTGCATTCATCCTGTCTATGCCCCTCATGGTTTTATACACCTCAATAAGGTCACCCCTCATTCTCCTACGTTCCAAGGAATAAAGTCCTATCCTGGCCAACTTCTGCTTTTTTGTTCCCTGAAACTCTCTACATCTCTTTCCTCTATACAATAAGTCTCTTTGATTAAGCTTTTTATTCATCTGGCATAATGGTAACTCCGTTAGCTCAGGCTAATTTTCGGCCTAACGATGCTCTTGTGAAGTGGCATCTATGGGAAAGCTACCCATAAATATAAGTTTCCATGATAATTAAGAATACCATGGCATTGTGTGAAGACCACAAAGCTCTCAAGTGACCTAGCCAACATTTATCTCTTAATTGTGGCCACAAACAAGTTAACTGATCATTCTTATTAGTCGTTCGCTGTTTGCAGGATCATGCTACGTGCAAATGTGGCTACAGCAGTGACTGCATTAAAAGTTATTTGCGGATTCTGAAGCAAATTTGAGACTTTCGGAGGATGCCAGAAAGCAGTCAGATTATTGCTATTTCAAGTTCTCTTCCTGCTGGCTTCTTCAAAATGACAAAAAAAAACAAAATCATCCCTTCAGTATACATACCAAGATATTTTTTGAGTGGAATGCAATTCTTGAAATCATCAGCTGGGGACAAAAGATTACAAATTGTTTCAGCGGTCTGCCCTGCTGGAAATTTACTATGATCTCCACAATTTGTAAGAATTTCTACACAGTCTGACCTATAAAGTGAACAAAAATTTTGTAATATTAACAATGCATGAACTATCAGATATACCATATTCTGAATATAATTTGCACATGCACATAAATTAGAACAGTTTTAGATTGCATTCAGTTGTGAGGTCATATCACGAACCAGGTACACATGTAAAAACTGGGAACACAAGAAATAGGAGCAAAAATAGACCTTGAAACTATTTTGGCCAGTGCTGCGAAACAGTAAGCATCAGCACCCCCACCCGCCTTTTCTCTGGGGTAGAAAATTAGAACAAATCTCAACTCTGAGTGAAGAGATTTCTTTTTGCACGAAATACCCTGAGACCATGCCCTTTCACTCTGAACTTGCCAAACAGGGACAACAGCTTCTCAGCACGTATAGAGTCAGCCCTCATATGCTTCCATGTTTCAATGAAATTTTTTCTTTTTCAGAACTCAAGAATATTGCCTCATTCAATTCAATTTCTCATCAGATAACCTCTCATCTCTGGAATCAACTTAGCCAATGTTTGCTGTACTACCTCTAAAACAAGTATATCTTTCCTTAAGAGCGGAGAGCAAAATAGTATGTAGTGATCCTGTTTTGGTCTCACCAAAGCAAGTACAATTGCACTCAGTCTTTCTCACATACTCCAAATGTTTTGCCATGAAAACCAAAAATACATTTGCTGAATTGTTTGCTGTATTTACATGTTTCATACAAAAGAGCCCAAAAACCTGGGAACACTAACGTTTAACAGTTTCTCACCATTTACAACAAATACTCCATTTTTAAGCTTTCCTTCAGTGATCAGCCTTACACTTCTCCTTAGATACATTCAATTGTCACCACTTTCTACACTTGCTTAATCCCCTGTCTGCAGAATCTTAGATGATTATTAAATATAGTTTCATATCATGAACAAACCTGGATATATATTTCATTCCTTCATCTTAGAAATTAATACAAATTGTAAATAACTAAGTGAGACCAAAGAATTGAACCTTGCCATGTTCATGAGTTTGGGCAACCTGAAAAATACTGGTTATTCTCAGACTCCTTGCATTAGAAGTCATTTCAGTGAAATCTTCTGCATGAACCACAACCATTCTTACTGTTTCTATATACATGCTAATGAGTTAGCAAACCTTCATTAGATTGTTTAATATGCTGTTTAACTTCAACAGCAGTCTTCCATCACAGAGACTGAAACGCTAACAGGTTGAAGGGTACAGAATCACGGAATCCCTGTCGTGTGGAAGAAGGCCATTTGGCCCATTGAGTCCACACCAATCCTCTAAAGAGCATCCCACCCTCCTACTCTATTCCTGTTTCCAATAGCTAATCCACCTGTACATCCCTGGACACTATGGGCAATTTAGCAGGGGCAATCCACCTAACCTGCACATCTTTGGCCTGAGGGAGGAAACCAGATGACCCGGAGGAAACCCACACAACCATGGGGAGAATGTGCAAACTCCACACAGACAGTTGCCCGAAGGTGGAGTCAAACCTGGCTCCTTGGTGCTGAGAGACAGCAGTGCTAACCACTAAGCCACTTTGCCGCCTACTGAGTCACAGGTAGTGGGTGAATAGGAAACCAGACCCTGTGTGATCAATCAAAATGGAGAGGAGGTAATTGTTCCAGCTGTGATAATGGCATGATACACATTGCTGCAACTTCTTACTCCAAAGTTTGGTGTAGGCCTCTACATTGTTGGATAAGAGATCAGCCATAGTCAGTTCCCATCATTAACTATGAAGAAGTAAATTAATAGTAGAAGGATATCAGAAAATTCAAACCCCACTCCAAACTTCCTACACAAAATCAACACTGAGGCAGTGCTGCATTGTCTGAGATGTGATCCATTATTTGAAATATCAAGCCCTGGTCCATCTGTCCACCACAGTGGTTCTGCTGACACTCTCTGAAAAGCACAGCATCTTTTCTGATTATTGCACTTTCAGTGAAAAGTTTCATGTAACAATTGGTTACTCATTTCATGCAAATTTTGGGATCTTTTGAGTGTGGACCATCTGCCTTGTTTGCCACACTAAGCATTTAAATTGTCCAAGCTGAAGTATTAAGGCTGAATTTTAGGCCTGAACATGCTAAAGTTTCTCAAACAACTACCTTAGATAATAAAAAAACAAACCTAAATAAGAGTTACTGCGTTACTAAAAGGTTCAAGATTTCCAAATTTGGAACAATAGGATGCTCTATTAAATTTGAGAAATTGTCCAAATTAACAGTACAACAAAACTGGGCAAAAAGTGGTTGTTTGTTTTAGCATTTAAGATAAGACCCTTCACATGCAGCATCACAATGGATTGTAAGAATGATTTTTGTACAAATCTCTTCCATTTTATATTAGTAATTCTTTGGGCTGGACACCGGTGTTATCAATACTGACATCTGGATATCTACTTTGAGAAGTTCCCTTGTTCAAAAACTTTCAGATAAAAATGTTTCAAGATTGTATGCGGTGCTCCTCCTGTGCCAACATCTTCAAAAAAGGAATGAGAAATAGCAAGATAACTGTTAGAGGTAAATAAAATGAAACTGGATAGACCACTTGCCAACATCAGATGGACTGCAGTGGTTCAAGGCAATTTGGGGGAACAAATGACATCCAAATGCCATAAAAGATGGGGGAAAAATTAATCACTTGATCGTTACCCCATGATTTTGTGAAGGATTCTCACTACAATATGTGAAAATACATTTTCAGAAAATGATAGCATATTAAAATGAACAGAAAACATTAGAAATAAACAGGTCAGTTTATGTCAATAAAGTAAAAAGGCAAGTTATGAGTTTTCTAGAGCGTACAGGCAGTCCCTAGGATGTAATGGGTTCCATTCTTAAGATTGTTCATGAAGTAGATTTGTATTCAAGTCAGAACGTGCATTCATGAAAAAGATCCATTTATACATATTCTCTGCCTCCTGTTAGTCAACCAATCTTCTGTCCATAACAATGTGCTAACATGAACTTTTATTTTCCATAGTAACCTTATGTGGCAAATTATCAAATACCTTCTAGAAATCTAAATACAGCGGATTACCTCTTCAAAAAACTTCAAATCACAAAATTGCATTAACTCTGATTACTCAAATGTATCCAACTACCCTGTAATAACCATTAATAACAGCTTCTAACATGTTCCAATGACAGATGTTAAGGTAACCAGCCAGTAGTTTCCTGCTTTCCGCCTCCCTCCCTTTTCAAAAACAAAGGGTTGCAGTGGCTACCCTGCAATCTATATGGACCGTCCTGGAATTAAGGGAGTGTTAGAAATTTAGTATGAATGCGATAACTTCCTAGCTCTTTAGGGATTAGGATGAGGTCAACCAAGCACTTATATGAAACAAAGAACTGTGGATGCTGGAAATCTGAAGTAAAAACAACGCTGCATCGGTGTTCTGACGTAATTCTAACAAAAGGGTCACTGGACTCGAAGAGTTAACTCTGTTCTTCTCTCCACAGATGCTGCCAGGCTTGCCGAGTTTCACAAGCACTTTGTGTGTTTGTTTCAGGGTCCAAGCTCTTGTCAGCCCAGAACTTCAACAAATTACTCAGTACTACTTTAACACATCTTTAATTCATCTGTCATTTTCTTATTTTCCATAATTAATTCTCCATTCTATATGAGCAACAGTTTTTAACTCTTTTATTCTTTGAACATTTACAGAAATTATTAATAATTATACCTTGCTTCCTATCATACTCCAGTTTTTACCTCTACTCATTTCTGGCTTTTTTTTGACTTTAAAAAAAATTTTGTTTAATCTTTTGATCGGTCTTTGCATGATTATATGATTTTTTAAAAAAGCCTGATAGTACCTACACATTTCTAGTTAACTCTTAATGATAGATTTGGCCCTTGGAATTTTCTTATTTGCATGTCCTTAATCTGCAATATCCCTATAAATGTCTGCAATGCATCTCTACTAAACTATCCTTTAACCTAATTTGCCAATTTGCTTTAACCAGCTCTGCTTTCGTGCCCTCAATATTCTTATTTAAATTGAAGACATAATCACAGACCCACTATAAGATTATGAATTAATCCTCTCACATTGCACAACACCAGGTCTGGTATATTTGCTCGTCAGCTAAAAAACATGCTGCTCTAAGAAACTCTTCTGAAAATATTCAATGAATTCCTCATCAAGGCTACCTTTCCCCATCAGACCTTCGCAGTTGTTAGGTACATTAAAATCCCTTTATTGTCATGCCCTTTTGAAAGGATCCCGTTAATTGCAGTCAAACAGTATAACAGCACAACAACGGCCCATGGGGTTACTCCCATGAACTCAAATCCACTTCTCCCACACCGGTAAGTGAACCATGTATTCATCTGTCTGATCTGATTTCATCTCTACCAATTTGCACAGGGCTCAGGTCATAACACAGTGGTTGTGATCTTTGAGTTATGGCTTAATTTGGACTCTAGCTCCTGATACAGGTAATCTTTCTAAAATGTGATAGATGCCCTCTTGTATGACCTTGCGCTACAGAAAATCACGTTATTGGGAAATCGCTATAGAAAATCACTATACCTGTACAGCAGAAAGTCAGCATTATTCAAACAGCATCCATTATTCATCAATTGCGTTACAGCCAATTTGCATTAACAAAACACTTGTTATAGCAGGACTGCTGTACTGAACATGCAAAACCTTCTTTATGATCCTGCCTATGTGACTAGCACCTATGCAGACTACAATGATTAGATCCTGCCTATCCATCACCAGGGTCCACTCCAGTTATGAGCAGATGTCAGGAATGCTGGCACCAAGCAGACAACACAGCCATCTGGGCTCACTCTTGGCTGCACAGAATGGGGTCAAACCCCCTCACTATATTGTCCCCTTCTACAACTACATTCTTTCTTATTTCAACGTGAGTGCCTTCCAATACCATGCTGTATTGGCACTTGGCTCATCTGCCCTGCAACCCTCACTCTCATCCAGACAAGGTGAAAGAATCGCTCCAACCCACTGGATGACTGCAAAGGTTGAACCTCCTGTCCTCTGGATCCCTTCACCTACCTCACACTCTTGTGTCCCTGAACACTGACCAAATCAAATGACCCAACTCCAAGAGGTTTGATTGTGAAACACTGGGGAGAGGGAAGATGAGCTGGAATCTTTGTGCTGGGAGACAGTGTCTGTAATTCAGTCTCTAGTTCAAATTCTGAGCTCAGGCTGCTCGAACTTTGAGCACTTGACACAGGCCTGCCTTTTTCTGGATCAAACTGGTATCTATTACCTCCCATACGCTGCAACTGTGACATATAACCTGCTTACCATCGTTTCTGTTTTTTGAGGAACTACTTAACTGAATATTAAGTTTAAAACAATTCTAAGTTTTTATGTATTTATTATCACCAGCTACAAAATATTTTGAGCCGGGAGAACAGAATAAAACTTTAATCACTTACCAGATACACAGAGGGACAAGTCCTATTTACAAGGACTCTGATGAAACAGTTGAAAGAAGATGTGGTTCCACAAGAACAAAGACTCATGAATTTTACCTTCAATAATTCTAAGTTACAGTGCTAAGATTATCAATATCAAAATATGCCTAGTCAATATATATCGTTAAAAGAGTTGCAATCTTCAATTTTGATTAGAAGCAGTTATAAGTTTTGCTCTCAAATTCAATTTTTACTTTTAATTAGAACTGACAGAATTCCTGTTACTGCGCAAAACCACCACTTGCAGGTAAGCAAGATGGCAATTTGCTGTGACGACACAAGTGCATCCTTATTTCTTACCCCAAGCACTAAGTGATACAGCAACTGCAGCAAACACACTACTGCACACTGATCTTTATGAAACGGTAAACAGTATGAGCTTCATTGTGTAACTCTCTGTTTAATTATTTGAATACAAAAGAAAATGCATTTAATGAAATAAACAAAGTAAATGCTACAATAGGAAAGTAGGAATGTATAAAGCACAAACCATGAAAAAACACACTTTACAGAGTGGGCAATTAGATGAAACCTCAGGTGACCCAGTAAGACAGAACTTACTTGCATATACTTCCTCCAGACTTGCTGTGGCACGGTTTGATTTGTAATAAGCAGGCAATTGCTTTCCACATGTCTGGTTGACAGGTCTTAATATTTTTCACTGGTATGTTCATAAATGGCATCTTTATGGTCCCTTTCTCCCAGAGTTTCATGTCATTCTTGGCTCCTTGGTCTGACTGTGTATTGCAACTGCGGAATAATTCTGTGGGCCTAAACAACATAAAATTTCACTTGCTGTTTACAAAGAACTGCAAATTATTAACTCCAATCATTACCCCTTCATTGACTTATTAGCCTCTTTCTGAAAATGCATTGTACTTGTATTCCCAATGACAATCTAGATTATTTTTACAAACTAAAAATCTCTGAAATAGTTATTGTGCAGTTGAAACACTAAAATTCATCAAACCAGTAATTTGTTTGTAAATAAGGGCAAGATTACTTTAAAAATATTTACCAACAAAATTAAGATCAATTATAACTCTTGCTCTTGATGCTGTGTTAACTTGGTACAGTGCAGCATGAAGTAATATTGACATGTTATTGACAAGTAATGTTGACAAATTATTATATTGAGCAAGATTAGCTAATGATTCAGTTCAAAGTTAACAACAAAGTACCATAATCTATACTAAGGGAAAGGGGTGGGAAAAACAGCTATCCACCTACACGATTTTGAACTGAAGTTAGGTTAGAAATTTAAATTACGGGTAAAGTGGATGTCTGCAATCCAAAATCTCATGAAAAAGTCTTGATTGAGTAATTGTTTTCTCTCCCAAACAATTTTGCTCCCTTGTCTCTGGAAGTGTTTTAATATCTCTCTTCACCTATCTGTGTAGATATTGAATAGTGGGTAGTTATTTGAATGTGGTCAATCCGATTTTCATCCAATATTTACACATTTGCACTTTCCAGCGAGAGAAACCCAATGTGGGAATCTTGGCAAACCCGTCCCCTTCCTATAAAGGAGGATGCCAACTTAAAGTGGAGAAACATCATTTTTAGTTTTGATGGCATAAAGAAGTCGGGTTAAAGCTCATGCAGTGTCAGACTGAAGGGAGCTGCTTTGGAAAACTGTAGGGCACCAAAACATGAAAGATCAGAGAGGCAGTTAGGGTGGTGGGTCTCAGGTAGGCCAGGTCCACACTTAGGAGAAGAATAGAAGTGTTCAACAAAGCAATCAAATAACAGTCAATTACCCCATTTACAGAACTACCAATATTTGACATTCTTTTCTGACACTTAGTTCTTTACTCTCATTGACTGCACATGAAAATTATTAGTTAAAAATTCTTCATTCTAGACTATTTGAGGCTTTTTTTGTCCCATTGACCAACTGTTCTCTGATTATATATTCTTTCAGCACAGGTAGCTAAATATTCTTGGAAATTAGATGTGCTGCGAGCATTCAGATGGGGTGACTAAACACAGCTCATAGCATTAAAATGTGAGGCTGGATGAACACAGCAGGCCCAGCAGCATCTCAGGAGCACAAAAGCTGACGTTTCGGGCCTAGACCCTTCATCAGAGAGGGGGATGGGGTGAGGGTTCTGGAATAAATGGGGAGAGAGGGGGAGGCGGACCGAAGACGGAGAGAAAAGAAGATAGGTGGAGAAGAGAGTATAGGTGGGGAGGTAGGGAGGGGATAGGTCAATCCAGGGAAGACGGACAGGTCAAGGAGGTGGGATGAGGTTAGTAGGTAGGAGATGGAGGTGCGGCTTGGGGTGGGTGGAAGGGATGGGTGAGAGGAAGAACAGGTGAGGGAGGCAGAGACAGGTTGGACTGGTTTTGGGATGCAGTGGGTGGAGGGGAAGAGCTGGGCTGGTTGTGTGGTGCAGTGGGGGAAGGGGACGAACTGGGCTGGTTTGGGGATGCGGTGGGGGAAGGGGAGATTTTGAAGCTGGTGAAGTCCACATTGATACCATTGGGCTGCAGGGTTCCCAAGCTGAATATGAGTTGCTGTTCCTGCAACCTTCGGGTGGCATCATTGTGGCACTGCAGGAGGCCCATGATGGACATGTTGTCTAAAGAATGGGAGGGGGAGTGGAAATGGTTTGCGACTGGGAGGTGCAGTTGTTTATTGCGAAACGAGCGACGTGTTCTGCAAAGTGGTCCCCAAGCCTCCGCTTGGTTTCCCCAATGTAGAGGGAGCCACACCGGGTACAGTGGATGCAGTATACCACATTGGTAGATGTGCAGGTGAACCTCTGCTTAATGTGGAAAGTCATCTTGGGGCCTGGGACAGGGGTGAGGGAGGAGGTGTGGGGGCAAGTGTAGCATTTCCTGCGGTTGCAGGGAAAGGTGCCGGGTGTGGTGGGGTTGGAGGGCAGTGTGGAGCGAACAAGGGAGTCACGGAGAGAGTGGTCTCTCCAGAAAGCAGACAGGGGTGGGGATGGAAAAATGTCTTGGGTGGTGGGGCCGGATTGTAGATGGCGGAAGTGTCGGAAGATGATGCGTTGTATCCGGAGGTTGGTGGGGTGGTGTGAGAGAACGAGGGGGATCCTCTTTGGGCGGTTGTGGCAAGGGCGGGGTGTGAGGGATGTGTTGCGGGAAATGCGGGAGACGCAGTCAAGGGCGTTCTCGACCACTGTGGGGGGAAAGTTGCGGTCCTTGAAGAACTTGGACATCTGGAATGTGCGGGAGTGGAATACCTCAGCGTGTGAGCAGATGCGGCGGAGGCAGAGGAATTGGGAATAGGGGATGGAATTTTTGCAGGAGGGTGGGTGGGAGGAGGTGTATTCTAAGTAGCTGTAGTTCCCATTATCACAGCTCATAGCATTGTAGCTCTCTTAGAAATTATAAGGCTTTACAGAATATGTCAATTTTAAAATCTAGGCAATTGAGAGAATCAGGCTTCAGTATAAACTTAATTTAACATTAAAAGACACAATTCAATAGATACACTTATAGAGGAATCGGAACTTTGCTTAAATTCCTTAAGTTACACACGAGGAAAAAACCTACTCGTGCTTGAGCTGTGCAATGCTGATTATGCAAGTCGCTAGAACAGACAGTGTCATGGATCATTAACTGTGCAACTTGCATAGCATTTCTCAATGATCTCAAAGATGACAGTTATGCATGCTAGTCTGTTATTGCCTAGTCATGTGGTACATACTCTTGAATTCACATAGTCTGTGTTGTAACTCTAAAAGCAATGTTGTGCAAATGCTGGCCCATCCAGTGAAGACCACAACCCTAAACAAATAAAATAAACTCCTCCCCAGGCATTTTCATCATTAAGAAAAACAGAAGCTTCAGGAAGCAGTTTGAATGATTTGTGAATAAAAACTAAATAATGCCCTGCAGCTGCATATAACTTTAAACAAAAATATGGAATTGGCAGCTATTCCCTAATTTGCTGTAACACTGAGCAAAATCACTCACTCATTGGCAGAAATGAAGTACATATTTATAATCAATGCTGAATTCCAATTTTTAATAGAAAACACATCCATTTCATTGATTGCCTGATTGCTCCTCATTTGTATTGAAGTATCAGAAAACAGCAGTGGTTATTCGGTAGAATAATGTTACAAGTTAAGTGGCTAGGACCTGCAGATTCAATTTCAACCTAGATTTCAAAAATCATACATCTTGGAGTAGATAGCAGTTGTATCATCACCGTCTCTGAGCAAGGAGCCCTTGGTACAAGTTCCACGTGTTCCAGAAAGTGTTCTCTGAAAGGGTGATTAAAAACAAATCATCTGGGGTAGAATCTAAGCATCTGGCAGTATCTGTTCTGATGAGGGGTCACTGGGGCCAAACGTTATCTCTGATTTCTCTTCAGACATGCTGCCAGGCCTGCTGAGCTTTTCCAGCAATTTCTGTTTTGTTTCCAATTTAGTGTCTGCAGTTCTTTTGGCTTTTATTTAATATCTTGGGCAGAATTTCCACTCAGGTGTACTGACGTTTTGTAACAAACCTTCGCAGATTGCTTACCAATCACAAAAAGAGGCAGAACCTTAAACACAAATTACACTTTGCACAAAGTTTTCAGAATTTTCACACTACTTTAAAAAAATGTCACGCTACAAAGAAAAGACCTACCACTAATGTGACATACATAACTGAATGACATTCCACTGAGGAGGCAATGGCCTAGTGGTATTATGGCTAGACTATTAATGCAGAAACTCAGCGAATGTTCTGGGGACGCGGGTTCAATTCCTGTATTCGCTGGAATTTGGATTCAGTAAAGAATCTGGATTTTAGGTCCAAGGATAACCACAGAGCCATTGTCATTTTTTTTAGCGGTGGCATTCAAACACCTTAATTAGCAACACTGTACATTCACAGAATGAGAATATTACACAGACATCTTTTGTTAAAGAAGTTGACAAAGGAATTTAGAATGCAAAACATTAATACAAGTCGCAGACAAAATTTTCTTACAAATCAAAAGTCCTGTAAATAACAAAAAGCAGTGGACCTGCCCTCAATCTTTGTGGCTCAGCATTGGTCTAAGGCCTCCAGTCTGGCAAACAACCCTCCACCACCACTGTCTGTCCCCTATCTTGAAGGCAATTTTGAATCCAATTGCTAGCCCACCAAAAGAGTTTCACGGCTGTCTATCTCACTCTACTGATTTTTCATCACATAGTGAGGGTGCTACAATTCAGTGGGATGAACACGTCACTTCAAAGGAATAGCAATTTTATTAGATACAATCTAACAGACTCCTGACTTGTTCTAAACTTTATTACATTAATACAAACAGCTTGTTAATACCTACAAATCAATTAGGCAAGGCCCCTGGGTAGACTTTGGAACTCTCATACACGTGTTTAACATTGAAAGACACCACTGAGCACATTTTGAACTCACAAAGACAAAGGAATGTCAGTCAATGTGCCCTGGTTCCTTTACTAACATATTACTGATTTAACTGTAATACTAGTAAAAGACATAGCAAAGTGGCAAGATTTTTGTTATTTTTACATTTGAAGAGAAGTACAATGAAATACTGCAACCAAATAAAATTGCTGTACTGACTTAATTCCAGTGTTTCATTTTTACTTTTAATAATCTCAATTCATGACTATAGTCCAACTCATATGGTAACAAAGAACTCAGGTAAATTATAAACAATTTTGCATTAGAAAGTAATGTTCTGTTGCTTTGCAAGGATAAACAAATTTGGAGGAGAATCACTAAAGGATAGAATACTGCAGATTAAGTTTTACTCTGTTTTAATACGCCCTCAGCATATCGTGCACCTCTAAATGAACAATTGCATTTTCTGTCTACTGTGAAAGAGTTGAGTAGAAGTAAGCACAGCTAATTGCCACATGATATTAGTGGGACTGAGCACGAGGAAGAAACGGAACCTGCCATCGCTATGTAGTCTGGTCTGTAGTTAACTCCATTACTTAATCAATTAGTGGATTTTATAACTGTCCTCTAGGGAGTCACACAATGCTCAGGAGGGGCAAACTTCTGACAGTTCACTAAGGTAGTCTATGTATCATATCTGGAATTTAGGATGTGCCATAAATGCTGACGTCGACAGTGGCACCCACATTTTGCGAATTATTTTTTAATACAAAAAGAAGTGAAATGTATAGATTCAAGTCAAGGAAAATCTACCGTGGCACGATCAAGACATTTAATTGGCAAGTACATTATTATTTAAGTCCTATTTATTATGATGATCCTATTCTTTCATTTGTAAATTAAATATCCCACATTTTTGGCATACATACATAAGAAATGTTAACACTAAAATTAATTTACCAATGTCTGCATGGTTGGATAATTAATCACAACGCTTCTGAAAATTGTTGCCTTGGTCTACAGCTCTTGCAATTTTAGGGTTGCCAGCAAATTTGAACAACATGGATTTGGTGTCTTAGACCTTTGATACTTGCAAAATAATAGGGCTCCCACGGACAATGAAGGCAAAGGACTTATAAGAAAAGTTTCCTCTCATTTCTGTCTTTATCTTTTTGAGAGGGAAGCAGTTTCTAGTGAACCCAGCTAGGGGTCTGAAACACAGGATTATGTTTGACATGGACTGGTTTAAATGAAGAGTCTGTTTCCATGCTGCAGGACTCTATGACTGTGACTCACATTCATTGCTTGCCAATTCATTCTTTGATCAGGTGTGCGTGGACCAGAAAATTCCCAACTCTGTGGATCTGACCTTTAAGAATCACTGGCTGAACTTCCCATTGATTGGTTCAGTGGCGAAGGGTAAAAGCTGCTGGCATGAGAGATAATGGGAACTGCAGATGCTGGAGAATCTGAGATAAAGTGTGGAGCTGGATGAACACAGCAGGCCAGGTAGCATCTTGGGAGCACAAAAGCTGACGTTTCAGGCCTAGACACTTCATCAGAAAAGGGGGAGGGGGAGAGGGTTCAAAAATAAATAGGGAGAGAGGGGGAGGCGGATTGAAGATGGATAGGGAGAAGATTGGTGGAGAGGAGACAGACAAATTAAAGGGGCAGGGATGGAGCCAGTAGAGGTGAATGTAGGTGGGGAGGTAGGGAGGGAATAGATCAGTCCGGGGAGGATGGACAGTTCAAGGGGACAGGATGAGGTTAGGAGGAAGGAAATAGGAGGAGCAGCTTGTGGTGGGAGGAGGGGATACGTGAGAGGAAGAACAGGTTAGGGAGGCGGGGACGAGCTGGGCTGGTTTTGGGATGCGGTGGGGGGAGGGGAGATTTTTAAGCTTGTGAAATCCACATTGGGAACCCTGCAGCCCAATGGTAACAAACGGAATGAGTTACTTCACCAACACCTTCCACCCCAACCTCAAGTTCACCTGGACCATCTCCAACACATCCCTCACCTTCCTGGACCTCTCTGTCTTCATCTCAAGCAACCACCTAGAAACCAATATCCATTTCAAGTCCACCGACTCCCACAGCTGCCTAGAATACACCTCCTCCCACCCACCTTCCTGCAAAAATTCCATCCCATTCCCAATTCCTTCACCTCCGCTGCATCTGCCCCCTCACCCCCATCCCAGGCCCCAAGAAGACTTTCTAAATCAAGCAGATGTTCACCTGCACATCTGCCAACGTGGTATATTGCATCCATTGTAGCCGTTGTGGCCTCCTCTATATTAGGGAAACCAAGGGGAGGCTTGCGGACCGCTTTGCAGAACACCTCCGCTCAGTTCGCAATAAACAACTGCAGCTCCCAGTCGCAAACCATTTTGACTTCCCCTCCCATTCCTTAGACAGCATGTCTATCCTGTGCCTCCTGCAGTGCCACAGTGATGCCACCCGAAGGTTGAGGAAAACTCATATTCCTCTCCACCTATCTTCTCCTCTATCCATCTTCGATCCGCCTCCCCCTCTCTCCCTATTTATTTCAGAACCCTCTCCCCATCCCCCTTTTCTGAAGAAGGGTCTAGGCCCGAATCGTCAGCTTTTGTGCTCCTAAGATGCTGCTTGGCCTGCTGTGTTCATCCAGCTCCACACTTTGTTATCTCAGCTGCTGGTATGAGATGTGTTAAGATTTGCGACAGGTGACGTGGAAGGGCAGAACAGGATCCCTGTTCAGGAATACAGGATGGGCAGAAAGCCTGATTCAGTGCTCTGGCAGTGTGCTCAAAAGTTCGCAAGTAAAGATTAACACATAAAAGTTTCCCTCCAGTCCACACTGCCTTCAATCCCCACACTCCTCACACCTCACCCATGTTAACCTAAGCCCTTTTACTAACCCCTTTGGCACCCCTCACTCACCATGTGATGTGAGACCATTACCCAACTTTTTCGGTTCTCCCACACCCTACATGCTAACCTAGGACCTTGCATGCACTCCCGTTGCCACAGTCACTTTGCCAAGATTTAGGATGTACCCACCCACCCCCTCCTTGCCACTGTACACAAATACATGGTCCTTACTTCCTGTATGACACCTGATGCCTTTGTATGCACCCCTCATGGACCCCACACCTTCCATGTCAATTTATGGCTCGTACCCATTCTGTAGTCCTTTATAGCTCCTATACCAACAATCCACACCTCCTACCCACCACACCATGCCTTTTCATCTCCCTTGCCAATTTTCATAATAACCATTGTGGGAAGACCTGAGGGATCATGCTCAGATGAGGAAAAAGAAGTTCCATTAAATAAAGTGTGTTGCACACTCCATTATGTTTTTAAAAAGCTAATCCGTGATAACACACATATTACATGTGCTACGCGGGCAGAACGGTGGCTCAATGGTGAGCACTGCTGCCTCACAGCACCAGGGACACGAGTTCAATTCAATGCTTCGGTAACTATCTGTGTGGAGTTTACACACTCCTCTGTGTCTGCATGAGTTTGTGCCGGGTGCTCCGGTTTCTTCCCACATTCTGAGTATGTGCAGGTTAGTTGAACTAGCCATGCTAAATTTCCCCCGGTGTCCGGGTATATGCAGATTAAATGGATCAGCTATGGCAAATACAGTGTTACAGGCATAGGGTAGGGATTGGGTATGGGCAGGGTGCTCTTCAGAGGATTGGTGCAGACTCGATGGGTCAAATGGCCTCTTCCTGCACTGTAGGAATGCTATGAATCTACATTTAGATTCCTTCACCACATTAAAGCTTTATAATAACAATCATATAGATCAAGTGCAACGAGCACTGGAATTCATAAAGTTCAATATCAAAGAGTGGAAAACTACTTGTAGCTGTTGGAAAACTATGAAATGGAAAGCACTCCACAGTGATGAGGGATCAATCTGAATTCAACCATGCTGCACAAATTCAGAACGGGAATGGCTTGTATTGACAGACAGTGAAATTGAAAACAAGTTCTTTTTTGAATTGAAATTTTCAAGGTTTAAGTAGTTTAACAATCTTGACATGTCTCTTTGATAGCCCCAAGGAATTTATGAAACTGTTACTCACAGGCATATTTACTTTTGAAAAGCCAAAAGGGTACCTCAACCCCTGCTAAAAGTGCCTGGGGTCACATCCAAAGGTGTGCCTTACTTCTCCAAAAGGGTAGCCTAGCTATCCAAACAAATCCACAAGTTTTTCACCTGCTCTAGCTTGGTTCAATCTGAACGTACCGGGTTTCAGACACCTACCTCACTAAAATCATGAAGGGAAGGAGGCAGGCGATCATTTAAATGACTGGTTGCCCCAGTAAATTGTGCACGTGCAAATCTTAAATTGACTCCATTCCTGGTGCACAAAATTAGTAAGTGCCAAACTTCAGAGCATGACTTGCAAATCTGGGGCATTTCACTGTGATGGACATGCTCTCCATTTTGGGTAGAATCTGGGACTCGATCACTCGTTGACACATGCTCTCAAGACAACATCTATATTTCTGAATTAATGAATATACTACTATTTTGAAATCTGTTTGAGTGATAAAGATACTAGACAAACGACTTTCTGTGATGAAACTTCAATCACAAAGATGACTGAAGGAACCAGATTTTTAGTTTGATCCCTGGTGGGGTTCCTGGATTAAATTTCCAGATTTCAGTCTTCTGGCATTGACAGATCAATGCTGGAGCCAGGATCGTAGCCACTGTAGTTTTAGTATTAGTCTGCTTTGCTTGGAGCAGTCTGAGGTTTAAACAACTTCTTTGGAAATTGTGAAATGGTGACACTGATAACATTTAAGCCAACGTCATTAGCTGGCTGTTGGTCAAACCACTTGCTTTCTCATCATTATTGCTATCCAAGAAAGACTAAGCAACTGGACAAAATATGAAGCGCAATGTCGGAGTTTCTTTGTATGGAAATCAGGTGCTATTCTTCCTGGCCAGGCCTGGCAAAAAGAGCAACCCCCTTTTTCAAAATTTCCACCGAGTAGCTAGAAGTACTGATAAACACAGAAAAGCCATTCTGATGTGGAAGTAAACAGGGAACAGTTCACTTCCCAAGAAGAGATCAACAGAACATTTCACTTTAAGGCAGGTTTTTGGTTAAGAGAAGGAAATGAAGGATGGTCACCAGATGCCAGAGTATGAGCTTCTGACAGGACCGATAATCTTTTTTTATGTTGGTTTACTTTCAACTGCACCCTTTTCCCTCTATCCAAGCACAACCACAACTCCCAACAACATATGGAGTTGAACAGATGAGAAAGAATGCAAGCAGTCAAGATTCTAAGCAAATACAAGATGCAAACACAACATTCTGCGTTCTTATTATGAAATTTGTAAATCAACTAAATAACTAAATGATCTGCACTTAAAAGTTTTAATTCATCTAAAAAATTCAAGTTTCATATGTTTGGCATAGTATCTGTATCTTTTAGCTTTACTGCAGCACTATCTGAAGCACATGAAACAGTTTCCAAAATCAGTAACTTTTAATTATATACAGATGTCATACAACCTTTGAATTATGCATCTCTCGGCAAGCACTTCAAATTGAATTTCATTTTCTTTGCCAATCTCTTACCTTACTTGTATTTTCACAGTATGTTTGTGTCCCTTTCCAGAATGAAAAATTTGCCTAAGAATGTACTTCTGTTATGGCCCCTTACTTTGGAAAATTTCATAAATTGTGAACAGGGATAATGTTTGGCAACTTAAAATTCACTAAAGAGGGATTCTTACCTGTTGTTAAAATTAGTACAGTACTTGAGACCTTGACAACCCAGCTGACATGGTTCTCTGACATCAGCCAAACATGTGAACATTGCAGCTTCCAGAGGATTATATTCACAGACCCTATCAAACTCTTGCCAGTGAGTTGTGCCTCTCCACCTGCTGCTGTATAACTTAGTGCACAGGTCCCTGTCAAAATAAGATTATCAATTAAAAATAGATGCGGCCTCAAAATGCACGTTTTTGTTTGTACAAAGTGCTGAAGAAACTCAGTACATCCAGCAGCATCTGTGGAGAGAGAAATAAATTAAACATTTCAAATCCAAGATGACTTTTTTTCAGAATTTAGCTTAACAAAATCATTAATGTTGCAGATGTGCACCTCTAAGATTGCCTAACTCCACTGTTGCTTCAAATTGTGCTTTTAATTAAAACTATCACCTGCATATTTGTTACCTCTAGACTTTATTATTCCAATGCCAACCTCCCATGTTCTGGCATCCATAAAGTCAAGGCACTGCTGAACTCATACTATGGTCAGTGTGACAGAGAGGTCACTCCAACAGAAATTATCTTCAACAATTTTTTGGATGGCTTTCTCTTTTAGCTTTACTTCTGCAAGGCTCAGCAGCAGTAGCAAAGATGCCAAATGAATTCAGTACTGGAGAAAACCTCTAACAAAAAAAACTTCATCTGAAAAACCATTCTTGTGACATCACAACCAGGGAAAGAACTTTTCGGGGAGGAGCTGGGCAGTGTTTTTGATTCATAGCCCAGAAAGTAAAAGCACAGTATTTCAGCCCTGTGGAACAAATGTGAATGGCAGTACAGTTCCAAGTCAGGATCCTGAGAGATTTGGAGGGGATCTTGTAGGAGCAGGTGATGTTCTCATCTATCTACTGTCCTTGCCCTTCTAAGTGATAGAAGTTGCTGTTTCAGGACTATGGAGGAGTTGTTGAAATGCAGTGACCACAAAGTCCAGGACTACGAAACAAAATAATATTTCTCTCTAAAACTACAATGATCACAAAGAGAAAGGGAAAGGTTAAAATTCCAGCCGTCTCCCATAACACTACTCAGAATACGTTCATTATCCTAAAGCCTGTAATAAAATCTGAACAGCCTCACAGTTTTCTACCATGCCAATCTGAAAAGGAGAAGGTCAATAATAACAACAGGCTTATCACATAGCTAGAGCTTACAAAGGATCTGAGTTGGAACTATGCTAAACTTGCACCCAAATTGGGTGTGAAGGAATCTAGCAATAATTATAAAGTTCCCCTGTTGTGAAATACAGAACTCCCGAACTAAAAGTCTGCATGAGGCCACGCACAAAAAATATGAGTGACTCAATTTAGATTTGCTGAGGGAATTCTTCATAACCTCATGAAGCAAAAAGTTCCACGATGCAGCTGACATCCAAGCAGTATCAAAATGGCAAACAAAAGTAAAGATTTCTGGAAAGGTTCAGCAGGTCTAGCATGTTCTATCAAGAGAAATCGGAGTTAACGCTTCAGATCCGGTGGCCTTTCCTCAGAAGATCTCAACTTGAGCTGCTGAAATCTGCTGGGCTTTGCTAGCAATCTCTCTTTCCGTTTCTGATTTACAGCATCCACAGTTCTTTCGGTTTTAATTTTGTATCTAAATGGCATTAATCAATACACTACACATGCCAGTCTTCAATCAATTCAAATCATTCTACATGATATCAAGAAACAGGTGGAGGCACTGTGGACCCTGACAACATTCTGGCACAGTACTGAAGACTGGTGTTCCATGACTTGCTGTAGCCATTGCCAAGCTGCTGCTGTACAGTACTATACTGGTATCTACCTAACAATGTGGAAAATTGCCCAAGTAGGTCCTGTGTACAAAAAGCAGGACAAATCCAACCTGGCCCTTATGCCCTCAGTCTACTCTTGACCAACAGCAAAATAGTGGAAGATGTCATCAGCAGTTCTTCTGAAGCAATGCGTGCTTCGCAATGGTCTGCTCAGTTCGGGCTCTGCCAGGGTCACTTAGCTCCTGACCTCATTAACAGCCTTGGTCCAAAAATGGACAAAAAAAGGTGTTCAATTCGACATGTGAAGTGAGTGTGACTGTCCTGGATAGAAATGCTGCATCTGACTGAATCTGACATCAAGGAGTCCTTGCAAAACTGGAGTCAATAGAATTCAAGAGGAAAGACTCCCCTGGTTGGAGACATTCCTGGCACACAAGAAGATGGTCATACTTTTCGTTTTGACTTCATAGAATCCTGTGTGGAAATAAGCCATTTGACCTAACAGGTCCACACCACCTCTCCAAATAGCATCTCACCCAGACTCACCCCTTACCCCATCCCTGTAACCCTACCTAACCTACACATGCCTGGACATTATGGGGAAATTAGCATGGTCAATGCACCTAACCTGCACACCTTTGGACTGTGGGAGGAAATGGGAGCACCCGGAGGAAACCCATGCAGTCACGGGGAAATATGCAAGCTCCACACAGCATAAGGCTGCAACTGAACCTGGGTCCCTGGCACTGTGAGGCAGCAATGCTAACCACCATGCTACCCAGGGATACCAGTCATCTTATCTTCAGGATATCTCCACAGGCTTTGCTTAAGGTAGTGTCTGTGAACCAACCATCTTCAGCTGCTTCATCAAGGACGTTTCTCCTGCCGTAAGAGCAGAAATGGGGATGTTCGCTGATGATTGCACAATGTTCAGCACTACTTGCAAATCCTC
This sequence comes from Stegostoma tigrinum, assembly GCF_030684315.1. NCBI lineage: Eukaryota > Metazoa > Chordata > Chondrichthyes > Orectolobiformes > Stegostomatidae > Stegostoma > Stegostoma tigrinum. Next base: position 11,878,888 of record NC_081358.1, read on the forward strand.
AGATACCAAAGCAGTCGACATTCAAATGCAGCCATACCTGAATAATACTTCGGTTTGGACTGAAAAATGGCAAGTAACATTTATCCATGCATGAGAGAAAATGATCATCACCCACAAGAGATTCCAACCATCATTCTATGACATTCAGTACCATTATCACCACTGAATTCCCCATCATTAACATGTGGATGTCATAATTGACCAGTAACTGAACTGGACTAGCCATCTAAATACTGTGGCTACAAATGCAGGTCAGACCCTAGGACTACTGCAGCACGTAATTCACCTCCTGAATCTCTAAAGCCTGTTCACCATCTACAACACACAAGGCAGATATGTGATGTAACATTCCCCACTTGCCTGGATGAGTGCAGTTCCAACAACACATGATTTGACACCATCCAAGACAAAGCAGCCGCTTGACTGGCAACATTCACTCCTTCCAGTACCATCAATGTTTGTCACTTACAGGACACACTGTAGAAATTCACCAAGGATCTTTGGACAGCACCTTTCAAATCCACAGCCACTACCATTAATAGTCATCATAACATAATAGAATTTAATATTCAGTTCACAAGTGAGAAACAGGGAACAATTGTGTTTAACTTAAACAGAGGGAGTTACAATGAAATGAGGATAGAATTAGCTAAAGTGAACTAGTTGGATAGAATATCAGGAATGACAGTAAGCAAGCATCGGCAGACATTTAAAGTGGTAATTCGTGTTGCTCAGCTAAAATACATCCCAGTATGGAAGAAAGATTCTAAAAGAGGGGCAGACCAACCACAGCTAACCAAGGTAGTTAAGCAGAATAACCAAGTTGGAAGAAAAAGCATAAAAGGAGGCCAAGGTCAGTGGTAGCCCCAAAGACTGGGATAAATACAGAATCCAGCAAAGGAGGGCTAAAAAAGATAATAAAGAGACAGAAATTAAACTACAAGGGCAACTAGTGAGGAATATAAAATCTGACAATAACAGCTTCTTTAAATATATGAGAAGAAGAGAGTCAAAGTGGACATAGGTCCCTGAGAAAATTAATCTAGGGAAACGGTTGTGGGGAGCAAGGAAATACCAGAGGACTTAAACAGATATTTTGCATTAATCTTTATGGTGAAAGATACTTTGACATTCCATTAATACTACGTAATACAGGAGAGGAATTAAGTCGCATCACTGTCACCAAAGTAGTAATATTACCCAAACTAATGGGGCTAAAGGCAGATGATAGCTTGCCCTCAGATCCAAGAAGTCCTGACAGCTTGCACCCTAGGATCCAAGAAGAGGTACTTCGGGGAAATGGGATGCATTAGTTGCATTTTTCCAAATATCATTAAATTCTGGAGAAGTACCACAGGATAGTGAAAACTGCTAGCGTGAATCCTCATTGAAAAAGGAAAGGAGATTAAAAAATGGATAACTTTAGGTCTGTTAGCCTAACATCTAGTGTTGGAAAGGTATCAGAATCAATTATTAAAGAAGCAATAGCAGAACATTTGGAAAATCATGATTAAATCAGGCAGAATTGGCATAGGGAAAGGGAAATTGTTTCTGACTAATTTATGAGAGATTTTCAAGAAAGTCTCAACCAGAGTAGATAGAGGGGAAACAGTCGATGTGTTGCATAGATATATTATAGAGTCATAGAGTCACACAATTACGCTTATTCCAGAAGGCATCTGACAAGGTACCTCATAAAAGGTTAAGCCGTAACAGCCTATGGTGTTGCAGGCAATATATTAGCATGGATACAGAAGTGGCTCACAGGCAGGAAACAGTGAGTGGGGGGAGGGGGGGGGGGGGTAGAGATATTTTTTCAGGGTGACAACTTGTGACCAATAGGGTTCCACAAGGATCAGTGTTGGGATCACAACTATTTACAAAATAATGACTTAAAGGAAGGAAGTAAATGTACTGTAGGCAAATTTGTAGACAACATAAGAATAGGTGGAAAGGCATTTTGTGAGAGAGATAGCAAGATACTCTCAGATACTCTCAGTAGGTAAGCAAAATCTTGGCCAATGGAGAACAATGGGGGTTGATGTTAAGTTGTTCATTTTGGAAGGCCAAAAGAACAGGTCATTTAAATGGAAAGAAACTTAAAAAGCCGCAACACAAAGGGACTTGGAGTACTTGTGCACAGAACATGGAAAGCGAGCACAAAAGTGGAACAGGTAATCATGAAGGCTAATGGAATGTTGACTCTTATTTCGAGAAGATTGGTGTATATAGAGGTGGGATGTCTTACTGTGACTGAGACCACATTTGGAGTACTGAGAGCAGATTTGGGTCCCCTTATTTAGAAAAAGATATCATTTCATAGGAGACTGTTGGAAAGATTCACCAGGATGATCTCTAGAATGAAGGGATTCTGCTTGTTGGAGTTTAGAAGAATGAGAGATGATCTCATTGAAACACAGGAATCTTAAAGGGCTTGATAGGGTAAGAAGCACACTATTGCCTGCTCAAGGACGATGATGGGCAAAAATACCCGCCTCGCTAGCTCACCTCCCACGAACAAATACAAACCCATCTGGAGAGAGGCCTCCTCACGGAAGAGTCTAAGACAGAGGGCACAGTCTCAGATTAAAGAGGTACCACTCAAAGGCTGAGATGAACAGGCATTTCTTCTCTCAGAGGGCTGTATATCTTTAGAGCTCCTTGCCCCAGAGAACTGTGGAGCCAGAGTCATTGTGTACATTTAAGGCTCAGGTAGATTAATTTTTGATTAGTGGGGAAATCAAGTGTTATAGGGAAAGGGTGGGAAAATGGGCATGAGGAGTGTTGGATCAGCCACAATCCTATTGAATGGTGGAGCAGGCTCAAGAGATCAAACAGCCTATTGCTGTTTCTATTTCTTATGATCTTATTTAGAAAGATAAGTACAGCAAATTCATAGAAACACCACCTCTTAGAAGTTCCCCTCCAAGTCACTCAACATCCAAACTTGGAAATATGACCCTCACTTTGCAGTGATCCTGGGTCAAAGTCCCAGGCCTCCGTCCCTAATGCTGTTGAGGGTCTACCAACCAAATGTGGTCTAGAGCAATTCAATAAGGAAACACGCCATCGCCTGCTCAAGGGGAACGATGGGCAAAAATACTGGCCTAGTTAGTGCACCTCCCAGGAACAAATACAAACAAATCAGGAGTGAGGCCTCCTCAAATAATTTTTTCTATGCTTCCTGAAAGAACGCATCCTGGATAGTAAAACTAATTGTTGAAAACTATCAGAATTATTGATAATTGGATTATTGCCATTAGTGAAAGCATTTGAAGACTCTATGATGCAGAACGTGTTAAATGTTCTTCTCTTGAATGTTGGAACATTGAAGTACATAAGAAAAAAGTACAAACGTTTAGTTACTGTACCAACCTGCAGATAGAAGTGTTTGCTTTGGAACAACAGTGCAACTTCGCACCATCAACAGCTGTAGCAGGCAACCCATTTGTACTATTATCTGGGTTACTCGATCCAGAGCTTTCTAGAAAACACTGCCAGAGTGGATCTTGAGGCAGAGGCATTTTCTTACACCCTTCAATAAGTCCGTCAACAATTTCTTGATCTGTTGATTTTGTCATCAGCACTCTTTGACAAGTTGTCTGACAAGCTGGATCTTCTGCTCGGTCACAGCAATATAAACCTAAATAGAAAATAATTACTACTATTTAGCTTTACTGAACTCAATTAGGTTAGCTATTTGTCACATTTCTGAACCAACAAATATAAAATTGCATTCACACAGAAAGTACCAATGGTTCACACCTTATATGGAAGATCCCGGATAAGTGGGACATTGCTCTGAAAAATCTATGCAATAATTTTGGGTTTTGAAGATTGCTATAGGGCTTTGCAGCATAGCGAATGCAGCTGACCTTCACAAATGACTACATCCACAACATGCACACTTGGTCTCAAAGGGTTTTCTCTCCCAAGTTCAGAAACCCCGGAGAACACAAAGATAAGACAAGCAGCAGCAGTACATAATGCCAAGCTCTTTCCATATACACACCACCCTCTGTTGATCCTCAAGTCCATTTTAAACCTTTCCCCTGTCACCTTAAATCTATGCTCTCAAGTTTTAGGAAAATAATCGTTAGATCTAGTTTTGAAAAAAAGGAGGGATCTTAATATGTCTTCGTTTTAAATTACTCTTCGGTTAATTTTTGTTCTCAACCATCCAGCAAGCAGTGCCCTGATGCTGCCACCGAGTAACTTGTTGAGATATTTCAAAGAACAAAGAGTCAACTAAATACTTTTCTTTCCTCCAACATGATTGAACCAGTTGGGTTTTCATGTGACTTGGGCAGCATTCATGGTAATTTTTCCAGTCCTAACACACACGTTACCCAACCACATGCGCATTACTGCATACAATACTGAGCTCCTTACTTAAGGGAGAATGCAAATAAATAGAAAACATGTCAGAAAAAGTTTACTAAACTTAAACCTGGAATGGATAGGATGACTTAGGAGGAAAGGTTGTGATGGCAAAATTTGCATCCACTGGTATGTTCAGTACAGTAAGCAGTGACTTGGTTAAAACCCTTCCTAAACAAAAGGGTGGCAGAAGTATTTCTAGTACTGAGGTTGATAAGTTTTGATAATCATGGGAGTGAAAAGTGGCCGGGGTAATCAAGATTGTGAATTTGAGGTTACTACCATGACTTCACTAATTGGTGGAGCAGGTTTGACAGGCTGATCCTACTCCTGATCCTTGTTCATATGTCCAATGAGGTATGCTACAAGGTAAGTGAATCACAGAAATTTACCCTCCTAACATGCATGACACTGTAAGATATGGAGTTAAGGACAACCACAGGCTAAAACACAGGCAAGGGAGGAAATCAGCAGTACAGAAGAGAAAACCATAGATAACCATCCAGAGATAGAGGGAACTGCCGATGCTGGAGAATCTGACATAACAGGGCGTGGAGCTGGATGAACACCGCAGGCCAACGAGCAGCAGAGGAGCAGGAAAGCTGACGTTTCGGTCTGGGCCGTTCTTCAGAAAGGGACTCATTCTGGACCCTTTTTTCTGAAGAAGGGTCCAGGCCCGAAACATCAGCATGCCTACTCCTCCGATGCTGCTTGGCCTGCTATGTTCATTCAGCTCTACACTTTATTATCTCTGATAATCATCCATCCACTGTCTCAATCAAAATTGCATAAATTAGGGTCTTCCAAAACTCCTCTCATCAATGCTTAAAAAAAATTCAAAGATTATACCTGACTATAGGCATCTCTGCAAATTGGGCAAATATTAACAAGGACATTGGAAAACTTCCCTGATTTTCTTTGCCTGATCATTGATATCCATCTTAACACATCGGTAAGGAATTGCTTTGAGATTTCATCCAAAAATAAAGTCGAATAACGTAACAATCCCTCAACATTTACTAGCATAGAAAATGCACTTAAATTGCCCCATGAGGCTTGCATTCTCAGTCTTCTGATATGGGTCCAAATACCACCACTGTGTCACTCTCAAACTCAATAAGTGTTTCCTCCAAAAAGTACTTTTGTTTTCTTTGGGTAACCAATATAATGTTTGAAAATGGGGTAACAAAGTGTAAATACTCTCAGCTGTTATAATACTGTTACAGCTCCTGCTGATTTTTCATAACTTTTATTTCATTCCTTTATCAAATTTGGTTAGGAGCTGTGAACTAGGAACTGTGAGCTAGAGATGACTTTTATACTGTGGTTAACAGCTTGTGTTAAAAGGAAAACAGACCAAACAATCTTTTATTTACTCATGAGGTCAGGCCTGGAAGTTGAGTGCAGGTTCTAATCAAAAGGTTTTGCAGGTGCTTTATCATCACAGAAGAACACTATGTTTAAATAGATAGCAGATGCTGGTTCTTAATGAGGCCATGACCTGGGAATTGGTTCTAGCACATCTGGAAAGAATCTTATGCTCAAGCAGATGGCCAGTGTTGAATGATAAGCAGGACCTTGTGGAGGAAACTGTCAGCCTGTCAGGGAGTGGTCAGAGGCTTAACTGGGTTTTGGAAGGTGTTTTCTACGACTGTTGGTGTTACCACATGAAGATTTAGAAGCTTCCTGCCTAGCCTCCCATGATTAGTTCTTAGTAGCTCAAGAATATAAAATTAAGTACTATTGCCTTTATCTTTGTGAACTATAAAAGGTAACCTAGAAATTACCCAAGAAACAATCATCTATGCCAGTAAAACATCACATCATGAAAACCACTTAAGTAATCTGGCCAGTTTTGTTATTTCTTTTATTTTTCCCATAACTCTCTTTTGTGGGAATGGGGCTGAAAACCAAGGTTTTTGGTTTATAGCATAAACTACTTAGATTACTTTGTTATTTAATTTTGTTGAAGCTACAAACTGGTGTTGAGAATTTTCTTTTGCAAAGTCTGGCATTGGTCATTCAGGGAGATGCTGAAAAGGCTGGGGTTTTTTCCTCTAGAGCATCAACAGCTGAAGGGTGACATTATAGAGGTTTATGAAATCACGAGGGTACGGATAGGATGAATAGTCACGGTCTTTTCTCACGGAAGGGAAGTTCAAAGCTAGAGGACATAGATTTAAGTTGAGCCGGGAAAGATTTAAAAAAGGACCTGAGGTGTGGCTTCTTCATGCAGAGGGCAGTGCATGTATGTAATGAGCTGCTAAAGGAAGTGGTGAAGACTGGTACAATCACAACATTTAAAAGGCATTTGGATGGGATATGAACTGGAACGACTTAGAGGGATATGGGCCAAATGCTGGCGAGTCGGACTAGGTCAGATTGGGATGTCTGGTCGGTGTGGATGAGTTGGACCAAACTGACTTTAAGATAACAAAGTGTGAAGCTGGATGAACAAAGCAGGCCAAGCAGCAACACAGGAGCACAAAAGCTGACGTTTCGGGTCCTCTCTGATGAAGGGTCTAGGCCCGAAACGTCAGCTGTCGTGCTCCTGTGTTGCTGCTTGGCCTGCTGTGTTCATCCAGCTTCACACTTTGTTATCTTGGATTCTCCAGCATCTGTAGTTCCCATAATCCCCAAACTGACTTTAAGTCTGGTTAGGAACTAATAGAATCAATTCTGGAGGTCTTTCAGGGTTTTAATTTTACTGTGTTGCAATCACAGAATAAAAAAGGTTGTTTCGGTTCAGCTGTCCATTTCCCCATCATAATAATAGGAAAAAAATAAAGCAAAAACCCATAAACAAAGAAATAAACAGCGAGAAGTTTGTTGGTGTTCTTAAGGATAAATTCTGGCCAGGACATACTGTGAACACTGGCATTCGTCTTTTGATGGTGTCATAGGATCTTTCATATCAACCCAAGTGTGCTCTTGGGGCCTTCGCTTAACATCAAAATTGCAGTACTTCTATAAGTGCAGTATTAATAAGATTATACGCACATTTGTGAAGTAAGATTTAAAACTAAAACATGAGACTTAGACTGCCATTGATTCAAGGCTTGCAGCCCTGATGGATGTACTTATTTCTGGTCTGATCAATGACATAGGCTGGCTGGTCAGCTGTCAACAGTTTGAAGTGTGTCGCCCAAATGCCGAAGTGAATTCTCCTTCACTTTGTACTAACTTGACTGCGTGGACTTCACTGTAAAATAATCAATTGGGTACAGAAGTATTTTGCATAGCAAGGTGCTAACTAAATCAAGGTTCCTTTCTAATTTGTCAAAATTAGCTGCTAATTTGAAGCCAACTTGATGCCCGAAGAGATTCTATTACTTCTTACCTTCTCCGAGGGGTGTAATTGCTGACTAGTCATTACACAATTGAAAAAAGCAGATGGGGGCCCCCTCTCAGCAAAAAGCATGTTCACTCAAATATATGAAACAACCAGAATAACTCAACATGAAATGTCAACGTACACTGGCATTATCATCAGGATCATAGAACAGACATATAAAATGGCACATCAAGTAATAGTTCCAATGGTCAGAAATCCAGAGCTTCAACAGGACCTCCTTGTTCCTACTGAATTAAAATCAAGGAAAGCACCAAATACCGGATAAATGAATGTTTTACTTTATCAAGCCTCCAGTAAACACCTTTCATGAACATCAGTTTGATGATCAAAATTGTGACAGACAGTAGTTTTCCCTTGTGGCCAGCAATGCTAAGAAGAAGTTCAAACAATGCGGGGGAACACTGCTCTGAACATGTTTGATAAGCTCAAGTTTATCTTCCATTACATAAGCTGCAAAAGACTTTGCAACACGCTAGGAAATGAAAACTAGCTACCTTGAACATTGTTAAAACACTAAACACTTGAAGGCTTCACTCCCTAGGCCGAACAATTCAGTTCAGCAAGGAAGACGGTGGTAGGAAAGCGTGCTTTGACGTACTGTATCACATGGGCAGCAGTTTTAGGTAAGCTGAAACTTAGAGGCTAAAAATTGGAAACCTAGGCAGACCAGCAATGTAATATTTGAGACTGGAGGCAGCAAAGGCATGGATGAGGGCAAAGCATGGAAAACAAAAGCTTGTAGCTGGGGGTTGATTATTAATTTTGATAGAAAACTATCTAGATAATTCAAAACAGACAGTAGGTATAAATAAGTCTTTTTCAGGTGGATAAGACAGAGTGGTGTGCCATAGGGATTAGTTCTGGGACCTCAACTATTTATAATTTATGTAAATGAACTGTAGGTTTCGGAACGTAAGGCTACCAAATTTGCTGATGTCACACAGATAGGTAGGAAATTTAGTTATGAAGAGGTTACAAGGAGCTTACAAAAAAGATCTTGATAAGTTAAGTGAGTCAGCAAAGAGCTGTAAAATGGAGCACAATGTGAAAAAGTGTGCAGCTGTTATACTTCCACAGGAAGATTTAAAAAGCAGCACATTATTGATGAGGTCCCTCGTGGCAAGCTTATACAGAAGATTAAATCGCATAGGATCTGCGGTGAGCTAATAAGATGGGTAAAAAACTGGTTTGGCCGAAGAAGACAGTCAGTAACAGTGGAAGGGTATTTTTCTGACTGGAGATCTGTGACTAGTGGTGATCCTCAGGGATCAATACTGGGACCCCTGTTGTTTGTAACACCTATAATTGATTTGGAGGGGAATCTAGGTGGCCTGATTGGTAACAATGATATAAAGGTTGGGACAACTGCAGATAGTGAGGAGGATTGCCAGAGGATACTGATAGGCTGGAGACTTTGGGGGAGAAATGGCAGATGGAATTTAAAAATGGACAAACGTGAGGTGATGCATTTTATAAGGTCTAAAGCAGGAGGGAAGTACACAGTAAACAGTAGAAACCCTAGTGTGATCAACATACAGTGAGATCTAGGCATACAGGTCCACAGTTTCTTGCATGTAGCAACACAAGTGAATAATGTAATCAAGAAGGTATATGGCATACTTGCTTTCATCAGTCACAGCAGAAGAGTATAAAAATCAGCAAGTCATACTGCAGCTGTATAGAGCTTTACGTTGCCTGGCTTGGAGGGTATTAGCTCTGAGGAAAGATTGGATAAAGAGATAACAAGGTATACAGCTGGATGAACACAGCAGGCCAAGCAGCATCTTATGAGCAGGAAAGCTGACGTTGCGGGCCTAGACCCTTTCTGAAGAAGAGTCAAGGCCCGAAACATCAGCTTTCCTGCTCCTAAGATGCTGCTTGGCCTGCTGTGTTCATCCAGCTCTACACTTTGTTATCTCAGATTCTCCAGCATTTGCAGTTCCCATTATCTCTGAAAGATTGGATAAACTTGGTTTGTTTTCATTTTAACGTCAGACGCTGAGGTGGTGACCTGATAGAGGTTTATAAAATTATGGGAGGCATAGACAGTCAGAATCTTTTTCCCAGCGTAGAAATGTAGATTACTCAGAGACATAGGTTTAAGTTAACAGGGTGAAAGTTTAAATGAGATGCGAGAGCCAATTTTATCTTTTACACAGAGGGTGGAGAGTGTCTGGAATATCCTGACAGAGATGATGTTATAAGTAAACACAATAGCAATGTTTAAGAGGCATCTTGACACACACATGAATAAGCAGGGAATAGTGAGATACTGACCATGTACAGGCAAAAGGCTTTTAGTTTAGAAAGACATCACGTGTCAGCGCAGCTTGGTGAGCTGAACAGCCTACTTCAGTGCTGTACTGCTCTATGTTCTTTATTAACCAAATGGCGAGAGATTGCAGAGCTCTGAGATGCAGAATGATCTGGGTGTCGTGGTGCATGAATCACAAAAGCGTGTTACACAGGTACAAGCAAGTAATTAGGAAAGCTGAGATAATGGAAACTGCAGATGCTGGAGAATCCGAGATAACAAAGTGTGGAGCTGGATGAACACAGCAAGGCACGCAGCATCTCAGGAGTACAAAAGCTGACAACTCTCCTCTATCTTTGGTCTGCCTCCCTCTCACTCCCTATTTATTTCAGAACCCTCTCCCTCTCCCCATCCCCCTTTTCTGATGAAGGGCCTAGGCCCGAAACGTCAGCTTTTGTACTCCTAAGATGCTGCTTGGCCTGCTGTGTTCATCCAGCTCCACACTTTGTTATCTCGGATTCTCCAGCATCTGCAGTTCCCATTATCTCTGATCACAATTTTAACCCCACTGCGAAGCCTCTTCCAGGATTCCAAATCTGAAGAAGTTACCCTCCGGACCAACCTCAGGGGATCTCTCTCCCACTGCAACTCTCCTCTATCCATCTTTGGTCCGCCTCCCCCTCTCTCCCTATTTATTTCAGAATCCTCTCCCCATCCCCCTTTTCTGATGAAAGGTCCAGACCCGAAACTTCAGCTTTTGTACTCCTAAGGTGTTGCTTGGCCTACTGTGTTCATCCAGCTCCACGTTTTGTTATCTCTTAATTAGGGAAGCTATTGGAATGTTAAAATCGTGAAGGAAACTGAATACAAAAGGAGAGGGGTTGTGCTTCTGTTGTTTAAGACATGGGTGAGACCATTTCTGGAATTCTGTGTACAATATTGGTCACTTTATTTAAGAATGCAAAAGTAGTTCAAAGGAGATTTAGCAGACTAATATTTGAAACAAAATGGTTATCTTATGACGAAAGGTTGAACAGGGTAGGCTTATATCTGCTTGTGTTGTAAAGAATAAGTTGCAATTTGATCAAAATGTAAATATCCTGAGGGTTTGAGAGGTTGGATGTAAACAGAACATTCTCTCTTATTAGAGAAACAAGTACCAGGGATCACTTTAAAAATTAAGGAGCTACCTATTAAAAAAAGGTGAAGCAAATTTTTTTTCTCAGAGGGTTGTGTGTTTTTGGAACTCTCTTCATGAGAGGATCATGAAAGCAAAGTCCTTAATATTTTTAATGCAGAGGTAGATTTGGTTATTGTTAAGTAAGGGGTGAAAGGTCATTGGGGCAGGCAGGAATGTGGATTTGAGGTTACGATAAGATCCACCATGATCATATTAAATGACAGAACAGACGCGAGGGGCTGAATGAGACCAAGAGAGGAGATGCAAAAGATCTCAGGCATGGATAAAGCTTCAGGGTCATGATAGGAGCCAATGGGCTGTTGAGAAAGGGCAAGAGAGGAAGCAGCAAACGCTGCTGAATGGAAAGTTCACTTTCGCAATGAAGACATGCATGCTCTCTGCAAGACTAAAGGCAATTATAAGACGAATTAGAAGACATCTGCTCTAACAACTACTGAAATAGTTTAATATGTTGATACTCACTATCAATGGGATTTTTCATTGGATATGAGCGAGTATAGTTGTCGACACATTGGATAAGCTGTGGGCTGATGGAGGCACAATAGTTTTCTACAGCTTTAATCTGCGACTGTGTGGGAGAAGAATCTGTACGGAAAATAGCTTGGCAATATTCTCTACAGTTTGTGTGTCGGCCTGCATAGCTGCAACACAGGGATCCCTCTGTAATGCAACAAAAGCAAATATTAAGTTAAGTTATCAGGCCAACTATCCTTATGTTCTTTATTTGCTCAATATCTTCGAACTAGGGTTAAAACGAGAATACTTCAAATTTCAGTACACTGAGCAATATTACTCAGGAAACATAACTATGATAATATCTTGGCCCTTCCCATCCACTCTTAACGCAAGATACCTGCACTACAAAAGTAATTAATTATTGCTGGCTATATCGTGGTAGATATGATGCAAGTGAATGCATGTGAGCTGGACAGGAACTTACCAAATACAGAAGAATCCAGCTAAATAAAGTAGTATAGAGCCCACTTTAACTTGACCTCCAACACAGGTTCAGTCCATAATTCTGATATGCAGGACCATCTTACACCTTTTGAGGCCTTCTCTCTGATGATTTACACACGCGCAGCCCATGACAAAATCTTAGTTTTTGTATTTCTGGCTAACCTTTATGCAACGGTCCTTTTGGTTTGTAATTATGTCGTCCATATCACATATGTTGTGTTTTGCAATCTTCAGTTGTTAAGTGGGCCGAATTAATTTTCAACCCATTTTATCAACTGCAGATTTAAGGTTATTAATTTAACTAAATCACCATTTAAGCATATGCCATCTCAATACACTTAAGGAAACACTAAAATAATTCAGTTATACATTCATCAGCATCATTTCCATGTTTTAGGGTAAAAATGATCTTACTCTCATTTCTGTTCACACAGCTGAAGAAAGCAGTCTGAAATACAAAAAAAAAGTAATGCACAAATTAGCTGCAACAGTCACAGAAATATGCCCTCTCAGAAAATACTTCACATACAAATCTGTTCCTCAAACTTATTCTATCACCTCTTTAAAATGTAAGTTAATTATGGCATCAGCAGTTATATTTTCGAATCAGCTACTAGAAGTACACAATATAGAGTAGAAAGCTTTCACTTCATTGCTTCTTTCACATCTCCATTTCCTCACCACCAATAAAGGCTAATCTCAGTAATATCTTGGCACTTCAAACAAGAACTGATACTCATTCCTCACACAGATCAAATAATTAGACAAATCAAATTTTTTAGACTGACATAAGAATACGCGATTTGCATTTTACATATCAAAAGTACAATAACTAGCCAGTCTTTTAAGAACTACATAAAGTCAATCTCCGTAACAAAACAGAGGACTACTAAATCATATTTTACACATCAAATATTCATTTTAAACTAAATTATTCAAAATAAATGTCAATGTAATGTTTGAAAAATTGGGCATAATTACAAAACAAACAATATGCTTAGCTACGTAATAACCAAAAAAAAATGCTGTTTGAGAACATGGGATAGCATCAGAAGATGTCCGGATGGTAAGAACAAAGAGAAGCAGAAATTATAGTAAGGACAGTAACTGTTTCATAAAAAGACAGGGCTGCACTAAGGGAACAAGTAGTGATAAAAGACCTCAGAGAGAGAGGGGGAGATCTTGAAGTAGTCACAGCCAATACCTATAAAAAATATAACCAGTTTAAATCAGTTTAAAAATGTATATTTGCCTTGATTATTGACAAAGTAAAACTGAATACTTCAACAGAATCAATACAAGGGAACCAATTAACCACATTACACAAATATTACAAAATATACAAGTTATTTTCCAAGCTAGACGATAAAAACAAATTTATATTGTTTAAAGGATAAACAGTAAAGAGAATTAAAGAATTAAGATGACTGACTGAGAGGTCAAAGTTTAAATTTCACAATGCCACCAATCAAACTGACCCAGATACTTCATCAGGGTGGGAAATTCCATTTCAACAATGATCAGATTAAAAAACGCCCACTTACCTTTTGATGACTTCTGTGCTGGAGATTCCCGGACAGGAGCTTCCTATTAAGGAACCATCCAAGGAACCTTGAATCCAGCAGCAGAAATCATCATCAAAAACACTCTCCCTTTTACAGCATTGAGTGTTGCATTCTGGAGCTTAAATGTCCAACATACACTTTGAAAGCCACCATGAATCATTAAATGAGTGGGAAAGAGTAGGAGAAGAGTGCTAGGTGGCTGAGGGGCTCAAGTGCAGGGCAACCGAGATGCCAGTTAAATGGATGAGTGCTTCGGGTAGATCGGGGTGTCAGATCTGACAGGTGGTCATCGGGTTGAGCATTTGATGAGAGAATACCAGCTCCAGAGGGGCTGTTGGGACCAGTGCGGCCAAGCCCTATGGGATGGGAGTTAGGGCAAGTGACGTAGCTATGGGTAATCCATGGTGAGTTGGGGCTCAGATTAACAGTTGCTCAAGGATTAGAGCAGGTATTTTAGTTCTTGAACTTTTCTTGGATAACTTTGCTTCATTACTCAATTTGAAATGCATCTCGGAGAACATCATTTGATCGCTAGGTCATCAGCAATCACTATTTAAAAATAAATTTTCCAAAGGAAAATGTGAAGTCGGTATTCTAACAGTTTGCTATTTAAGAGCATAGCTACTAAGGAAACACAACTCTCAAGCAGTTTGAGAACCTATAGTTACTTTTCCACTTTGAAGACATAACAGTCTGACTATAAGTGCACTGAATTTGATTTGAAGTTGTTTTTACCATTAATTGCAGTTCTCTTAATTCATGCAATTGTTATTCCATGCATATCAGGAATAACTCAGACAATCAGCCCTCTAAGACATTTCCTGCTGGAATCATTCCATTTTTCATTTACTATATTAAAGGTTAAATTGAAACATGATCCATGAGGAGGGGCTCTGATGCTGATGTTCAAAACTTCTCTGGCCTCACAAGGGGTGCAGGAAGACAGCTAATGTGGTACTATTATTCAAGAAAAGTGATAGGCATAAATCAGGAAACTGTGAATCGATCAGAGGTAGGGAAATCTAAGGGCTCAAATTAATCTCCACTTGGAGAGATATATATTAAACAAGGACAGTCAACATGGCTTTGTCAGGGGAGGATCATGTCTATCAAATTTTAATTTTGAGATGAAGTAACAAAGTGCATAAATGAGGGTGGTGCAGTTGATGGATCTTAGAACCATATAAATGATTTTGCACAGAAGGCGGGTTCTTGGCGGGGCGGGGGGGTCATTCACCTACCTTGTACATACCGACCCAAAGATACCCAGATGCCTTTGCTAATCCCATTCTCTTCTCAACAGCCCATAGTCCTGTAGCTTACAGCATTTATGGTACAGATCCAGGTACTTTTAAAGAGTTCAGGGTATCTGTCTCCACCACCAACTCAGGCAGTGAATTCCAGACACCCACCCTCAGCGTAAAAAAAGCTTATTCCTCATGTCCCCTCTAATCTTTCTGACACTTAGCTTGAATCTATGACCCATGGTTTTTAAACTCTCTGCTAAGGGAAACAGGTTCCTCTGCCTACTCGATCTCCACCCCTCACAATTTTGTATTAATTAATCATGGTACCCCTCAGTCTTCTCAGTTCTAAGGAAAACAACCCAATCTCTTCAATCTCTCTTTGTGGCTACATTTCTCCAGCCCTGGTAACATTTTCGTAAATCTTTTCTCTCCAGAGCAAGTATGTCTTTCCGGTAATGTGGTGACCAGAACTGCATACAATACTCCAGTTGTGGCCTCACCAGTGTCATATATAGTTTCATCATAACAGCCCAATTTTGTATTCCATACATCTGCCAATGAAGGACAGCATTCCATATGCCTGCTTTACAACCTTATGTACCTGTACAGCTACCTTTAGGGACCAGTACGCCAAGATTTAATACTTCATCCACACCTTTCAGTACATTCCTGTTTATTATTTCCCTTTTACTGTTTGACCTCACAAAACACACTACCTCACACTTAGCAGGGTTGAATTCCATCTGCCACTTCCCTGCTCCACTTCACCAACCCAATGATATCATTTTGAAGCTTACAGCTATCCACTACATGGCCAATTTTTGTGTCGTCTGCAAATTTCCCAATTTTGCTCTCCACATTCAATTCCAAATTGTAAATGTATAAAGCAAACAGCAGGGCCCCCAATACCAAACCCTGTGGAACACCACTTGAAACAGCATTCCATTTGCAAGAGCAGTCATCAATTATCCCCACTTATTTACTGTTACTAAACTAATTTTGGATCCAATTCAACACATTACCCTGTATCCAATGGACTTTCACTTTTTTTGACCTGTTTGCCATGGCTTTGTCAAATTCCTTACTAAAATCCGTGTAGACAATATTCGCTGCACTATCCTCATCAATCCTTCTTGTCACTTCCTCAAAGAATTCAATCAAATTTGTAAGGAATGACTTTCCCTTGAAATCTATCCCTGGCTGGTCCATGCCTTTCTAAATGACTGTTTATCCAATCTGTGTGGATTGATTCTAACAATTTGTACCAAAGTCAGACTAACTGACCTATAATTGCTTGGCATTTCCTTTGCACCCTTTTTAAACAACGGAACTAGATTTGCATGCCTCCAATCCTCTGGAACCTCACCTGTGACTAGTGAAATTGGAAAATAATCCTCACAGATTCTGCTATTTCCTACCTGACCTCCTTCAACATTCTAGGGAACAATCCATCCAGCCCTGGCGACTTATCTACTTTCAAGGATTTCAACTCCTCCAACACTTTCTCTCTGATTACTATGTCCAATACTTTGAATAGCTCTTTTTGGGTTACTGTATCTACATCACTCCATTCCTTTGTGAACATGAAGACAAAAAATAATTTTAAATTCTTCCCATATCCTCTATATTCTCTTTCAAGTTCCCTTCTTCATCTCTGATAGGTCCCACTGTTCCCTTACAATCCTTTTGCTCCTTATATACTGGGAGAACACCTTGTTTGTTAATATGTTTTCATGACTGCTTTGATTTTTTCATTTCCTTCTTTTTTTTTCCCCACTTGGTCCCTGTGCTTTCTCTCCTTTTTATCCTTCATTAAGGGGCGGCACAACGGCTAGCACTGCAGCCTCACAGTGCCAGGGACCCAGGTTTGATTCCAGCCTCAGATGACTGGCTGTGTGGAGTTTGCACATTCTCCCTCTGTCTGCATGGGTTTCCTCCAGGTAGTCCGGTTTCCTCCCACAGGCCAAAGGTGTGCAGGTTAGGTGCACTGGCAGTGCTAAATTGTCCATAGTGTTCAGGGAGGTGGAGATTAGGTAGGTGATAGGGGATGAGTTTGGGTGGGATGCTCTGAGGTTTGGTTTGGACTTATTGGGCTGAAGGGCCTGTTTCCACATTGTAGGAATTCTATGATTGTTTCTATACTCCTCCAGGCTACCTGCAGTATTGAGCTTTTGTGGTCTACATGGGTTCAGTAAGGCTCTTGACATAGCTGCCTAACCAGTCTGCCAAGCAAGACTAACAGCCCAAAAGTACCTGGGTAATTTGGCAAACTGGATCCAAAATTGGCTTGGTGCAGGAAGCAGAAGGTGGTAGTTGAAGGGTGTTTTCATGACTGGAAGTCTGTGTCCAGTATCACAGGGTTCACTGTTGGGTCCCTTGAATTTGCAGTGTACCTTAATGATCCAGACATGAATGAAGAAGAGATGATCAATAAATTTGAAAATAGCACAAAAAAATTGACACTGTGGTAAATGACAAGGAGGAAAGCCATAGACTAGCAGACAATATAAATGGGCTGAACAGCAGTGAATGGAATTTAATCCTAAAAAGTGAAAGACAATTTATTTTTGGAGGAATAACATGGCAAGGGAGCAGAGGTTGAATGGTGGGATGCGAGGACTTATAGAGGACTGGAGTGGCTTTGGTGTGCACAGCAATAGATCCTTGAAGGCAACAGGACAGGTAAATATGGTGTTTAAGAAGGCTTAAAGGATACTTGTCTTTATTAGTCAAGACACCAAAGACAAGCGAAAGGAGGCTATCATGGAGGTGTAGAATATTAGTTAAGCCACATCTGGAGTCCTGTGTCCAGTTAGGACGGACGTTATTGCACTTGAGAAGGTGCACAGGACATTCACCAGGATGTTGCCTAGGCCATACAATGCAGCTATGAAAACAGACTTGATTGGCTGGGGTTGTTTTCCTCAGACTAGAGAAAGCTGAGCAGATATCTAACTGACATATACAAAGTTCTCAGGATGATCCACAGGGTGAATAAGGAGAAACATTTCCCATTCCCTTAGTATATGGGTCAATAACCATGAGTGCAGTTTTAAGGTAAGGAACAAGAGATTCGGACCTGGTTTCCCAAAACAGCGTACCAACATGTAACTACACATACTTAGTATTACAGCCATCTGCTAAATTCAGTCTGAAGCTGTGGGCAGCACTGTCTTTTCCTCTAACTAGATCTAGCAGGGGTTTGCGGTCCATTATTATGACAAACTGACACCTGCAAAAGGTATTGGTGGAACTGCCTGACTCCAAATACGACCGCCTCTATCTAGGCGTATTAGCCGAAGTCCTGGATGAATATGCTGTTGGCGTTTCTCTCCATTGGGCCACTTATGAGCTAACACTGCCCCGATGTGATACAGGGAGGCATTGCATGTCAATACCACATCCTGCTTGGGATCACAGTGCGCCAACACCTTAAAGGATGATAGCTGGTTCTTCACTTACAAAAGCTACAGCTTGGCTATGCGGCCATTTCCAAGGACCACCCTTTTTCTTAAAAAAAGAGTTAATTTAAAGGTGCTAGGATGGAGGCCAGGTTATGTATGAACTTTCCATAATAGTTCACCAGCCCAAGGAACGACCTCCAGTACAGACATGGGAGCCAGGAAACCTTTGATTGCCCTTGTTTTATCTTCCAATGGGTATAATTGGTCTTGTTGACTCTGAAGCCCAAATAGATCACTTCTAAAGCATATGCTCGCCTTGGAGAAACGTCTAAGGACCATATCCAAGTTCGCTAGGTGATCCTTATTGGTCCTCCCTATTATTAGCATCCTCCCTGTATGACATTGGGGCAATGTTAGCTCATAAGTGTCCCAATGAAGCTCTCCACTGTATGCTGAAAAATTGAATTGGCTGATGATACCCCAGCAGTCTCGTATATTGGTACAAATTCTCACAGTTATTATTCGTTGCATACTTCTGGAAATCCTCATCTAACTGCCATTGCATGGTTCATGTTCAGTTTCATGAAGGACAGCACCCCCAACAGCTTTGCATATAAATCCTCTATGTGAGAATTGTGTCTTTATCCAGCTACAAAAAAATGGGTTACTGTTTGTTTAAAATACCCACAAAGACAAACTGACCTGTTGGACTTCACAACTGATATGACTGGTGCCGCCCATTCCACAAACTGGACTGGTTTGTTGATTCCTTCGCTTTCTACCCTTCTGACTTCTGCCTCGGCTTTTGCACGTAAGGCTAATGGTATTGGGCATGCCTTGCAGAATTGGGAAACTGTTTCCTGGTCAAAGTGCAAAGTGGCCTTGACTCCTTTGATAGTCCCTATATCTTCCTGAAAACTTTGGGTATTTAAATCAGGACTTCACTCAGGCAGTCATTTTCTAATTGAAAGAATGCTCAGCCAATCTAGGTGAATTTTTCTCAACCAATTTCACCCCATCCAGCTTGGGCTTGAGCCTTTTTCTACAATCAGTGGCAACTGAATCAGCTACTTCTCATAAAAGACTGTAATGGAAGTTGTACCCTCAATCTGTAAAGGTGCCCTGCTTTAGGTTATCAGTCTAGCCAAGGTCTTGTGCAAACTTGAGGGTGGGTATCCAGAGCAAATTTTGATAAGGGCTGGTTCTGCAAAAACTAGAATGGCTGCGCAGTGTTGACCTCCACAAGAACCAGGTGATCATCTAACCAAATGTTTATTTTCATTGGTTCTGATTTGGTTTTACTCAGTAATTTAATTGTTCCAAACCAGATAAAGGTGGATTTTCCAGGGCATCCAATCTCCTGAATACCAGCATGAGCTCTCTTAATTCAATTCCAAACTAGTGGGAATCTTTTGCTGTCTCGAGTCCACATACTGGCAGCAACTGCAGTGGCTTGCCAGCCTGGATCCTGAAGAAAGTTTTTACCATTTAGCTGAGGCTCAGCTTGGTTTTGTGGTTTTGCTGTGAGCTGACCGAGAGTCCCTCTGTTCCAGACATGTTCTGAGTCAGGCAAAAGCTTTTACTCAGGTGGTATTCCCCAAGCTCAGTTGGACTGGTGAAGGTGTCCACTTCTATCAGAATATCCTCCAATTTATATGCTCCATTTGCCACATTTTCCTATAACTACCTGCAAGCCAAATAATCCCACAACCAACAGATCAGATCTAAGCTCTGCAGTCCTGCCGCATCCAGTCATGAATGATGGTGGACAATTAAACAATTCACTAGAGGAGAAAGCTCCACAAATATCCCCATCCTTAATGACTGAAGAGCCCAACACATCTGTGTAAAAGATAAGGCTGAAGCGTTTGCAAAAATCTTCAAAAGGAAATGCCAAGTGAATGATCCATCCTAGCTTCCTCCAAAGGTCCCTAGCATCTCAGGTCTCAGTCTTCAGGCAATTCGATTCACTCCATGTGACATCAAATAAATGGTTGGAGGCATTGGATATTCCAAAGTCCATGGGTCCTGATAACACTTTGGTAATGGTCCTGAAAACCTGAACTCCAGAACTCGCTGCTTTCCCAGCCAAGCTGTACCAATGCAGTTCAAACACTGACATCTACCTGACAATGTGGAAAATTGCCCAGATATGTCCTGTACACAAATAATGGACAAATGCAATCTGGCTAATTACCACCCCATCAGTCTATTCCCAATCATCAGCAAAGTGATGAAAGGTATGATCAACAGTGCTATCAGACAGCACCTGCTCAGCGATACCCAGCTTAGGTTCCGCCACGGTGACTCAGCTCCTGATCTCATTATAACCCTGGTTCAAACATGGACAAACAGCTGAATTCCAGAGGTAAGGTCAGAGTGGCAGCTCTGGACATCAAGGCAGCATCTCATGTATCATGTTATTAAGGAGCCCCATCAAAACTGGGATCAATGGATATCAGGGGGCAAATTCCCTGCAGGTTGGAATCATATCTGACACATGGGAAAATGGTCATGGTTATTGTAGGTCAGTCATCTCAGCTCCAGGACATCTCTGCAGGAGTTCCTCAGGGTAGTATCCATCTTCAGTTGCTTTGTTAAGAACCTACCTCCGTCATAACGTCAGAAGTGGGGATGTTCATTGATGATTGCACTATTCTCAACTCAGATACTGAAGCAGTCCATGTTTAAATGCAACAAGATCTGGATAATATTCAAGCTTGGATTGTCAAGTGGCAAGTAACGTTCGTGCCAGAAAAATGCCAGGCAAAGACCATTTCCAATAAGAGACAATCCAACTACCGCCCCTTGACATTCAATGGCATTACCATCACTGAATAGCCTATTGACGATAACCTGGGAGTTACTATTGAGCAGAAACCAGGCTGGATTTGCCACATAAATACAGTAGCTACAAGAGCAGGACAAAGACTAGGAATACTGCAGGGAGTAATTCACCTTCTGATTCCCCAAAGCCTGACCACCATTTACAAGGCTCTAGCCAGAAGTGTGATGGAATACGCCCCACTTACCTGGATGGGTGCAGCCCCAATAACCTCAAGAAGCTTGACAGTATCCAAGGCGAAACAACTCATTTAATTGGCAAACATCCACTCCCTCCACCACTGACACTCAGTAACAACTGTGTGTACTATCTACAAGATGCATTGCAAAAATTCACCAATGATCCTTAGCCAGCATCTTCCAAACCCATAATCACCTCCACCTAGAAGGAGGAGGGCTGCAGACACATGGGAACACCATAACTGCCAAGTTCGCCTCGAAGCCACTCACCATTCTGACTTGGAAACAAATTGCTGTTCCTTCACTGTTGTTGGGTCGAAACCCTGGAATTCCCTCATGAAAAGATTGTGTGTCAACCTACAGCATGTGAACGACAGCAGTTCAAGAAGGTAGCTCACATCAGCTTCAAGGGCAACTTGGGACGGGCAATTAATGCTGGCCAGCCAGCGACACCCATGTTCCATAAACAAATAATTTAAAAAAAAGATCCAGAGGGGACTTGATTGGATGCATATTGAAAGGATGTTTCCTCTTGTGCAAGAATCTAGAACTGTGGGTCATAGTTTAAAAATAAGGGGGTGCCAATTCAAAAAAAAAGACATGAGGAAGCATATTTTCTCTCAAGTTGAGTATCTTTGGAATTCCCTTTCTCAAAGGCAGTGGATGCAGAATCTTTAAATTTTTGAAGCACAGAGAGATAAATTATTGATTACCAATGGGATGAAAGATCAAAGTTATGCAGGAACAGAGTTCACTTTAAAATCAGATGAGCCATGTTCTTATGGAATGGTGGAGTAGGCTTGATTGGTCAAGTGGTTTACTCTTGCTCCTTGTTTGTCTGTTTGTATTTCACTTTGCTGTACTTTGTAGTTCATTAAACATATACTTGTATCCTCTGTGAACTGTCCTTCAAGCTTGCATGGTATAGCAGACTAACTTTTTGAGAAGGGCTGCAGGTTTGTCTGAATGAGAAATTCAGAACAATTTCCTGCAGTGGGCTCCATGTACCTATATTTAAAATGTTTTCAAATTTGACAAATAAACAAAAACCTATTAGCCAAACATCAGGATCAAGTAACAAAATGGAAAAAATGTAGCCAGCATGGAATTAGGAATGTGATAATGGGAACTGCAGATGCTGGAGAATCCAAGATAATGAAATGTGAGGCTGGATGAACACAGCAGGCCAAGCAGCATCTCAGGAGCACAAAAGCTGACGTTTCGGGCCTAGACCCTCTCTGATGAAGGGTCTAGGCCCGAAACGTCAGATTTTGTGCTCCCGAGATGCTGCTGGGCCTGCTGTGTTCATCCAGCCTCACATTTCATTATCATGGAATTAGGAATGTTGGACATTATGCAATCAACTTCCTTTTACTTTCAATAATGCAATGATTTCAAATATCACTCCCTTTGACACAGTTCATTTATTTCCAGAAAGCCTCTAAGGAAATTTTCACAATAATCTTAAGGAGCTAGAAGATATAGGAATTCAAAGAGGAAATCGTAACTGGTTAAGAAATTGATTAAGGGAGCTAGGTATTCCAGAAAAATTGGGAGGAAATGATGAACAGATAATAAACAATCACTTCTTGGACTCTAAAGTTTGCAGCCTAGACATAAACATGTATAATTCAAAAAAAAGGTGTTGAGATATACTGAAAAACAAAAGCAGAATGTAATGGAGACGCAGGATATAGAACAGTTTTGAAAGCATTTAGGCTGGTTCTGCAATCAGGCAAGTAGACAACCATTGTATCAGTGATAATGGGAACTGCAGATGCTGGAGAATCCAAGATAGCAAAGTGTGAGGCTGGATGAACACAGCAGGCCAAGCAGCATCTCAGGAGCACAAAAGCTGACGTTTCGGGCCTAGACCCTTCATCAGATGAAGTGTGCTCCTGAGATGCTGCTTGGCCTGCTGTGTTCATCCAGCCTCACATTTTATTATCTTAGACAACCATTGTGTTTTTCACAAATACAGATGTAAAGTATTATACTGTAAAGTCAAACTGAAGGGCCCAAATCAATATCTATTAAGGTGCGTGAGAATATAGGAAAACACGGTAGTGTGGAAAACATTGCAAAGCTGTGTACTGTCCTGCTGAATTTAATACAGAACCATATCATAAGTGTTTTTGTTCTCTTTCCCACCTGATCACCGGACAAAGTAACAAGCTAGTCAATTGACAGCTGGGAAACCACTGAAATCAACCTGCGGCAATTGGCTCAGAGTGGGTGAGATGCTGGGGACTGTGGGTGGTAGTCGAGGCAATCACTATAAGAGGGGTGTAGGATGGGAAAGATAGGGACAGAAAGGGACTGGGGAGAGACAGAGAGGAGGCCTGGGATGGGCAAGACTGCCAGTGAGGATGCAAGAGAAAGCACGCAACAGTGTGCGAGTGTAATTCTGGTTTCTTATTTTCCTGTCAGGTTTCCTGAGCTATGGGAAACTTGCACTGCAACTATTACATTTAAATAAAATTGCATAATGTGATTAATACTTTATCGTACAGACCTCAAATTCCTTTCTACAGCTCTTAAGGTCATTCTTTGAAGAAGCCTAAAATAAAACAGAGCATGATAATGATAAAAATATACCACAGAAAATGTAAACTAATATAAAAACTATATGATCATAACATGTGAGGTTACAAGGTCAGAAAATACACTTTGTTATCATATAATTGATGCAAATGTTCGTCCAAGGCTCAAATGCTTGACTACCTACTTAATTTCACAGATTATAAAGCTCACATTTAAAATGATAAGTCTTTGTTTAGTGCTCTAGTCATGAACAATTTTAATTTGTTTAAATCATAAAATAGATAGCTTTCGGTTTACTACCTGTAATACAATTATCAACGTGGTCATAACATCCAAAACAAAATCTCAATTGAACATGCAATTAATACAAATGGATTTGAGCATGTTCAACCATTCCCTGTCCAACGATATCACTCTATTAACTTTTAACTAATAACGTGAGGGTCTCAAAGGAGAAGAGGCAGGGAATCATTAATGACGACAAACCAAAGTCAAAGGCATTTGTCTCCAAATGATCAAAAGGGCTGGGCTTGCCAATGTTCTTCGCAGTGCCCAGGTCAATGCCAGGGTTTGTCTGATTTCATTCATTTCCTTAGACTTTATAGTGGTTAGATACAGCTGAGTAGTTTCCTACACCATTTCAGGGACAGTTGAGATTTAACCACAATGCTGTGTATCTGGATTCAGATGTAGGGCAGACCAAGTAAGGATGGCAGATTTCCTCCTTCCGTAAAGTACAGTTTGTCATCAAGAAACCCTGACAGATCAACACTCTCCTTCTGTCCTTGTTTTACCTGCCAGTAGCCCCATTTCTGTACCACACTCAACAAAACAGGGCATATAAGTCTTTCTGGCCTGGGCAGTAAGTCTACATGGAGTTGCGAGTTTCAACCAGCAGACTGAGCAAATGCAAGTGTGTCAACACTGAAGTACCCATATGTTTTTCACAAATTCATTGAAATAGTTAGATCATGGTAAGGAGGGTCATGGGCCCCCTCAATCAACAAAGTTATCTGTATAATGAATCCCCATTCTGGGCACCTACTTTCTGAGGGAAGAGCCTACAAAGGGAACCAAAACCCTGAGCTCACTTTTGTGGCATTTGAGATAAGAAAACAAAATATAGCAATCTCAAAACTGAGGGGGCCTATTTTGATTGGTGCAAACAGATACTTCTTCAACCAGAAGCAGCAATCACCCAATGGTATGGACCAGGCGAATTGGAAAGTAATGAAACACTTAGGTCGCAAAGATGCTGGACTGAAGCATTTTCTGTTTTACTCTCAAAAAATATTACTTAACTCAAGTATTCCATGTATTTTCCACTTGTATTAAAAAAATTCATACATAGCAAACTGGTAAGGTTGGCATTTCTGGTATGTATTGCCCATCTTTAGTTCCTCTGACAAGACAAGGTTACAACCGAATGTTTTGTTAGGCCACTTCTGCAGGCAGTCAAGTGTTACTTATTGGTGTCGGACTGGAGCCAGATGCAGAAAACCGTTAACTGCTTCAAGCAATCATGTCCTGATCAACAGTCATCCCTCAACAAACAAAAGCAAAAGCCAAATAAATGGGTCATATGTCACATCTGCTGTTTTGCGGCACCTTGTCTGATGCAAAATAACATTTGGTACACTACAACCATGCTAATGATAAACTTCAAAAGTAGTCCATTGGATTGTGAAGCACTTCCGGATGTTGTGAGGACATGATAAAGCACTATTTCATCTTGTTGTAGAGTTACGCAAACTCTTCATCCATAAATTAACAGTTTCTTAAATTGCTGTAATACATACAACTGATGCAAATTACCTGCTTACATGCACGTCGACATTCTCCAGCAATGGCCAATTCACAACACCCCAAGCCAACCCAGCCTTCAGTTTTCTTTGATGCTCCTATGAATTGATTCCAGAAACAGATGTGATGATCACTTTTCAACTTTAAAAGAATCAAGTAACTTGAAGAAAAAGAAATCTCACATTTGATTTTTCGTAAATTACAGCAAGATAAACAACTGTGTTCTAAGTATTCTAACACCTGGATCAAACTTCAAATTACCAGCTGTTGACATCAACACATTTTCACCACTGAAATTAAACAAATTAATTAAGTTTGACTATTTAAGTCAAACAAGGGGAAAAAAAAATCAATAATAAAGATAGCACTGTGGTCCTGTACAACGTGGCAAAGTAGAACTCATTTTGCAATATTAAATATTTTCTGCAACCAATGATTCAACAAAGATATAGATGGCAATGTAATGTGAAACTATGCAAATTAGGAAGGAACCATGGTGCAGGTAGGCAGGAAGAGAGATGCCACGATGGGTCAAAACGCACGCAGAAGGGAATGGCAGCAGGTGGCCATGAGGTCAATTCCTAGAGTGTGGAACTAAGGAGCTTCATCTCCTTTACCCTATTGAAGAGATGGCAGTCTACATCATGGGACTGGCTGCAACAAAGCACTTTACACCTGACATTGCTGAAAGTTTTAAGGGTTTCATCATCTTCCTGACTTAAGCCTCTCCTGCAAACTAGCATCGTGAGCATGATGGTGATGGCATGACCACAGATATTCTGTTTCCCACACTTATCTTCACACACACCACTTCCCACTCTAGGCACCCAAGAACTACTGCTTGCCATGCCACAAACATTCCAGGAAAGTCAAGAGCAGCACTGATGAAGAGGTCACTTCACTTGATCTGACACTTGCAACCACTAATTCAGACACCGGAAATGCACATACCTTGGAAGTAATCTAGGGCATTGGGATTTACATAAAGCCAGTCACTGAGCTCTACTACCAGCTAAAAGTAAAGGATGGTTCACTGTCAAACTCACCTGCTGCCGTGCGGGACTCAGCTGCGGACATCTAGATGACAGTATTAGGCAAGGTGCTGAATCAGTTTATACACAAGTATCAGGTGCATTGACTAGCCTGCCAGTCAGCCACCTGGAAGAGTTCGACTCCAATTTAGAAGAAGGTATCATGCAGAGCATGCTCTATCCACAGCCACGACTGCACTCGGCATCCTGCTGCAAACCCAGAGGCATAGCCAGTGTTGTCTCAATAAATGTAACTACAAAAGTTCTGAACCAGATGAGTGCACCGTCCAAATGAAAATTTCTTTAGCCTACAGCTTCCAAAATATGTGATCATGTATACATACCTGCTCATCTGGATATATTTTGATTATGGAAGTAGCAGCCACAACCATCTGGCAGCTAAATGAGTTGAAAGCCTGTTACTATTGGCTTTGCCACATCCTCACTTATTTATATTAAGTTTCATGTGGTTGCAATCTGGCTTCAGTTACAGTCTACCCGATTTAATTATATTTCAAGTACAACACATTTTGGGCAGCATGTAATGGCACTCATTCTGTTCTGACTATTTCAGTGAAAAATACACCACAAACACCAGCCTTCACATTTTGCACATGATCAGAGCTGAGGTGAGTGACAAAGAGAGTTCTGGCTTATGGATGTGTTTGTCATCAATATCCAGCCGAGAAGTCATTCAAGCACTGTAAGTATACACTTACTGAATAATATACCCTGATCAACAAAGAAGGCTGAGGAAATTCCTGAAATGGGAGTCATTTCCTTTGTGGTCAAGAAAGGCTTGTAAACAAATAAACCGTAATTTGAAATATACCTGGGAAGATTAATCAAGGGTGTAATCAATTAGATACAATTTAGCTGAATCACATTGCTTGGTTTGCAACCTGGCCAGATTTAGAAGGAGCATCTTTGAACAAATTAAACTTTGCTGAAGATCATTTTGTCTTACAGTCTTTGGTTGAATTCTTAACGATTATAAATGGAGTTCCCAAAGGATAGTAACTCCCTCATGCCAGCCACAGAACTATGATTCAACCAATGCTAGAGTTTAGGAATATTAAATATGAATATTTTTGAAGTCAGTTTTCCATTGACTAATTAAACAATACGGAGTACTGTAAGCAGTTTTCAGCAACAAAACTGCAGCCACAAATTTAACACAATGCTATCTGAACCCTAAGGAATAAATTACGAGAAGTACAAGGAACTTTGAA
Source organism: Stegostoma tigrinum (assembly GCF_030684315.1). Classification (NCBI taxonomy): domain Eukaryota; kingdom Metazoa; phylum Chordata; class Chondrichthyes; order Orectolobiformes; family Stegostomatidae; genus Stegostoma; species Stegostoma tigrinum. Next base: position 11,906,888 of record NC_081358.1, read on the forward strand.
GGAATTCAATGACCCAGTCTCCAGTACTGTCTGAGGAACATCATAGGACAAAGGGGAAGCAGGCCATTTAGCCCATCAAGTCCACTCTGCCATTTAATGGCACAATTGCCGATCTGATAATCTTCAACCCACTTTACTGTCTTTTCCCCATAACTGTCCATTTCCCTTAGTGATTAAAAATCTGTCTCTCTCAGTCCTGAATATGCTTAACAACTCAGCCTTGACAGCCGGCTGCAGTAAAGAATTCCACAGATTTCCCTCAGAGTCGATATTCTTCTCAATTCTTTGTCTTAAATGTGCAACCCCTTTTTCTGACATTATGTCCCCTGGTCTGAAACTCTGCTGTAAAAGGGAAAACCACCTTTCTGCATCTATTCTGTCAAATACCCTAAGAATGTTGCTTGTTTCAATGAGCCAACTCTCATTTATCTAAATTTCATTGAGCAAACAACAAATCTATACAATCTCCCCTCATAAAATAGTACCTCCATACCCTGTATCAGCCTAGTAAGTCTTCTCTGGACTGCCTCCATCTTTACATGAGAGGCCTACAACTGTTCACAGTATTTAGGCTGTGGTCTGACGAATGCCTTGTATATTTTTAGCAAAATCTCCCTTAAACTTCAAAAGGAATGGAATGTAAAGACCAACATTCCATTTGCTTTCACTTTCCAATCTACTGAATTCAAATGCTGACGTTTTTGTGATCCATGCACAAGGGCTCCCAAATCACACTGTTCTGCAGCTTTCTACAATGTTTCTCCATTAAATAATATTCAGCTCCTCGGTTCTTCCTGCCAAAATGCATAACTTCATACTTCCCACGTTAAACTCCATCAGCCAAGATTTTGCTAACTCACTTAACCTGTGTCTACCTACACACACGTGCCATCACAGATTTCCATAATGTCGTATGACTCTGCCCTTGCCGAGTTGATCTGCAGCTGAAACCTTAGTCAGTGTTTTAAGTCAAACAGTAGTAAATTATCTCAATATACTGCTGGATAGCTACCAACTTCCATCCTGCACAAATTTGCATCAGGTACCATTCACGCAAAACTCCCAAACTTGTACATCTACTTAGGCTGTAACTTAGGCAATGTCTGAAAGTTAAAATCCTCAATGTTTCCAAATTGATCCACACCCTCATTTTTCCTGATTTTTAAAAATTTTGTCTAACCTTACAACTAATCCACACAACTGTACTTCAATTTTGGCCTCAAGAACATCACCGATTTCATTAGTTGCATCACTGGTAGCAATGCATTAACTGCTAAGACATTGAGCTCAGGATTTCTCTTACCGAACCTCTTCCTACCTTAAAAAGTACAGTTGCCATAGTTTTATTTTGTTCCCTAATAACTTTTTTTATGCAACATGGTGTAAACGTTTTTCTACAATGCTCCTGTAGAGTATATTCCAAATATATTAAAAATGGTTTATTTGGTCATTAATTACTTCACTTGTAGAAAAAAAGGCATATTTTGGCAAAGTTATTAGTCTTGCACTTATCAGGACAATTTGCGAGATCAATCAAAACAAAGGGAAAATAACAAATACTGTGTGAGGATACAGAGCTTATTGATTGGGAAATGGACTCTCATTAGCAATGGTTTTGCAATGGAAAATGGACTAGCTTATGATTACCAACAGTTAACTGCTAAGCTTTGGTTAAATTGTTACTGACACAAGCTGCCTTCAATGGGTCAAGATACCACTTCCAAGCTTCTTAAAAGGAAGTGGCTAGCGAGATAGTTAATGAACTGGTTTGATTTTCCAAAACTCCTTTGGTTTAGGGATGTTCCAATTAGACTGAAAGAAAGCAAATGCAACTTTTTTAATCAAAAAGGGAGACAGAAAGGAAACTACAGGCCAGTTTCATAAAAACATAAGAAATAGTAGCTGGAGCCAGACATTCATCCTCTCACTACTATCTGAGAGAAGGCATTCCTTCACATTTCAGTTCTAAGTGCATGCTCCTCATTCTATGTATATGTCCCCTAGTTCGAGACTCCACACTCATGGAAGCATCTTTTCAACATCAGAACAGTTCTGACAAAGGGTCACTGGAGTTGAAACATTAACTCTGTTTCTCTCTGGACAGATGCTGCCAGATGAGTTTTTGTAGCACTTTCTGGTTTTATTCATAATTGTTCACAAATTAGGTGTTTCTTGTAAATTGTCCTGACTACAAGTTCAACAAAACACATGCTTTTTCAACAATATTGTGAAGGTCTTATATATATAGAGATAGTAGATATTGTTATATAATCATTAATTCTTTTCAAATAATCATCACTTACCAGGTAAAGAAGAGTTAATGCAAACCCAGAATTCAAGCTGAAGAAAAACACATTTAACAATCTATGAAGTCTTTTGAAAATACATTTTAATCAGTTGTTTCATTAACTATGTCCAGCAATGTATAAAGAAAGGTAAAGTTGCTGTCGTCACAGTGCTGCTCTTACTTTAGAAACAGCTACAGATTGAGAGAGACAGCACCCTGCATTGCAAACCAGCCATTCAGTTAACTAACCTAACTGATCCCCCAGATTATATACATGAAAGATTGTCAATTTAAAGATGTACTTGGCAGACAGCAATGCAGGGTTGGCAGTGTAACAAAACGCCAAAAGTTAGTAACCTAACTGAAAAATTTCATGAATCAATACAGCATTCCTGTATTGGCAATAACATGCAAGTGCGCTAACTGTAAATTAAGACTAGACCACATTCCTCTTACCAGAGACTCTGGGCAGTAACCAGGTAATCGTTGCAGAAGGTGTTTCAGCCGAGACTCACTTTTTGTGGACGTTAGCTGATAAAAATAACATGTCAAATTAAGCACAAGCCAAATTAAGCAAACAACTTAAAAACTGAACACAGCATAAGTCTTTCTTTGAACAGGTCTTCTATTGAAATGAAGAAATTTAAAAGTCATCTCAAAGGAGTAAACTAAACTATTTTGAAGACAATTTTTCACAAACATTAAGTATTTTCAAACGAACCCCAAAAATGGGACATCTGATGAGAACTTGATAATGGAAGTAGGTTTTAGTGCAGAAGACATTATTTGCTTCCTGTGTCAGCCTAATGTGCTTCTGGTATCAAGAAAAAGTAGGAGAAAATTACAAGAAAAAATTTAAATAATTATAATTAATAATTTAAAAACAACCTTCTCTCAAATTGAACTGTTAACTATAGAAACAGCAGTTCTCCTTTATCAATCACATGTTTAAAACTCCTTAACAGATCTGACTTCCCTATTTTGAGCAGGTGAGTATGTCTTACAACTTTGGAGAGGGTATTGAAAAGGTTTACCAGGATGTTGCCTGGTATGGGGGAATTTTATCTATGAAGAAAGGTTGGATAAGACTGGGTTTTCACTGGAATACAGCAGATTGCGAGGTGACCTTAAAGAAGCTTATAGGATTGTGAATGGCATGGAAAGAATGGGAAGTGTGGGGCCTTCTCCCAGGTTGGAGGAGTTAATTACTCGGGGATAAAGGTTCAAGGTGCAGGGCTGGGAGGGGAGTTTAAAAGTGATGTCTGAGGCTAGTTTTTCACACAAAGCATGGTAAGTGCCTGGAGGTCGTGGAAAAGTATACAGAACACCATATAAAATAATCAGAGGGTTAGATAGGGTGGATAGGGAGAGCCTTTTTCCTAGGATGGTGACGGCGAGCACGAGGGGGCATAGTTTTAAATTGAGGGGTGAAAGATATAGGACAGATGTCAGAGGTAGTTTCTTTACTCAGAGAGTAGTAAGGGAATGGAACGCTTTTCCTGCACTGGCAGTAGATTCGCCGACTTTAGGTACATTTAAGTCGTCATTGGACAAGCGTATGGACGTACATGGAATAGTGTAGGTTAGATGGGCTTCAGATCGGTATGACACGTCGACACAACATAGAGGGCCGAAGAGCCTGTACTGAGCTGTAATGTTCTATGTTCTATGTAACACCAGCATTCAAGAAGCACCTGGACGAATACATGAAAAGGGAATAGAGGGGCACAAATCCTATAAGTAAAGGCGGTTTTAGCATGGAAGGGCAAAATGTGTCCGCAAAGGTTTGGAGGGCCGAAGGGCCTGTTCCTGAACTGTATTGTTCTTTGATCTCATATAACTTAGAACATAGAACAATACAGCACAGAACAGGCCCTTTGGCCTCAATGTTGCGCCAACCTGTGAACTAATCTAATCCCCTCCCCCTACACTATCCCACCATCATCCATATGCTTATCCAAGGACTGTTTAAATGCCCCTAATGTGGCTGAGTTAACTACATTGGGAGGAAGGGTATTCCAGCCCTTACCACTCTCTGAGTAAAGAACCTGCCTCTGACATCTGTCTTAATTCTATCACCCCTCAATTTGTAGCTATGCCCCCTTGTACAAGCTGAAGTCATCATCCTTGGAAAAAGGCTCTCACTGTCCACCCTGTCTAATCCTCTGCATTGGTTCTGGTACAGATTCTTCAAACAAAGAAACATATGTCAATTACTGGAAAAGCTCAGTCAGCCTAGCAGCATCTGTGGAGAGAAATTCTTTGCACAGATGCTGCCAGACCTGCTGAACTTTTCCAGCAATTTGTTTTTGTTTCTGATTTCTATCATCACTAGTTCTTTTAATTATTTTTAAGCAATCTGTATATCTGTCCCACCTTTTGTAGAGCAGAACATTATCTGATATATCAGATGTGCCCAAAGCAGTATGCAGATCACAGCATAGCCTGTTGAGGTGTTCTCTGTAGCCCTCCAAGTTTTTGGTCAAAATTCATGTAAGTGTAACTAGAAAATTGAAAAAAGCTGCTCTGCCAATTAGAAGCTGTTGAACAGAGTCAGCTAGTGAGTAGAAGGGCAGGATGGGTGAGCGAGTGAATAGCTGACTGAGTGGAGATTTGAGTGGGTGGCTGGGAATGCTGGAGACTTGAATAAGACACTGACAGGGATTGAGTAAGTGATAAAACATTGAATAATATCAGCCAGCTTTTTGGTTCAGAATAATCAAGGATTGACTTTTAAAAACTTAGAAAAACTCAAAAGATTAATTTCTATAGGCTTGTCTATTTGTTTCAGTGAAAGACTGCCACATGAAATTAGAAACAAATTAAAAACAAACCAGATTTCACTTTGAGATAACAAGGTGAAGAGCTGGATGAACACAGCAGGCCAAGCAGCATCAGAAGAGCAGGAAGGCTGACGTTTCAGGCTTAGACCCTTCTTCAGAAATGGGAGCGGGGAAGGGGTTTCTGAAATAAATAGGGAGGGGGAGGCTGATAGTAGACGGATAAAGGAGAAGATAGGTGGACAGGAGACCGACAGGTCAAAGAGGTGAGGATGGAGCCAGTAGAGGTGAGTGTAGGTGGGGAGGTAGGGAGGAGATAGGTCAGTCCAGGGAGGATGGGCAGGCCAAGGGGGCAGGATGAGGTTAGTAGGTAGGAAGTGGGGGTACGGCTTGAGGTGGGAAGGGGGGATAGGTGAGAGGAAGAACAGTTTAGGGAGGCAGGGACAAGCTGAGCTGGTTTGGGATGCAGTAGTGGGAGGGGGAGATTTTGAAGCTTGTGAAATCCACATTGGTACCATTGGGCTGCAGGGTTTCCAAGAAGAATATGAGTCGCTGTTCCTGCAACCTTTGGGTGTTGAGTCAAAGGGCCTGTTTCCAGACTGTAGGGAATCTAATCAATCAATATTGTGGCAAGTAACTCACCTCCTAACTTCCCAAAGCCTGTCCACTATCTACAAGGTACAAGTCAGAAGTGTGATGGAATTCTCCCCACTTGCCTGGTTGAGTGCAGCCCCAACAACACTCGAGAAGCTTGATGTCATCCAGGGCAAAGCAGCCTGCTTGATTGGCAGACTTATTTGTATTGAATTCAAATTCCCCCGTTTGCCATGATGGGATTCAGACCCGGCTCCCCAGAACATTAGCCGGGTTTTTGGATTAACAGTCCAGCCATAATACCACTAGGCCATCTCGCCTACCCACAGTTGCAAAAGCTAAACACAATCTATCTAACCATTCTGGCAAACTTTGTCCGGTATTACAAGCAACTGGGGTCATAAAGAGAGACTGAAATTAATTCAGTTTAAAAGGATCAATGTCACTTAAGAAATAGTATGTGGGGGTTCTGAACATACAATCTGAGTGTTGTGAAGTTTATTGCATGGATTGGACTTTCAAAATCACTTAGGGTGTGTTGACTTTTCTGGGAGTAGAAGGCGTAATAGTGGATTATTTAAGGTCTTTGACCAAAGCTAGACAGCAAGTTAGCAGACAAACTGCAATCAGAAGTAAAAGCAGGGTCTCCCAGATAATTTATACCATTTACTGTAATTACTTAACCTTCAGAAATAAATAGAGGGAACCCTGAACTTGATGTGTCATCACTAGAATTAACTAAACTTCAGCTAGAAATGAGAATAAAAATAAAATTCACTGACAAAAAGAGAAATGGAAAGATTTGAAAGGGAAGGAAACTATCATGGCAATGAAAAGGGAGGAGAAAACGAAATGTGAACTGAAAATAGAAAAGCTTGAATTGGAGTACCAAATAAAAACAAAGCTAATAGAGTCACTGAATAATAAAGCATGGAAACAGGCCCCTTGGCCCAAACTGGACCGTGTTGACCAATAGGAAGAAAGGAAAATTTAAAAAAAATAGGGAAATGGACTTTAAAAAGTTTGAACTACAAGAAAATAGGAAATCGCACAATATGACTTTGCTGGAGAACCATTCAGAAGGAAAAGTAGTAGTAGCTCAGAGGATTGTTCAGATTCCAAAAAGAGGGACTTGCCCTAATGAGAGATCGAAGTTTAGAGAAGACAGAAATGAAAGACGTTTCACCTTGTTTCTCACCTTTCCAAAGTGGATGAAGAGCTGTTTGACCATTAATGTTAAAGACTGAGGTAACAAGGTGTACAGGTGGATGAACACAGCAGGCCAACCAGCATCAGAGGAGCAGGAAGACTACCTCTGAAACAATGTTAAAGATTGTTGTGACAGGGAAAGCGATACGGAGGCTACGAAGCTGTGAAAAAGCAATATGCAACATTTATGAGCTAGCTCCTTCAACATATTAATTAAAAGTTTGAAGTGCAACAAAGAAGCCTAATTATAAATTTATAGAATTTATAGGAGAAAAAGGAAATGCTGTTACAATCACTGAGGTTAGACAGAGAAAAAAGTAGATATTGTAAAGCAAATCATAATGATGGAATAATACAGAAACACTATCAAGATTTATTTATTAATCCTTTTGCCAGGCTAATACTTTGGAGACATGGATTTGAATCCCACCATGACTGATGGTGAAATCTGAATTCCGTACCAAAAAAGGGCTGGAACAAACAGCTAGCCTAGTGGTGACCTTGTTATCACAGTTGGTTGTTATAAAAACTCATCTAGTTCACTGACACACTTTAGGGAAGGAAATCTCTTGTATTTTCTTAGTCTGGCGTGCATTTGCCTCCAGACTCACAGCAGTGTGGTTGGCTCTTAATTAGGGACAGGCCAGCAGTGCGCGCATTCCTTGATCAAATAAAATAAAATAAAATTTAATTGAATTAAATTAAATTAAAATTAAGGAAATGGAGACCATCTCAAACACCAACCAAGGAAGAATAGATAGAACATTATGGCACAGTACAGGCCCTTCGGCCCTCGATGTTGTGCCGACCTGTCATACCGATCTCAAGCCCATCTCAGCTACACTATTCCATGTACGTCCATATGCTTATCCAATGGCGCATTAAATGTACCTAAAGTTGGAGAATCTACTACCGTTGCAGGCAAAGCGTTCCAATCCCTTACTACTCTCTGAGTAAAGAAACTACCTCTGACATCTGTCCTATACCTTTCACCCCTCAATTTAAACCTATGCCCCATCGTGCTCGCCATCACCATCCTAGGAAAAAGGTTCTCCCTATCCACCCTATCTAACCCTCTGATTATTTTACATCTCTCAATTAAGTCACCTCTCAAACTACTTCTCTCTAATGAAAACAGCCTCAAGTCCCTCAGCCTTTCCTCGCAAGACCTTCCCTCCATACCAGGCAACATCCTAGTAAATCTCCTCTGCACCCTTTCCAAAGCTTCCACATCCTTCTTATAATGCGGTGACCAGAACTGTACACAATACTCCAAGTGCGGCCGCACCAGACTTTTGTACAGCTTCACCATAACCTCTTGGTTCCAGAACTCGATCCCTCTATTAATAAAAGCTAAAACACTGTATGCCTTCTTAACAGCCCTGTCAACCTGGGTGGCAACTTTCAAGGATCTGTATACATGGACACCGAGATCTCTCTGCTCATCTACACTACCAAGAATCTTACCATTAGCCCTGTACCTTCCCTTCTGGTTCCTCCTACCAAAGTGCATCACCTCACACTTGTCTGCATTAAACTCCATTTGCCACCTCTCAGCCCAGCTCTGCAGCTTATCTATGTCTCTCTGCAACCTACAGCATCCTCCGTCACTATCCACAACTCCACCGACCTTAGTGTCATCTGCAAATTTACTAACCCATCCTTCTACGCCCTCCTCCAGGTCATTTATAAAAATGACAAACAGCAGTGGACCCAACACCAACCCTTGCGGTACACCACTGGTAACTGGTCTCCAGGATAAACATTTCCCATCAACTACCCCCCTCTGATAATAAAATGTGAGGCTGGATGAACACAGCAGGCCAAGCAGCATCTCAGGAGCACAAAAGCTGTCGTTTCGGGCCTAGACCCTTCATCAGAGACTTCTCTCTGATGAAGGGTCTAGGCCCGAAACGTCAGCTTTTGTGCTCCTGAGATGCTGCTTGGCCTGCTGTGTTCATCCAGCCTCACATTTTATTATCTTGGAATTCTCCAGCATCTGCAGTTCCCATTATCTCTGAAATTACCACCCTCTGTCTTCTTTCAGCAAGCCAATTTCCGATCCAAACTGCTGTATCTCCCACAATTCCATTCCTCCGCATTTTGTACAATAGCCTATTGTGGGGAACCTTATCGAATGCCTTGCTGAAATCCATATACACCACATCAACCGGTTTACTCTCATCTACCTGTTTGGTCACGTCCTCAAAGAACTCAGTAAGGTTTGTGAGGCACGATCTACCCTTCACAAAACCGTGCTGACTATCCCTAATCAATTTATTCTTTTCTAGATGATTATAAATCCGATCCCTTATAACCTTTTCCAACACTTTACTAACAACTGAGGTAAGGCGCACAGGTCTATAATTACCAGGGTTGTCTCTACTCCCCTTCTTGAACAGGGGAACCACTTTTGCTATCCTCCAGTCATCAGGCACTATTCCTGTAGACAATGGCAAGTTAAAGATCAATGCCAAAGGTTCGGCAAGCTCCTCCCTGGCTTCCCAGAGGATCAGAGGATAAATCCCATCTGAATCCCATCCGGCCCAGGAGACTTATCTATCTTCACCCTCTGAAGGATTTCTAATACCTCTTCCTTGTGAACCTCAATCCCACCTAGTCTAGTAGCCTGTATCTCAGTATTCTCCTCAACAACAATGTCGTTTTCTAGAGTGAATACTGTTGAAAAATATTCATTTAGCGCTTCCCCTATCTCATCTGACTCCACACACAAAACTTACCACTACGATCCTTGATTGGGCCTAATCTTACTTCCGTCATTCTTTTATTCCTTAAATACCTGTAGAAAGCCTTAGGGTTTACCCTGATCCTATCCACCAACAACTTCTCATGTCTCCTCCTGGCTCTTCTGAGCTCTCTCTTTACGTCTTTCCTGGCTACCTCTTAGCCCTCAAGTGCCCTGAGCCTTCACATAATCATAACATAAGACTTCTTCTTCCTCTTGACCAGAGATTCCACCTCCTTCGTAAACCACGGCTCCCGTGCTCTACAGCTTCCTCCCTGCCTGACAGGTACATATTTATCTAGGACACACAGGAGCTTTTCCTTGAATAAGCTCCACATTTCTAATGTGCCCATCCCCTGCAGTTTCCTTCCCCATCCTATGCTCCCTAAATCTTGTCTAATCTCATCATAATTGCCTTTCCCCCAGCTATAACTCTTGCCCAGTGGTATACACCTATCCCTTTCCATCACTAAAGTAAAGATAACAGAATTGTGATTGCTATCACCAAAGTGCTCACCTACTTCCAAATCTAACACCTGGCCAGGCTCATTACCCAGTACCAAATCTAATGTGGCTTTGCCCCTTGTTGGCCTATCTACATACTGTGTCAGGAAGCCCTCCTGTGCACACTGGACAAAAACTGACCCATCTATAGTACTCGAACTATAGTGTTCCCAGTCAATATTTGGAAGTTGAAGTCCCCCATGACAACTACCCTGTCACTCTCACTCCTATCGAGAATCATCTTTGCTATCCTTTCCTCTACATCTCTGGAACTATATGGAGGCCTATGGAAAACTCCCAACAGGGTGACCGCTCCTCTCCTGTTTCTAACCGCAGCCCATACTAGCTCAGTTGACGAGTCCCCAAACATCCTTTCTGCAACTGTAATACTGTCCTTGACAACAATGCCACACCTCCGCCCCTTTTACCATCTTCTCTGTTCTTACTGAAACATCTAAATCCCGGAACCTACAACAACCATGCTTGTCCCTGCTCTATCCATGTCTCCGAAATGGCCACAACATCCAAGTCCCAGGTACCAACCCATGCTGCAAGTTCACCCACCTTATTCCGGACGCTCCTGGCATTGAAGTAGACACACTTCAAACCAACTTCTTGCTTGCCGGTGCCATCTTGCTTCCCTGAAACCTTATTTCGGACCACCCTACTCTCAACCTTTTCTATAGTCAAACTACAATTTTGGTGCCCCTCCCCCTGCTGAATTAGTTTAAACCCACCTGAATAGCCTTAGCAAATTTCTCCCCCAGGATATCGGTATCCCTCTGGTTCAGGTGAAGACCGTCTTGCTTGTAGAGGTCCCACCTACCCCAGAAAGAGCCCCAATTATCCAAGAATCCAAAACCCTCCCTCCTGCACCATCCCTGTAGCCACGTGTTCAACTCCTCTCTCTCCCTATTCCTTGCCTCACTAGCACGTGGCACGGGCAACAAACCAGAGACAACAACTCTGTTTGTCCTAGCTCTCAGCTTCCATCCCAGCTCCCTGAATTCCTGCCTTAAATCCCCATGTCTCTTGGCGGTAATCCCATCTGCAAAATCATTCTGTGTGTCTCACAAAATTTCAATGAAAGATTACTTAGGCATTAATAGGACAGGCTAAAATGCATTTTCATTGGCCAGGAATACATAAAGAAAAGCACCTCAAGCCTGAAGAAATCCAATTTATTTCCTCTCATCAGTTTCAGAGTAGGAGCCCTTTAAGTGGGGCGGCACAGTGGCTCAGTGGTTAGCACTGCAGCCTCACAGCACCAGGTACCTGGATTCAATTCCCACCTCGGTCTGTATGGAGTTTGCACATTCTCCTCATGTCTGTGGGGGTTTCCTCCAGGTACTCCGGTTTCTTCCCACAGTCCAAAGATGTGCAGGTTAGGTGGATTGGCCATGCTAAATTGCCCATAGTATTCAGGGGTGTGTGGGTTATAGGGGGATGGGTCTGGGTGGAATGCTCCAAGGGGCGGTGTGGACTTGTTAGGCCGAAGGGCCTGTTTCCACACTGTAGGGAATCTAATCTAATCTTAAGTAAGCCATGGCGTTTAACCAATATGACAGCAACATTGTAACCAGTCTCCTTGTGCCTCCTGTAAGCAAATGAAAGTACGTGGAGATGCAAGATCAAGGAGCAGCAGGTCCTGACCAGCCAAAGTGATCATTGCAATGCATTGCGGACAGGAACCATTGCCTTCTCAAACTCTCCATCCACGATTTTAGACCATAAGATATAGGAGCAGAAATTAAGCCATTTGGCCCATCGAGTCTGCACCGCCTGGTTTTTCGGTCTGTGCATGGGAGGAGTTTCATGACATGGTCAGATTTTTAACAAATAGAGTTATATGTCAACAGTTCATGTTTGTTTATTTGTAGCTAGAATCTATTTATTTGTAAGGTGTGGTCATTCTTGTTAAGTACAGAAACCTGGTCCATGCTTTCTGTCATCCTGGGTCTAAGAGACTAGTAAATTGGGGAATTTTATGCTCATTTACAAAACTTAACTTTTGTCATGGCTCCAGGAATAGAACGATGACTTCCATTATGTACCCCATTGAGGTGTAACAGTTATTCACAGAACAACATCAGAACAGACTTAATACAGAGAGATGAGCTCAAGTTCCTGATGAACAATGACCAATGACAAATACAAAGTCACAGTAGCTGTAGCTCATATACTATGATGGTGATGAACAGATGGGTCACAAAGACTGTCTTAAAGTCAGAGTGGTAACAAAGGCAGATTCCGATTAGATTCCACGGCTGCAGCGCTGCATTGAAAAAACTGGATGTATGCAATTTATCAACCTATCCTTTTATCAAGTCAACTGGCAAGTTCAATTAACTAATCATCTATTCTCAATCCATGTTCAGATATATTACACAAATCCCATGGATCTTAATCATGGATATCAACGTACTGTCTGTTACTTTGTTAAATTCCATAAGGAGTACAATTTATCTGAGATCTCTGCAAAGTGCTCAGAGGTTTGTTCAGCAGGAACTTCCCCTTATAGTTCTTGATTATTTTGCTATTCACATTACTCTAGAATATTTCCTGGAATGGAGGCCTAGCTAGAGTGCAACAACTTATAAAATAACTATAAGGATGGGACTGGTAATCAGCCTGTTCAGAGATGTTATTACACACCTCTGGAGCAGGAAGGACTTGAACCCAGGCCTCCCAGTCCAGGGACAAGGATGCTGTCACTGCCTGATGAGGGTCCCGGTCTCATCCGTATAATGATAGCTGATGTAAAAGTAAGAGCTGGAAAGTTTGCAAAATAAGATAATGGAGATGATGAAAATATAAAATATAAATAGAAAATGTAGGAAATCTCACGACAAATGTCACAACTTCTTGTGACCCCAGTCATTCATGGAATTTGAATCCAAATTAATGAATAAATCTGCAGCTTTATGGTGAATTCACCAACAATGACTACGAGATTGTTGTGAAAACCTGTCTGATTTAGCAATGTCCTTCAGGCAAAGAAATTGGCTGACCTTACCTAGACTGGACTTAAATATCACTCCAGACAGCATGGTACACGCCAAAATAAAATTTCCAACACTCCAGCGCATCATTTAGTTGTATCAAATTGCTGCAGAAAACAAAAAAGAATACAACTGGACAGACTAACGTGCATCAATCTAGGCACTGGAATTGAAAATGGCACACACACCATATCCTCCTTAACAGGGATGTGTTAAATTGGTAAAGCTAACTTACACACTAATTAAACTTTAAATTATGCCTTATAGCCCACATCCTAGATTACTCCATCATGATTGCTGGTAATGTCCTATCCAAGTAGCTGGTCAAACATAACAGAAGTACTAACACACAAATATAGGGATGGAAGGGTGTTGCCTTGGGAAATCAGATTCCAAGTCCCGTGAAGTCTCATGACTTCTTTGCCTATTTTTGGCTTGATGCCTTCTTTCAGTTACCAACACAACCCTCCTGCAAAAGGAGAATCAGTATTACATATTGAGTACTGCATGGAAGCTGTTCTGAAGGAGGGGGACAGAATGTACTCCAGGTGCGAGAATTTCAAAGTCTACCGTGCAGAATGGCTTGGTAGTGCTACTACTGACTGAACTGGTTAAAGCTTCAATGCTTTAGCTGCCAGGCTAGGCCTGCATGAGCTAGTGAGGGAACTGACAAGAGGTAAAAATCTACTTAACCTCATCGTAATCAATTTATCTGATGCAAATGCATTTGTCCACACTGAGCTCTTCAAATACAAAAGAAACCAAAATAAAATGTTAAATAACTCACATTTGGATATATTTGAATGAGAAGCCTACAACATTGGAAGGAGTAACTAAACTCCTTATGGAATCCCTTCATATTGAGGGTCCTATTCATAGAAATTTTGTACGGAAGAAAGCTATTTGGCCCATCCGAAGAGCATCCCACTCAGACCCAACCCCACCCCGCTACCTTTTGCCTGTAACCCTGAATTCCCATGACTAATCCATCTAACCTGGACATCTTTGGAGGGTGGAAGGAAACCCACGTAAACATAAGAGAGAGTCTCTGTGCAGCCTGCACCGTTGCCCGAGGCCAGACACAAACCTGGGCCCCTCATGCTGTGAGGCAGCTGTGCTAATCACTGAGCCACTGTGCCACCCCCTGTTACTCATTCTGTATGGCACTGCAACTGGAGCAAATGGGATAGACTAAGAACAAATGTAGCTGCTCAAAACTATGCACTATGGGCTATCAGCAGTATAACCGTACTCAACTACAATCTACAGTTGCATGGCATATCCATCATATTATCATTATCACCTAGTTCAATGAAGGGTGCAGCAAAGCATGCCAGGAGGACCATCAGAAATATCTAAAAAGGTAGTAGCAATCTAGTGAGGCTACAGGATTTCATGTAAACTAAACAGCAACTGAAAGATTTTATTATCAACAGATCAGGTCAAAACGCTATAGTCCTAACTAGAAGTGGGGGTTCCACAAACATCCCAATTCTCAAATGTGAGGGAGCCAGGTACACAGGTGCAAAAAACTAGGCTGGACATTTTCATCGATCTGCCAAATGGACAATCCATCTTGAGCTCCTTCTCAAGCCCTGGCAACAGAGATACCAATTTTCAACAAACTGGTTCACTCCAGCTGATAAAGAAATGGCTCAAGATACAGGAAATATCAAAGGATATCGGCAAAGGTAATGATGACAGTAGATTCAGCAATTATAATGTCATTGAATGTCAGAGAAAGGGTAATTACATGGATGTTGGTAAAAATTGTCGACAGTTTTGTAATAATGAGCCAAAACTAAATTTCTCAGACCATTTCATATTTTCAAAGGAACATTCAGCTGTTGTAGCCTTCAAACGCTGACTTATTAAGGCTTAAAAATTTTTGGCAAGGGGAAAAACCATACTAGCAGTTGATATGGAACAGCAATCACATCCAAAGAAAACAAGGCCATGCTCAAGATGAGAGAGTGTCAAAACAGATATTTTGGCTTGTAACATCAAAAGAACACAGCTTGCAAAATCTAGCCAGTGTTACATAGCTTGCTACAACAAGCAAATAATAAAATGTCCATCAAAACTAAAAAGGGTATAAATATTTTGATTTTACTGTCACATGTACTTTACAGCAAACAGACAATAAAATACAAAAAGCTTTCACTTATTGCCATGAAACGATGACATTTTGAACAAGTTAACAAAAAGGGGGGAAAAAAAGCTATTGCTTGAAGAGATTTCATTAGTCTTTCATTAGCGCATCACTGTCAACAATGCCTGTGCCGCCATCCTCCGCAACTGCCTTGCAGCCATCTATACTGGACCCAACAATCAAAGTTGCCGATCCTCAGGTGCCATCTTTGACAGTGGGCCGAGTTCCTATTATCTCCGATACTCCTCCGTCACCACTTCACACTGCACTGGATCCACCAACATCAGAGTGACACCTCTCGCTGCTGAGCCCACCTCATCGATGTTGCAGTGATGCCCTTGCACCATTGATTGGGTGATACCTCAGATGCCATCGTTTGCTGCTGGTTTAACCTTGCCTCTGCCGATGTAGCAGCTGTCAGTTTCAGGTAGTGCGTTTGCTCCAGAGAAGTAGCGGCTCACGCTCCTCCATGCTGAGCCCATCCATGGACCACACCCTGGACCTGACTCAAGACTACCCAAAGTCCCTGCCCTGGTCCAGTTGAAGTCCGTAAGCTGGGCTTTCACCACTGATGCTGTCCAAGCTCAGGACAATTTAAGTAAGTAAAATAAAAGAAGACAGATGATAAAGAAAGAGAAAAAGAAGCAGTGGATTTGGATGAACCTTGACACAGAAGCCCTACTCCGTTGCCATCTTGGCCAACAAATATTATTTTCTCCTTCATTTCTAGAACATTTAAACAGTGTTTAAAAAAATTTTTACCTTCAGGAACATGATAAATGTTATCAAAGTGCATGGAAATCAGATGCCTAACCTCCATGACCATCATTCTAAGCTTACTAGAATTAAACACAAGACAGCAACAGAGACAGGAACATTTCTTTCAAAGGAATGGAAGAGACAGCAAATGTGACAAATTAAATATACATTCCTACATTCCAATTAATACCATTATCTTCCACTATAGTACTAGAACAGGAAAATATTACCATTGACATCATCAATATGCACCAACACCAGGATGTTGGTGTCGCTGACATGTTCCACTTATTGTTACTTCTCATTCTATGGTTCACTCGCAGCCTCCTGCTCCGTTCCCAGACCGCAACTTTCGTCACTGCCTCCCTCTCTCGCTGCCCTGTTAGGTCCCCTTGCAATCCAGTTAAGCACCATGTTCATGCAGAGACAGTGAGTAAGCCAGTGGGTGATAGCTTAAATTTTGGAATGGGGTAACAAGAAGGCAACGATTGAGCAGCATGTGGGTGGTGAAGAGGCAGTGATTGAAACAACAGGAGTGTGGCAGCAATTGACTAGCATTCAATACGACTCAAATTCTCGAATTGACGACACCAATGGAAACAGGCAATACTTTTTTTTAAAAAACGTACGACGGTAAAAGAATTGCATGAGAGGTTGCTAGTGGTGATGAGGGTAACAATGAGGAGCTTATAAAATAAAGTTACACATTCACTGTGATTGCTTGCGCAGTGTGTGTCGGCTGAAACTGTAGCCTACTGATACACCCAAAGTGGTATTGTAGAAAACAATGCAGTCTTTTCAACCCACCGGTGAAGACTGATAATCAGGAAATAGAGTTTATCACAGATAACAGGAACTGCAGATGCTGGAGAATCCGAGATAACAAGGTATGGAGCTGGATGAACACAGCAGGCCAAGCAGCATCTTTCACCACGTTTAATGATGATTTATTTTTATTATAAATGCATCTTGTTTCATTTTGAGCGAGAGGTTTATATTTCCATAGAGAAAGATCATTGCTTACTTACAGTGGCAAAAATATACACATTATAAAGTTGTCAAAAGATTTTTGTAATTATAAACCACAATAAGTCTCACTTGTTTTAAAAAAAACCGAGATCTTCATAAATTAAGTGGAAATTTGACAAGTCTAAAAATTAAATACCAATTAGCTTTTTGGACAGATTCATCAAAAATCAGCCTCAAAGATGTTAAAGTCTGAAGCTGGATGAACACAGCAGGACAAGCAGCATCTCAGGAGCACAAAAGCTGACGTTTCGGGCCTAGACCCTTCATCAGAGAGGGGGATGGGGTAAGGGTTCTGGAATAAATAGGGAGTGGGGGGGAGGTGGACCGAAGATGGAGAGAAAAGAAGATAGGTGGAGAGGAGAGTATAGGTGTTGAGGTAGGGAGGGGATAAGTCAGTCCAGGGAAGACGGACAGGTCAAGGAGATGAGGTTAGTAGGTAGGAAATGGAGGTGCGGCTTGGGGTGGGTGGAAGGGATGGGTGAGAGGAAGAACAGGTTAGGGAAGCAGAGACAGGCTGGGCTGGTTGTGTGATG
The DNA here is from genome assembly GCF_030684315.1 of Stegostoma tigrinum. NCBI lineage: Eukaryota > Metazoa > Chordata > Chondrichthyes > Orectolobiformes > Stegostomatidae > Stegostoma > Stegostoma tigrinum. Next base: position 11,924,483 of record NC_081358.1, read on the forward strand.
CAGTGGGAGAGGGGAAGAGCTGGACTGGTTGTGTGGTGCAGTGGGGGGAGGGGACGAACTGGGCTGGTTTTGGGATGCGGTGGGGGAAGGGGAGATTTTGAAGCTGGTGAAGTCCACATCGATACCATTGGGCTGCAGGGTTCCCAAGCGGAATATGAGTTGCTGTTCCTGCAACCTTCGGGTGGCATCATTGTGGCACTGCAAGAGGCTCATGATGGACACGTCATCTAAAGAATGGGAGGGGGAGATGAAATGGTTAGCGACTAGGAGGTGCAGTTGTTTATTGCAAACCAAGCGGAGGTGTTCTGCAAAGCGGTCCCCAAGCCTCTGCTTGGTTTCCCCAATGTAGAGGTAGCCACACCGGGTACAGTGGATGCAGTATACCACATTGGCAGATGTGCAGGTGAACCTCTGCTTAATATGGAAAGTCATCTTGGGGCCTGGGATAGGGGTGAGGGAGGAGGTGTGGTGGCAAGTGTAGCATTTCCTGCGGTTGCAGGGGAAGGTGCCGGGTGTGGTGGGGTTGGAGGCCAGTGTGGAGCAAACAAGGGAGTCACAGAGAGAGTGGTCTCTCCGGAAAGCAGACAAGGGTGGGGATGGAAAAATGTCTTGGGTATTTTCTCAGCCTGTTCCTGCCCCACCAAACTCATCTCCACCTATCTGGACTCCATTTTCTCCCCCTTTGGTCCAGGAACTCCGTACCTACGTCCGTGACACCACCCATGCCCTCGACCTCCTCCAGAACTTGCAATTCCCTGGCCCCCAACACCTCATTTTCACGATGGACGTCCAGTCCCTATACACCTGTATTCCGCACGCAGATGGCCTCAAGGCCCTCTGCTTCTTCCTGTCCTGCAGGCCCGACCAGTCCCCCTCCACCGACACCCTCATCCGCCTAGCCAACTCGTCCTCACCCTCAACAACTTCTCTTTCGATTCCTCCCACTTCCTACAGACTAAGAGGGTGGCCATGGGCACCCACATGGGCCCCAGCTATGCCTGCCTCTTTGTAGATTACGTGGAACAGTCCCTCTTCCGCACCTACACAGGCCCCAAACCCCACCTCTTCCTCTGTTACATTGATGACTGTATCGGCGCCGCCTCTTGCTCCCCAGAGGAGTTCGAACAGTTCATCCACCTCACCAACAACTTCCACCCCAACCTCAAGTTCACCTGGGCCATCTCCAACACATCCCTCACCTTCCTGGACCTCTCAGTCTCCATCTCAGGCAACCAGCTTGTAACTGATGTCCATTTCAAGCCCACCGACTCCCACAGCTATCTAGAATACACCTCCTCCCACCCACCCTCCTGCAATTCCATCCCCTATTCCCAATGCCTCTGCCTCTGCCGCATCTGCTCCCAGGATGAGGCATTCCACTCCCGCACATCCCAGATGTCCAAGTTCTTTAAGGACTGCAACTTTACCCCCAACAGTGGTCGAGAACGCCCTTGACTGCGTCTCCCGCAACATATCTCCCTCACACCCCGCCCCCGCCACAACCGCCCAAAGAGGATCCCCCTTGTTCTCACACACCACGCCACCAACCTCCGGATACAATGCCTCATCCTCTTACACTTCCGCCATCTACAATCCAACCCCACCACCCAAGACATTTTTCCATCCCCACCCTTGTCTGCTTTCCGGAGAGACCACTCTCTCCGTGATTCCCTTGTTCGCTCCACACTGCCCTCCAACCCCACCACACCCGGCACCTTCCCCTGCAACCACAGGAAGTGTTACACTTGCCCCCAAAACTCCTCCCTCACCCCTATCCCAGGTCCGAAGATGACTTTCCATATTAAGCAGAGGTTCACCTGCACACCTGCCAATGTGGTATACTGTATCCATTGTACCCGGTGTGGCTTCCTCTACATTGGGGAAACCAAGCAGAGGCTTGGGGGCCGCTTTGCAGAACACCTCCGCTCAGTTCGCAATAAACAACTGCACCTCCCAGTCGCTAACCATTTCAACTCCCCCTCCCATTCTTTAGATGACATGTCCATCATGGGCCTCCTGCAGTGCCACAATGATGCCACCCAAAGGTTGCAGGAACAGCAACTCATATTCCGCTTGGGAACCCTGCAGCCCAATGGTATCAATGTGGACTTCACCAGCTTCAAAATCTCACCTTCCCCCACAGCATCCCAAAACCAGCCCAGTTCGTCCCCTCCCCCCACTGCACCACACAACCAGCACAGCTCTTCCCCTCCACCCACTGCATCCCAAAACCAGTCCAACCTGTCTCTGCCTCCCTCACCTGTTCTTCCTCTCACCCATCCCAAGCCGCACCTCCATTTCCTACCTACTAACCTCATCTCCTTGACCTGTCCGTCTTCCCTGGACTGACCTATCCCCTCCCTACCTCCACACCTGTACTCTCCTCTCCACCTATCTTCTTTTCTCTCCATCTTCGGTCCGCCTCCCCCTCTCTCCCTATTTATTCCAGAACCCTCACCCCATCCCCCTCTCTGAAGAAGGGTCTAGGCCCGAAACGTCAGCTTTTGTGCTCCTGAGATGCTGCATGGCCTGCTGTGTTCATCCAGCTTCACACTTTATTATCTTGGATTCTCCAGCATCTGCAGTTCCCATTATCTCTGATACAATTTCAGCCTCAAAGATGTACTTTGATTTTGAATCCAACTTCAGACCCAATTATCAAAAGCTGAAATGATACACCAGATTTCAGCACAGATGTAATCAATGTAAAGTTAAGGAAAACTCAAGCCAAATACAGAATAGCCTGTCAAGTCATCCATATCTGAGCAGGTGGTGTAGGAAATACAATTTCTGGGAACATGAGGTCCATGTGAGTTAAAATACAAAGTAAAAATTATTAGCAATGAATTAAATTAAATTTATCTGACATTTGCTGGAAAATAAAAGACATTAGGGCCTACGTGCAATCAAAACTGCAACATCTCACTTAGATTGAACAAGGCATCTGGACTCAATTTTGCTTCAAAACATCTTTCTTTGAAGTAGAATGTATTTTGGAAAATATTTAAATACTAACAAATGTAGCCCTTACGAAATGAGTCATGAATGTGCCTCTAACCTTTGGCCAAAAGAACTCGTGCAGACAAAACAACCAAACTGACCCACACTCAAACATTCCATGGGATTGCGTGCATTAGCATTAAGTAGTAAGAAATGCATAGTATGATCTGTATTTTATCCATTTGTGGCCATGAGTGAAGAAAACAAACTGCAGTTCTGAAATCATATAATAAGGACTCGGGTTAAAAACAGAACTCCAGAGTAGAGTTAATTGTCAGCCAGAATCCAAGAGGGAGAGAGATATATTCAGTATTGGGATGTGATAACGTAGGAAACAAAGAAGGTTGCTCAGCCCATCAAACCTGTTCCGTTTACGAGGAATATGAATGAATCCTAAAAAAAATTACAGAAGATACCGGAAAACTGAACTAAAAACAGAAAATGTTCAAAATCCCCAGGTCCAGTAGTATCCATGGAGGGAGAAATACTTGAACACACAAAACATCAAATCAATGAATGTTCATTAAAACTGAAAAAACAATGTAATGTACAACATTTAAAATTTAACAAATTTCAACAAATCTACCTGGTGCAGGCGTGTACATCCAGGACAGCATCAGTTAGCATTGACCAAAGTCATTGAGGATATCCTCGCTTAATTTTCAATGGCACTACCATCACATTAAACGGAACACATTTCAAGCAGATCTAGCAACTCAAAACAAGGCAGCTGCAAAGATCACCATCAGCAGCAGAGAACTGTATTCAACCATAATCCATCAAGGCGATCTGAAATTATTCTGAGGAAGGGTCACCAGACCTGAAATGTTAACTCTGAAGGAAAAAAAAACAGATACTGCCAAACATGCTGAGCTTTTCCAGCAACTTTGTTTTTGTTCCTGATTTACAGCATCTGCGGTTCTTTCGGGTTGTTTTAAACTAAATCTAAAATCGCCAAGTTGGCAGATGACATGAAATTGGGCAGGAAAGTGGTCTACGAGGAGGATGCTTCAGTGCGATTTGGACAAGCTGGGTGAATGGGCAGATACACGGCAGATGAAGTATAATGTGGATAAATTTGAAGTTTGGAAGCAATATAAGGAAGGTAAGTTATCTGAATGGCAACGGATTGGCAAAGATGGATGTTCAACAAGACCCAAGTATCTTGCAGACCGGTCACTGAACAGAAGAGCAGCAAGTGGTTAAGAAGGTGAACATTACTCTAGCCTCTGTAGCACAGGGATTTAAGTACAGGAGCAGGAAGATCAATGTGGACACAGTAGGTCGAATAGTCAGTTTTGACACCATTGGGATTCTATGATTCTATTACTTGAGTATGATTACAAATGTTGAAGTTCACTGACGTACCAAAAGTGTGTTTCTACCTGGCCATAAAGTAACATACAGGCAGATTAGAGTAGTATTAAAATAGGTGCCTCCTGTATGTTTCTCAGGCAGAGGTTAATAGGTTCCTGATAATCATGGGAGTGAAAGGTGGCTGAGGTAATCAAGAATGTGAATTTGAGGTTATCAGCGCTACCATGATTTCACTAATTGGTGGAACAGGCTTGACAGGCTGATCCTACTCCTGATCCTTGATCATACGTATCTAACGAGGTCTGTTAGAAGGAGAGAGAACCACAGAAATTTACCTTTCTGAAATGTATAAATCTATGACATTGTAAAACATGGAGTTAAGGAATAACCAGAAGCAGAATCATAGGCAAGGGAGGAAATCAGCAGCTCAGAAGAGAAAACCAATTGATAATCATCCATCCACTATTTCAATTGCAATTGCCTAAATCGGGATCTTCTAAAACTCATCTCATTCATAGTTTAAAAAAAATCCAAGATTATACCTGATCACAGGCATCTCTGCAAATTGGATACTCCCTTGCTTGATAACAACACGATACTTCTGCAAAAGTAAAAAAAATGGAACATTAAGTGCGAGGTTACATTAGGTTAAATGCTCGTTAAACAGTTATGCAAGTGATAAACATATTTAGCATATACATGGGTTGACAATAATTAGGTGTTTTTGAAGTGTGTCTGTTTATTTATACATTATATATAAATCACACTTAAAAAGAGTGTTCTGCATTAAATACGACTCTCAAGTTGGCCAATATTTGATTGCTAATTGTTTTAACTGGTAACTCATTCAGTTTCCAGTTAATTGTAGAGATGGAAAATCCATTCTGATCTCTGATTTTCCTCAAGTTTGGCCTTACATTCACAGTTCAAATTGCTGTTGGGGTATCTGTAATTGACCTTTGAAAATAAATAAATTCCTTCAGAAGATTAAAGCAGTTTAAATTAGTTTAAAAATAATGAAAACTGCAGTATACTGAAGTGTAATATTACATTTGGTGCTCTGTGTTTTCTAGGCTTTTTCCATTGCAGAGGAATAAAATCAGCTCGAGCACACCAATGAAAGCTAAGCAGCAATGCTGATTTGGACCATTTCAGGACTTTGAGAAGGCCTGTGAAAGATGTTTTAATGTGTTTACAGATTAGGCAAGGGCACCAATATGAACACTGCATGCTACTTTGCAAGTTTGTTTCTTTCCAAACTACTGGAGGCCAAGTCTGGCGGCCACACTTCGGAATTTACAAGCAATCACAATGCTATTAAGTCTCAGGTAAAAAGAACAAACAGTACCCTGCAACCAAATATGAAATAACAAACATCCACAAATATAATTTCTTTTACAACGTCAATAAATGGTTCATTATTAAAAGCAGTCATCTAATGATTAAGAATACTTCTAACAGAAAAAATAGCTGATGAACAAAATACAGCAAACACTGGGATTATGGAAAAAAATGGAAGTTTAGGAAAATAGACAATATATGCACAGTCTTTGGCAAAAAGCAGTTCTTCCAGCGTATTGCACTTTATTAGAACAGCTAGCAACAATTTTTTTAAGTGAATGCATAAATCACTTTACAAATAAACAAGGAACTATGTTAAAGATAGTTCTTGTTAAGGGTTGGAAGATTTGGAGAGCCATTCTATAAAATAAAAATGTTGTCCAAAGCATCTGATGGCATATCAGTATTATTTTCATGTACTCTGTAGAAATAATTTAATGGTAATACATTTAATCATTACACTTTTTGCCCAGAGTAAGCCAAAAAGATATACAATTAAACCAGAGAGTTATAGAGTTATAGAGGTGGAAGGAAACAGACCTTTCAGTCCAACTCTTCCATCACAAGCAAATAACCTAACTTAATCTAGTCCCATTTGCTACCATTTGTCCCGTATTCCCCCCCACCGCCCCAAACCAGTCCTATTCATGTACCCATCCAGATGCCTCTTAAATGTTGTAGTTGTATCAGCTTCCAGCTGGCAGTGCATTTCACACACACGCCTTCCTCTGCATGAAAATGTTGCCCCTTCGGTCCCTTTTAAATCTTTCCCTTCTAGCCTTAAACCTATGCCCTCTAGTTTTAGGCTCCCCTATCCTGGGGACAAGGCTTTGAGTATCAATCCTATCAATGCCAAGGTCACCCCTCAGCCTCCCATGCTCCAGAGAAGATAGCACCAGGCTATTCAGCCTCTCCAACCCTGGTAATATCCTTGTAAATCTTTTTCTATTCTCCAGGGCTACAGGCACTGCTGTTAAAACGCTTCCCAAAAGTTCTTTGCAACATAGCTGTTAGACACCCTCCCAATTTTCTCCTTCAAAAAAGCACTAATTTTCAGAATGCCAGCAAGGTGCTTTGGAGCTCACTATTTTTTAAAACATTAAAAAGATATATAAAAGCATGTTGCCGTACTGTGGATACTGGAAAAAGCTAGTGGCATTTGCTTTCAAAGAAAGCAAAATAAGAAGTTATCAACATTAACTGCAGCTTAAACAGACTGCATCTTAAATTTCAAACACTTCAATTATCAGTGTCTCTTAAGTGGATCTCACGCGTACAACATTGTAATAGCTCCAAGTGTATCCGATTATTTGAGCTACCCAATGAGCATTACAATTCAAGCAAAAGATATTTTTAAAATGCAAGAGGGCAAAACAAAAATGAGATCCACATCCACTATGTCGACACACAACTCGGGATCCTGAGGACACCCCTGCAACTATAACTGGCACCAAATGAAAGTTCAGCTGTAACCAGTAAATAAAAACACTGAGATGACAAGGTGTAGAGCTGGATGAACACAGCAGGCCAAGCAGCATCAGAGGAGTAGGAAGGCTGACATTTCGGGGCTAGAACCTTCTTAAGAAAGGTCTAGACCCCAAACATCAGCCTTTCTGCTCCTCTGATGCTGCATGGCCTGCTGTATTCATCCAGCTCTATACCTTGTCATCTCAGGTTCTCCAGCATCTGCAGTTCCTACTATTTCTGAAAATAAAAAAAACTGTTGTTTTCAATGTGTTTTAAGGATTCATTACAAAATAAACATGTCAGCTTTGAGTCACAGCATGTTACAAAAAAAAATCATGAATAAAGATTCATGGTACAGTTGAAGTTACACTCTATTCAAGAATGCTCAATATAGGGCAATTAGCAGTGAAATCATTTAGAGTAGATATTGAGTTTTTGTGCTAAGAAGAGAGACACACAGAGTACGAAGATAGCAGCATTCTAAAAACAAAAGAAAGCAATCCTGACTGCAGCTAAAACATGCAGTTCTGTATTGAACTGGACGCCACAAATTTGCAAATCCTGATTTGGCAGAAGCACTAACAGAGAAAAATCAATACGGTCAAAAAGAGATAGGAGCAGAAGTAAGGCCATTCAGCACATCGAGTCAGCTTCACTATTCAATAAGATCATGGCTGATCTGATAATTCGCAACTCCATTTTCCTCCCTTTGCCTCATAACTCTTAACTGCCTTACAGATCAGCCTCAACAGCCCTTGACACTGTCCTCACAGAGGAAATTGCTCTTCATCTGTCTTAAATGGGCAACCCCTTATTCTGACATTACATATTCTGGTCCCAGGCTCTTCACAAGGGGAAACAACCTTCCCACATGACATCGTGTAAGAGCCATTCACGATAAAGAAAGATCTGAACATGAATGTTTTTACTTCAGTAACACTGAAACTTAGTACAGGAGAAATTCATCAGATCCTGCAGCATCCATGAAGGGAGAAACAGGGTTAATGCTTAAAGTCCAATATGACGCTTCTTGGGAACTGAAGAATCGTGAAAATTTGATGCATGTCATACTAATGGAAAAAAAGAGGAAGGGCAAAGTCGATCAGAAGTGAAGGTCAAGGAAGGACATAGAAACAAACAGAAAACCCAGGTAGAAGACAGGACATCTTCAAGGTCGGGAGTCCTGAAATCAGAATGACAGTGAATTAAACAAATGAAATTTTAACTAATTCATAACTTCATAACAGGTCAGGAATCCTTTAAACCAGCAAACCTTGGGACCAACTGTGATTCAGATGATGGATATTTCTAGTTTTCAGATACACTTGCCTTACTCTCTAAAATCTTTTACTAATCATCTCAAAACCAAAAGCAGAATATTCATTTAACTCTGTATGCTAGTCTGGTAGAGTATGGGTTCACCATATCTTTATTGAAAACCTGATACCATCTGTAAGTTTTTCCCCCACTGTCACTGCACTTATTTTTCTTTGTCTCCATTTGTTGCTACACTTGCAACTTAGGTTTTCAGGTCCATTCAAGCTCTCTGGGGAAAAATACTTTGCTGGACCCAAACATACCTAGAGGGGATGTTCTATTCCAAAAGGGACCAAAGGGACCCAAACAAACCTGTAGAAAGACTGAGTTCCAGCTACTGGAAAAAGACCCATTGAGAGGTCCTTTCGAGCCAAGCAAAGTCTTCTTCCAAAGTGCCTTATGATACACCTTCAAAAAGATGTCCAGCTTTTGGATATTTCAGTTTTTGGACATGCAAACACTGATTTCTTCCAATTCCTACTCTCAACAAATTACCTCTGGGAGCCAACTTGTGCCCCCTTTTGGGAAGACAGAGCCAAAATACGTGTTTCAATTCTTCTGCCATTTTTGTCTTCAATAAAATTTCCTTGTCAATATTTTACAGTCATAAGTCACTTGTCTTTGCTAATCTTTTTCTCTTCACATATTTAAACAAACTTTTTCTTCTATCCCATTTCTATGTTTCCAGCAGTTTTACACTCAAAGTAATTTTCCCCCTTCCTTGTTCAAACTTTTCTCCTCTTATGTTGAATTTTAAAATGTTCCCAATCCTTAGACTTGCTGCTTTTTCTGGTATTTTATGTAAATTCTTTGGATCCAATAGTATGCCTAATTTCTTTTCTTAGGCAATGATTGAGTCAATTCGCTTATTTTTTGCACAAGACATGGTGGCTCAGCGGTTAGCACTGCGGCCTCAAAGCACCAGGGACCCGGTTTCGTGTCCACCCTCGAATGACTGTCTGTGTGAAGTTTGCACATTCTCCCCGTGTCTGCGTGGGTTTCCTCCCACAGTCAAAAGATGTGCAGGGTACGTGGACTGGCCTTGCTAAGTTGCTCGAAGTGTTCAGGGATATGTAAATTAGGTGGGTTCCAGGGAGATGGGTCTGGATGGGTTGCTCCGAGGATCACTGTGGACTTAGTGGGCCGAAGGGCCTGTGTCCACACCATATGGATTCTATGATCTCCATGAAGAATGAAAAATGTCATTTGTTATACTGTCAATCCCTTCAGTAAGATTCCCAAATCCATCTGTGCCAATTCACACCTCATACCTACACATTTGTATTCAGGAGCCTAGTTTCAGAGTTGTCTACATCACTCTTCATCTTTATCATTTTATAGCTGCTCTTCCTGAAGGGACACATCACGACTGTAATTGTAAGACTAACTAATTCTCTCGTTGCACAGTACCCAGTCTTGAACAACCTGTTCATTGGTTATTTCCACAATGTTTTGATCTGAAAAAAGCCATGAAGTACACACTCATGGAAAATCTCGACATCACCATTGCTGGTTGCAATCTCTGCTTCCACCCCACAACAATGCCTTATTGTCCTCCTCCAGGTCACCACCTCCTCTCCTCCTCATGCTGCCACCACCCCCTCCTCCTTGCAACACTGCCTCCTTTTCCTTCTCTTCCTCACTTGACAATATCACCTCGTCCCCTTCTCCCAATGTTGCCTCCTTGTTTATTTTCCCCTACTAAACCTCTTCCCTTACCATATCACACTATGGATCCTCTGCTGCCTCCTTCCCACCCCCATGATACTGTCATCACCACCTTCTTCCGTTCAAGTTTCACTGAAATTATCCTCTCCCTCTTGCTCTCAATTTTTTTCCCCTCCAGCTATATCCACAACTCTTTTGCTGCCCTCTATCATTTCAACAGTTTCCTGGCCTTAACTTCCTCCCAGTCACTCTGCACATCCAATCCTTTACTGTGCCAACCACAACACAACAGTTTGGGGTTCTCAACATTTTTTTGAACAGGAGCCTAGGCCATCCTCCACACCACCTAGATGAGCTTGTACTCACTCTGCAAACCTTTCCTTCTGCTCCTCTTCAAAACTGAAGCCTCTTTCACCACACGTGCTGCAAGGTTTCCAGAGTTTCTCCAGCATCTGGATCCTGGCTATGCCTGCCTTCCGTGAGACACAGGGAACACTGATTATCTCCATCCTGTTCAGGTCCACCTCCCTTTTTTATTCTGGTACAGTGCTAATTGTAATAATGCCCATCCTGCTCTCCGACATGATTAAGGACTTTTATTGATTGTATTTCCAATTTCCAGCCTTCCTGTTCCTTTATCTCATCCATCCTAACATTTTCCCTCCCTTCATCAACTTGTCCATCTTCATTTCTGGAAACTGGCTACCCACTAAAGTTCACTACAAACCACAAAATCCCACAGCTACCTGAATGATACTTCCTCACATACTGCTTCCTGCAAGCACTCAGTTCCATACTCCCAAGTCGTTTCTGTCAAATCTGTGCTGATGATGCAACCTTCCACACCAGTACAACCAAAATATCATGTTTGGTCTTCAACTAAGGATTCCCATCTAATGTGGTTGACAAGGTTCCCCCAATGTGTTACATATATTTCACAAAACATGCCCCCACTCCCCCCTCCTCCTCCTTCCCAGAACCATGACAGGGCTTCTCGTGCCCTCAACTTCACCTCACCAGCCTCCACAATCTAAATTATCCTCTTCATTTTCCACCAGTTCTAGCATAAAATAACCTTCACTCCAAAGGAATATCTCTCTCTGAAGGGCCACTACTTAGTCATCTAAACACCCTTCAGTTCCCCACAACATCTTTCCATGCAAGCGCAAAAATGCAACATCTGTCTTTTAAATCCTTTACTGTCAAAGGCCCTGGACACACTTTCCAATTGAAAAATTACTTGTACATCCTTCCATTTAGCAACTTTATTCATTGCCCATTTATAATCCCCTCAAAACTGTGCCATCCAAATGCAGAATCAGGTGAGTGTTTTGTCAAACACCTTATGTTTCCGGTTGCTTGTCATTTTAATTTGCCATCTTGCTCTCACATTTATCGTTCTGTCCATTGTGTGTTAGTATTCCAATGAAGTTCAAAATAAGCTTCAGGAACAGGATCTTACATTCTGGCTCAGCACTCTAAAGTCTTCTAGCATCAACATGGGGGTTCAACAGCTTTGGGTTATTACATCTGCTTCCATCTTATTTTCTTTCTGTTTTGGTTAGATCAGTCTCGTTTCTATCTTTATTACTTCACGTCGTTTCAGATTTTTTTAAATTTAGAAATTCATACCTCACTTTGAAAACAACTATGTTTCTTCAGTCTATCCATTTCCACTCTCTTTGGCTGTTGTATTATGACATCTTGTTATTTAGTCTCTGCTCCAATGCAGAACTTCTGTTCTTCCTGCTGTCTCCCTCAGATTCACTCTTTTGTTAGTAGTAACAATAAGTCCTCAAGCTAAAGCATAACTCTTTCTTTCCCCAGATGTTGCCTGGTCTACCAGGTTTTTCCAGCATTTCATGCATTTATATCTGTGTTGCGAAATTGGGTAGAGGGCTCGTAGATTGGGAGGCAGAAAGCTAGAACTTAGTGTTTATAAAATGCTCGGGGGGAAAGCTTTGCGTGGCCTCTTTAAAGTATCACGTGCTTTTTCTGTGCTTAGAAACTTAAAATAGATGTCTGAGCAGTAGCTTGAAAGTTTGCAAAGAGCAAGCTACACTATTTTTTACAATCCTTTTCACAGATTATGGGGCGAGGTGCTCCTCTTTGGATGTTACAGTTTTAGTTCACCACTGTGTGTGTGTGTGTGTGTGTGTGTGTGTGTGTGTGTGTGTGTGTGTGTGTGTGTGTGTGTGTGTGTGTGTGTGTGTGTGTGTGTGTGTTGGTTGGAATCTGCTTTATAACACTTGTGAATAAGTTTTCTAGTTGCACTCAAAGTAAAAGGGGCAAGTTCTGATTTGTGATTTAACCAAAGTGAATGATAAAGAGCTCGCCAAAGAGGTGTTAGCATTGGTGTGTAGTATGTGGCAACATTGCAACTTAACCAAACCAAAAACACAGACAGCTTGACTTCTCCAATGCTGTCCATCTTTGTCCTGGCTTTACTACCAGAATATGAGTGGAAGCTATAAATAGGAGGTACAAGGCCAATATCAAATGATTCCATGCAAGGATACCACATACCTTCAGCTCCACATCTGAAGATCTTCAATGCCAGAAATAGTAATGGAACTGCTAGGGTGCTGCTGTGGGCCATGAGGAAAAGTGACTGCAAGACAGGATACTGCATTATTAGAAACTAGCCATTTTGAAAGGAGTTTACCTCTAATATTTCACAAGTAGTTTCAAGTGTAAATACAACAATACTGAATGAAATCATGCCAAAGTTCTCTCACACAATTCACCCAATAGCAATGTTTACAACATACAACATATCCTCCAGTTTAGTGTATGTTATGTTAGAAGAGTTATATCTTATAATGCAGTGCAGAAGTCTGAAATTGGTATGCAATTCATGCGATCAGAGATAATGGGATTCTCCAGCATCTGCAGTTCCAAGATAATAAAATGTGAGGCTGGACGAACACAGCAGGCCCAGCAGCGTCTTAGGAGCACAAAAGCTGACGTTTCGGGCCCAGACCCTTCATCAGAGATGGGGATGGTGAGAGGGTTCTGAAATAAATTGGGAGAGAGGGGGAGGCGGACCGAAGATGGATAGAGGAGAAAATAGGTGGAGAGGAGAGTATAGGTAGGGAGGTGGGGAGGGGGTAGGTCAGTCCAGGGAGGGCAGACAGGTCAAAGAGGCGGCATGAAATTGGTAGGTGGGAAATGGAGGTGCAGCTTGAGGTGGGAGGAGGGGATAGGTGAGAGGAAGAACGGGTTAGGGAGGAGGGGAGGGGACGAACTGGGCTGGTTTTGGGATACAGTGGGGGAGGGGGAAATTTTGAAGCTTGCCTAGTCCACATTGATACCATTGGGCTGCAGGGTTCCCAAGCGGAATATGAGTTGCTACTTCTGCAACCTTTGGGTGGCATCATTGTGGCACTGCAGGAGGCCCATGATGGACATGTCGTCTAAGGAATGGGAGGGGGAGTTAAAATGGTTCACGACTGGGAGGTGCAGTTGTTTATTGCGAAACGAGCAGAGGTGTTCTGCAAAGCGGTCCCCAAGCCTCTGCTTGGTTTCCCCAATGTAGAGGATGCCACCCCAGGTACAGTGGATACAGTATACTACATTGGCAGATGTGCAGGTGAACATCTGCTTAATATGGAAAGTCAACTTGGGACCTGGGATAGGGGTGAGGGAGGTGGTGTGAGGGCAAGTGTAGCACTTCCTGCGGTTGCAGGGGAAGGTGCCGGGTGTGGTGGGGTTGGAGGGGAGTGTGGAGCGGACAAGGGAGTCACGGAGAGAGTGGTCTCTCCGGAAGGCAGACAAGGGTGGGGATGGAAAGATGATGTCTTGGGTGGTGCGGTCGGATTGTAGACGGTGGAAGTGTCGGAGGATGATGCGTTGTATCCGGAGGTTGGTGGGGTGGTATGTGAGGACGAGGGGGATTTGTGATCTGTCTTTTTAACAGCAAAGGACAATTTGCTTTATTGATCACAGCTCTGGGTCAATCACCACTTAATTTCTATTTTGCAGCAAAATTTGCAAATTGAAATGGGGTCAATTTCAAGTTGCAACTGAGGTACACCGAGTTTTTAAAGAGATGGTTTGGAATCTGTAACAAAACAAGATGGCTAGAGAGCACTAGTTTACTGTGAAATGGAATCGTCAAAATGATTTCCTGAACACAGGTCAGTGAGGTAAAAATAACAATGAGAGAAAACAATAACAAGAGTGCAGCTTTTCTGTTGAAGTAAATAAATGATAAATGATACCAAAATAACACGATTTGACTCCATTTAAGAGTATTCCAGTTGCCAAGGTAAATGCTCGAAGTGATTTATGAACTTCTTGAAAATAAAGCAACAGGGTTGAGTTTGCAGATTCGATTCTGATCTGAACTGGCATCTATTACCAGAAGGGTATAAATTTCATTCAATTAAACAGGAGTGGAATCTGAAAAAATTTACTTTCCCTCTCTATTCTTTAGCTAGCAAGCGTGTCCCTTACTAACAGTCCGAAAATGAACTCAGTTGGCTCATAACCTTAGTCACATTTGTTCCCGAGGCTAGTTTCTGATTTCATGTTTATGCCATACTAAGATCATGTACTTACACTTTCATGGAAATCAAATATTTTGGCCATCCTCAGCTCACCCACCGCTGAAATTCTTATTCTTGTCTCCATTACCTCTAAACTGGATTATTTACATGCACACCTGGTCAGTTCTGACCTGATTAAGTTTGAGATCATCCAACATACAGCTACCCATGTCTCTGGGCTCGCTAACTAACACCCGATCCTGGTCAATGTCTTGCATCTTAAAGTCATTTTTTTTCCCCAAAACCCTTTGCAGCCTCATCATTCCCCCATCTCAACTTGCTCTGAAATTTTATTAAGCCCACACCCCGCTAATTTTTGTCTCTTGTGCATCTCCAATTTTAATCACTCCACCAATGGATAGGTTGTGCTTTTAGGTGCCTAGGCTCCAAGCTTTAAAATTCACACTCTACCTTAATTTACTACTTTAACATCCACTTTTAAACTTAGTCAGACGACCAAAAGCTATCTCCTTTTATGGCTCTTCACTATTTATTTGAGAATACTCCTGCAGACTGCCTTTGAATGTTGCCTTCTATGAAAAGTACACTTTATTTTGTTCATACACTTGTCAGAAGTGGACATGGCTGCTGGCCAGCATTTATTGCCCGTCCCTTGTTGCACTCAAGAAGGTGGTAGTGAGCTGCCTTCTTTATCTACTGCAGGCCTCATTCTGTAGGTTGACCCACAATGCCATTAGGGAGGGAATTCCAGAATTTTGATCCAACAACAGTGAAGGAATGGCAATATACTTCCAAATCTTGATGGTGACTGGTTTGAAGAGGAACTTGCAGGCAGTGGTGTTTCCATCTATCTGCAGCCCTTGTCCTTCTGGATGGAATTGGTTGTGGGTTTGGAAGGTGCTGTCTAAGGATCTGTGGTGAATTTCTGCAGTGCATCATGTAGATACTGCAAGTCATTATTACTGAGAGTCGGTGGAGATGTGGATAATCTTGGATGTGATCCCCATCAAGTGGGCTTTATCCTGGATACTGTCGAGCTTCAAGTGCTGTTGGAGTTGCACCCATCTAGACAAGTGGGGAGTATTCAATCACATTTCTGACTTGTGCCTTGTTTTTGATGGATAGGCTTTAAGGAGTCAGGAAGTGAGTTACTCGCCACAGTATTCCCAGCTTCTGGCCTGCTCTTGAATTTCTGATCAGTGGTAACACCAAAGATGTTGATAATGGGGGATTCAGCAATGGTCGCTCCACTGGATGTCAAACGGTAGTAATTAGATTGCCTCTTATTGGAGATGGCCATTGCCTGTCATTTGTGTGGCGCAAATGTAACTTGCCACTTGTCAGCCCGATCCTGGATGTGGTCGAGATCTTATTGCATTTGATCACGGATTAATTTTGCTAAGTTTCTTGAAGGTTTCTCAGAGCCAGTGCAAGATTTCTCACTATTTTCTGCCAGCCACCTCATTAGCTATGCACCCCTCCTCTTTAGCACCCTGCAATGGAATCGCAAATGTTGCTGGACATTGTGCAATCATCAACGAACATCCCCACTCTGATCTTATTAGTATGGAGGGAAGGTCATTGATGAAACAGCTGAAGATAGTTGGACTGAGGACACTAGCCTGAGGACAACATGCAGAGATGTCCTGGAGCTGAGATGACTGAACTCCATCAACCGCGATCATCTTCCTATGTGTCTGGTAAGACTCCAATCTGTCCCCGATACCCATTGATTCCAGTTTTGCTAGGGCTCCTTCTAAATCACACTTGGTAAAATGCAGCCTTGATGTCACTCTAACCTCACCTCTGGAATTCAGCTCTTTTGTCCATGTTTGAAGCAAGGCTAGAATGAGGTCAGGAGCATTGTGGCTTTGACCGTGCACAAACTGGGAATCACTGAGCAGGTTATTGCTGAGTAGATGCTGCTTCATAGCACTGTTGATAACACCTTCCATCGCTATGCTGATGATCAGGATTGGACTGATGTAGCAGTATCTGACCAAGTTGGATTTGTCCTGCTTTGTGTGTACAGGAAATACTTGGGCAATTTTCTGCATTCTTGGGTAGGTACCAGTGTTGTATCTGTACTAAAAGCACTTGGCTAGTGGAGCGGCAAGTTCTGGAGCACAGGTCTTCAGCACTATCACCAGAATGTAGTCAGGGCCTTTGTAGTCTCCAGTGTCTCCAACTGTTTCTTGATATCATGTAGAGTGAAAGGAATTGGCTGAAGACTCGTATCCGTAATGGTGGGGACCACTGGAAGAGGCCAAGATGGATCATCAACTCGGCATTTCTAGCTGAAGATTGCTATAAATGCTTTAGCCTTATCTTTTGCACTTTATAGAAAGAAGTTCTTGCTTCATGGAGTTTGTATTCTTGCCTTAGTTCAGAAATTAATTCAGTCAAAAGTATTCCATTCAAATATTTGATGGTTTAAAATTAACTAAATTCAAAGGTTTAGGCATACAGTCAGGTGCCGATGACGCCATTCATGCTGAATTAGCTCATGATAAAGGTAATAACTAGAAAGTAGATACAATGTCTAAAATCAACCACTTTAAGGATTCAGGGTATCAGGTGCATTTTATAGTTAGTACAGCATTTGGAAATATCAAGGATAAATTCAGTTGAATTGCAGGTTTGTCAGAAATTCTGAAGGCCATCTAAGACCCTAAATATTACAGAGAATCATGACTAAAAAGAGGCAGTATCTGTGTTAACACAAGTCAATTTTTATCATTTACTGTTTGCAGAACATATTGTCTATATGTTCACTCTACTGAATGGCTGCTTTGTCATTTTACATCAATTTGAAAAATCCTGCAGAAAACAGACTGAACAAGTTGCAAAGGCAAGCCTCCAAAAGGATGCAAGACCATTTGCCAACGTATCGCATCAATCACCATAAATCATACACATCTACTTGTCCTGAGGTATAACACAAAGGTTACAAGATTTTATAGAATCCCCACAGGGTGGAAACAGCCTATTTGGCCCAAAAAGTCCACACCGACCCACCAAAAAGCATTCCACCAGATCCATCACCCCCACCCTATACTGTCCATGACTAACTCACCAAACCTACACATCCCTGAACACGATGGGTAATTTAGCAAGGCCAAACCACCTAACTTGCACATCTTTGGACTGTGGGAGGATACTAGAACATGCGGCAGAAACCAATACACACACGGGGAGCATGTGCTCCAGTCACCTGAGGCTGGAAGCGAACTCAGGTCCTTGGCACTGTCAAGCAGCAGCACATCCACTGAGCCACCATGCCATCTCACTGCACAGAGTTGATGCTGAAAAATACTGTATTAGTTGTTTCCTTGATTTAATATTTTAACATATAAAATATATAACTACAGAATATATTTTTAAAGGAAAGTGACTTGCTATAAATGGATCTTAAAAAATTGTGAACTCTGCAAGTTTACTTTCAGTTGATACACTCAACAATTCAAGACAAAAATACAAATTCAAGACCAGCTATCGTCATTCTAAGTCAGTTGCATGTTATCTTTTCACACAACACAGTCATCAATGCCTGGGAGACACTTGCTCAGAAGAAACCAACTTGAAAGAACCTCCTGCATGAAGGGATACAGCTCTTTGAGAACATTAGTCAGCAAAAGGAGCCTGAGAAAGAAATACCAGCAATCAAGGTCAAAGGCTAATTTTACTTCCTGGGAACGCCTGCCAAACTTGTGTTCGGAGAGGAGTCTCAAGGATCAGGTTCATTAGCCACGCAAGGTATCCGTGACCAATGACACAGAATTTCCTAAGCAGCCAATCATACTCCTTAATGAGTGATTGTCGAAGACATATGATCTTAAAACAAACTCACTTGTTCTCAACGTTTCTAATCACTCCATAATTTCTAAAATTATCCCCCCCAAGTGCTAACATGATAAGTTACAGAAATGTATTTAAGAGAAGCAGCCACTTAAAAGAAAATGTGTTAATAATGCAAGGACACAGTACTAACATGTTGGGCTGAGTTCTCAACCGACAGTCATCAACACCACCTCAGCAGCAAGAGTATGATCGGAGACAAAAGTTGGGGTTATTAAAAGTGCAGAACACAAGTGTTGAAGATGGCACAGTGGTTAGCACTGCTGCCTCACAGTGCCAGGGGCCCAGATTCAATTCCACCCTCGGGCGACTGTCTGTGTGGAGTTTGCACATTCTCCCTGTGTCTGCATGGGTTTCCTCCGGGTGCTCGGGTTTCCTCCCACAGTCCAAAGATGTGCAGGTTAGGTGGATTGGCCATGCTAAATTGCTCGTAGTGTTCAGGAATATGTAGATTAGGTGGGTTGGGGGGGGGGGGGGGTCTCGATGGGATGCTCCAAGGGTTGGTGTGGACTTGTTGAGCCAAAGGGCCTGTTTCCACACTGTAGGGATTCTGTGATTCTAATAAAACACACTGAAGGATTGATATCATAACACAGCTGAACCTGGAGGCAAACAGTGTAGATCTGAAGGAGTTTGGGAGTGAAGCACTGGAGTAGATGAGACCAGAGTGAACATGAGTCTTAGAATCAGGTTAAAGTGGCCTAAGCACTATGATATAAATTGGTGACAGCTAGTTGCCTTTATTTAGTAAATCGTCACGTTATTTCTCTTAAATTCAATTACACAAAGAAATAGAGGCACAATAGGGTACCTCCAACTCAACGAAATCATCCTCTGCCTTGTTGGGCCTGCAGGATCAAAAACAGAAATCACTGGAGAAACTCAGCAGATCTGGCAGCACTTGTGGAGTGAAAACAGTTTGAGTCCAGTGACCCTTCTTCAAAATGTGAACTTTCTGAAGAACTTTTTGTTTTCACATCACCGTAACAATTTTCGGTTTGTTTTAAATGAGCCTGTGGAATGTTTCTCATGTTCTGGGCAATCTTCTTTACAGGACAGGCTTCAGAGCTTGAGCAGCAGCTGATCTCAATACTTTACATCATTAAGACTGAGAAGAATGTGGATACAAAGTTTTTGGATAAGAACTGCAAGTGGTAGATGTATACAATCAAAATTAAAAGCTCACGGAATCTAAGAGAAAGTGGCAAGTTGAATCCAAAATTGGTTCAGTGAAAGGAAACAATCTTTTATACATCAACAGGTGTGCATGTGACTGGAAGGTTATGGGGGTTCTCCACATATCTGTATGAGATAATTGAATTTTCAAAATACTTAGTAACTTGGACATAAATATAAAGGGGGATGACTATATAGTTTGCAAATTCAAAGAAAGCTAGGCATCACATTATAGGAAATATGTAATCACAGTAAGAGTGGGTGCAGAAGATCTGGAGAATACAAGGATTTTGCTTGGAATAGAGAATTATGGCCATCAGTTAAGTCTGAATGGATTGTTTTCTTTGGAACATGAGAGGCTGACGTGAGATTTAATTGAGGTGTAATAAAATGATGGTGGGGTGGGTGAAGGAAAGGCATAGTGAAAGTCAACAAGAAGAACCTACATTTTAATAGGGATAGAAAAAAAAATCAGAAGGCACAGACGTAAAGTGATTGGTCAAAGTATCTGAAGAAAATTGAGGAGCATTTTTTTCCTCATCCAGAGTGCAGCAGGAACAAAAGTCATCATTGTATTTAAAAGAAAATACTCAAGTTCTGTAAGCTGTAGGATACAGATTAAAAATTGCAATTAAAAAACTGCAGTCAGAAACTGCAATTTAACTGGCCAGTTACTTTTTGATTTCCAGGACTATGATGGATTAAATGGCCTCATGCGCCAGACATCTGTCCTCGTTTCTTCCTACATTACTAAATTGTGCACAGAAGGTCAAGTTCCCTGTACATCCGAGCATTACCTAACCTTGCTCCCCTCCATGCTATCTGTTCCATTATTGGTACCAGAGGCCAAAATTGTCTTGGTTCCGAAGTCTACAGGTCCCTCCTTAAACCACTATAGTTGCTTCATGTCTCATTCCTTTAAAATGTCACCTTCGAAGTTAATTTCTAGCTTTTCTTGACCAGTGCCTGGAAGTTTTGTGTGTGAGCCGTCTTTAGACATTTTCTAAGCTAAATAACATGACAATACTAATTGCTGAGCCTTGAATCATGAATACTCTCTTGGTTTTGAGTACAAAGTTCAGAAAGTCACAAATATTTAGAAAGCTCTTCTTTGCCAATAATCTTTACACATGGCACTACACTGAGAAAAGCTGTTTAAAAAGTGGGATTATCAAGAATTCTCTTGAACTCTGAGAAAACAGAAAAAGAATTAAAGAACCCTGTGAGCTGTTCACACAGCAATCTGAGGGCAGAACCGCAGCTGGTAAGGGTCAACCGCAGCTTGCGACCACAGCTGTCAAGGCCACTTGCCTAAAGATAAGACAGTATGCTGCCTGCATAAGATAAGCAAGAGTGGGTGGAATGTAAATGAATGCAACATTTATCTACATTTTCTGTTATTGTTTAAAACTGGTAAAGTAAAAGGAGATACCAGAAGCTGCCAGTCTATTTTGTGTTTAATAATGAAAAGTGACTCAAAAACCTTTTGCCACATGTCTTTAACGTAATTGACATTTAAAAATGAATCACTGTCATAAAATATATGACTTGATCTGGCACTTACCTGATAAGATTGAAAAGTAGATTTTATCTGCTGGAATTAAATTTATAAATATTTGGTTTTAACACCAAAACAATTCACAGAATGAATACATAAGGTCATGCAATAAGTTTCAAGAAATATATAGATATTTCCAGAGAGGTTTTAAAAGATTAAAGAAATGAAGTAGTTTATGAGAAAAGTCTTCTCAGCTGAGAAAGCATTTAAGAGCAAGACATGAACTTTAAGAAGTCAAGCCAAATATACTGGAAGGTAGTTTGATGCAATGCTTGCATGCAAAAGTTGTTTCCCAGAACATGTGGAAACATCAAAAGAACTAGCACCACTCCAGATATAACAACATGCAAGTGAGAGAAGACAGAGAGGCGAATGACCTAGAAGAAAACCAATATTATGTCTATCGAAAAAAATTCATCACTGTCACATTCCACAATTTATACCGACAGAACAAAAGCCAAAGATTTGAAGTTAACTTCAGTCACTTGTTTTTAAAAAAGAAAAAGCAGCTTGGATTCTTTGCTTTGCCTATTTAAGATGATTAACCTGAAAAGATAAATCTTTAGTCCTTACGTAGCTTGGTCAGTTAGACCAATTTGGTAAGGAGGAAAAAAAAGGTCTAATTAGCAGACTTAAATGCCTAAAGGATTGTCAAGGTTAGATGGGTAGAAAATGGAAGCACAAGATTTGTCATCTTCCAACTGTCCATCACAAATACAAAATGCATTTTAGAAGATTAAATTCAGATGCAAATTATACAATAAAAGGCAGAACACTTAGGAGCACTGACAACCAAAGGGAGATGGGTGTACAGGTCCACAGATCCCCGAAAGTGGCAAAACAGGTGGTTACAGTGGTTGAAGGGGCATATAGCACTCTTGCCTTCATCAGCTGGGGCATCGAATATAAGAGTTAGCAAATTATGTTACAACTGTACAAAACTTTAGTTAGGCCACAATTGAAATACTTCTGTGCAGTTCTGGTTGTCCCATTACAAGAAGGATGTGGATGCTTTGGAGAGGGTGCAGAGAAGGTTTAGCAGGATTTTGGGTTTTAGTTATGAGCAGAGGTCAGATAAATTCAATTATTTTCACTGGAAAGACAGAAGCTAAGGGGTGACCTGAAAAAGGTCTACAAAATTATGCGAGGCATAAATGGAGTGGATAATCACAGGTATTTTACCCCCAGGGTGGGAAAGTCAACTGCAAGATGGCACAGGTTCAAATTGATACAGGTAAAATTCAGGGGAGAAGTGTGGGGAAAGTATTTTACACAGAGCGTGGAGGGTACCTGGAACAGACTGTCACGGGAGGTGGCAGAATCAAGCATGTCGGCAACATTTAAGACAAATCTTGACAGACACATGAACAGGAGGTGAACAGAGGGATAGAAACTGTGTATGGAGCAATAAGTAGAGGGTCTAAATAAGGATTAGGAATAGGATTGCAGGCTTGGTGGACTGAACAGCCTATTCTTGTGCTGTATTGTATAAAACATATAAATCTGAGGCCAACCAGACTGATTTAAAAGAACATGCAGTTATATTATTAGAATCAGAAAGCTAATCAACATTACATGAAAACTGATGTAAAAAAACACAATAAATTAGTTATGCAAAGTTGTTATCTTCTCAGCTATACAAAAAAAAATCCAACTGTGAATTAATCCTGCCAACTTTGCATCATTCTTGGACACTGAACCTAACTTTATTTCTACTAAGTGGAGCTCAGCTAATTGTAATGTTATTAAAGTACACTTGAATTGACATTATTCCCATTGGGGGAGTAACACTGGTAGTTTAACAAAAATAGTTTAAAATTACATAGAGTACACTTTTGATAACCCTAAATTGGCACTAATTGTGATTATTAGAAATGTGCTAGTTACAAAATATTGGTTTATGATTTTGTTGTTTTGCTTCCATTGTCTTGGGAGCTAGCAAGTTCTACGATTCCGTGATAAGTGAAAAGGTTAAAGGCTGCTCAATGATTTCTGATTAATATTCATTACAATTTTACTTTTGAAGCTCTAATATCAGTCAATTAAGATTCTAACTACTGTTCATTTTTCACCTCTGAACCCGTAGAATTCCACAATTCTGTGACTTTAGCTCAATAAAACAATGTAAAAATCTTAAACCATCAAGAGTTTGTGTGTGGTGGAAATTAATAAAACTATAAGTTGTTACCTACCTGATTTGGCCAGTGTTGTAATCTACAGCCAATGCACAGGGACGTATTCTACATCCACCAATGAAGAAATTACAAGGCAGTCTGTCTCTGTGGATCCCATTTATCCTCTTGTTCTGGAACACAGAAGTGAAAATTGTAAAATAAATTTCTTCTTCTATCATATTTAATGGCTTCCATTTGACCACTTGAACTCATCACCTTTCATTTGTGACTGATTTTAAGTTTGTCATCTTGTTTTCTCTTGTGTTCCAACATATCTGAAACCATCCCCAAAACAGAGATCAGATTCCTGCTACTGCTATCAATATACCACAGCAACCACTCCTAGGAGAGAATCAAAACTGTACAGAATGGCTCGCACATCCATTTTCTCCTTCTTTAAATGTGCTTTCTCAATGACCCTTCCTATAACAGAAACCTGATGAGCAATAGAACTGTAGACAGGAAGTACTCACAGGCACAGAAGACTGCGAGAGTTCACAGTAAACTCCCTTTTTATAAGGCAGTGTGTCAAAATCTGATACATTTGGACAAGTTTTCATTTTCTTGGACTACCTTTTACAGAGAGTTAGATTCATATTTGAGCAAGACTATCCAAGAGTGAAATCAGAAAGTACATTTCCCCAGCACAAGGGTAGTGGAAATCTGGTAAACTCTTCCACAAGGCAGTAAGAATGATGGGTAAATTAAAATTTTGCATTCCAAGATGGATGGATTTCTGCTGAGCTCAAGGGATACGGAGCAAATGCAAGTAAATGGAGTGGAGATCAAGAACACCTATTAGAGCAAAATGGACAGATCTGAGGATTGAGTGGCCTGACCCTGTCCCCAAGCAATTAAAAATAAATTCAATTAGTAATCTACTTCAAGTCAAATATTGTAGCAGCCATTTTGTCTCTGAAATCCCTCCAAGTAATATTGAAGCCACATGTTTAACCTGGTCAAAAGGATTTCCTAGCTCCAGGAGTCCAACTACAGCATACACTGGCAGCGGGATATAATTTGATTCCAGCAAAATTTTTCTTGGCTGAAACAGGATTTCGAAAACGTGGCCTGATAGGATGGTGGAGTCAGATTTGAAAGCAGACATTGAAAGGGAACTGGATAAATATTTGAAACACTGTAGAGATATGGGGGGAGAAAAGGAGACAGGGATTACTCTTCAAAAGAACTTGGGGATAGTGTGTTGGTGGTCAGCTGGATGGCTGACGCAATCTTTTACAGTGCACCACTTCTGCATGTCCCAGAATGGCACACTGAAATAAATGTGCAAACCAGGTCAAGTAAAGTCATATTGATGTGCAGCAGTAGTACTCATGAACAGAGTAGATACTAATTTCCACTTGAAAGAATTAGAAATCATTTATCAGTGGGACCAAAATATTATAGTACAAGAAATTGTAGCCAATTACACATGATGGCTGGACTCAAATTCCAAAATACCTGGCGAAACTCAAGGCAAACATTCTCTGAGAGAAACAAGAATGGAACTACTTAAAAAGTAATGCTACAAAACAAGTGCCGCAAGAAGGACCATAAAATTGCCTTCTCCAGTTAGGTTTCGAATTTGGCATGACCAAGTGTGGAATTGGGTCTCCACTTTTTAACCGCCTCAGTCACAAAGTACGCAGCCTATCAAACTTGAATTAAAACATACTTTGCTAGAAAGTGAAGGAGGCAATTACCAAGATTTTGAGTGAAAGGAAGCAGTTTATTGTCTACTAATTCCATAAGACCATAAGACATAGGAGTGGAAGTAAGGCCATTCGGCCCATCAGGTCCACTCCGCCATTTAAATCATGGCTGATGGGCATTTCAACACCACTTCCCTGCACTCTCCCTGTAGCCCTGGATTCCTTTTGAGATCAAGAATTTGTCGATCTCTGCCTTGAAGGCATCCAACGTCCTGGCCTCCACTGCACTCTGCAGCAATGAATTCCACAGGCCCACCACTCTCTGGCTGAAGAAATGTCATCTCATTTCAGTTTTAAATTTACCCCCTCTAATTTTAAGGCTGTGCCCACGGGTCCTCGTCTCCCCGCCTAACGGAAACAACTTCCTAGCATCCACCCCTTCTGAACCATACATTATCTTGTAAGTTTCTATTAGATCTCCCCTCAACCTTCTAAACTCTAATGAGTACAATCCCAGGATCCTTAGCCGTTCATCATACATTAAACCTACCATTCCAGGGATCATCCATGTGAATCTCTGCTGGACACGCTCCAGGGCTAGTAGGTCCTTCCTGAGGTGTGGGGCCCAAAATTGGACACAGTTCCAAAACAAAACGAATATCAAAACACACTCAAACACGGGTAACAAGTTTAAAAGGGAGAATATATGGTGTAGACGGGGAAATAGAAAAATTACGTGGTTAAACTGTTCATAGAATCCTCAAGATGTTAGATTCTTAACCTGAGATTCCAGCTCTTCAATGGCTAAGTTGTATCTGCACAGGAATGGAATCTGTATGTATCTTGGTGAATGACTATTTTTCTGCTTAGCTTTTTCATTGGTCAATGAATTGAGATGAGTGAAACAGGCGAGAACAAACAGCATTTCAATTCTTGTTGTCATATTCATTGTTTTCTTCTCTCTGTTCTACTGCTCAAAAGCAGTTACTGAAATACTGTTCAGAGTGTATTTCTTGTCATTGTCTTTCCAAGCTGACAAATTTGATAGGCGAGCCTTTAGTCTCCCGGTGAAATTACCACATTCATGTAAAATAAACATGAGTTGCAAATTTCTTGACACTGACTAAGGGACCTGGTTTAGATGCCTTTAGAAACCATGGTAATCTCAGTGCAAATTGTTTGCCCCATATGGGTCTCCCAAAGTTTTCTTCAATCTGTGGTCAGATGTATAGTGCTACATTTTATATGCAGGTTTCTGCCTTTCAAAAAACCACCTTAGTCCATGAAAGACCCACAAGTCCATTACAATATTGAGACAAACAGCTGAGTCATATCTGCCTTCTTATCTCTATGTTGCAATATTGTAAAATTAAAGGCTTCAAAAGACCTTGAAAAGTCTCCTTAGGAGACTTTTGATAAGCAATTCCAGACGCAGTGAATGATCAACTCTAGAGTGGATTTGTAGTTTAAATAAAACACTTAACTATATATTAATAAAAAGTAACTTTAGCAGAGCAAAAACAAACAAATTAATTAATTGAAGTCCATGATTTAAACCCAACAACCTTTATTTGCAGCCATTCACACAAATGATAGAGAAAAACAAGCACAATTAAAGGAATAAATAAAAGAAATTAACAAAACTGGAGAGATTGTTTGAGCAGTTTTCATGATGCATTGTTCCACATGCATATATGATTGTTTCTTGGTTTATTTTCTGAAGGCACTGATCAAGACCACATGTTCGGTTCATTCTGCGAAGTTTCAGCAATGCTTAGAAATTAATTTCTATCCTTTGAATTCCCAATAACTGATAATGGGAGATTAAGCAGAGAGCTTTCAAATCTTAACAATATAGGGTTAACAACCAAATACCTTCTCTCAGATAAACAATCCAAAGAAAAAAAGTTAAAACTTTCTAGCCTTCTGTTTGACCATTATGTTCTCTCCCAGATTCACTGGCGAATTCCCAGGTACTAATCTCACTAATGGCCAAACATCTGCTTTCTGGTTAATGTTCTGCTTTCCCCAGCATTTGTTGCATCTATAGAGCACCTTGATCAAGAACCAATGTGAAATTAACTTTCAGGCTTGGCCTATGAAACAGTTTGTCTGTTCCTTTTATAAAAACAAAACACATGCTGCTGCCCACAGTCCATAGGGGATCTTCATCAATGTTCTTGGCCCCAATCCAAAATTGATAAAGAAAAAAGAAAAATCAGTAAGGGTAAGGGTTTTAACATCATACATAAAACTCTAATGATGGAAGTTGAAATTCAATAATCCATTGTTCTTGTACAATTTAGAGGCGTGAGAAATAGTCAGTGTAAACGGCTAATGACTACACTGCTGACTTCAAACTATATATATCCATTTTAAAACCAGAAATCAAATGCAGGAGCTTAATCTGTTTAGTCGTGACCATTTCAAATGAAAGCAGGTAAATCTCTTGATGCCTGAGACAACATTGCTCCTTCAGTTATTATCACTGGTCAAAACTACAATAAGATAAAATGTTAATCTCACTTCCTTTGTGGAATCTGTCTAATTCTACATATATTAAGGTACAGAGCAAATGCACTTTAAGTAATCTGTTTGAAGCATTCTTCACTATTGTGACAAGGAACCATACAAATGGTCATCTGTACTTTCTTTAATTATAATTTGAACAACCAATTTGGAGAACAGGAAAGGGATTTGAACTGTCCTAATTTTATGACCAAACTTGTGTATAGCAGAATAAAGAGACTTATTGCCATCAGACTTCAACTACAGAACTCTGCAAAAATTTTTGCCAAAGAGATTTGAACTACATGTGAGAATAAAAACTTGATATGATGCTGCCCAAGACAGATGTGGAGGCGCAGTGTTAGATTAGGGTAATCAATTTCAGAAGTCACACAACACCAGGTTATATTTCATAAGAACCAAAAGAACTGCGGATGCTGTAAATGAGGAACCAAAACAAAGTTGCTGGAAAAGCTCAGCAGGTCTGGCAGCATCTGTGGAGGAGAAGAACAGAGTTAACGTTTTGGGTCTAGTGACCCTTTCTCAGAACCCAGTTCTGAGGAAGAGTCACCAGACCCGAAACATTAACTCTGTTTTCTCCTCCACAGATGCTGCCAGACCTGCTGAGCTTTTCTAGCAACTTGTTTTCATACCAGGTTATATTTCAACAAGTTTATTTGAACTCTCAAGAATTCGAAGTGATGCTCCTGGTGAAGTGGAGGGAAGGGCACAGGTTTAGAATTTATAGGCAGACAGATCATTGCAAGATAATAAGTGCTGCAGATGCCGGAGAATCTGAGATAACAAGGTGTAGAGGTAGATGAACATAGCAGGCCAAGCAGCATCAGAGAAGCAGGAAACTGACGTTTTGGGCACAGACTCTTCTTCAGAAATGTTATTCTAGCCATTTGGTTGTCTCTAGTCCCAACTTATTTTTGATTCTGTTTTGTAATTATCTGTCTTCTTTAATTGGATCATAGGTCATCCCTTCACTTGCTTTTCAGCTACTGACACTCATTCACACCGTTTGACACTTTTGATGACCTGCAAAGTCTTGTTATTCAGTCTGTTGACACTCCACTCACTATTTTTTTTCTGTCTTTTGACAATTTTAATTACCTAGAATTATCTTGCAGTTATCTCTCTGCCTATAAATTCTATGTCTGTACACTACCTTCCACTTCATCTGATGAGGAGTAGCGCTCCAAAAGTTTGGCATTTCAGATAAACCTGTTCAGCCATAACCTGGCACCATGTGACTTCTAACTGTGCCCAAGATGGAGTCAGTTCTGTCAAGTCAGTCCACCGAAAGTGAGGACTGATGTTGGATACAATTGGGATCACTCGAACTTCGCAGAATTGTGAAGCAACAAATGTCATGTTGATGAGCCAAAGTCAAACAATTAATTAACACTGTAGGAATAAGAGAATTTAAAAACATGCAACGTTTATTTTATCCCCGCAAAAATCAGTGATAAATTGCATGAATTTGAGAAATAGGAAATGATCTTACAACTCTTTGAATCTGCTCTAAGGTCATATCCCTTGAACCTAAGAAATCAAAAAAATGTAATAGCAAATAGCTAAAGGGAAATCAATGCACAACAGAAGCAAAGATGCCTGTGAAATGAGTCATAATATGTTTGCTCTCAATGTTTTGCTCGTATAATCTCAAGTCCACTACGTTCCTCTTTAAGCAATGTCAACTATGCTGTAAATAAAGCACAGCAAAGGGCGAGATGATGCCGGTACTCACAGCCAAAGCCTACATGCATCCTTTAGAAACATTTGAAATACTGGACACCTTTTATTCGCAATACTTCACTAACTAGAAAAGTATATAGCAGCACAGCTTGTATGGAGAGAAATCTTGGAGAAAATAAGAACAGTCCTTTTTGCTGTTTTCATATTTGGATCTAAAGCACTGAGCCAAGCAAGACTACTAGAACAGAAAGTACTTGCAACTGTGACCTAAACCACTTAGCAGGCAATTCTTGACTGTTTAATAAAAAATTTCATACTCCACACAATGAATTATTTTCTAATTTCCCTATCTGGAAAGGAAACAAACGTGTATCTTCTTAGCGCCTTTCAGGATCTCAAGACATCCTAAAACATTTTAAAAGCTAATGAAGTACTTCTGAAGTGCAGTCACTGTTCTAACATTGGGACTGCAGAAGTTAATTAATCCACAACTCCTCCCCCAGACAGTAATGTTATACTCACCACAATCTATCACTTAATGACATTGATTGAGGGATAACCGCATTTCTCTTCTTTGAAACACAGTGCTAAGACATATTTTATGCTCACCAAAGAGCAGATAGAACCTTTAATGTCTCATTGGAAAGCTGGCACCTCTGATAACTGTAATATTGAGGGAATGCCGAATGGTATCTGCCTACGTTTCGTCCTGGAGAGGAACTTGAAGTCTCAAAATAACTTGACTGAGAAGAAATGTACTGGAGGCTTCAGATTGCACACTGACTAGACGCACCACAAATGCTGTAATGGATTCAATTCTAATTAAGACAATTTTGTTGATAATATGTGTCACTCCGCATTATAAAATCTAAATTTATCAAGCAGCACAGCTAAAGCTTTCAAAGGCTGTATTTCCATCATCCCGACTTCACCAAACTCAAATGCTGCTTCATGATTCCGCAAATGCTCTGCAATTCTCAACCATTCGCTGTGTTCGCATCCCATCCTCCGGCATCCATCCTCTACAGCCACATGTCTCCTTGTACTCACATTACAGTTTACAAAGTGCAAACATTTAGAGAATATTGTCTGTACTTAATGACTCCAGCAAGTTATTAACAAATGAAACTGCATCAAGAATGCTTCAAGGAAACATGGCTATATTAACAAACATCCACTTAACCAAGAGTGATGAAAAAAAATACAAGAAATGCAGAATCAAAAAATCCAAGCAATCAAATTTCTTCTTTTGGTAACTAGCATTCAAATTCAGCAAGTGATTTCTTCCATTTTAGGCTGTCAACTTTCCTTTTTCACTCTGATGTAAACAACTCAAACAAAGGGAAAAATAGAGAATCATTGTAAAAACTGTCTCCATACACTTACCCATTAAATTGACAGCACGTTAGAAATATCCAAAGTCTACGTCTGCCTTCCCTTATGTTCTTGGCTAAGAATTTTCACCTGAGTTTGTGAGGGAATGAAAAATGGATTAGAGAAGTATAGCCTCATCATATCTTTCTGGAACTACAACATCTACAGTGTATCATAATATCAGGCAGAAAAATAAAACACAGAAATATAAACCACATAACAATTGTAATTAAAATATAATTTAAGTATCTTACATAATCAAAATAATTCATGATTTTTATTGAAAAGATATGTTTCAATTTGAACTTTAGAGAGGAACTAACATTTGTGCTCAGAATACATGGGGATATTGATGAAACCATTTTGATATTGGTCATAAGAACTACAGCTGAAGTTGGTTATGAAGTCAGATTTGGGTGATGGTGATGACTACCTTTTTTCCATGGTGATCACTGGAGACTCAAAGCCTCCCTGGATATTGCATCATCCAACAACAGCTTCAGCAAGAGTTATAAATTCTATATGGGAAAAAATAAAAAGTTATTAAGTAACTGAGAAAGATCTGAAGAAGAACAAAAAAATAAACAGAATCCATTAATCTTCAGGAATTATTGCAAGTTTACTGCTGAAGGCAAGGTAAAAATAAGTTAATTGATAAATGGAGGTTTGAAAGGAAGAAAAGCAGTTGTGATTGAGACTAGTGGGGTAGTTAAGGGGGGAAAAATTAATTGACAACATGATACATTGTAAGACAGGGCACTGGATGAAAACAGAACAATGGAGTCAAGTTGTTGATTGCACCAGTTGGCACGACTACTTCCTCTTGTGCTATAAACCTCTTTTTTTTCATCTTAAATCAGTTGTTTAAACTGTTATAAATCTTCAACACCGTTTAAATCTGTGATGTTTGCCTCTCAGGACCTGTAGGGTATACACTTTTACCTTATAACACATTGTCACATTACAATAGCACCTGGCCATTCAATTTCAGAAACCATAAAGATCCTCAGCAATGTCGTACACTGCTCAGCAATTCCTAAGTAACAGCATATGACACTGCTCATAAGCTAATTGTTAATGTAAAATCTCAGATGAGCAAAGCCTTTCTTCCCCCAAAAAGTAATGTGTTCTCCTAATTAGAAAATTGATTTTATGAAACAACTTCAAAATAGTAGAACATCCCTAAGGTGCTTCACAGGATGTTTTCAAACAAATTTGAAACCAAACACATAACATTAACACTGAAGAAGCAGCTTTCAGTAGCATCTGAGATCTGATTATATTCTTCCAATATAATTATGACGTCTAAGTAATGGAACCTTTCAATATTTTTAAAGCAGAGGTAGCTACATTCTTAATTACCAAGGCAATAACTATTGGAGATATGCAGGAATGTACAGCTCAGGTTAAAATTAGATCAGCCAGGATTTTAGTGAATGGCATACTGGTTGCCTCCTCTTGCGCACAATATCCCTAAGGATATTGAACACAATACAATAAACTGAATGTTAAATTCTGAGTGCGGGAAACATTGGTTGGAAACAACTGGCTTTAACTTAAATAAAGAGAATTATATGAAATGAGGATACAGTTAAATGAAGTGAGCTGGGCAGATAGATTAGCAGGAAAGACAGTAAGCTATCAGCAGCAGTCATTTATGAAAATGCTTCGTGACTCTCATCAGAAATATATTCCAGTAAGGAGGAAAGATTTAAAGAGAGGGTCAAACGAACCACAGTTAGCCAAGGAAGTTCAGGAGAGTATCAAGTTGAAAGAAAAGGCATATAAAGGAGGCCAAAGCCAGCAACAGCCCTGAAGACTGGGATAAATTCAGAATACAGCAAATGAGGGCTTAAAAGACAAGAAACAGAGCGAGGAATATGAAAACTGACAAGAACATCTTTAAATATATAAAAAGCAAGAGAGAGGTCAAAGTGAATATGGATCCATTAGAAAATGAATCTGTGGAGATAATTATGAGGAACAGGGAAATGACAGAAATTAAACAGACATTTTACATCAGTATCTTTGGCTGAAGATACTTCAAATGTCCCATTAATACTGAAAAACACAGGCGAGGAATTAAGTACCATCTCCAGCAAAGTAGTACTGGACAAACTAATGAGACTAAAGGCAAATAACTCCCCATGATGGCTTGCATCCAAGGATCCTAAAAGAAATAGCTCTAGGGATAGTAATGAATTGGCTGTAATTTTCCACTGCATTCTGAAGTAGTATCAGACGATTGGAAAACTGACAAAATGACACCCCCATTCAAAAAAGGAGGGGGGCAAAAAAGGGTGTAAATATGGCTTGATTAGCCTAACCTCTACTGTTGGAAAAGTAATGGAATCAATTATTAAGGAGGTAACAACAGAAAATTTGGAAAATCATTATCTAAGCAAAGTTAAAATGGCTTCATGAAAGGAAAATCACACCTGACAAATTTATTAGTTTCGAGAAAATCTCAACCCAAGATAAATAAAGGGAAACCAGTATGTGTTGTATTTGGACTTGCAGAGACATTCAATAAGGTAGTACCCAAAAGATTTTTCTTTATTCATTCACAGGGTGAGGGCATCGCTGGCCAGGCAACATTTATTGCCCATCCCTAAGTGCCCAGAAGGCAGCTAAGAGTCAACCACATTGCTGTAGGTCTGGAGTCACATGTAGGCCAGACAAGGTACGGATGGCAATTTCCTTTCCTAATGGACATTAAGTCATAAGATAAAAGCTCATGATGTTGAGGTAGCATATTGGAGTGGATACAGAATTGGCTAATAGGCAGGAAACAAGAAGCAGGGATAACAAGTTATTTTTCAGGTTGGCAACCTGTAACCAGTGGGGTTCCAAGCGATCAGTGCTGACACTGAAACTGCTTACAATATACATTAATAACTTGGACAAAAGAAGTGAATGTACTATAACCAAAATGATAAACAACACAAAAATATTTGGAAAGGCAGGTCACAAGAGGGACAGAATACTGATAGATTAAGTAGGCAAAAAGTTGACAAATGAAGTATAATGTGGAAAAATGTGAAATTGGTCACTTTGGAAAGAAGAACATAAGAACAATTATTTAAATGGAGAAAAACTACAGAAAGCTGCAACAGAAAGGAACTTGTGGGCACGTGTACTTTGAAATACTGAAAGGTAGCATATGGGTGCAGGCAATCAGGAAGGCAAATGGAAAGTTGGCCCTTACTTCAAGGGAATTGAAGTATATGAATAGGGAAGGCATAGTGGAACTGTACAAGGTGCTGGAGAGACCACTTCTGGGAGTATTGAGAGCAGTTTTGGTCCCCTCATTTAAAGAAAGTGATATAATTTAATTGGAGGTTGTTCAAAGAATGTTCACGAGGATGATCCCTAGTAAAGAGGATGAGCCCTAGTAAAGAGGATGAGCAAAGCTAAACAGGTTGGGACTCTGCTCATCCAAGTTTATAAGAATGAGAGGCGATCTCATTGAAACATATATTAGTCTGAAGAGCTTTGACAGGGTAAATGCAGGAGGATGTTCCACTCATGGGACAGTCCAGGACCATAGTTTCAGAATAAAGTCTCAGAACAAAGTCTCAGAATAAAGAGGTACCAATTTTAGACTGAGATGAAAAGGTATTTCTCTTTTGAGGCTTCAATGTCTTTGGAACTCCTTGCCAAGGAGCACTGTGGGGACAGAAACCCTTTGTATATTTAAGGCTGAAATACAGGGATTCTTGGACAGTGGAGGAAATCAAGGAGTATGGGGAAACAGCAGGAAAGTGGACACAAGGGATGTTAAATCAGCCGTGATCCTACTGAATGGCGAAGCAGCTCAAAGGAGAAACAGCCTACTTCAGTTCCTATTTCTAATGATCTTCTATATTTGGAAAATATGGCACATGTAATTGACCTTGGTCCATCTTAAACATGCCTACATATATTGAAGCTACATTTACTGGGCACAGTTTTAGATTGTAGCTGTGTTATCCTATTTCATTGATAACAACACAGAGTGATGTGTATAGAATTCAAGTACAGCAAGCCCTCATTTAAAATCAACACAGTTAACATAGCTTTGATTTAAAACTGTTCATTGAAGCAAGACCTATTTATCATTGCCACTTAACACGATTTGGCACAGACTTCTGTGGTCTGCCTTATCTCAAAACCTTTTCCACCAAGCTTCCACTCCTGCACTCAATTCTAAAGACTTCCTGGCCTTCCTCCAGTTCCCACCCCTGCCCTGTGTCAGTCTTCAATAATCCCTGACACAGCTAACATTCCTGCCCCCGTTCTTACTTTTAAAGCTTTTGGTGTCCACAACTCTGCCAGTCAGTCAATCTCTGAATTTTCACTGAAGTGATGGGCTCTACATAATGTAGATGTTGCTTGGTGCCAATAGTTTGCTCTGTACGCACCAATGAGGTTCTGCCAAGAGTTAGAGACTGCCAATTTAAAGAATTAGACTCAAGTGAAGAAACTTACTATTATGTGCAGTAGGTATAGTAATATTATACTAGTTCGCTCTTTTTAACATTATATGACAGGTTATTTTATTTGTAACAATAGGCATTTAGGAAGAAACACCATTTCAAATTAAATGGTTTTAAAGTTTTCTACTGAAAAATGTTCTGAAGTAACCAACTGCAACATTTCCCTTCTATATTTAGTGACTTATTCAGTGATTTATTTTGTTTTGCAAGTTATTTCAGATGGGACTATGCACACATATGGACGCACTTTTGACGGCACATCTCAGTACACAATGGCAATCTCATTCACATTTCTGCTCTACATTTTTGAATGTTGATTCAAAGGGGAGCAGGGTTTCTGATTTTCAACTTCAATAGTGACAATTCTCAAAACAGCACAAGAGTTAGCCTGTCACCGTCTGGTAAATGCAGACAAATAAAAGAAGAAGAACAGGACAAGGGAACACGGCTCAAATTGACATCAAGCACATTCAGCACTGCGGTCAGCAGATTCTTCATAAGACAGACAGAGCTTTCTGTTCCTGTAAGAATAGATTTGAATCTCAAGATCATCCTCACAATGAAGAATGTGACAGCGTGATATGAGTGAATAAAATTAAGTATTAAAAAATGACCAGCCTCAGTAATGTCCTTTCCCAAAGGCCCTCAGTGTGACATCACAGTGGCATACAGTCCTCCTTTTATTTAATGGATCCTTTATGGATCTTAATGGATACTCCTTTACCTTCCACCTTATTCAGTTCATGAATTAGTACTGTCCTTGATAACCACCATTTCGAAGGTGCACCAAAGATGGCAAGAATGGAAAATGTACTATGGGCAGAGGACTTCAACATCCATCAATAATGACTCTGCAGCATCATCACTGACCGAGTCAGTTGAGTCCTAAAAGACAAAACTGATATGTAGGGTCTGCAGCAGGTGATGAGGGAACAACAGAGAAAATTGTCTATTTGACCATATCCTCACCAATCTACCTATCACAAATGCATCTACCCATGACAGTCCAAAGTGACTGCCGCACTGGCCATTTTGACTTTAAAATACACTCTATTTTGTCTTGGGCAACGTCACCATATTGAACAGGACAGATGTCAAACAGATTTAGCAACTAAAAACTGGGCATCCAAGAGGAAATGTGAGCCACCAGCAGAACAACTATCCTTGTACAGAATTGTTAAAATCTCATCCTGGCACGTTCACCATTCTACCACCATCAAGCCAGGAGATCAACATTAGTCCAATGTAGAGTGCAGGACAGCATTTTAGGTACCAGGCATACCTAAAAATGAGGGCATTAATCTGATGACCATGCAAGCCAAACAGAAACAGAACATGTTCGAATGAAGCAATCCCACACAAATGGATCAGGTTTGAAGTTCTGCTACCTCCAGTCATGAATGGTCATGCACATTAAATAACTAACCAGAGGAGGCAGCTTCACAAGTACCCCCAGTTTCAATAATGGGTGAGTCCAGCACATCAATGCAAAATGTGCAAATATCTTCAGCCATAAATAGTAGGTAGATGGTCAATTCTGGCCTCCTCATAGCAGCCTCAACATTACACACGGCAATCACTGATTCACTGCACGACATCAAGAAATAGCTGAAGGCACTGAATACCATGAAGATATTCAGACCCGAAAACATTCTGGCAATAGAACTGAAGACCTGTGCTCCAGAATGAGCTGTGCCTTTAGTCAAGCTATTCCAGTATATCTACAAAGTAAATGCCAGTGTTGTAATGTGAAAAATTGCCAAATAATGTCCAGTGCACAAAATGCAAGACAAATCCAAACTGGCCAATTATGACCAGTCTATCCAATGGCACCTGCTCAGAAATAACCTGCTACTGACCCTCAGTTTGGGTTCCAACAGCTTCCAAACACAATATAATCTTGGTCTAAACATAGATAAAAGAGCTGAACTCCAGGGGTGAGATTGGAGTAAGTGCTGTTAACATTGAAGCAGCAATCAACCAAGTGTGGCATCATGAAGGCTTACAAGGCTGGAATCAAGATAAAAGAGAGGCAAGCTGAAAAAAAATGTTGCATCTTGACTAGCAAAGCAAACGATGGCAGTGGTTGCTGAAAGTCAATCTGCAAAACGCCCAGTGGCAACTCACCAAGTTCCTCTGACAGCACCTTCCAAAAACACATAACCTCTACCAACAATAAGGATAAGGGCAGCAGATACATGGGAATGGTTACACCTGAAAGTTCCCTCCAAACCACACACCATCCTGCAAGGTCCACAATGCAAGAATAAAAGCAAAATACTACAAATGCTGAAAACCTGAAACAAACAGAACCCTGGTGAAACTTAACTAGTCTGGCGGCACCACTGGAGAGAGAAACAAAATAAATTTTTCAAGGCTGGTATGACTCTTTTTCAGGACTATGAATTTGAAATTTTAATATGGTTTATCTTCCGCAGATGCTGTCAGACTGGCTGAGTTTATCCCCAATTCTCTGCGTTTGTTCCATACAACATTAAATTTAACTGAATTCTTTCATGGCCAGCAGCAACACTGCACAACCATGCATCAAGATACCATACTCCAAGTTCTGCGAACTGATAAACAGGCTACGTAAACCGTTAATTATGAATGACTATTTAAAGTTTTGTGAACTTGCAAATGAAGCAATAAAGTTGTTAAGCTTCCCATTTCAATAACAATGCAAAGTTCTTTTGGGTGTAGCGCAATACAAAATACAGTTATTACTCACAAGACTGGTGAACTTACCAAAGCCATGATGTGCAAGATACCCTGTCAAGCAGAGTTCAATGCATTCAGGCAACTGGCACACTTCAAATAAATGATATATAGCAAAAAGGCAAACTACACAGAAAAATCATTTGGCCATTTTATTTCAAAGCTACTTATGTTTTCCATTGGTCTGGTAAAAGGTGGCTTATGGAAATCATTTGATTTGGTCCCCAAAAACTAGAGATTTAAAATTCTTGTCATTGTCTTTAAAGCTCTCCAGGAACAGTCTAAATCTCTGGACCCCTTTCCAAAGCTACAAACCCATTTGTACCACTTAATATTTTATTTTAACACGTATCTATTTAGCACTTTTCAGCAAGCAGCTCAGGTTTTTTCTCCAAGTTAAAGGTGCTACACAAATAATGGATCAGTTTTCTCACAGTGGTAAACAGAAATCACAACATGCACTTGCAAAGTCTGATTCTCCAACTACTTGCAAATCAGCCGAAAATGGTAAAGTAAGTTGACAAACTGGGACTTCAAGTTGGGGTTGTTCTCCTTAGGGAAGAAAAAAAGTCAAGCTTTTCTCAGTGTTCAAAATCATGAGAAGTCCAGACAGCATAGGTGGAGAAACTGCTCCCCATTGAAAGCCAGATGACACTGGGTCCTTTATCAATCACCTTAAAGTGGCATGGCACAAGGAAAAGATAACACACTGTGGAGCTCGAGGAACATAGCAGGCTAGGTAGCATCAAAGGAGCAGGAAAACTGACGTTTCAGATCGGGACCCCTCTTCAGAAAAATGTCTGCTTTCCGGCTTCTCTGGCGCTGCCTGGCCTGCTGTGCTTCTCCAGCTCCACTCTGTTATCTCTGACTTCAGCATCAACAGTTCTTACTATCTCTGGTAGAAGGAGAAACTTTTTTCAGGACAGTGTAGTTGGGATCTGGAATGAACTACCCAAGTTAATCTGATCTCTCAAAAGAAACCTGAATAGCAACCTGAAGAGAAAATAGCTGTAGAACTACATAAAAGGACAAATGGGACTGGCTAAGTAGCTCCAGCAAAAAGATAACACACAGACGATGGGATATTCTGAGATAATGGGAACTGCAGATGCTGGAGAATCCAAGATAATAAAGTGTGAAGCTGGATGAACACAGCAGGCCAAGCAGCATCTCAGGAGCACAAAAGCTGACGTTTCGGGGCTAGACACTTCATCAGAAAGGGGGATGGGGAGAGGGTTCTGGAATAAATAGGGAGAGAGGGGGAGGCGGACCGAAGATGGAGAGAAGATAGGTGGAGAGGAGAGTATTGGTGGGGAGGTAGGGAGGGGATAGGTCAGTCCAGGGAAGACAGACAGGTCAGGGAGGTGGGGTGAGGTTAGTAGGTAGGAAATGGAGGTGTGGCTTGAGGTGGGAGGAAGGGATGGGTGAGAGGAAGAACAGGTTAGGGAGGCAGAGACAGGCTGGGCTGGTTTTGGGATGCAGTGGGAGGAGGGGATGAGCTGGGCTGGTTTTGGGATGCGGTGGGGTAAGGGGAGATTTTGAAGCTGGTGAAGTCCACATTGATACCATTGGGCTGCAGGGTTCCCAAGCGGAATACGAGTTGCTGTTCCTGCAACCTTCGGGTGGCATCATTGTGGCACTGCAGGAGCCCCATGATGGACATGTCGTCTAAAGAATGGGAGGGGG
This sequence comes from Stegostoma tigrinum, assembly GCF_030684315.1. Taxonomy (NCBI): domain Eukaryota; kingdom Metazoa; phylum Chordata; class Chondrichthyes; order Orectolobiformes; family Stegostomatidae; genus Stegostoma; species Stegostoma tigrinum. The sequence continues at coordinate 11,963,990 of NC_081358.1, forward strand.
GAGTTAAAATGGTTCGCGACTGGGAGGTGCAGTTGTTTATTGCAAACCGAGCAGAGGCTTGGGGACCATTTTGCAGAACACCTCCGGTCGGTTCGCAATAAACAACTGCACCTCCCAGTCGCAAACCATTTTAACTCCCCCTCCCAATCTTTAAACGGCATGTCCATCATGGGCCTCCTGCAGTGCCACAATGATGCCACCCGAAGGTTGCAGGAACAGCAACTCGTATTCCGCTTGAGAACCCTGCAGCCCAATGGTATCAATGTGGACTTCACCAGCTTCAAAATCTCCCCTTCCCCCACCGCATCCCAAAACCAGCCCAGTTTGTTCCCTCCCCCCAGTGCATCCAAAACCAGCCCAGCCTGTCTCTGCCTCCCTAACTTGTTCTTCCTCTCACCCAAGCCTTCCTCCCACCTCAAGCCGCACCTCCATTTCCTACCTATTAACCTCACCCCACCTCCTTGATCTGTCCGTCTTCCCTGGACTGATCTATCCCCTCCCTCCCCACCTATACTCTCCTCTCCACCTATCTTCTTTTCTCTCCATCTTCGGTCAGCATCCCCCTCTTGCCCTATTCATTCCAGAACCCTCTCCCCATCCCAATCTGTGATGAAGGGTCCAGGTCCGAAACGTCAGCTTTTGTGCTCCTGAGATGCTGCTTGGCCTGCTGTGTTCATCCAGCTTCACACTTTATTATCTTATGATGGGATATTCTGATGATTTATAATGACTTACGACAAGTATACTAAAAGACGTAAGAAAACACAAGTTTTCGTCACAATCAATCAAAACCCTGCTACCAGTTCTGTTTCAGTTTGTAAATCTCTCAGTTCTGAGCCATTCTAGATCAAAACTCAAGACTCCAACGCAGTCATAATCAAGTGCTGTGCCAAAGATACAATATTTCTGTTGAGGTGTAAAACCAAGATCTCATCTATCTTCTGAGCTAGATGTAAAGGATTCCATGTTATTTCAGAGAAGGGGAGATCTGTTCTCCCAAGTGTTCTGACCAACATTTAAACTTCAACCCAACAAAATAATTTTCCCAAACTACATTGTAGTTTGTAGTGTATTGTTGCAGCACTACAAATTGGTCAGCACATTTCCTACAACAGTCAACAGTTCAGAAATGTTTTCTTGGCTGTAAAGTACTCCAAGATGACCTGTGTATGTGAAAGGCAGTACACAAGTGTAAGTCTATCTTGAAACATTTTGCACTCAGACAAAAGGAACTGTTGGCAAGTAATATCTAAACTTGAAATAATTTGTCTTAGCTGCAGCCAATGTTGCATCATGAATAATTTAATGCATTTAAACAACTTAAAATAATACACTGAAGCACTAAACTTAGGAAAACTTGCTGCCAGCCTCATCATTACAGCAAAACAAACAAACAGCTTGACTGTAATTAGTGGCACATTTAGTTTGCAAGATCTTACACCCAGGCTTGCGTACAGATTCTGTCTCCTTTCGGCTCCACTTTCGAACAGATTGCACACGATGGCAAGATTACACATTTGGAATTGCTTCATCACAAAGAATCTAAAACCAACAACTGCGAGGGATGCAGGTGGGTTGGGGTAGGAGGGAACGATGAGTGAGGGGCGGGATGGCGGAAATGACAAGGTGGGGGAACAGAGGGGCAGGGAACAGGGTGAGGCAAATGAAAGCGGTGGAACGAGGAGGGTGCAGGGAATGAGGGAGGAAGTTGGAGAGAATGAAGAGTGGGTTTGAGGGGAGTGCTGACACAGAGGTTGGGGGGGAGGGGGCGCCAAAGGTGGGTGGGTGGGGGGAGGGAATTCGGGGGCTGACGCGCGGTGGGGAGGCAGGGTGAGTCAGGAGGCTCCGACACAGGGGTGTGGGGGGGGGGTGAAGAAGTCAGGGGCTCCAAAGTGGGGAGGAATGGAGTGACGGGGCAGGGACACAGAGTGGGGGGCTGCAGAGAGGAGAGGGGTGCTGGCACAGTGGGAGGGGGGGATCCGGTGGCGGCGCTGACACGTTGGGAGGAGGGGCAGCGCTGACACGGCGGGAGGGGGGGGGGAGATTTGGGGGGTGGCAGCGCTGACACGGTGGGAGGAGGGGGGCAGCGCTGACACGGTGGGAGGAGGGGGGCAGCGCTGACACGGTGGGAGGAGGGGAGGAGGGGGACAGCGCTGGCACGGTGGGAAGAGGGGATTCGGAGGGGCGCTGACACATTGGGAGGAGGGGATTCGGGGGGGGCAGCGCTGACACGGTGGGAGGGGGGAACAATGACATGGTGGGAGGGGCGAGCCGGGGGGGGGGCGCTGACTGGTGGGGTTGGGGAGTCTGGGGAGTCAGGGGGCACTGACACGGGGGGAGGGGGAGTCGGGGGGAGGGGGCGCTGACATGGGGGGGGCGCTGACATGGGGGGGGGGGCGCTGACATGGGGGGGGGGCGCTGACATGGGGGGGGGGTCACAGGCGCTGACACAGCGGGTGTGGTGGGAGCCAGGGAACAGGCGGAGTCAGGGGCGCTGACACGGGCGGCGAGGCGGCAGTCGGGGGGAGCGCAGACACGGGCGGCGAGGGGGCAGTCGGGGGGAGCGCAGACACGGGCGGCGAGGGGGCAGTCGGGGGGAGCGCAGACACGGGCGGCGATGGGGGCAGTCGGGGGCAGCGCAGACACGGGCGGCGAGGGGGCAGCGCAGACACGGGCGGCGAGGGGGCAGTCGGGGGCAGCGCTGACACGGGCGGCGAGGGGGCAGCGCTGACACGGGCGGCGAGGGGGCAGCGCTGACACGGGCGGCGAGGGGGCAGTCGGGGGGGGGGGGGGGCGCTGACACAGGGGGTGGGAGGGGTGAGCCGGCAGGGGTTGGGGCGCTGACACAGGGGTGGTGTGAGGGCACTGACACGGGGTGAGGAAGGGGGAGGATGTGGCACCATTCATGGAAGGTGAACAAGCTGACGTTTCCAGTGTCGGTGAGTCTTCATCAGACTGTGATCGAGGTTGGGCGGGAGGGGGTGTGTGGGGGGGGTGACAGAAACATTAGCCGGCTCTCTGACCTGCTGTGATCACCGGTATTTGTTGTTTTCAGGACAGATTTCAACATTTGCAGTAATTTGTTTCTCGGGTTTGTCGTTGTTGTTGTTGGTGGGGGGGGTGTTGTTTATAAGGGGGAAGGGGGGCACGAGGCTGGGTCTCTCGGTTTCCCTTCCACGCTCCCAGACTCAGATCACGGCGACTAACGGCTGTCCGTCCGCTGACGAACTGGAACTCAAGCCCATCCTCCTCCCCTTCCCCCCAAGCGATGATCGGACCGTTACCTTTTCCTTGGAGCGGGGCCCGATTCCCGGATCCACGAACAGACCCCTTTCTCTCCGGCTCCAGCAACAACTACAGGACCGCTCGCTGCGCCCTCACGTCAGACGTAGAATGCTTGTCATTCAGGGGTCGGGGCCCGGGTTATGCGATTATGCGGGGTCCGGGGTAGGTGATTACACCTTGTCATGCGGGGAGGGAGTTGGGTTGGCGTTGGTGAATATCCAGGGTCGGGGGTCTTTGTATATGATTATCCAGGGTCCGGGGTCTGTAATTACAGCGAGTCCGGAATACAGTGTGTATGAATATACAGGGTCCGGGGTTTGTGATTATCGCGGATTCGGACTGCGGTGCGGTGGAGATGAGTATGCAGGGTCCGGGGTCGCGTCTGTGTGTGGTGTGGTCCAACAGTGTTTGGGACTGGTTAATATGTTCTCTCGCGGTCTTGGCATTACACAAAATAACTGTCGTTACAACAAGGAGGGAGGCTATTTAGTGGCTCTCCAACCGAGACTCTCACCAAGTATTATTCTCATTCCCGTTAATCGCTATTATTCCGTTTTGAATATTGCTCCTTCTGAAGGTGTTAGTTCAACCTGCCTCGGCTACACTCTCAGGCTCCAGACCTGAACCTTTGGGTTCTGTGAATTTTTACTTTTAACTCACATCACCTTTGTTTCTTTCGTGAATTATCTTTAAATCTATCCCTTCTGGTTTTTGATCCTTTCATGAGTGGGGACATTTTATTCCCAATTCACTGTGTCCACGCCTCTCATCATTTTGAATAATTCAGTCCTCCACAGTCTTCTCCGAAGAGGAAACTCCCAGCTTTCCAATCTATCCTCATAATTTAAATTCCTCATTCCTGGAACTGCACTTATAAAAGTCTTCTCACTTTTGTAAATGTTTTCACATCCTTTCTTAATTGCAGTGGCCAGAATTTCACACAACACACAATTTGAGGCAAAACTATAGAGCATCCTTTTTAAGTTCAGCACATCATGCTTGCTATTGTGGTCTGTACCTTATTAGTGAAACCCAAGATACTATATTCTTTATTAACACTCTCTCAACCTGTCCTGACACTTTTTATTTGATTTATTATTGCTGCATGTACCAAGATACAGTGAAAAGTATTGTTTTGCATGTTAAGCAGACAAATTGTAAGTACAGAGATAATGGGAACTGCAAATGCTGGCGAATCCAAGATACCAAAGTGTGGAGCTGGATGAACACAGCAGGCCAAGCAGCATCTCAGGAGCACAAAAGCTGACGTTTTGGGCCTAGACCCTTCATCAGAGGTCCAGGCCCAAAATGTCAGCTTTTGTGCTCCTGAGATGCTGCTTGGCCTGCTGTGTTCATCCAGCTCCACACTTTGTTATCTTAAATTGTAAGTACATATGATAATAGAACCAAATGCAAAATATAGTGTTACAGCTACAGAGATGGTGCAGAGAAAGATCTATGAGAGGTCCATTCATAATTGATAACAACAGAGAAGAAGCTGTTCTTAAATCTATTGGTACATGTGTTCAAACTTTTGTATCCACTGCCCGCTGGAAGAGGGTGGAGGAGATATTACCAAGGTGGGGGGGATCTTTGATTATGTTGCCTGCTGTCCTGAGGCAGCAGGAAGTGTAGAAGGAGTCAATGGATGGAAGGCTGATTTTCGTGATGGACTGGGCTGTGTTCACAGCTCTCTGTAATTTCTTGCATGCTTGGGCAGAGCAGTTGCCTTACCAAGCTGTGATGCATCCAAATAGGAGGCTTTCTATGATGCATCAATAAAAATTGGCAAGAGTCATTGTGAACATGCTGAATTTCCTTAGCCTTTTGAGGAAACAGAGGCACTGGTATGCTTTCTTGACTGTAACATCGACATGGATCTACAAGGATACGTCGTTGGTGATACTTCTAGGAACTTGAAGCTCTCAACCAGCTCCACCTCAACATTATCGATATAGATGGGGCAAATCTTCCATTCTGCTTCCTGAAGTTAACGACCACCTCCTTCATTTTCCTGACATTGAGTCAAAGATTGCTGTCTTTATATCATGCCACTCAGTTGTCTCTCTCTTTCCTGTACTTTGTCTCGTCATTGCCTGAGATCCGACCTACTACAGTGGTGTATCATCAGCAACTTTGCAAATGGAGTTAGAGCTGAATTTATACTTTCAATTACTTTTAGTTACCTATACACATTTACTCCCAGGTCCCTCTTCTCCTGCACCCCCTTTTGAGCTGCACCCTTATTTTGTATTGTTTCTCTGGATTCTTCCTACCAAAATGTGTTATCTCAATCTTCTCTGCATTAAATTCCATTTGCTATATTGACCCACAGTGCGAAGTTAAAAAGTCATTTTGAAGTTCTGTATTAGTCCCCTCACAAATTACAATGCTTCTAATTCACATGTCATCTGCAAATTTTGAAACTGTGCTCTAAACACCAAGGTCCAGACTGTTAGTATCTTTCAAGAAAAATAAGGGTTCCAGCATTGACCCCAGTGAGTGCCACTACCAACCTTAACTGCCAAAGAAACATTGATTAACCATTATTCTCTGTGACCTGTCACTCAGCCAATTCTAAATCCATATTGCTATGGTCCCTTTTATTTTGTGAGTTCTAACATTGCTAATATGTGTTCTGACACGCTTTATCAAGGACCTTCTGGAAGTTCTTCAACTTATCCACAGCATTACCCTCACCAGTCCTCTCTGTTACCTCACAAAAAAATACAGTCAATTAGTTCAATGTCCAATTCCACTAGGAAACCCATGCTAACTGTCCTTAAATATTCTGCATTTGTCAATGTGACTATTAATTTTGTCCTGAATTATTGGTTCTAGGAGTTTCTCGGCCATTGAAATTAAAATGATTAGTCTGCAGTTGCTTCATGTTTGAAATTCTCCAATCACAGATTCATTGACTGGTACAGCACGAAAACAGACCCTTTGGTCGAACTCATCTGTGCCAACAAGATATCCTAAATTCAGCAGCGCCAGGGACCCAGGTTCGATTCCACTCTCAGGCGACTGTCTGTGCGGAGTTTGCACATTCTCCCCGTGTCTGCGTGGGTTTCCTCCAGGTGCTCCAATTTCCTCCCACAGTCCAAAGATGTGCAGGTTAGGTGGATAGGCCATGCTAAATTGCCTGTAGTGTTCAGGGGTGTTCGGGATATAGGGGGATGGGTCTGGGTGGGATGCTTCAAGGGGCAGTGTGGACTTGTTGATCCAAAGGGCCTGTTTCCACACTGTAGGTAATCTAATCTAAATTAGTCTAGTCTCATTTGCCAGCATTTGGCTCATTACCCTCTAAACCTTACCCATCCAGATGGCTTTTAAATGTTGTTATTGTACCAGTCACCACCACTTCCTTAGGCAGCTCATCGCTGTACATGCATCACCCTCTGTGTGAAAAAGTTGCCCCCTAGGTCCGTCTTAAATCTTTTCCCTCTCAACTTAAATCTATGCTGTCTAGTTTTGGAAAAAGACCTTGGCTATGCACCCTATCTATGCCCCTCATGATTTTATGAACTTCTACGAGGTCACCCCTAAGCATCTGACACTCCAGGGAAAATAGCCACAGCCTATTCGGGCTCTCCCTAAAACTCAAACCCTCCAACCTTGGCAACATTTTTGTAAATTCTCTGTGCACCCTTTCAAATTAATAACATTTTTCCTATTGCAGGGAGATCAGAACAGAACACAATATTTCAAAAGTGGCCTAATCAATGTCCTGTACTGCCGCAAAATGATATTTCAATTCTTACATACAATGCATTGATATTGCCAATAAAGGCACGCAAACCAAATGCCTCTTCACTCCCCTGCCTACCTGTGACTCCGTCTTCAAGGGACTATAATCCTGCACCCCAAGACTGCTTTGTTCAAAAACACTTCCCAGAACTTTATCATTAACTGTATAAGTCCTGCTTTGATTTGCCTTACCAAAACGCAACGCCTCACGTTTATCTAAATTAAACTGCCACTCCTTAGTCCATCCCTCATCTGATCAAGATCCCATTGTACTATGAAACAACCTTCTTCACTGTCCAGTACATCACCAATTTTGGTATTAGCTGCAAACTTACTAACTAATCCTTCTATATTCACATCTAAATCATCTCTATAAATGACAAAAAGTTGTGGATCCAGCAGTGATCATTGCAGCACATTGCCAGTCACAAGCCTCCAATCTGAAAAGCAATGCTCTAGCACTACCCTCTGCCCCCTATCTTCAAGCCAATTTTGTATCCATTTGGCTAGCTGTCCCTGGATTCCATGTGATCGAACATTGCTAACCAGTATACCAAATGGAACCTTGTCGAACACCTTGCTGAAGTCCATATAGATAATATCCTCCACTCTGTCTTCATCAATCTTCTTTATCACTTCTTGTAAAAACTTAATCAAGTTAGTAAGATATGATTTCCCATGCATAAAGCCACGTTGATTATCCCTAATTAGTGCCTGCCTTCACAAATGCATATAAATCCTGTCCCTCAGAATCCTCTCTAACAACTTACCCATCACTAATATCAGGCACACTGGTCTACAGTTCCCTGGCTTCTCCTTACCATCTTTCATAAATAATGGCACCACATTAGCCACCCTCCAGTTTCAGACATCTCACCCATGGCTATCATTGATACAAATAACTCAGCAAGGGGTTCAGCAATCACTTCCTTTGTTTCAGGTAAAGTTCTGGGATACACCACATCGGGTCCCGGTGATTTATGCGTTTTAAGATGTCCAGCACTTCCTCCTCTGTATGGGTCTCTGGAATTACCCATTAGTCTAAGAAAGATTGAAAAATCATTGCCAATGCCGCTGCAATTTTCATGCTCAAATTTTTTCTGCATCTTTGGATGCATCTGATCTGTTTCTAATACCTTGTCAACTTTCTTTACAGAAAGCCTATCCAATACTTCCTGTGTATCTATTTCAAATACTTCTATCAATTGATATTCCTACACTGTTGCCATAGTTTGGGTAACATCACCTTCCTTGGAAAAGACATGTGCAATATATTAGTTCAGTACTTCAGCCTTGCCGTCTGTCTCATTGTGTAAATCTCCTTTTTGGTTCCTAATTAATCCTTCCTTTACTACCCTTATATTATTTTTATCCCTACAGAAGACATTACGATTCCCTTTTATGTTAGTTGCTAGTTTCTTTTCATACTTCCTCTTTACTTCTGTCACTTGTTTTCTCGCCACCCCTCTGAACCTCTCACCTGGTTCGCAGCTATCTTAAGCACACTATTTTCACCATGAGTTCTACCCATTTTGTAATTGAATTTGTTTGCCCTATCTTGTTCTTTCGAGTAATTAAACTTTGACTGAGCCCCTTTGTGAAAATTTTCCTATCCTGGCAATATCTTTTTAAGTCTTCTCTATATCATCACTGATTGTGATGACATCCTTCTTGTGATGCAGTGGCCAGGACTGTGCACAATACCACAGCATAAATTTCTTGCTATTATATTCTTATATATCCGTTCCTCTACATTTTCCAATATCCTACCATTTGTTGCATCCTCCCTTCCCCAATGAAGTTCTTCACAATTCTCCAGATTAAATTCCATTTTCCACTTTTCTGACCATCTGACCATTCCAAGGCTTTCTTCTTCACTATGAACCATACCGTACATTTTTGTAGCACCTGCAAACTTCCTAACCATGTTCCCAATATTTAAGTCAAATCATTGATATTATAGAATCTCTACAGTGCAGAAAGAGGCCATTTAGCTCATCCAGTCTGCACCGACCTTCCATACAGCATCTTGCCCAGATTCACTCCATCCCCGTAACCCCATATTTACCATGGCCAATCCATCTAGCTTGCACAACACTGGACCCTGTAGGGAAATTTAGAATGGCCAATCTACTTAACCTGTACATCTTTGAAGTGTGGGAGGTAACAGGTGGTGTGTGTGTGTGTGTGTGTGTGTGTGTGTGTGTGTATATACGTATATGAGTATATATATGTCACAAAAACAAGGCAATTAGCATGGAATCCTGTGAGATCTCATTGGAAATAATCTTCATTGACTAATAACCTTTAGTTCTTGTACCACTCTCCTTAGGGCTCAGGGCTCTTTTCAAACTAAACATCCGTGGCATCTTGTCAAAAGCCAATTACTAAAATCTGTGTGAACAATACAAAGTACACTTTTTATTAGGTTCTTACAAATCTCAGTCAAGTAACTCAAATGCAAGCTAATTCAAACAAGTCCATGCTAATTGCCCTTGATTAATTGAAATAGCCATAAAGCCCCTCACAAATATGTTCAAAAATTTGTCAAACATCAAAGTTGTAATTCTGGTGAGTACCTCTTCCTTTCTTTCCAAGCAGGACATTAGTGGCCTTTCTGTGATCCAACACCATGCCTGGAGCCAGAGACAAACGGAAAATGATGGTCAGCTTCTCCACCATTTTAACATTTGTTTGTCTTCGTAGACCTAGCTATTCCTCATTTGGGGCTGGCAACTTATTTCCTTTCAAAAATCATAAACCCCTTTATGCCTCCCCTAATCAATAATACCATCCAAATTATCTCATCCTTCCTTCTTGATGATGTTTGCATCGTCACACTCTTATGAAGTCAGATGAAAAGTATTAATGAAGAACCATGGCCATGTATTCCACTTCCACACAGAAGTACCTTTTCAGTCTCTGACATATTGTCTTCATCATTATCCTCATGCTGTTTGTGTGTAACATAAAACACCTCTGGTTTTCTTTGATTTTATTTGCTAACATTTCTTCATGCTGCTCTTGGCTTTCCTGACTTTTAAATTTCATCACTGCACCTTCTTTACCCCCTGCGCTTTCTACGGTACTGTGCTGACAGTATCAGATGCAAATTTCACTTCCTCATCATGCCAGAGTCTGAGACAACACAGTGTGGAGCTGGAGGAACACAGCAGGCCAGGCAGCATCAGAGGAGCAGGAAAGCTGATGTTTCGGGTCGGGACCCTTCTTCAGAAAAGTCCAGACCTGAATCGTCATTCGGCCCATTTGTGTGTTCGTAAAGTGGACGGCTAATAGAGGGCCCCCAACTTTAAAGCAGCAGCAGAATGTCATGGCAGGTAAGTGAAGGGGAGGGCTTTAGTTTATTGTCTCATCTGATAGACACCATCTCCAACAATATACTTCCCCCGTACTGCACTGGAGCGTCACCCTGGGTATTGAGATTTAAGTTTCTGGTCTGTGACTTGTAGTTATAACTGCATTCAAACTTGGATTGCTGCTACTGATACACAATAACAGAGCCAATTGCAAAGTTTATTACTTTAGTTTCCTTCAGTACATAACATGTATGGTTGTCTCTTTTCTCCTATCAGCAAATCATAATTTTTTTAAGGATTTTATTTATTGGAATTTACTTCCACATTGCCAAGCAACCAGAAGTGGCCTATCAGTAACACTAGGCAGCATAGATTTAAATAATAACAAATTTTTATTGATATTCTAAGGATAAGGAAGCTGGCCATAAATTTTTGCATGAAGACAAAATTTTGTCTTTGGAAATGGGGTAAGACTGGCTAGGTCAGCTTTAACAGGAAATTGTACAATCTATTAGAAAAATACAACTATCTATTCAACAAACTCAGCAAAGTAAAATCCAGCTAGACATATAATTTATTAACTGCTTTTGCTTTTGAGCTATGGCTAACTTTTGAATTCAGCAAAGAGAAACACTTAGCGCAAGTAAATTTGATGCTAATTTACAAAACTCAACAGCAAAATGTCAAGAACCACGACCATGTATTCCACTTCCACACAGAATACTTCGAAGGAGGACTGCAGTGACAATTGCATGTCTGAATGCTAATGCTTTTCTCATTTCTCATTAATGTCAGCTCAACTTATAATTCCTTGACCCACCATGCTTCGAGACAAAATCAATCTTTTCATTAGTCACAAATGAGGCAGTTCTGCTTCTGATTCCACACAAAAAAGCATTTGCGGGCCATGACCTTAAAACATGAGCAAAAATTCTGAAGCAGTAGTCGACAGTCATCAACCGTTATTTAGGACTGTTTATCAGACGTCTTTTTTCTGAGTGGTCAGTCTCTTTGGGGGCTCTAGAGCAACTTTTTTTCAAGTTTTGGAGGTTGTCGTGTTTCATTCACTCTTTGACAAAGGTTGCTGCAGTTGTTCCAGTGTATGTAAAGCAGATATAGTGAATTCTTAATTCAGGATTCAACTTGTAATCAAATAGACAACATTTTTGCCACTTAGAGTAACTTTGCTCGCACTCTATTTGACATATGTGTTTTCAAAACTCATAAGGTGAACATGGCTGTCCTTGCTATCCCTAAATTTCACCTTAACTCTATTCATTCATCACACAGAAAGCCTCACATGAAATGTAATTGCTTGTTGCATTGAGCTGTCATGCTACTTATTCTAAACTGTGGGCCTACATCGAGTTTTTACCGTAAATTGGAGTCTTTTTAGATCTGAATTTTCCTCTTAGTTACTGTGTAGCGTAAGATCTCATTTAACTAATATTACACTAGTAAATAACTTGCCAAATTTCTCGTAAATAAAGACAAAATAAAGTTCCAAAAAAATCAAGAATCACAGAGACCATGAAGAACATGATGTTTCATTAAACTGGCATTAAAGATTTCTCTGGCACCATGTTAAACCTCTTATCAATGCAGTGTCTAGAAAGAGAAAATGCTTTGTTCTTAGAAGGGAAGATGACTCACCTTTAGATAAAGGTGGACAAGGGAACAATGATCACCTTGATATCATGCGTTGTCGTCCGGCGATCATTGGTTGAAACAATTCAAATCAATGATTGACACCGCGTAAATTACCAATTCCAAGAAAAAGAATGCATCAACAAGTGCTCAGGGTCAGACGGCAATCATTGTCAGTAGGTCCTTAGATCGCCATCAAGGAGCCACCTTCTCAAGATGCAAGATGGACCAGAAGAGGAGGAAGGAGACCCAGGAAAGCATTCGCAAAAGCTTCAGCTACAGAGCAAGATGCTGCCTTCCGTAATGAGATCAACTCACCTCCTGACACCTCAAAGCCTCCCCACCATCTACAAGGCACAAATCAGTACTCCCCACTTGTCCTGGATGAGTGCAATTCCACTGACAATCAAGAAGCTTGACACCATCCAGGACAAAACAGCCCATTTGATTGGCAACACACACACAAGTATCCACTTCCTCCACCACTAATGCTTATAACAGCAGTAGTGTGTGCTATCTACAAGACACACAGCAGAAATTCACCAAGTATCCTTAAACAACACCTTCTAAACCTATGACCACTTGCATCCAGAAGGTCAAGGGCAGCAGATACATGGGAACACCTCCAACTACAAGTTCCCTCCAAGCCACTCATTATCCAGACTTAGAGAAATAATTGCCATTCCTTCTTGTCACTGGGTCAAAATCCTGGAATTGCCTCCGTAATGATATTGTGTATCCATTTACAGCACATGTACTGCAGTGGTTTAAGAGGCAGCTCACTGAGGCTTAAGAGGCACCTTCTCAAGGGCAACTGGGGAAGGCAATAAATGCCAACAATGCCCACGCCCCATAAATGAATAAAAAAATTCCATGTCAACTGCTTTTTCATCTTCTGACGAAAAGTGGATCAGTGGATCAGTGAACCATCCTCAGTTGTTGTGGGTTGTATACACTTTTTGTCTAATTAATTAGTGTATCATGTCTAAACTGCTGCTCTAAACAAACTTAAGAATCAACTTGAAAATTACTTCAAATCGTAGACCACTTATATGAGTTAACTGCAGTTATGTACGCTCAAAATCTAATAGAGGTATCAGAAGTGGGATATCACAGAAGTAAAGATATAATTGGCTTTAAATTTGAGAAGCTAAGAAGCAGCAGTCTTAGATCGCAGTTAAACACTTGTTGACTAATTCTTAAGTAAAACAGAAAGTTATAATGGCATTGGGGTATTCTAGAATTTGACTGATAGACAGTTTTACAAAAGACAGAGAATGTTTGATAGAGGGAGCTGCATTGGTTTTTGTCGAAATGTGCGATGGAAAATTTATATTTCCTTGATCAGCTTCGAAAGAGACCCTGAAAGGAACAATTGTGTTCGAAACAGTCCAAACTAAGTTAGCCCAGTACATCTGCATGTTTACAGCTGAATAAGGGAAACGAGGAGCTATGGGAGTTGGTACGTAAGCTGGGAAAGGGAAAACACTACTGTCCTATGTGATATGGTGATGATAATAAGGACCACAATATTAAAAATACATAAGAAGGAACATAGTAAGGAAAAAGCTGCAATAGATCTAACTCTTGAACCAGGCATTGAATTACAGAGAGAACATAGAACTTAACAAATGATTAGAACATGAAACAGACCTTATCCCATTTTTTAGTAAAATCAAACAGTATCAGGCACAACTAATCTAGAGACAGTCGTGACTTCTATCTCAAAAATGAGACCATATGACCTTAAACTGTCCTGTGATAGTTTGGGAGGAAGTGATTCTCCAGTGATTTTAGTGGGTATGGGAACATAGTTGAGAATGCTTACCCTTTTGCAGTGCATCTCAGATGTAGTGAGGCAAAGCTGGACTTCAATGTCACCTGGGACAGACCTAAGATAGAGACAGAGGGAAAGATGAAGGCCCGTCTATTGCAGACACAAGCTCGCACAAATCCCTTATCCCCAATGATGTCAAAGAGGCATCCATTGGAAGTCAGAGTGCATTTGTAAAAAAATTCCATGACTATTACAATGAAAGCATGCCTTACCTTCAAGCCAAGTTATAACTAAAACAAGGCATTGTCTGTAAACATCAAAGATTTAAAATTGGTTTAAGAAGTTACAAAGTTTTAAAGACAAGAATCTGAAATGATGTGAACTTTATGTTTCAATTTTAGTTTAAGATAAACTTTCTGTTCTGTGAAATGTTGTAATTTGTTCCCAAAGCATACAGATAAGCTAAAGTTCACCAGACATCCAATTTGAACTCAAAATTTGAAAGAAAAATTGATAAGGGCAAGAGATAAGAAAAATATCTCATTCCAGATGCATGTATTTTTTGAAGTTGTGATATAACAAAAGATAATAAAAGTTTTGAGGCTATTGGAACGTTTGAGCACAATCAAGGAAATGAGAAAAATAATTGAAAAGACAATTTGCATCTATCTGGAAAGTTTTTTGTCTCTTAAAACAAAGTATGTAAAACTATGACATGATAGGCACATGACATGCACTTGGGAAATGTTTTGCCCTGTTCTTTCTCAATTTAATTTTTTAGCTGATGGCCATGTTTAATTTTCCATATTGTCAGATATGTGTTTTTGAACAAACCTATGTTTTACGTTTCCAGGTTTATTGTTATGATTGCATGTTGCTAATGCATTGTGCATCTAACCAGAGCCACAGTGGATTTTGTTTTTGTGTTTTTAAACATGTCACCTAGGTACTAATACCACAGTCAGGGAACTAGGAGTCTGGCAGATTCAGAAACAAAACTGCAGGCATCAAATCTGGATTAGAGGCTTTGCGTTTCAATGATGTCTCCTTGACCATCCAAGCCACTTCTCATCTTCTGAGATAAAGGGCTGAATTTTACATTTTTTGGCTAATTCCAAGCTGTCAAGTTTTGTTTGGAGGGTCTTTCATCATGAGGCTTAACAAGTTTGCTTGTCATATCTCACCAAACTTGCCATTTTTAATTCCTACCATGGTTTCCCTTGTGTCTGATCTCAGCCCCATCTTACTGAGTGCCATTCCCACAACAACTTGCCACTCAGTACCTTTGCACCTGTGCCACTTTTGAAAGTCTGTTGTTTACCTGGACAAGTGTTGGCAATCTGGCATTCGACCTCATCTGTACCATCATGGCACAGCAGCCCCAAAGCCATGCTGCCCACAGCACATCACTGGCATGGTTGACCCTCCCTCACACATACAAACCCACTCCTTCATCCTAGTCACAGTTCAACCAACAGGGCACACACTTTACTTGTCCCTCACTACATCCCATCTATGTCAGCACTACCCTGCACCAATGCCCTCCGTAGACCTGCAATCTGTCATTGTCCCAGAAGGGAACATCAAATACAGGCAAGCCATTTGATGAATGTAAACATGAGCTTTTATTTACAGAAAGCAAAAGTGAATACAAACAAATCTAATAGAGGCTGAAATTCACCCCACAATGCAAATCAGATTTTGGCAACATGACCAAAGATTCATTTACGGTCCATGATCGTCTGCCTCACCCAGTTCTTACCTTTTGGAAATGGGTATCAATGAGGCTGTGTGTGCTTTGCAGAGTCTGATGCAGCTGAGCTCTGTCATGGAACAACAGCAACTTCCTCCTCCCCAATATCCTTGTCTTCCTTCTTGGAAGAGTGCTCCAGTTCCCCGAGGTCCTGTGCATTCAACACATCACCTCATTGCCTGTTCCGAATGTGAAGAGTACACAATGATGTGACACATTCTGTCTGCACTATGCAGGAGGCCTCCCCAAACATGAGACCTAGCAACAGAATCACATCTTCAGTAGCCCTGTATTTGACTTCACCATGACCCTGATTGAGGCATAAGCAACATTAAACCTGCACTCAACATCAGTTAGGGATTGCACAATAGTGTCATGAGCCATGGTCACAGCAGGTAACCCTCATCACACAGTAACAGACTTGTAAAGCACCTGGTCCCTTAAATGCACCAGGGTGCAAGAGAGTACTCCAGGGTGTAGGAATTATGGCAGCTGCTAGGGTAGTAGGCTTGAATGAAATCCCTTCCTGTAGATGAAATCCATAGCGCTGTGATACATCTTTCTCAGGATCACGTATGTGCAGTCAACGGTGCCCTGCACCTAGGGGGAACGCAGCTATACTGTCAAATCCAACTCCCCAGGGTGGAACTCAGACCTTGTCATTGAGTAATAAAATGACCTAATGTGACCTTGCACAGATGTTATTGGTTACTGTTTTGATATATTTGTGGGTGTACGTTTGAGAGATCCCACACAGGTCATGTGTTGCTCCCAGAAAGAGGGCAGTATCATAGATGTTCAGAGCGGCAGTGACCTTCGCAATCATCAGCAGAGGATGGCCTCCCACTCCTGCAACCGTCAAGTCCCATTCCTGCAGTTGGCATGGTCCTGTCGCAGTGTCCTGGGACATATGAAGTCTGTGTCAACACTGTGCCTTGCTCATGCCCAGAAAATGGAGTTAGGGCCTGAAAAATCTGGTTCTACTGCACACCCCACACATCATGAGGGTCCCTGCAGCTGTGCTGACCCTCCTCCATGCTGGCCTGTTGTTGCTCTTGGATTTAGCATTGACCATGGTCCTGCTGACCCCAGCTTTGTTTCCTTATGAAGGCAGCCACTAAAACCATCATGCATTGCATGGCAGGATTCATCAATCTCAGTTTAAAGGACCTAAATAGTGCTAGAGTTTCCTAGACCTCAGATCAGTCTTTGGGGTCATACCCTGCAGACGAGGGCTGAGCTCACTTCACCATACAGTGAGGCATCCACACATGAGTAACCGGGGACACATATCTGTCATGCACCTATATTCAGGCTCAGCACACGCAACAACTTGGTATAGATAACACACTGGTTGAGTGACACCAGAACCTCCAGTTCCCTGCTCACAGTAATGAGGCACAGATTTCATGTCTACTCTGGCTCGCACAAATGTCAGAAACTGTACAGGACAGCTCCGAGCAGACAGTGCACAATAGGATTTAAAGACAGCATAGGCATCAGCTAATTCTGGGATATCCACTGACTGGCAAATTATTTTGGGCATGGCTTATGGTACATAATTGTGACTAAATTAGGATAACTTGACACAAGATGCTATTTCAAGCACTCATTGAGAAATTTCTGTGAAGTTTAAGGAGAAAAACAAATCTGAAGTGTAAATAGTAAGTTAAATCAAAAGTCAGTGCAAACAGCATAGTTGGTTTTAAATTTTATTTTTTAAAAAGCAGGTAAGATTGTTTAGGAAGAAGTTAACTAACTAGTATCAAAACCTAACAGCTTAACAACACTGTTGAGGCTGCACATTGCAAAAACTTCAAGTGTGTTGTTGCCAGATTTTAATTTGGGGTAACTTTAAAAGAAAGAATAGTAAAACATAATCTCGCAAGTTACTTTTGAGAAAATTACATGTACATTGTTTAAGAAAGAACAAATAAGCAAAATTTGTTAATGCTTGGAATCTCGAAGTATCGGTTGATTCCTGTTTTCAAGATCTTACGTAAACCTCTTTATTTGGACAGTAAGGTTTCCTCAAACCTCCTGAATCAAATATAATGGTAATTGATACGACATGTCACTTAGAATAAAAGATAGTGACAAGAAAATGACACAACATCAAATCAGAATATTTCACTTAAGGTGTAATTAAATGGAATATACCAAGTGAAAAGTAAGTGAAAGGTAATTAATGGACAGTTTTCACTTGGAGATATGTGCACATGTGACGATTAACTATTCTTTTAAAGATAATTTAACGGGATACTTTGATCATCATGTGATACATTAGGACCAGTGGAGAGGATACATAAACCCCCCTCACCAATATCTTTTCGTCTTTCAATAAGATCACCTCAGAGACAAAAATACATAGTATGATATTCAAATACAGTTTGATATTTTTGGATATGCTTGATTATTATATAGATTTCAATCTCCTGGCCTATCAGTAATTTTCACCACTTTGTGAGCTTTAGTTTATGATTGGATATTCCTCTTGGCCACCTTTGTTAACTACAAGTGTTCCAGCCTTCTCATTGAAGTTCTTCTTTTTGACCGGAATAATTTTTTTTCCTGAGCATTATGAAATATCTCCTTCAATGCCTGCCACTGCTCATCACTTGACCTTCCCCTTAGACTATTTTTCCTGCCTGCTTTAGACAACTCTTTCTTCATACTTCTGTAATTAGAGTCATAGAATCATACAGCATGGAAACAGACCCTTCAGTCTAATTCAACCATGCTGATCAGTTTTCCCAAATTAAATTAGTCCCAGTTTTTTGCATTTGGCTCATATCCATCTAAACCTCTCCTATTCATGTACCTGCCCAAATGGCTTTTAAATGTTGTAACTGTACCTACATCTACCATTTCCTCTGATGGCTCATTCCAAATACGTACCACCCTCTCTGTGAAAAAGCTGCCCCTTAGCTCCCCTTTAAATCTTTTGTCTCTCACCTTAAATCTATGCCCTCTAGTTTTGGACTACCCTACCCAAGGGAAAAGATCTTTGCTATTCACCATATCTATGCCCCCAAGGGACTGAGCTGGTCCCACTTCACCCAGCTACAGGTGAAGACATGTAGCTGAGGGTGATTCTCATTTAACATCAGTGTAGTCAATTCAGATTTTGAAAATAATGTTATTGAAGCCCTGATGTGCAAAAGCATTGAAAATATGATTCAGAAAGAAACAGTTTTAAATCAAAGAAAATGGACAGAGAAGAAAAATTCAGGAAATCTTTTTAAAAACTTCCAAAAAAAATCCTCCCCCATTGTTACTTTAATGTTGTTTGCACTGCTGGGGTGCTTTCTTTCATTTGTTTTAAAATATTACCTTTTCAGTTATTTAAGTATGGAATGGACATTCTCCTTGTAAACACCCTCGGCACTCATCCCTTTCATTTTGAGGTGGGGGTTGCAGTACGTTACAGCTATGGAGAAAAGAGGGCGAATATAAGGTGTGAATGTAAACACAACTAAAGCCATGTATGCGGACAATATGCGTCAGAGTCAAAGGAATACAGAGAGAACCCTATTTTTAACAACCCATCCATCATACTAGAAGGGCTTTGAGAATCATTACTTGGTGCAATGTGAGAATAATAGCCATCCCATTGGTGGGAGTATTGAGGATATAGAAGAGTGAATACAGGCATGGATGCTGGGTTCTCTTGTCTGTGCCACACAATAAGGGTGAAGTGTCCTCAGTCAGTTGCACTGACCTGAGCAATGTTGGTCGAGTGAAATCTTGCCCCCAGGTGGCAATATGGAGGTCCTTGTTCTACAATTCAAATCAAAAGCTCTTTATTCCCATCTTATCTCGTAGCAGCTCCATTTTGAAACAACAAATTATATAGCATTTAGGTTACGCAATAAAAGATGTTATGCCACGTGTAGCTGAGGAATTGCACCTGGAGGTGGCAAATGAGATCCTGCAACTGATCTATTCTCTCCTGGAAGTGTTGGCTGATCTTCTGGGTCGCCTGGAGGTCAGGGTTTATGAAGGCCATTTTCTGGTTGAAGACTCTATTCTCTGCCTCAATCATTTAATCATGTAGACCCTGCTGTAATTGTGAAATTGCAGGTTAAACTTTGTGATGTCTTTTTGAATGGAGATGCCTGTGTGCTTTGTAACTTAGCCATTCTGGATGTAAATATGTGGGAAGATAGAGACAATATGTGTAGAAATGAATTTATCTAATTTTCTTTAGATATGCAGTACACTGAACATGAAGAAGGGAAAGAAATGTACATTAAAAAGAAGTATGATTGGAGATGGGAACAATTCATATTTCACCCTCTGCAGCATAGAACAGAGAATCAGGAATAGGCCACTCAGTCACTGGAGCTTGCTCTGTGATTCACCTGGTAACTCAGCTTGCTCCTGAGATGCTGCTTGGCCTGCTGTGTTCATCCAGCTCCACACTTTATTATCCATTTACTCACCTTTGTTTCACATCCCTTGAAACTCCCACCGAACAAAAATGCATTGGTCTCAGTCACGGGAATTCTAGTTTTCCCAGTAATGACATCCTTTTCGGGATGAGAATTCTAAATCACATACGTTTTACAGTCAAAAGACTTTAAATACTTAAAAATTGGCTGAAAACATGACCCACTATGTCACATAATAAAGGAGGAACTATGAAACCCTTATATTTCGCAGTGGGTAGACAAGATCAGAATTATCCACTGAGTACAGTGCATTCCACAAATCCTTCACAAATTTCTGGGGTAACCTGTAGGAACTGTGGTCTGAGGGCCAAGTTAATGCACACATTCTGGTCACACCCCTGAGTTCAACCATTCTGGGACAGTTCAAAAGCCCCAGAAAGGTGTCAAATTCCGTAAAATTCCAGGGACATGCCTGAGGACCATACTGGACAGCAACACTTCCTGCTGTACTCAATTGTATTGTCATGCCAACTCCAACAGAATGAAACCCTTCACTGCAATGAAGCAAAATCCGTCTCAAAACTGAGTTTTGGGTGGAATATCAGTGGCATATATGTCAATTAAGCATTCTGCCAAGAGTTCAAGAGATACCTGACTGAATGGATCTCTGACCTAGTAGCTGACATGAATTTCCCTTTATATCTAACAACCTTCAGCTAAAAACTCACCACCCAGTATCTGCAAAAGTCAAGTCCCATTCCTGCGAATAGGTCGGCTCTTGGCGACTTCCTGACTTTCAATTAATCTGTCACAGGACCTGTGGCTCAGATGACTTTCTCTCATGGTTTATGATGCCATTCACTGGATTCCTGCATACACAATCAAGCCTACATGCCAGAATGTGTCACAAGTTATTTGGTGACTTTACAAAAATATGTGTATGTTGTTTTATCAAGAACACACTTTATAAATTACATAACTATAGATTATGGAAATAATTACTAACTCCAGAGTGACTGAAATCCTAATTTGAAATTCATGTGACTTGCACTCATTGTTAAAAATATTACTCGAACCTGTGTCTAAGATTCCGATCTTGCTGGCGTATTTTCTCAGCTGTACCAATATGGTCATCCATGGTGGCTCAGTGGTTAGCACTGCAGCCTCACAGCGCCAGGGACCCGGATTCAATTCCACTCTCAGGTGACTGTCTGTATGGAGTTTGCACATTCTCCCCGTGTCTGCGTGGGTTTCCTCCAGGTGCTCCGGTTTCCTCCCACAGTCCAAAGATGTGCAGGCTAGGTGGATTGGCCACGCTAAATTGCCCATAGTGTTCAGGGATGTGTGGATTAGGGGGATAGGTCTGGGTGGGATGCTCTTTGTGTCAGTGTGGACTTGTTGGGCCAAAGGGTCTGCTTCCACACTGTAGAGGTTCTATGGGGGGAGAAAAGTGTAACATGAAGAGATCTTTCCTGGCTTTATGCTGAAGGCTGCACAAACCTGAAATCAGGTGACGCTAAGCTCAGTCATACATATTTCCCTTTCATTTCAGATACTCTGAAAGCCTCAATGTCACATATTTCTGATGCTTGGAACCACAAAATGTTTACAGCACAGAGGAAGCCATTTGGCCCAGCATGTCTGCATTGACTCTCCAAAGGAGCAGTTTAGCTTGTGCTACTCCCCACCTTCTCCCTGTAGTCTTGCCCTTTCTGCCTTTGCAGATAATAATCAAATACCTTCTCAACTGAACCTGCCTCACCCCAACCAACACCTTCTAGATCCCAGAAATAGTAGGATCCCATCCACTCACTGTGTTTCTCCTCATGCTCCTCTTGTTTATCAATTATTTTACAACTCTGCCCCCTAGTGCTCAGTTTTTTCACTAACTGCTATCTGCCTACACTTGAGACAAAATAGTAACAAGGTTTCCAACTTCCAAAGTATAATAGTTAAGAATCAGTATTTCCATTTAAGTGCAAATATTATTATAATTAACATAGAGATTTTGGAAAATTTAAAAAAAACCTTCTAAGCATTAATCATGCTACTAGAAATTATTCCTTCCTTTAAGTTACGTACAATTTCTTTAGGTTTTTCTGCTTAGGGTGAAACCAGATTTCCAGCTGTAAATATAAAACAGTTGCTAAAAATCTCAATAAGTAATTCAGACAAAACCAGAGGTTTGCTTCTGCACTGTAAACATTTTGTAATAAGTTATATATCACCTCATACTGTCTGATCCTTCTACACCTCTCAACACACCCGCCATACATACAAGAATTATACATCTCCAATTCTTTAAATCTTGTTCGCTCTCACCCTCTTTCTCCAGAACAAGCAGCATGAAATACCATGGAAAAAAGCAAGGTGTCAGGAGACATAGGAAGGTGTGGGGAATGAGTCTCATCATGTAGGTCAGGAAGACTAGGTAGAGCTATGAGGCTCAGGCTGGAAGGGGTTGGTGTTGCCAGCGCATATTACTTATAGCCCATTTTTCCAGTCAGGATGGATGCAGCATGCTGAGAATCTACAACTTGCATTCTCATTTGTTCAAGTATGGTTTCTCTCTCCTATCTTGACTTCATGTTTCTCTTTGTCTTGGGTATAATCCCCACAGGGGAACAAACTTCATGAAAGGGCAAATCTTTCTGAAGCCACAGCATCAGGTACTCTACCTTCCTAAATAAAAACCAAAAGAACTGCGGATGCTGTAAATCAGGAACAAAAACAAAGTTGCTGGACACGCGCACAAAGTGTGAAGCTGGATGAACACAGCAGGCCAAGCAGCATCTCCTGAGCTCCTGCTTGGCCTGCTGTGTTCATTCAGCTTCACACTTTGTTATCTTGGATTCTCCAGCATCTGCAGTTCCCATTATCTCTGCTGGACAAGCTCGGCAGGTCTGGCAGCATCTGTGAAGGAGAGAATAGAGTTAACGTTTCGCGTCTGGTGACCCTTCCTCAGAATTGATGGTGGCTGGGAAAATGTCAGTTCTCTACCTCCCTACTTCTACATGCTAATACGTGGTGAAGCAGGTCATCTGTTCACAGAAATTGTTGGAGGAATCCTGATAGGAAGTGTCAGAAGGGCTAATGGATCCAGTTCAATGGTTTCACCACTAGAGGACACAATTTCATGCCAATCCAAATGATGAGACAAAGTGACAATGCAGTCAGGATCAGAGATTATGGGAAATGCAGATGCTGGAGAATCTGAGATAACAAATTGTGGAGCTGGATGAACACAGCAGGCCAAGCAGCATCTTAGGAGCGCAAAAGCTGACGTTTCAGGCCTAGACCCTTCATCAGAAAAGGGGGATTGGGAAAGGATTCTGAAATAAATAGGGAAAGAGGGGGAGGGGGATCAATGATGGATAGAGGAGACGATAGGTGGAGAGGAGAGTATGGGTCGGGAGGTAGGGTGGGGATAGGTCAGTCCGGAGGGGGATGGACAGGTCAAGGGGGCGGGATGAGGTTAGTAGGTAGGAAATGGAAGTGCAGGTTGAGGTGGGAGGAATGGATAGGTGAGAGGAAGAACAGATTAGGGAGGCGGGGATGACCTGGGCTAGTTTTGGGATGCAGTGGGCGGAGGGGAGATTTTGAAGTTGGTGAAATCCACATTGATACCATTGGGCTGCAGGGTTCCCCAAGCGGAATATGAGTTGCTGTTCTTGCAACCTATGGGTGGAGGAGTTATTATGCAAAGCTCACTGCAAATTTAGCGAATGATAATTGTACTTATCAAAATAATGGCAGTCAATGGAAGCCATTGGATGGCGTTGTAAATGATTGATGTTAATTCAAACTTAAACTGAGACTGACATATAACTTGAGGCTGAATCAGCACCTTCTAATTTACAGGATCATCTAAAGCAAAAATTCCTCTTTATGACAGAAGTCTGCCTAAAGAGAAAGAAGCACATGAATTACAATTAAAAGTTTTCACATTTTACATCAAGTACTCCTCTTTTACCAATGTAACAGGAACACAGAAAGAACATAGAAATCCAATGGCCCGACACCCACTGAATCTCCACATCAAAAATACATTCAGATTACAATGTAGCACAATATAATTTTATTTAAAGTCGAAAGTTGGAACCTTTCATTCTGGTATAGCACAAGTGTATCAGATGCCATCACTTTCATGTGGGTATGGGACAAATTTTCCCAAGTGATCAACACACTTCACTCAGTATGTATGGATGCAAGTTGCTGAGTAAGTTTATGGCAAATCTAATAAGGCACACACCCAGAAAGATTTCACTACAACCAGGACCTTCTGCAATTCAATATCCAGGTGCTAAATTTAAGTTCCACCAGTTCATTCACAATTGCAGCATCACTGGAGCAGTTGTAGTCTCCCCAACCAATCTTGGAGGTGCCTCAGACCAAACAGAAACTGGCCCAAAGTTCCAACAATGCAAGTCTGGTCCAGCCTCTCCGTGAACAAAGTGGGTCCTCTTCCCCATTGATGGCACCAGGAATCCCTTCCATCAGACCTGGGCAGCCTGGATTGAGGTCACACCACAGGTCACTATCAGTGGCTCGTACAAAAAATCAGGAACAAGTACAGGTAGGGAATGTGTGGTCTCATAAGGGTAAGTGATACCATCTTCTCACTGCAAACTCTGTGCCACTGCATAAGCATGTTAACTAGGATCATTGCCTGCAAGTCCCAAGATCACGTGGACAGCCACCTCATGCCAGGAACAGTTCCTGAGCACTTTACTACTCTTTTACTGGTGAGTGCTCAGGACCTAGCATGCATTTGCATGTTATTCAAGCACTCATGCAGTTACATTCAATTCTTCTCTTCCTCCGTTTGCAGGACATAGTTATTCACAACGGGAGGGAGAGGGCCCATACTGGTGGAGGAGGGCCATGTGTGTGCATCTTCACTTCATACAGAGGGCAGACTGAGTAATATAGAGGAGGATTATGACTGTTACTGCACCTATGGCAAAACAAGAATGTCACAAGAAGCCTGCAATCTCCTGTTATTAGACGTGCAGATAGTATCAAACATTTGTCTGCATAAGGGACTGTGCATAATCAGCAACTTGTCCTTTCACCTTCCTGCTCCAGCCACTTGGAAAGGATGAAGGACAAGACAATCTCCTGCTATTAACACCACCTCCTCAGAGCACAATGGGCATAAATTTATACGGCCCTGAAGGAAGTGAGTTGCAGTGAAAAGATGGAAGAATCACATGAAAAATCAAACGAGGCTTCTCCTGATGTTAGCACCAACAAACCACATTTTCCAACAAAGTTAGTTATGGAGTCACAGAGAGCTATAGAGTTGTGACATAGAAACAGGCCATTATGTCAATGTTGACCAGTAATCACCAAACTACACTAATCCCATTTACCTGCATTTGGTCTGTAGCCTACTTGGCATTTTAGGTGATCGGCCAGATGGTTTTTAAGTAATCTGAGATTACTTGCCTCCATTACCCTCTCTGGCAGTACGTTCTATGTTCCTACCACCCTTTGGGTGAAAAATGTTTTCCTCAGATCCCCTCTAAACCAGTTACTGTTCTTGTTAAACTTTTATACCCTGTGGTCTTGTACACGCCTGTCATGGGAAAAGATTATCATGATCTGGACGGCAGCAGGTCAGGCATCATCCATGGAGAGAAAGCAAGCTAATGTTTCAAGTCTAGATGACTCTTCATCAGAGCTAAACCTGATTCCAGCAGCTACAATACTTTGCTCCTTATCATGGTCTACCCTGACTATACCTCTCAAAACTTTGTATACCTCAGTCAGAAACCCCCTCAGCCTCCTCTTCTCCAGGGAAATCAAATCCAGTTGACCCAGTCTCGCCTCATAACTGAGACTTTCCATCCCAACCATCATCCTGGTGAATCTGCTCTTCAGTACAAGCATATCCTGATAATGTGGTGACCAGAACTAACACACAGTATTCTATCTGTAGCCTAACCAATTTGTAATTCCATCTCCCACACTGCTCTGCCCAATTTACCAGCTAATCAACATCAGACTGTAGCTTGAGATTATCCTCCTCTTTATCAACAGCACCACCTTGTCATCTGCAACATTACTAATTATACCTTCTACTTTCATATCCAAGTCATTAATATAGTTTTTGGCATCATGATGAGATTCTTGCTAGGGAGCAATGAGAAGCCTTCTTATGCCAATTATTGCTTATTATCACTCTCACTAACACTGACTCTGGCCTCATTAATTTCAAACTTTCTAACGTACCACAGAACAGATGGAAATTAGATGCCAAAAGTTCATGAAATGGAAGTCTGAATGAGCACCTGACAACTCCAGCTCACCTCTTGTTCCAGTGCACTTCCACCTTGGACACCTAGAACCAATATTTCAAGGCACACTCCAACTCAGAGGCCACATTTTGACGATAATGTGAGATAACTCACTAGACCTTGCAGAGAAAATTCCTCCATGAAACTTAACAAAAAGAACACATTGCCAAAATATGCTAATATCCAGTCCAGACACTCTCAAATCTCAGAGAATGGATAGGTACTTTGTTGACTTGTACCCTCCACCTCAGTGGTCCTTTTTCTATCCTCTACTGACATAGAGAGAGTGAAAAAAAGGCTCACCAAATTAATTCCAATATTGGAGAGATTGCCCTATGGTGAAAAAGTAAATAACCTGGGCCTATATTCTCTGATGTTTAGCAGAATGAAAGTGGTCCGTTGCAAATAAGCAAAGTTCTTGCAGGGCTCCTGAGGATAGATGCAGAAAAGATTATTCCCCTGGCTGAGGATAGGGGACACAGTCTAAGACAAAAAGAGAACAGGCATTGCTTCACCCCTTGGAGAATGTACACCATTACTCATTGCAACCCACATTTAAACCTGTACAAAGGACCAAACGAAGGTCAAGTACAAACCTCAAAGTAAAGGAGGAAGGCCTATCCACCTGTTATGTACTGTCTAGAAGCTGAAGAGACGTGACTCTTGGTTGGATAGAAGTTGTTGAGAAGAACAATTTGATTCTAGTGAGGTCCCCTTAATGAAATGCAAATGCAGTTAATTTTTCCAGTTGGGAAGGTTGACCTGCTTTTTTGCAGCTGGGTAAAGTTAATTGCAAAATTTGAAATCTCCAGCAAGAATCTGAATTTTATTGACCCTCGTCCACTTCAGTTCACCCATATACCATTCATTTCACCCCCTTCAAGACCAGAAGGTTCAACCCGTGAAAACATCTGACACCGATTTTTCGGAATGTTCCAGGCTCATCATCAAACTTTCCACTTTCTTCATGAGCTCTCAAACTTGATCAAAGGTCCCATTGTACTTTGAGGTAACCTTCTTCGCTGTCTACCACACCTCCAATTTTGTTGTCATCTGCAAACTTACCAACCAGTCCTCCTATGTTCACGTCCAAATCATTTATATGAAAAATAAAAAGCAGCTTACTAAAAGTGCTCTTTTAGTGTTTATTTGACTATTCTAATCCTTGTGTAATGTCCCACAGTCTAACAGTCCCACCAATTTGACAGCAATATTTGATCAGGAGTTCTACTTCAAAGTCGTGGTCGTAGGGCAATATGTAGAACCAGAAAATGTTGAAATATTCAGAGTTTCTGGCAAAGTTAATGTTTCAGGGTCTGTGACCTTTCATTGCAACCACAGAGTGAGATTGGAGCCAAGTTATCTGATCGTCAGCTGCATTGGGAACTTGACTGGTAATAGTGCCTAAATAATTCTGTGTTCATGTTTAACAGCTGTGGGAAAGAGGACACGGTCATCTGGCTCATGGGTTTGATCCAAAACTGTTTTTCAGATTTGCTGGAACTCAGTCTCCAACGAATTCAGTAGGTTTCCACTCTTTCCCTGCGAAATGCTGACAGCCTCTCCAAAAAACTATTTTATTTACTACTTATTATCTGTGTTTTTCAAAGATTTTGGAAAGAATAATTACTTTTGGGTGCCAGTTTTCAACAGGGGACATTGTTGAACAGAGGAACTAATGGAAAAATAAAATTTCCCCATTGAAAAACTCTCAGGAGAAATTTGTAGATACTTCACTGCCTGTTCAGTTTCAATACAAGAATATTATTGGCTGTCACTATACTTGGCTTTTTGAGTTTCTGATCAGTCCAAGTTTTTAAACATACAGCATTCTGACATATTGCTGTGATTAGGATCAGCAATGAGGAATAAATACTGTTTATAGGAATTATTGGGATTGATTTACCAAACACTACAGCTAAAGATGGCGTCAAGAGTTTTATGTTGACTCATTGATACATCTATCTCTTGGCAAGGAGGTAAGAGAGAGATGCTGTGAAATGGTAAATGAATTTTCTTCTGTAAGGCATTCTAAATACGCTTCAATTTAAGTGTTAAGATGTTAAAGTGTGTTCTCCCTGAGTTTGTGCATATGAAATGAATTATATTGCATTATCTACACAACCGCTTCATTGTTTGATAGCGAACCAGCATAGGTCAACGATTGTGGATGATGCAACTGAGTCAAGGCTCGGTTTATTAGAATCACAGGGTCTTGTTAACAGTCGCATCTTTATTGATCATTGACAGGGTATGGCTGTGAATCTTGAAAAAGACACCCCAGGTTTTGGAATTCGCCTGTGTTTATATAACTGATGCAGTCAGCAAATATCTTCAGTGTACGCAATGCTTAGCTGTTGCAGAGAGCTATTAATCAGTATGGATGACAAGGCTGGATGTTGCTCATTAGAATTCCCTTAGATGTTTATGCTTTTCCTTTACACACTACATGAAGTGGAAGTAGATTGGAATCTCGCACACAGTTGTTTTATAGTTAGTTACTAGAGGTAGCTCTAATGCTGAAATGAACAAACAATAAGAACTACAGAATTTGCCCAAATAGTGGGATTGGAAATCTTTTCAGGAAGCTTTATTGGATCCCATTCCTTAAAGAAAGATCTTTATTTATTGCCATCACTTTGACAACCATTTGTGGAGGCAGATGTAAATGGCCTATATTTTCCACAAATATAAGTGTTATCTTTAAAGCTGTATGTATTAAAGGGAAGAACAGAAACAAAGTTGCTGGAAAAGCTCAGCAGGTCTGGCAGGATCTGTGGAAGAGAAAACACGGTTAACATTTTGGGTCTTGTGACCCTTCCTCAGAACTGACAGTAGCTGGGAAAATGTCAGTTTATATGCAGAAAATAGGGAGGTGGGTGGGGTAGGAAGTAAATGACAGGATAGAGCCCAAAGAGAGAGAGAGAAAGACAGTTGGACAGACAAAGGAGTTGCTAACGATCAGGCTGGGAGGGTGAGTAGTTGTTATTGGGGACTGTTAGTGACTAACAACAGGGGGTGTGTAGTGGCAGGCTATGTGGTAACAAGGCCGGGTGTGTGGGGTGGGGGGGCTGGGACATGGGAGAGTTTAGGCCCTACAATTATTGAACTCAATATTGACCCCAGAGGGCTGTAGGGTCCCCAAGCGGAAAATGAGGTTTGTTCCTCCAGCTTGTGTTGGGATTCACTGGAACACTGCATTAAAGTGTATTAAAGTGACCTTAGTGAAAGACAAACTATTATGTCACTTCAAAATGCAGGATACTGTGGACACTGGGAATTCAAAATGAAAACAGAATATGCCCGAAATACTCATCAGATCAGACTGCAACTGCAGGAGAGAAACAGAGTTAATGTCTTAGGTTAAGGGCCTTTCAACAGAACTAGGAAAAATTCAGAAATGAAATAGACTTTTGAGCATAGGTATAACAAGGATGGTTAGAGGTAAGTCTGTGATAGGTTGGAGATGAAAAGAGACTGAATGAAAGAGGAGTTAATACCGCAGGGACCAAAGGGAATGTGGCTGAAAAGAAACAAAAGACGTGTCTAAAACAAGAGTGCTGATGTTGGAAATCAAAAATTAAAGGGAAAAAAGAAAAACCAGAATATGTAAAGGAAAGAAAACAAAATGGGGTTGCAAATTTAAATTGTTGAATTCATTGCTGAGTTACAAAGTCTGTGAATCATCAAATTGAAAGTTGAAGAGCTGTTCCTCAAGTCTGCACTGCACCTCATTGGAACAGTGTAATGGGGGATAACAAGGGGTAGAGCTGGATGAACACAGGAGGCCAGGCAGCATCAGAGGAGCAGGAAAGCTGACGTTTCGGATCCAAACCCAAAATGTCAGCTTCCCTGCTCCTCTGATGCTGCTTGGCCTGCTGTGTTCATCCGGCTCTACACCTTGTTATCTCAGATTTTCCAGCGTCTGCAGTTCCTACTATCTCTCAGTGCAACAGGAGAGATGTGTTTGATGGTGACATCACCATCTTTCCTTCAAGGGTTTGAGAGATGTGGGGCAGGGCTCAGTGTTTTTTTTAAATCAAAAACCCAGATAAAGGTCCAGACCATACTTATCGTCCAGCCTAGGTACACAGTCTGCTGCAATAAATCCTAAATGGGGATTGTCTCCCCGTATTTACAAATTCTATTCGGCCATCTGAAATATTAGGAAGTTTCAGTAGATAGGAGGTAATAGTATACATTTTCTGTGTAAAATAGTTTGCCGTATTCATTGCTTTGTCAGGTCCAAGTGGGAACCTAAACTATGAAATCCAAAGGAACATATCTATCATCACTACTTATATTTGAGCAGCTGTTGCCACCATGTTACAATGTTAAGATAAATGTGAAGTGGCAATTAATGTGTAAACAGGTTTGAAGCATGTGTGATATGTAGAAACACGCAGACCCCTCCCACACACCCTAGCTTTCAGATGAGCCTAAGACAGTCAATGAGCAAAAATCAGCCAGATAACTTTCACTTGGGATCTGCGCTCTTCCTAAAATCAAAGACACATGAATACCTCAGCCCATCCTCCCACCGTGATTAATGGGATCACACCTTACACAGGGAAAAGGCCAGAGATGGTGGTTAATCAATGACTGGTTAGAGCATTCTAGATCCTATTATCCCAGTGTCTCCCCAGGAACTTTATAAGAGGCTCACAAAATAAATTAATGAAATAATTATTTTGCCTTTTCTTCCTGGGTCTAGATCTCATTGCCAGATGACACAGTTCTAAAAGAACTAACACAACCTCTCCTTTCACTGCAAAATAAATTTATGTAAACCAATAATGAAAGAGTAGTTGCAAAACTATTTACTCAGAAAGAATAGTTTAAACATTTGAGTGTTCAAGAGTCTAAGAGGCTGTAAAACTCATAGGTGATTTGACAATCATCCTTGCAATGATATAACCTCATGGAGATCTCAGTTTCACACTTGGACCATCTTGTCTTTCATGTGTTTTGGAATCTTGCATGTTCCATCGTCTGCCATGGTCCTGGATCCCCAGGATATTACCCAGGTCTCTGGATGAGCAGTCCGGCGATAATATAATTAGGCCATCACCTCCCGGAATTCAATTTCACAGACCTGTGTTTTTGTACATTTTGTGCATATTTGGAGTACTGTGCAGGTCCCTGAATTCACTTCTGTTTCTCCTCAGTTCTGGTGCTGTGACTTAAAAGGATCTAGGCTTCCTGAGGAAGTCGTAGATATGGGTACAGTCACAATGCTTAAGAGACAATTAGATACATACATGAATAGGAAATGTTTGGAGGGTTATGGGCCAGGAGCAGGCTGGTGGGACCAGTCAAGTTTGGGATTATGTTCGTCATGGACTGGTTGAACCGAAGTGTCTGTTGCCACGCTGTATGACTATGACTCACTGCCCAAATTTGATGCCTCTGTGGAAACCATGTTCGCTGTATAGGATATATGACTCAGAACTTTGTTCCTGTGCACCAAATAAACTGCCTCACGCCTGCATGTTATGGACGCTCAATAATTATTGTAACTTGTTTCTCAAGATGTTTTCCTTTGTTTCTGAGATATTGGGCATACTATGCTATCTCCTTGGCAGGGATGCCTTTTCATGTTTCTTACCCTCTTCTACTGAAGTCAATGATTTAGAGAGCTCTCTTCAAGCATCCACAGATATTTAGTACATAATTTTATGCACCAAGTCTTCCCACACTGTCTCAGAATACAGTAGTCTCCTGATGCACATTGTATCTGCCTCAGCTGATATCAGGTATCAAACCTGATTCACTCATGATCTAAAAGACACCATTGGAGTTTATTTATTCATGGATCTACTGAAGGTCACTTTTAATTTTTACTCCTTAAGTTCTGGTCACTTTAAAGATGGTTGCAAATTAATTTATAATTTTGGTGGGTGCATTGTTACTCATGTTTTACGAAAGGAAATTTACTTAATTTTCGCTCATTCTTCTTCAAATTTAATTCTACTTTGAACAAAGCGACAGAAAAAAATAGAAAATGTTTGAACTCATGGTTGAAAAGTTGCTATAATAAATACCTTACAAAACTTGCAAGAATATGGTGAATATTTATGCAAAAAATAATTTTATATGTTTCAACTGCATCCAATAATGTTTTCCACACCAGGTAACGATAGCAGTTTCCTTTCTTAAAGGACATTAGTGAACTGGGTATTTCAATCAGCAGTAGATTCACAGTCATCCTTGTACTCATAATTCTAGATTTTTATTGAATTCAAATCCAACATCTGCCATGGTGGGATTCAAACGTGTGACCCCAGAACTTGATCTGCGTCCCTGTGTGAACAGACCAGTGATAATATTACTAGGCACAGACTCCCTAAATTCAAATAAATAGATGCTTTATTCTTGGCACACTGAGTATTGTCTTGATCCAAGATATCGGTATTTAGTCTGCTTGTGTGAGTAGCTCTGAATAATGTATTGGGCAGGTAATTAGAAGGGGTACTTGGAGAGTGTGCCGTAGAAAAGCACTCAGTCAGTCAGTTTTGCCTTGCATTGAGATTCTGAGTACTACTAATAACAGCCACCATTAACCTCACACAGCTCAACTTGCAACTCAAAGGAACCCCATCAGTGATGCTATTTAAAAGAATGAATAGCCACTTTTGGTTTGGATGCCAATCGTAAGGATTGGGACATTGCTACAGGGGGTGTTATCAGAATTGTGTCTGAAGTTCAACTATCTTCACCTGTTTCATCAATGACTTTCCCTCCATTATTAAATCCATAAATTGGGTTATTTGTTGGCAATTAAATAGTGTTTAGCACCATTTGTGACACTTCAGATGCTGAAGTAATCCATACCTGTAGGCAATATGACCTGAACAACATTCAGGCTTCAGTGATAAGTGGTAAGCAATATTTGTGTGACACAATTGCCAGCCAGTAACCATTGCCAACATGAGAGAATCTAACCAATACATTCAACAGTATAACCATTGCTGGATTTCCCCACCTTTAACAACTCGGCAGTTAGCACTGCACCATGGCTGGTGGAAGGCTACAGATGTTCAGAAAGTATACTGCAGGTACAGGATATCCTCAAGCATCTCTTACACTAGACGCACAACCTTGGACTGTCCTGGGTAGAAGGGGAGCCAGCGTTCTTGGTTCTATGGTTGAAGCCAACAGCTGGGTACTGGCAGAGTGACTGGTCTTAAACCATGAGAAATTTTTTAAAAATAAATTCTCAAAGCTTAAATATGAAGGCTAGCTAACCTTATGTACAAGGACTGGAAGGAGCTTGGAAAGGACTGTTCTATGTTGCTTTTACTCAAAAGTTCTACTTGATATCTTTGAAAGAACATAACATGGCTCAAGACAATATTAAAGCTGAGTTTAGCGAAACGTTTGCATTAGTTTACATAATAGAAATAAACAAGTGTAAATTTTTATACTGTAACTGAAGTGTTTTATGATTTGTTTGGAAACTGCTTGCAGATGACCAGCCGCCCAGAAGTTTCTTTGGGATATTTCATCCATTAAAGGCACCAGAAATGTAAGTTGTTTTTATGAGTTCATAATTCAACAAATTTGATCAGAAAGTTCATAAAATGATAAAACTATGACTATGCTCTCAAAACCCAACTATTTCCCTGATGTCCTTCAGGGAAGGAAAGATATAATATCTGCTTACTGTAGTCTACGTCTAACTCATATCCCACACAATGTGCTTGATTCGTAATGGATCTAGCATAATGAAGCTTGGTCAGTGTTCCCTACATTTCAAGGGCAAATTTCAAAACATGGAATTAACTTGCCTTTTGAAACTCTGCCTGTTTTGTTTTAACCACAGCTCTTTGACCCTTGTACCCATTTCTATGAGAGAAAACTGATTAAGTGTATGAAAGAGCAACTTAAACGTACCTTGGATGGCTGTAACTCATTCGGTAGTTCTCTCTTGCCTCTGAGTCAGAAATCAGGGTTTCAAGGCAGACTCCAGATATTTGAGAAAATAATCTATGCTGGCATTCTATTAGCACTGACTGCATGTTGCATATCTAGAGTTGCTGTCTTTCAGAAGAGTTGTAAAACCAAGGTCTTATCTATTTTTTCCAATGTTATAAATGATCCTAGGGCATAATTCAAAAGTGACAAAGTAATTTCTGTGTTGTCAACCAAAATCACTAAAATACTTAACGAATCACAATCTCATTATTGTTTGTATTGACTGGATTTCGTAGTTAGAATGTACTTCAGTGAGACACATAAATACATACGAATCAAGGTAATGAATCAATCAGTTTATTCATCTACATAAAACGATTTAGGAGAAAGGCTATTTATTTCCCAGCAACCAATCACACACAATTTGAGGAGAATGTTATGGGGTCTGCAAGAGTGGGAAACATGGCTTGATGGGTAACTGAATTAAACAGAAATGAAATTTTAATTTCTTGACAATGGTTGAATTGTAGAGATAAAGTTAACTGGGTTTGCAATATTTTAGGCATCATGCTGCATCTGGCAAGTTTATGTATTCCATGAATGTGTATTTGTGCAAAACACAAATTTATTTTAACACAAAATCATTTTAATGAAATCCTACTTTCAAGATGAAGTCTCTGACACATGAAATCTTGTCGCACTCAGTTTACTTTTGTTTAATAGTATCCTGGGTTATTTAAAGCAATTGGTTTTGTGCAATTGTGTGCAGGGTTGGTAGGTTTCCTTGTTGCTCACAAGGTAGGTGAATAGGAGAATGGATGTTTGCATGGATATTCAAACTGGTGAGGTGAGTGAGTAGTGGCTGGGATGCAGTGTGGGTTCAGGGGCATGGAGAAATGGAAAAGGGATCCAAGAGAGGTCAGACAGTTGGGCTGGGGTCATGGAGATGTGACTAGAGAAGGGCATGGTATCTGATGGAAGAAGCAAGGAAGGAAAATGAGGGATCAAAAGGGCTGTGTCAGTAATTCTCAAATGTGAGTCCATTTCAGTGTTTGCTGACAAAGTCCTTAGAGGCTTTGAATTAACCGACCACATTTCAGTTAGCCCCCAGCTGAGAGTAATCTTGGACAAAATCAGAAATAGTTGGAGAAGCTCCATTACAATACACAGAAGGTAGGGTCAGCGACACCTGCAAGTTCAGCCATGACCCACACAGTGTACAACACTTGCCACTAACATAAGCATTCAATAAAGACTAAACAAAAAGAGCACAACATGATAAATATCCCTCACTCCCTTGTGAGCATCAAAGCATCACAACCATGAGTCAATTCGCTTTTTGACTAAGTCAAACTTAACCATAAGACCATAAGAAGTGGGAACAGTCCCTTAAATCTGCTCCACCATTCAAAAGAATCATGGTCAATCTAACATTCCCAATGTCCACATTCATGCCTTTTCCCTATAGTTCTTGATTCCTCCACTGATCAAGAATCTGTAGTTAACAAATTAACAAATAACAATGATGCATATATGAATAAAAGAAAATCAATATAGAGTAAAGTATTTACCAGTGAAACTTGTGAAGATTGTTGTCAAAATGGACTATCAATTTTTGACTTCCATCATCTGATTTTATTACCTGGGCTCTTTCATGAACTAAAATGGTTTTAAAAAGGAAAAACACTGACTTCAGATAACAGCAATGGTCACCTGCTCTAGTTGAGCCAAACACATGAAACCATCAATAAACAATAGGCCTGAAACGTCAGCTTTTGTGCTCCTAAGATGCTGCTTGGCCTGCTGTGTTCACCCAGCGTCACACTTTTTGTAATCTCTGATTCTCCAGCATCTGCAGTTCCCGTTATCTTCAATAAACAAGACCACGGTTACCTCTAAGCTATGTGGCTACAAATGGCATCTCAGCAATGCCTTCTGATTCCAGAGGTAGCTTACATGCACAGACCTCGGAAGCCTGTACAGCTGGAAAGAAAATTAGAAGGAAAGCTAAACAAAGCTGACGCTGAATTGAAGTGAAAATTATCAGAATGACAAAAACCATTCATTGAGATTTGTATCTCTAGTTTTATTTACACTTTTCTGGAAGTTTCACAGATTGGGATGAAAGTCATTCGCTGAATATCGAGCTTAGGAAAACATTATAGCCAGCTATGAGAATTTTCAAAGAAACCGACATCTAGGGAGTGAAAGAGAAGCAGAATAATGGATTCAAAAGAACAAAACTCAGAGGCTTACTCTTTTTATCTTCTTACTTCACTCAAGCTCTTGAGGAACGATGTCCCATGGTAAAGCAAATTCAATAGGGTTAGGTTAGAGAAGTCAAGAATGCCTACAAATTCCATCTCTGCTGAAATATAAGACATCAGTAAAACACCTGTAGTCTCAGATTAAATTCTAACACATATGGGACTGTAAAGATGTTTTAAACTATATAGTCTTGATGTTCCTTTTTGTACTAGATGCTGTCTCATTTTTAAATTTTGCATGTGTGTTTGTTAAATGCTTAATATTACATTTTATCATTTTTTTTCAGGGCTAATATTCTTCTGTCTTCACTTTAAAAAAAAACTTATATTTATCTCCTTGGTTTTGACTTGCACTGCATTACATTTTATGGGTGATACAGCTGCAAGATAAAAATCTTTGCTGCATCCAACCAAGGAAGTTTAAAAACAGGACTGATTCACCCCACCTCGTCAGGTCATGACAAATTTAACATTGAAAAATAGCCATGCCATCTTTGTGCTCTCAAGAAATCTTATTTAATGGAAATGGAGTTGGGCAGGAATGTTTTGGCCATGATGCAGAACTTCCTTTTGTGTCCAGGAGTCACTATTTGAGCCCATCCATCTTTATCAGTTGATGCCAGGTTTCAGCACCAAAACAAAACCCATCTCCTACCATAGAATTGTGTGCCTCCCATGCACCAAGCCAACATTTTAAATTTTAATTTTAATGGCATGGGAAATGAAAGGGAGTGGAATGGCGTGTCACTGACAGAATTCACCCAGAGTCTATGATGAAATTATGATCTCCGTTCCAAATTACTTCAATGGGACTGGATATCCTTCCCACACCTCACATTCCTCCCTCCCAACAGCATAACGATTGACTCATCAAAAGCACGAGAGATCAACCGGTATTAAATTAAAGGCTTTAGCCAGAGGTAAAGAATAGACACTGTTGTTGTATTAAAACATAGTATTAGACCATCAAAACACAGCTACAAAGACTGTTCTCTTCAATTATGTACAATTCTACCAATTACCTTGCTAACTAGACGATCTATATAGAGACAAACAAATTAATTATTCAACTGGGGAAAAAGTGCATGGCTTTGAAATTGAGCCATAGGATTCTAGCACGAATACTTAATGTGTTCATCTGAAATACAATCCTCTACTGCTTTAATGGAGTCATTAACTTTTTCAAAGTTTATAAATGCATACTGTACTCATCAAATATCACTTTCTGCTCCTTTAGAAGATGCATTACCTGGTCTAAAACAGAGCATGAAAATAATGGACTTAGGAATTCAAATGAACATATGTTAATATCTACAGTATAATTTCAACGTCTTCCTGTGTTTTCAACACATAAAGTGAGCTTAGTTGCACATTTCTTTATGAACGTACCCAAACTGAGAGTTAACTTTTTGGGTGAGGTTTTGTGGCTCCCACACAGCTGTCCACCATGACATGGGCAGAAAACCTGCAGATATCCCAGAATGACAGACCAATCATTGTCTGTGCTGGGTTCTGTTCTGCCTTTCATGGAGGGAACCATCGTAACTGGGCTCACCTAATCTCAGATCCAGACTGTATACTGATATTCCAGCAACTCTGGGTCTGTCCTGCTGACGCAACTGAATATACCATGTGATGATAATAGTGAAATGTGGGGTATTGGCTATCCGTTGTGATTTGTTGATTATATATATATGTCAAACTGTTGGGGTTGGATAGCTGAATTGGCTGGACAGCTCATTTGCAATGAAGACTGGTGCCAACAGTGTGAGTTCAATGTCCCACACTGACTGAGGTCATTATGAAGGACTCTCCTTCTCAACCCCTCCACTCACCTGAGGTGTGGTGACCCTTGGGTTAAAACACCAACAGTCATCTCTTTAAAGAGAGAGCAGCCCTTTGGTCTGGTAGACTGTGGTGACTTCACACGTCAGGCTGCTTGGCTAGCACATGGGACAGCATTCCCAATTTTGGCCCAAGTCCCCAGAGATTAATAAGAATTACTTTGTAGGGTCAACTTGGCCTTTGTTATTTCCTATGTGATTCCAGTTTGATTCCAGATTGCCTGTCTGGTTTCTTATTCAATTTTTATACAGCAGTTTCATACAATTAGCAGAGATAATGGGAAATGCAGATGCTGGAGAATCCGAGATAACAAAGTGTGGAGCTGGATGGACACAGCAGGCCAAGTAGCATTTTAGGAGCACAAAAGCTGATGTTTCGGACCTAGACCCTTCTAGGCCTGAAACGTCAGCTTTTGTGCTCCTAAGATGCTGCTTGGCCTGCTGTGTTCTTCCAGCTCCACACTTTGTCATCTCATACAATTAGCAGTTTACTAGGCCATTTTCCAGAGCAGGGAAGAGTCAAACACATTGCTGTCGATTCAGATTCAGATGAAAGGCAGCCTGATTAAGACTGGCACACTTACTTCTCAGAAGATCACGAGTGAACCAGGTACCACAATTCAATAGTTTCACAATCATCATTACTGAGGCATAGTAATTCCAGATTTTCAATTTCATTTAAAATATCTCCAGTTGCCACAGTGAGATTTAAACTCCAACCTCTAGATCATTACTTCGGGTATCTGGATTACTTATTCAGTAATAATAACATTATTCTGCCATCTCCTTTTCATTTTATAAACACTGCCCATGGAAGTGTGGATTGTACATCAGATTTATGAGCCATGTTATCAAAGCCCTTGTCACACAGTAGCCATTTGCAGCTTTATCTTGTTGACTGAAACAGAGATGCCAGAGTGGACTGCTGCTACATGACGGCCTCATACATGTTGTTGAGTGCAAGGCATTAACTGCTTCATTCAATGTGTATGGCCACACATCATTCAGACTTTAATTGATTGGTATCCCATTCAGATGTAGTACATCTCAAAGTTGACATGCACTATCCATGAAGTCACGTGTATGCAGTCACTGCAGCTCTGCATCATCATTTCACACCTCTAATACCATTTGTAACATCAAAAACATGGACACCAGGATAACAGGTATGAAATGCAACAGTTTATCAATATTTTTTATGATGCTGAATGGCCATCTTTTGTTGCACATCTCGAAGAAGGAGGTGGTGAGCTGTTTTCTTAAATTGATACAGTCCATCTGATGTAACTACAACCACAATGCTGTTTAGAAGGGAATTCCATAATCTTGACACAGCCACACTGAAGGTACAGCAATATTAGTTAAGTAAAAATGCCATGAAGCTTGGAGGGGAACTTGATGGTAATTACATTCCCATGTATTCCCTTGTCTTTTAGGCAGTTGAGGTCACTGGTTTGGAAGTTGTTATCAGTGGTGCCTTGGTGAGTTTCTGGTGTCTCATTGATGGCAGCAGGGTGTGCTATTGTGCATCAGTCACAAAGGCAGTGAATATTAAGATGGTGCGCGCGATACCAATCAGACAAGCTTCTTTATCCTAGATGGTGTTGGGCTTCTTGGATGTTGCTAGAGCAACTGTACCCACCCACTGCCAAGGCCTACAGTCTACCACTCTCAATATTCTTTGTGGCATTTACTTTCAACAACTCTCACCCATCCTATCCACTTAAACTACTAACCCTTCCTGCCCTTTGCACTTCACAGTCTTCAACTAGGTCACCGCCACCTGCTTTTCTGTACTTGCACAAACAGTATCAGCGGAGGCAGCCACTTCCATCTCACCATTTCGTGCTCTTTGTCGGACTGCAGGTGAAAATAGCCCACAATCAGGCATGGGGGGGCCAAGATGGGTGGCAGGGCTGATGATGCTTACCCCCTCATTGACTTCAAGGAAACAAGTGGAGAGAGATGCATCTTCCATGTCCCAGCAACCGAGCAATATTCATGATGACATGAATGTGCCATTACCATAGAGATAACAAGGTGTAGAGCTGGATGAACACAGCAGGCCAAGCAGCGTCAGAGGAGCAGGAAAGCTGACATTTCTGGTTTGGACCCTTTCTCTGAAGAAGGGTCCATACCCAAAACGTCAGCCTTCCTGCTCCTCTGATGCTGTCTGGGCTGCTGTGTTCATCTAGCTCTGCACCTTGCTATCTCAGATACCCCAGCATTGGCAGTTCCTACTATCTCTGATGCCATTACCATAACTGGGATTGTGTTCTTAAGATGTTTACGCTTCTGACCCCACTGCATAACCCACTCTCCCTCTTGTATTCTGCAGGCACCGACAGCACGTACTTAGCTTCCTCCCACAAGAGACCAGCTCTTCCGGCCATCAGCGCCTCCTCCAATTCTGAGGAAAAAGATACAGATCCCTCAGAGTTTGCGCAGGCAAGGTTTTGTCCTGCAGCTTTCACCAGCTCAGGTACTGTCATCTCTGCGGCTGCATTAGCTAGAATAGAGTCAAGAGTGTTTTCTGGTGAGCACTTCGCTGCTACATCTCCTCAAGCAGTTGAGGAAGAAAACCCCCAAGTAACTGTAACTCAGGATTACTGGAGACGTCACCGAAATGCACAAACACACACACGAGTAGCAGGCAGGTCTGGCAGAGACATTCAGGAACCTGGATTGAAGGCTGGACAGTCTACCATCGTTATCAGCACTATTCTGGCTATGGCTTTTGTGTATCTAGCTATGTCCATGGACAAGATGAAGGTCAGAGAAGTCACAACCATTGGTCTTCCAAAAATGGTAAAACTAAAGATGTCAGTCATTGTCATGACATATAAGTTACACTTGTAAAATCAGAACATTTGACTCCACTCATCTGATGATTGATATTAAGTGACACATTATGCTTGAGATGAGTAGGGAGGCAACGGTGCAGTGGTAATGCCAATGGATTTGGTAATCCAGACACCCCCAGGTTAAAATTCTGCGAACACTGTTTCAAATCCCATCATACAGATCAAGGAAAAAGCTGGAATTTTAAAACAATGTGCCAGTTTAATGACATTCATACAATAGAACATAGAACAGTACAGCACACGTTGTGCTGAACTTTTACCCTAAACCTAAAGTCTATCTAACCTCTACCCCTACCTTTGTACTATCATCCATACGCCTATCTAATAGTCGCTTAACTCCCTCTAATGAGGCCGACTCCACTACCCTCTCTGGCAATGCATTCCACATCCCTACCACCCTGAGCAAAGAACCTACCTCTGACGTCACCCCTGTATCTACCTCCACTCACTTTAAAACTATGCCCCCTCATAATAGCTACCTCTCGAGGAAAAGTTCTCTGGCTATCAATCAGTAATGTCTGACAGTAATGACTGTCAATCATCATAAAAATCCATTTAGTTCACTAATGTCCATTAAAGAAGGAAATCTGCCATCTTCACCTGGTCTGGCCTACATGTGACTCCAGGCCCACATGAATGTGACTGATTCTTAACTGCTCTTGAGGCAACAAATGTTGGCCTTGTCATTGACACCAGACCCTTTTAAGAATTTTTAAAAAAGCACAGAAGGAATGTCTGATTGTTCACATGGTTTATGAAGTGAAATGGTTCAAGAAAATTTGAACACGACCAGGCAAAATTAGTTAGAGTATTATCCATTTATTATACTGGGTCAGTGGACATGGAAATAAATAAACATTAGTACACTGTAATGTCACAGCCAAAGAGATAACGCTCATCAATTAAGTTAATCCGACACTGCAAATTGCTAAGAAAAGCTCAAGATTTTTTAAAGTAATGGTTACGGACACTGATTCATTACTGCACTGGATGTAAACTTGTTGACTGCCCTGTCTTATCATCCCACTTCCTGACTCAAGAATTTATTGGCCATTTCATTTCACCATGTGGCAACAGGCATGACTCACCCATTGCTCTTCCTGCAACTGTTAACCGATGAAACTGTACCATGGAACATAAAATCCAAAGAACAACCATTTCATTATTTCTGAGATAATGGGAACTGCAGATGCTGGAGATTCCAAGATAATAAAATGTGAGGCTGGATGAACACAGCAGGCCAAGCAGCATCTCAGGAGCACAAAAGCTTTTGTGCTCCTGAGATGCTGCTTGGCCTGCTGTGTTCATCCAGCCTCACATTTTATTATTTCATTATTTCTAGCTGTTATAGGCATCCACAGGCTATTTATAAGTAGAAAGAAAATAGTCCTTTTTTTTGAGATTAAAGCAAATCCTAATCCTATTTGTACCTGTACAAAAGAATAATGGTTTGTTATTAATTTATAACAAGGTCTCACAGCATTGACTATTAGCAGCCTATCGCAGTGCTCAACCTTTAATAAATGTTTAGTTTTTTGAGGTTGAATTCTCAGTCTTCGAAATCTCTTTCTTACTCTGATGACATGAGAAGAATTTTTAATGATTGGTGTATTTTCAGGAATGTAAAATATTGAATATTATGAACTTTGTATTAGTCAACGAACACAGTGCTGAAAAAACACATTTTGTTGACGCTTTTTGCTTCACATTCATCAGGACAATTTGCAAGAATATCAATGTAAAGGAGAATAAGATTTTTCTGTATCGTATGAGCAGAGCGTGCTGATTATTTGGCAATTGGTTGAGGCACTGCCATGGACGAAGTGCCAGATAGTGGATGACTGACAGTTAATTTCCAAGCTGTTTTTAAATTCAAACCTAGTGAGCCGACTCTGATTGGTCAAAGCATTATACTGAGAAATGAACTGCAGGGGTTGTCGCTTACGAAGTTCAGTTCTATCTGCCAGAAAAGGGCCTCTGTACTAATATATGTGAGTTCCATCTTGTATAATTGTGTCACATTGCAAACCTAACTAACAGCCTTAAATTAATAAAATGAGAGGCTGGATGAACACAGCAGGCCAAGCAGCATCTCAGGAGCACAAAAGCTGACGTTTCGGGCCTAGACCCTTCATCAGAGAGGGGGATGGGGAGAGGGAGCTGGAATAAATAGGGAGCGAGGGGGAGGCGGACCGAAGATGGAGAGTAAAGAAGATAGGTGGAGAGAGTATAGGTGGGGAAGTAGGGAGGGGATAGGTCAGTCCAGGGAAGACGGACAGGTCAAGGAGGTGGGATGAGGTTAGTAGGTAGCTGGGGGTGCGGCTCGGTGTGGGAGGAAGGGATGGGTGAGAGGAAGAACCGGTTAGGGAGGCAGAGACAGGTTGGACTGGTTTTGGGATGCAGTGGGTGGGGGGGAAGAGCTGGGCTGGTTGTGTGGTGTGGTGGGGGGAGGGGACGAACTAGGCTGGTTTAGGGATGCAGTCGGGGAAGGGGAGATTTTGAAACTGGTGAAGTCCACATTGATACCATTGGGCTGCAGCGTTCCCAAGCGGAATATGAGTTGCTGTTCCTGCAACCTTCGGGTGGCATCGTTGTGGCAGTGCAGGAGGCCCATGATGGACATGTCATAAAGAGAATGGGAGGGGGAGTGGAAATGGTTTGCGACTGGGAGGTGCAGTAGTTTGTTGCGAACTGAGCGGAGGTGTTCTGCAAAGTGGTCCCCAAGCCTCCGCTTGGTTTCCCCAATGTAGATGAAGCCGCACCGGGTACAGTGGATGCAGTATACCACATTGGCAGATGTGCAGGTGAACCTCTGCTTAATGTGGAATGTCATCTTGGGGCCTGCAATAGGGGTGAGGGAGGAGGTGTGGGGACAAGTGTAGCATTTCCTGCGGTTGCAGGGGAAGGTGCCGGGTGTGGTGGGGTTGGAGGGCAGTGTGGAGCGAACAAGGGACTCACGGAGAGAGTGGTCTCTCCGGAAAGCAAACAGGGGAGGGGATGGAAAAATGTCTTGGGTGTGGGGTCGGATTGTAACTGGCGGAAGTGTCGGAGGATGATGCGTTGTATCCGGAGGTTGGTAGGGTGGTGTGTGAGAACGAGGGGGATCCTCTTAGGGCGGTTGTGGCAGGGGCGGGGTGTGAGGGATGTGTTGCGGGAAATACGGGAGACGCGGTCAAGGGCGTTCTCGATCACTGTTGGGGGAAAGTTGCGGTCCTTAAAGAACTTGGACATCTGGGATGTGCGGGAGTGG
Source organism: Stegostoma tigrinum (assembly GCF_030684315.1). NCBI lineage: Eukaryota > Metazoa > Chordata > Chondrichthyes > Orectolobiformes > Stegostomatidae > Stegostoma > Stegostoma tigrinum. The sequence continues at coordinate 12,008,357 of NC_081358.1, forward strand.
AATGTCTTATCGTGGGAGCAGATGCGGCGGAGGCGGAGGAATTGGGAATAGGGGATGGAATTTTTGCAGGAGGGTGGGTGGGAGGAGGTGTATTCTAGGTAGCTGTGTGAGTCGGTGGGCTTGAAATGTCTCCCCTTCAATATATCCCCTTCCCCTACTGCATCCCTAAACCAGCCTAGTTCGTCCCATCCCCCCACCACACCACACAACCAGCCCAGCTCTTCCCCCCCCACCCACTGCATCCCAAAACCAGTCCAACCTGTCTCTACCTCCCTAACCGGTTCTTCCTCTCACCCATCCCTTCCTCCCACATCAAGCTGCACCCCCAGCTACCTACTAACCTCATCCCACCTCCTTGACCTGTCCGTCTTCCCTGGACTGACCTATCCCCTCCCTACCTCCCCACCTATACTCTCTCCACCTATCTTCTTTACTCTCCATCTTCGGTCCGCCTCCCCCTCTCTCCCTATTTATTCCAGCTCCCTCTCCCCATCCCCCTCTCTGATGAAGGGTCTAGGCCCGAAACGTCAGCTTTTGTGCTCCTGAGATGCTGCTTGGCCTGCTGTGTTCATCCAGCCTCTCATTTTATTATCTTGGAATTCTCCAGCATCTGCAGTTCCCATTATCTCTAACAGCCTTAAATTGGTGCCCAGTACATGTCAGATTAGCTTGATGGGGGTAAGATATCGCAACGGCTTGAGCAATAAGTGAAGGTCTATTTTGCTCTGCTACTATGCAGCAACAGTGTTTTAGTGTTTATCACCAAAAGGATATTGCAATCAAACTAAAAAGATGTTTGCCAATCACACAAAATGACTGTCAGATTCTATCAAACAACGTGTCCCTCAGTTCTTCACAATAGACACTAACTATTCCCTACTAGCCTGTGCTCGCAAAAGTCTAAACACAGTGTACGTGATTAGAAGTGATTACTGAATTTAACAACATGTAGTAAACAATCCTGAGTGAGCTAAGAAATATGCTGACAACCAATCTACAATTATCTGCTGGGGTCCCAATGTAGTGCACCTGTGCATTCTGGAGCTGCGTATATTTACACACCAAACCCTAATCCTGTTCTTCACCCACAAAAAGAGCATGTACACACATCGTAGGATCAAATCACTGCAGCTAATCACTTAATCTGCACTATCAGCAACCTTTCTCCCTCAGCACTCCACTCCCGACCGCACCCCGCCCCCCCACCAAAATGCATAGCTGCTGCCCCCTCTGTACTTCACATCAGCTCTGATGAGAGTCATCTAGACTCAAAAGGTTAGCTTGATCTCTCACCATGGATGCTGTCTGACTCGCTGTGTTTTCCAGCATTTTTTATTTTCTGTACACATTTCATGTCTGTTTCAATCTAATGACGTGAGCAACCATCATTCTCTGGTTCATTCCTCAAGAGAAAGTCTTGACCAATCGGAGTCAACCTGCTTGCTTTCAATTTCAATAAATCTTGGCAGTTAACATTAGTCGTCAACTGACTGATTCATTCTTCTCGGCTTCTACCAATCACAGTCTACTTGCCAATCAACACACATTGTTCATATTGTCTAAAAGATATAGTCCCTCTTTACACCAGAATTCTTGTGAATTATCCTGATGAGTGCAAGTCCGAAACTTTCAACGAAAGTTGTTTTTTTGTCAGCAACACTTCTGTGCTGCTAAACAACTATTTGGATACACATATACAACATTAAAGTGAACATTAATCTCCAAGATTAGTCTTGTACAATTACCATTTTAGTTCAGCTATTTTCATGTTACAATTTTGGCAAAGTTTGATAACCAGAACTAGACTGTCCAACAAGTCTGTAAATGCACTCTTATCATTGCACAAAACAAAGATGGTTTGCATCTTTACATTTACGCAGTCAGCTTGGAGTCAGGATGCAAATATTCTACTGGTCATTCAGAAGCAGATTGATTCTGATCTGCTAGGTATTCATGAATATTACGATTTTTTTTCCCCTTGTTTGATTCTTTTTCGTCATTTTCCAAGTATTCATTGTTCCCTTTTTTAAGATGCATTATTTTGTTGTGTTTCTTCCCCTCTATTATTAATTCTGAGAACAGACAGACTGGTTTTCTTTGGTTTCAATTTTTCGTTTTACAGCTATGTGTTTCATTCATTGCCCAGCTGGCCTCTCATTGGCAGACCTGCCAACCCTTACTCACAGAGCTTCCTGAAATAGCTCTAGAAATAGCTTCGCACAACATCCGTGCTATATGCAGAAACTGCAAATTATGATTTTTGTGGAGTTAAAATCAAATCAACGATATTTCAGAGACACCACACAACAGCAGCAACAGGGTCAAAACTGCAATTTTGAACTTTCACCTGTCTGAGGCTTCAAAGGAGAAAATTCCAGAAGGCTTGGCCTGGTACTGGCTTTAAGAGCCTCGTGCTGAATAGACTTGTAAAGCGTTGTAGAACAGTGCTGTCGGTTACTGCTCTACCCTGACTACTTTCATGCAATTGTCAAGGATCCTCCATTTGGGTACATATTGGTAAATTATTCACTCCTTTCAGGTGAGGTCACAGCTCAAAGACACATTACAGATTCTGCCGAGGAGCCGCCACCCTCCGATTTCAATTTGAACAACAAAAGAGTGGGCTGTGCATCCTATGCCCAGTTGTACAGGATTAAATGCAAAACACTGCAGTTGCTGCAGATTTGAAACGAAAACAGAAAATGCTGGAGAAACTCAGCATCTGTGGAGTTAGAAACAAATTTAACACTTGGATCATGTTGCATCTTAAACATTAACTCTTTCTCTCACCATGTATGCTGCCAGAAATGGAGATTTTCTCCAGCACTTTATGTTTGCATGCCAGCTGTATAAGTCTGTCTGTAACCTAGTGGAGTTCTTTACAGCTAGTGGCTGCTGAACAAATGGTTCCCAAATGGCAGCCTTTCCAGGAGGAGCAGGAGAGTTGATCCTGAATCTAGAGAATTGCACCAAAACTCCTGCAAGGTCTAACCTGCAGCCTCATGCAGATTTGGATTTAACTGATTCTCCTGCATTCCCTTCAACTAGAGTGATGTCCTAGAGCATCAGTTTGCTATTTTGTTTCCAATCTCCAGCATCTGCAGTTCTTTGCTTTACTCTATTTGAATGGGCACGTTGTATATTATTGAGCAAACTCACTCATGATCTAAGAGACAGTAGGTGAGATGACAGTGTCAGAGATTACACAATGTGGAGCTGGAGGAACACAGCAGGCCAGGCAGCATCAGAGGTGCAGGAAAACCTACGCCTCAGGTCTGGACCCATCTTCAGAAATGGAGGGAGAAGAGGACTCTTAAATAAATAGAGAGAGCGAGAGGCGATTATAAAAGGTGGATAGAGAAGCTGATAGATGGAGAAGATGGACAGGTCAAGGAGGCAGGGATGAAGCCAGTAAAGGTGAGTGTTGGTAGGGAGTTGGGATGAGGTGAGGAGGGAGGGGTGGGAGGGAAGACGAACAGGTCAAGGAGGCAGGGATGAGGTTAGTAGGTAGGCAGTGGGTGTGCGGGTTGGTCAGTGAGGTGGGAGGAAAGATGGACAGGTCAAGGAGGCGGGGATGAGGTTAGTAGGTAGGCAGTGGGTGTGCGGGTTGGTCAGTGAGGTGGGAGGAAAGATGGACAGGTCAAGGAGGCGGGGATGAGATGGGCTGGTCTTGGGAGGAGGTCGGGGGTGGGCAGATTTTAAAGCTTGTCTGGCTTTGGTTCTGTACTAAATGTCCGTACAAGCCACAGAGGCAAGCAGACTGTAACTGTGCACTGAAGACCCCATGCACGAAGAAAGCAAGCAAGCAGCCGCATGTTTAATCCATTTAGTCTTGGCAAACAGTCCCTTGATGTTAAATTTCCTTTGAGTTTTTAGAACTTGCTGCATTTTCACAGTAAAATGACTGAAAGTGTAAAAATTTAAATGCAGCATTTCATAATGGAAGCATTCTTTTATATATGATCCTGCATTACTAATAAAACCTTACAGATGCAGAAAATGAAAAATCAAAACTGAAAATCTCTTCCAACAATAAACTACTTTTAAAACTTTTTGATGACACTTTTTTATTAACTCAATACAATCTTTTTCTATCCATCTATCTGTTCCTAACTTTATCTAATTTGACTCTCATTCACTGAAATCCTTCCCTACCATTGTTGCTGTTGCTTTCTCTATTCTTAAGGCTATTGGTTAAGTGCATTGGTCCCATTGATCACTAAAGTTTCAGACATTCCCCAGAACCTATTAACAACTTCTGCAACTCCAGTAATTTATAGTCCAGAAGTTTCTGAACTGAGGGGTGAGAGTTAAATCCAACTCATGCAGCAATCTATAAAATGTCTATGTTGCAGCAAATTCTGGCCCAATAATGAGTTTTGCATTGTCCAGAGGGACTGTAAACATACTGCATTTTACAGTTGTATTCTAGAATGTGCCTATATTCTACATATTTGACATGACCCATCCTTTTTTTGCTACCATAAGGCTCTCACTATTGAGGTAACCAAACATTACGGCCATGATACGCACCCTGTGAGTAGTCTTCCTATTCCTACTCTGCATAACATCATGTTGCTCTCAATAATTGCAGGCAAGTTTGAGACACACAGCACAACATGCATAAAACCAAGTACCCCTAGATTTTACACTTGAAAGCTCCTCATTTTTCTTGGTGCAGTGGTACATCCTTGCTTCTTGCAGATGGAGGTGCTCCTGGACAGATGTTCAGGTGCAGTATCCACTTCTCACTGACCCACTACCACATTGTGATGATCTACAGATTCACATTAACAGGTACCCACTTTGTGGTCTCCTGGGTGTTTCTCCATCCGTCAAGCCGTCCATGGAAGTAGGAATGCAGAGATCCCAGTTTGGGTGGATTCCTCTATCATAGACACATGCCTGCTCAGACTGTGAGTGAACTCTCCCAATTTTGGCTCTAAACCCCAAAATGTTAATTCGGAGAACTCTGCAGGCTCATTAGAGCTGAGTTTGCCATGGTTGTTTCCAACTTTTAGGTCAATGCCAAGTGGTCCACCCAAATTAACTATTCTTTGAGATATTTTTAGTGATTTAATACAACTGACTAGATTGCTAAGCCATGCCTGAAGGGAGTTAAGAGCCAACCACATTGCCGTTGTTATTAAGAAATGATAGCAGATAATAGGAGGGAATGTGATAGCCATTGGAAAAGGTGCAAAGTAAACTTACCAGGATGTTACCTCAACTGGAGAGTTTCAGTTATGGAGAGATTGGCCAGATTGGGGTTTTTCTTCCTCAGAACGTATGTGATTGAGAGGGGATACAATTGAGACATATAAAATTATGAGGGTCACAGATAGGGTAACTGATCCCTCCATAAAGGAGAAACAATGATTGGGGCACAGATTTAAGGTTGGGGCAGAAGGTTTAGAGATTTGAGGAAAAACTTTTTCACCCAGACGGTGTGTGAATCTGAAACTGTGTCTCTAAGGGTGATAGAGGCAAATACCCTCATAACTGTTTTGGCATATTTGGAATGCCAAAGCGTACAAGGCCATGAGCCAAATGCTGGCAAATGGCACTAGAGTAGTGAGGTCTTTTTTGACCAGTGTGGACATAATGGCCCGAAAAGCTCCTTTCTGTACTGTAGATCTCCGAGACTGTATGATTTCCTTCCCTAAAGTAGATGCTTAGAGGCTGTTTCTCTTGGATGGATAGTCTAGAACTAGAGATCAACAATTTAAGACCTATGTAAGGAGAATTGTCTTCAGTCATAGGGACTGTAAATCCACAAAATTCCCTTCTGCACAGCCTGTATGAACTCAGTTGATCGACAGACTCAAGACGAAGCCTAATAGATTTTTGAACACTATGGTAATCAAGAAATACAGGAAAAAGTGAAACTGAAATCATAAATGAACCTTTACTGCACTGCCTGTATTGCAATGATATCTTTCCTTAGGTAAGGAGACCAAAACTGTTCATAATACTCCAGTATTGTGGTCCAAAACAGGTCTCACTAAGGCTTTTATACAAATTTCAGCCAGGCATCTTTTTCCTTGTAATCAGATCCTCTTGCAAGAAAAGGCAACATACCATTTGTTTTTGTCATTGCTTACCGCATGACATTAGCCTTCAGTGACTCATGAATAAAGTTACCTAAGTCCCTTCAGACCTTTGTCAACCTTGCATCATTTAAGAAATTGTGTGCAGTTGGGTTTAACCAACCAAACTGGATAACCTCACATTTTTCCAATTATAGTCCATCTGCTCCCTCACTTAACCTATCGAAATCACCTTGAAGTCTCATTGCATCCTTCCCACTACTCACATTCTCATCGAGCTTTGGGTTATTAGCAAACTTGTTACCCATTAGATCATTCAAAATATTAAGTTATTCTTTGCTGACAAAAATGCTTCCTAACAGGTGCCTTGAACAAATCTTTTGCCAGTTTGTGATAACAAGGTGTGGAGCTGGATGAACACAGCAGGCCAAGCAGCATCAGAGGAGCAGGAAGGCTGACGTTTCAGGCCTAGACCCTCAAGGTTTACAGCTTTACAGTAAATATTGTTGCATATCGTGTCTCCTAACAAATGGCTTTTTTTGTTTCGGAACTGTAACAATCTGTGATTCTGAACAATTATGCATTGACAACACAGTATTGAGATAACTTTGATTTGAGCATTATCAGATTAGCCACACTTTATCTCTCTTTCTTGTGATCTGATGTAGGCTTTCTTTATGTCAAAGCCAAATGAACCACAAAACATAACCAATGTGTGTACAGAATTAATGATTGCTTCAAATCAAAAAGTGCTGGCTTGAAGAGCTACATTTAGAAAATGAACATAGTCAGCTACTTTATCTGGAAGCTGCTTTCTGCAGTGAAAGCATGTTATGTTAAAACAAAAGTAGATCTTTCCAAGAACTGATTAGCACACAAATTTATTTCACATTTTTTTGCTACAATGGTTGTCATGACATACATTTGATACAATTTAATAACAGCTGATAAAAAGCCACATATCCATATACAAAAATAAATCTGTATCTAAATTCTGATTAATCCTTTATCAAGGCAGTCATTATTGACCAATCTGAACTAAGGTTAAACCCTGGTGAGTATTTTTCTAGTCAATTCTAGACATAGCCACAAAATGTTTAAATGGAGTCTTAAAACTTTAGAAGTAACCTACAAACAGACTTGCTACTTGTAAGCAGATATGGAAATAACAAAGCTGGAAAATATTTTAGCAATGACAATGAGTTTTAACTTACAGCAGTCCAATGAAAATTTAGAATTATGGGTAACTCCATCTGCAGCCCCTGCATTCCTACTGTTATTCAATATCCTAGCCTTAGACTTATCAGAAAAGATTTGATATGAACGTGCATGGGAAGACTCAACTTCAACTGGTTACTTAAATCTGATTAGTAAAATCTTCGGAAGTATATTACTAGCACCAGCACAAAATATTCTGATTCAGATTTTAAGTATTTAAACAGAAGTGTAAACATTTCTTATATATTCTTAGTCATCTTTACACAAGTTACCAAAATGTTCTTTTATACAAGCGTACTTATTATTGAAATATTTTCCTACCAAATAGAATTTCCTGAAATATAAGGCTGGAAGCGTTAAGCCTTGTAAATGTCCCACATCAGATCTTACTGAGTATGCATTTAACTTAAGCAGCTAAAGGTTAAAGTAATAGATGAGACAAAGTTTGGTTATACAGTCCTCCAGGACTTGACTGACTGGAGTTATGAATTACAATGTCAGAGTTCAAAATAAAAACACAAACATAAATGATGGCACTATAAGATTTATGAAACCAGCCTCACATTTCATTTTAAAACCTATAGAGAAAAGAAGTTCTCAAATAACATTACACAATTTACTTTGAAATAGACACTGGTTGAATAATGAGTTGGGATTCACACCACTTATAGGATTATCTCTGGTAGTCTCAAATTTATGGCATTGATTTGAAATCCAATGCCCAGTAAAAGGGAACATTTAACTTAAAAGCTCTATATCAGACATATGTACCAGGTTGTACTTAATCAAGTCCATTATCTATCTCAATTCTATAAATCATAGGTAGCACTGCTTTATAATTCTTAATCATCTGATGCTTGTGTTATGTCTTAAATTAGTCCTTGAGCTTGAACATCTATTTGTCATTTTGTCATATGTTATATCCTGTGGCGACTGGAAATACCTATTCAAACCAGGACGCTTTGGTTTTCCACTTTGTGCTTGAATACAAACTAAATTTTCAATACTGCAAAAAATATTCTCCTTTTCCTTTCCCAGTAGGACAGAGCCAACGAGGTAGATAGATGAGTTATGTACAGATTGCACAGAAAACTTCAGAAGTCACATTTCAGTCCTTGTTCATTCCAAGCATACTTCATTTAAAGCATGAGCTTGACAAAATTTTAGATAAATTCAAGCTTCAAGATGTCATATTTAATTCACTTTCAAAAAGGGAGTAATTTGAATGAAATTTAATCAGCCAAGGCATAAAGAAAGAAAACAAACAACTTAAAAGAAAAGCCAACCGAAAACACCAAGCGTAAAAACCCTGGTACCACTGGACATGTTGTACCTAAACGATGATTAATCTGACAGTTAAATGAAATTTTAATTTCAAATACAAATATTGTTTGCTCTATTTTTGATTACAGCCAGCAGATCAGATGAGTGATACTTCCATCCATATGGCAAGGCTAGCTGTTGGTCTGCTAATAGATTACTTACAGCAAACTTTGAGAGATTTGGATTGTTCATTCAAGATTACAGGCAATCCACAAGTTATTTCAACTGCAGCTTAATTCAGCATTCTTTCAACAGAAATGTTAATGGTAAGAATCAATGCAAATATTATTTGCTTTATTCCGTTTTTTGAAGCTGAACGATACAGTGCGCTAGGACTCACTAAGTTTTTCCAACAAATAAAGTGATACTCGTAGTCAGAACAGTTTGATTTCTACATTGTCTATTTGTATTATATTTGTTATTCGTGCCCTGTTCATCTGGAGATTGGAGACCGTCTCAGGATACATTGGCACTTGAGTGACCTGATGGCTTGTTAGGAAAGAAAACGTGCTAAAATCTTATTTTCTAATACACTTAAATCACATCAATGCATAAAAGTGGCAAGTGTACAAAACTGAAGATTTTTTACTGAGTGAAGGTGGGCAGAATGACCCTAAACCCAATAACCCTTTGAATGGAAAGCTAAACAGATCCTGTGCCTATCGAACACGTAAGGGATTACCTGGTAGGCTGCCTGGTGGGATCACTTCCCAGGATAGCGATATCCCACCCGACATGAGGGGTGGCCAATCAGAGGTTGGAAGCTGCTTATGGCAGAATTAACCAGAAGTGCAGGAGCAGCAGGAAGGAAAGGGGTCAATCAGGGAGCTGGGCCTAAAGGTCAGAGGAACTTAGAATCAAGGGCACAACTATAGCTTTCACAGCCACACCCTTTGGTTATATCTGCTGCCTCCTACTCCCCTAGCCAAACATTTCAGATTGGAGATAATGGGAACTGCAGATGCTGCAGAATCCAAGATAATAAAATGTGAAGCTGGATGAACACAGCAGGCCAAGCAGCATCTCAGGAGCACAAAAGCTGACGTTTCGGGCCTAGACCCTTCATCAGAGAGGGGGATGGGGAGTGGGTTCTGGAATAAATAGGGAGAGAGGGGGAGGCGGACCGAAGATGGAGAGAAAAGAAGATGGGTGGAGTGGAGAGTATAGCTGGGGAGGTAGGGAGGGGATAGGTCAGTCCAGGGAAGACGGACAGGTCGAGGAGGTGGGATGAGGTTAGTAGGTAGGAAATGGAGGTGCGGCTTGGGGTGGGGGGGGGAAGGGATGGGTGAGAGGAAGAACAGGTTAGGCAGGCAGAGACAGGCTGGACTGGTTTTGGGATGCAGTGGGTGGAGGGGAAGAGCTGGGCTGGTTGTGTGGTGCAGTGGGGGGAGGGGACGAACTGGGCTGGTTTGGGGATGCGGTGGGGGAAGGGGAGATTTTGAAGCTGGTGAAGTCCACATTGATACCATTGGGCTGCAGGGTTCCCAAGTGGAATATGAGTTGCTGTTCCTGCAACCTTCGGGTGGCATCATTTTGGCACTGCAGGAGGCCCATGATGGACATGTCATCTAAAGAACGGGAGGGGGAGTGGAAATGGTTCACGACTGGGAGGTGCAGTTGTTTATTGCGAACCGAGCGGAGGTGTTCTGCAAAGCGGTCCCCAAGCCTCTGCTTGGTTTCCCCAATGTAGAGGAAGCCACACCGAGTACAATGGATACAGTATACCACATTGGCAGATCTGCCAGTGAACCTCTGCTTAATATGGAAAGTCATCAGATTGGGACAGATTGAGGACTGCACAAGCACAGCAGGCAGGCCAATCTATTCTTGCTGTAGGGGAACCTGCCAGTATTCTCAGCCTTTGGAAATGGTGTTGCTCTGCAGTGGCTGAAGAGGCCCCTAAGTGCTTATTAATTGACCACTGAAGAGTCCCAACTGGTGTCAGGGTAAGAAGGACTTGCTTGTGTGTTGGGAAGATGACCAGGATCTCCCTGATGCCAATCCACCCAATTACCTTCCCCTCCACCTTTTGGGAGGGGTAGATTCTGGACAGTATCTACTTCTTTTACGTCAGATGTCACACCATACAACAATAATGTTAATTTTATGAAACCTCGATTCTTTGTTTCCTAAGGCCCTATTTTCCATACAAGGGTGACATATGTAAATTCCCAACTAACTCTTGGAATATCTCACCCACAAAAAATTTGTGCATTTATTTACTTACAGTGAAGGAATTAAAAAAGGGGCAAATCAAAAATATTTCCTTTTCTTGGTTTTCAAACTATTAACAGGCACCTACATTTTCAAGTGTTGAGGTATTTCTACCACATGTAGATACAACTCATCTAATTACACCCTAGATCCCACTATGAGGAATGGGAAATGTCCACTTAGAGAGACAAAATGCACCAGCAGAAGTTATTTTCTGCATTCAAGTATCAATTCATTACTGCAACACATACTATATGCCAGGCAGCTCACATTCAGTGTTAATAAAACTTTAAACATTTATACGTTGAGGCAATGGTAAGCAAATTAAATCACATACAAACAAGGCAATGTTTTAACTCCTGAAGCAAAGAGCTAGGTTGTACATTCTCTTACTCTGGCATACAAAGGAAATGCAGGTGTGCATTTCCAATATATCTCTCCTATCTTCCAGTGCCAATGCACGATTAGTAGCATGCTTCCAAATTACCATTTTCTTTTCAGAAGTTAATTTCCTCCATGACTTCCATTACTATGGTACGCTGGCCAGTTAGAATGAGATTGCTCACAGTTCTGTAATCTACATGAAGAACATTCAGGCCATTTACGGAGACTACAAATTGGCGAACCTAAAAATGAGGATCAAAATAGTTGGCATCAAATGTCAATTCAATATCATGTGAAGTTTTAGTACTTCATAAAGTTTTTGGAAGGACAGATTCACAAGTTCTGATTTTATACTTCATGAAAAGTAAACTTTAAGCAACAATTTTCTTTAAAATCCAACTGTGAGATCATACAGCAGTGTACGTGGTTTTCATTAGTCGTTTTTTTTAACTTATAGAATGAGTGAGAATATGCAAACAATTTTGCCACCTCCTCCAGAGCATTAGCGATGGGAAATAAATGCCAGCCTTGCCAGACACACACACATCCAATGAAAGAAATAAATCAGTCATTCAAACCTAAAAGAGGTCATTCATAAATGGGAAGTGTGTCCGATGATTACAGATAAAAATATCTGCCGTATCCTTACCTGCATTGTTTTAAAGTTCTAAGGTGGAAACAACTTTATCTTGGGGATTTGTCAAACGTTAGTACTACAGAGCTCCATTTGACGCTCCTCTGCTGGTGTGCAGGAAGGCGTGGTGAGGCATAAAAATCCAACGGACAACCTATCCACTCACCACCTGCCGGCTACTGCTGAAGTGTTGTCCATCTCCCTTGTGGTTCCCAATGCCTTGCACAGTTCCTTGAATTTTTTTTTCCTTTGCTCTTTCATGGAAAAGTAGCATTGCCAGTAGGGTCAGCATCTGTTTCCCATTCCTAAATTCTCTTTGATTTGAAAAGCTCTCTAGGCCATTTCAGAGGGTAGTTAAGAGTGAGCCATATTGCTATGGGTTTGGAGTCACATGTAGGCTAGACCAAGTGAGGCTGGCAAATGATGTCATCCTCTAAAGGACATAAGTGAACTGGATGAATTGTTACAAATTGATGATAATTTCATCTGAACTTCATATTCCAGGTTTACAAATGGAATTTTAAAATTCCATCAGTTGTTGTAATATTTGAACTTGTTTGCCCATTAGTCTGGCCTCCAGTTTTCCTATGCAGTGACATTACCGCTACACCATCTTCTTCCCTGATGTCCCCAATATCCCCCTGACCTTATGTAAAGTGAACTGAATTGGCTGAAGACTAGCATTAGTGATGCTGCTGATCTCAGGAGTAGGCCAAGCTAGTTGTTTGGGCAATAAATTTATTTGCAACCTCGTGGCCAGCATATTCCTACTCTATCACTACCATCAAGTCAGAGGATCAACCCTAGTTCAACAAAGAGTGCAGAAGGGCATGCCGAAAAGCTCCAGACATACCCAAAAATGAGGTGTCCATCAAGATACAGCACAGGATTACTTGTGCACCAAACAGCAGAAGCAGCAAGTGATAGACAGTGCTTAAATAAAAGCAAAACACTGCAGATGCTAGAAATCTGAAATAATCACAGAAAGTGCTGGAGAAACTCAGCAGGTCTGGCAACATCTGTGGAGACAGAAACAATGTTAACATTTCATATCCCACATGACTCTTCTCACGGCATGTTCCACACAACTTCAAATGTTAATTCTGTTTCTCTCCACAAATACTGCCAAACGTGCTGGGTTTCTCCAGAATATTCTGTGTTTGTTGTTTATAGACATTTCTTAGCAATTTCATCACTAAAGGATCAAATGTAAGCTCTACAGCCCTGCCACAGCTTGTCATGAATAGTGGTAGTGGGAAGCAGGAGACAATTATACAATATACTAGGGTAGGAGGCTCCATAAATATCTTCATCTTCAGTGATGAGTTTTCTAGCACATCACTGCTAGAGATGAAACTGAAGCTTTTGAAACATTCTTCAGTCAGAAGTGCCAAATGGATGATCCACTGCAGTCTCCCCCAGAGGCCCCGAGTATCACAGACACCAATCTTCAGCCAATTCAATTCACTCCACATGATATAAAGAGGGCACTGGATACTGCAAAGGCTATTGTCCTGACAACATTTCAGCAACTGTACTGAAGATATATGCCCCAGAACTTGCTGCTTCCCTCGCCTAGCTACTCCATATAGCTACAGCACTGGTATCCAGGGATGTTATCGGAATCTATAAAGTAGAACAAAGTGACTGAGCATTTGCAGATGGCCGACGTGAATTTATGGAGGATGTCTCAAGTGTAATCAATCTAGTTGATTGAAAAAGAAACTGTAGAACTGGCCAGAGGAATGCATATAGATATGACTGAATAGACATCCAAAGGCACTTGATAATCGATTCCACATAACAGACTTAAAGCTAAAATTAAAGTTCACATAATTGAAGGAAAATGTTTGATCTTCATTTGGAGATTAATTGTAGAGTAGAAAACAAGAGTAGGAGTGGTACATATTTGAGTCAATAGTTAGGTTCCTTGGAAGATTCTGTGCTCGGTCTTCAACTTCTCAGTATATTAACTAAGGAAAGAAGGAACACAGCAGGGAGCCATATTTCTGTACCCAGGATTGGCAATGTCACTGCAGCTGGTAAGAGCACACCTAGTTCTGGGTACCAGTTCTAGGGTACAGCACTTTGAAAAGACATATCAATCTTGGAAGGAGTGCATCCTAAATGCACCAGAACTTCATGGATTAGATTATGATGTGAGATCTCACAGAGTGGGCTTCAATTCTCTTGACAGTAGGTGCAGGAGGATTTGGTTATGGTTAATAGGATTTTGAAAGGAATGGAAAATGGATAGAATACAGGGTGAAACAGTTTCCACCAACAAAGTCTAGGACAAGGGGATATAACTGCAAAGTCAAAGCTAGGGCATTTGGGAGAGAAGTTAGGAAATAATCTTTTGCAGAAAGGGTGATATTTTGTTCCAAAATACAGTAAGGTGCTAGTTCAATTAACTGTAATTAAGTATAATATTGTAATTTTAAGTTTGACATTGTTGGTAAAGTTTGGTTAGAAAAGAATATAAAAGAATATGGAATCAAGGTAAGGTTGAGTTGAATGGAGTTAAGATGCAGTTATGGAGTTAGCTATAGTTGTATCAGAGATAATGGGAACTGCAGATGCTGGAGAATCCAAGATAACAAAGTGCGGAGCTGGATGAACACAGCAGGCCAAGCAGCATCTCAGGAGCACAAGAGCTGACGTTTCGATCCTAGACTGATGAACCCTCTCTGTTGAAGGGTCTAGGCCCGAAACGTCAGCTTTTGTGCTCCTGAGATGCTGCTTGGCCTGCTGTGTTCATCCAGCTTCACACTTTGTCATCACGGAGTTAGCTATAGTCTTGCTGAACGGCAGAATGGTCAACTCTTGTTCACAAATGTAGGCAGGACAAAACAGGAAACCTAAGGAAGATGAAAAAGATTACTTAAAAACAGACTTGAATAAAACTAAAATCCACTCTATACACTGGTGTCAAACCGAGGTAGAAAAACTAATGGGATGGATAGCATTGAGAAACTGGATGAGTTTACCATTGTTCAAACAGGATGCCACTGCCAACAATGCAAGTGTGCCAAACAGCCTTTCAGAAAGATTAATGTTAGTATCTTCAAACTGGAGAAAGTAAAGATAGTCCCGATCACCATTCCAAATTTCATCCTGAGACTCCAGTAGAAGTGAGGGCTGCTATCAAGGGCAGGATAATATTACTTACAATGACCTGCAGACAGAATCTGTCGAAGAATATGAAGCATGGCTGCCTCGTGCACTACTGGAAGTTTTAATTGATGATGATAACTATCAGTTAGACGAAGCGATGTAGTTCATTTTAATACCAGTCTTTGTCAACTACACAGGAATTTTGATCTGCTTTCAATTTCAGAAAAAAAAGCTGACCACAGTGAATGCTTTAAAACACTGATTTTTCATTAGAGTTGTGCACACTTGTGCATTATTCGCTTTAAGGTCCATTCTTGCACATTTGTCAAGTTTTATTAAACTGCAACATGACTAACCCAAATTTTATACTCACTGCCTGACCAATGAAAGCAAACATGCCGTATTTCTTCTTTACCACCTTATCCAGTTGTGTTGTGAGCGTAAATCATGAGAATTATTCAATCAGACAGTATAATTTGACAACAATATGTGTTGATATTGTTTTTAGTTACACTTGAATACCAAACTTGCAGGAGAAAGTAGGTTAATAATTATCCTGATCTACAGAAGAAGACATTACTGTAATCAATACCCACTTCTGAAAGTGCCAAATTATTCCTGTATAGGCCCTAATGGCAGCTGTAGGCAGGCACCGTGACTATAGTTGAAACAAATAATGTTCTCACGTGAAGCCCATTGTTTTCAGTCACTGACAGGAAAGAGAAAAATCAGTTGTGCTAATTAGGGGCACTGGGGCCCCATCATAACCTTTTACTACAGCACTTCCTGCAAATGTCAGACTTCCTTTTTCCAAACAGTGATACAGAAATTTTGGAAAAACTCAGCAGATCCAGCAATATTTGTCCAATGCAACCTCTTCTATATACAGAGGGGGAGGTAGAACTATCAGGAAGGTCACAGATCGAGGGTGAGCGAGATTCAATACCAGAAATGTTGAGGAATCAAAGGCAAATGGAATGGTAACAGTAGCAGTAAAGAAACACAGTATTCATCTGGAGTCTCCATTAATAGTGCAATGATTTTTTTTCTTATTCTTTCACAGCATTTAGGCATTGTTGGCTTGGCTAACATTTTGTTACCCATCCCAAATTACACGTGAGAAGATGATGATCTTCTGCTGCTCATGCCTCTTTCTGTCAAAGTTGCTGATCGTAGCTTGGACACAATTAAACTCGCTTTTTCATTTTTACCAGTGTTCTCGGTATCACAATCTTCAAAGTAGAGTTTCCACATTGCTGCAATGGAGGAAGCTATTTTGACACCCCTGCCTGTTCCATCTTTCAACTGGATCACCATTAAATTGCTCCCAAAGCTTTGTCCTCTTTCATTATGTATGATTCTCAGAATCAAAATTAGCAATTGATCCAGCATCAGTTGCCTTTGGTGAAAAAGACTGTAATACTTCCATCACCCTTTGTAAGCAGAAGCGTTCTCTAATTTTACTTCCGAAAGATCTGGTTCTAAATTTTAGATAATCCTTCTGGTCCAAGATGTATCAAACAGCAGAAGTTGTTTTTTTAGAAATAGAATAGAATCCCTACAGTGTGGAAACAGGCCCTTTGGCCCAACAAGTCCACACCGAACCTCAGAGCATGCCACCAAGACCCATCTCCCTATAACCCACCTAATCCACACATCCCTGAACACGATGGGCAATTTAGCACAGCCAATCCCCCTAACCTGCACATCTTTGGACTGTGGGAGGAAACCAGAGCACCCGGAGGAAACCCACGCAGACATGGGGAGAACGTGCAAACTCCACACAGACAGTCGCCTGAGACGGGAATCGAACCCGGGTCTCTGGCGCTGTGAGGCAGCAGTGCTAACCACTGGGCCACCGTGCCGCCCTCTCTGTCTACCCTTTCATTTCCCAATAATACCTTACAACGTCAATGAAATAACTCTATACCTGTCCAACTTCCACGAATTACAACATGAGGACAGCATAAAAATTTAACAGTCGCCACTTACTGCACCATCCTAGCTGCCAAGCTGAGATGATAAGAATTCACAAGGAATTCATCCTTACCTCCGTCCTAAGTGGTCTACCTCGTATTCTGAGACTATGGCCCCAGTCAGTAGGATTGTCTATCCAGCAACTGCTCTGTGAAGCCCTCGAAGAATCTTGTAAGATTTAAGAGATTAGGTTTTAAATTTAAAGCATAGGCTTTGTACTACACTCTCTCCAATGGCAAGTATATCTTTCCTGGAGTAATGAGACCAAAACTTTGGCACAGTCTCAGAGTGAAGGGGCAACCCTTTAGAACTGAGGTGAGGCGAAATTTCTTCAGCCAGAGGGTGGTTAATCTGTGAATCTCATTTATTGCAAAGAGCTGTGGAGGCCAAGTCACTGACTATATTTAAGACAGAGATAGATAGGTTCTTGATTAGTAAGGGGATTAAGGGCTACCGGGAAAAGGCAGGTGAATGAAGTTGAAAAATGTATCAGCTATGACAGAGCAGACTTGATGGGCCGAATGGTCTAGTTCTGCGTCTATGTCTTATGGTCTTATGATTATTGTGTCTGCATAGGTGTAGCTGGGGCTACTACAGGAGGGAAAACCGATTGTCTCTGTAATGGAGAGAATTTGGTGTGCTTTGCATTAAATGGGACCTGAAGTTCCAAACCATCTTTTGCAGTCTCAACAGTGACCAGCAAAGAGAACTCAATCACTGATAAGGTTACAGTGTTAAGCTGAAGGCAACATCGAGCCAGAGAAAACAGAGGTTCAAAAACTCCATGTCTGATAAAACAGAAGCAACGTTAGGCCCGAGAAAGATGGTGGAAAGGTACAATTAGCTATTGAAAGTTTCAATCTCAGCAGAGATGATGTTCTGTAAGCGCAAAAGAAAATATACATTTACCTCATTCTAATTAGTTACTCCTTCCCCTCATTATTTATTTATTTCATTTTCTCTTCATTCCTTTGTAGGTGGTGACTAAAAATAATTAATTTCATCCCCAACGCATTTCTCATTGCAATTTCAATCTTAGTCATGGCACTCAACATTCAGAACACTTCCATCATGACAGGAAAAGGATATCCTTTAAATCTGCATCACCACAGAACACCTGACAGGAATATTAAGTGTACAAATGTCACACAATGTTTAAAATCAGTACCAATTTAAAAATATATGCAATTTTGGCTGAGGCATGAATGATGAGCACATTAAATTTGCAAAGTTACCCAACCAATTATGAATCAAATGAGACTTTATGAGTTTTAAGCTACGCAGCTTCAAAATACAAATAGAGTAATGCATTCTGTGTTACATGGCATAACATTTTATAAAACAGTGCGTTGATTCTGAGCAATGCAAGGCAAAAGCACTAGTTACATTAACAGCAAGACGCCTTGCAGATATTGTCTGTCCATGATAGTGTAGATTAAATGGGGTTTTCTTCATGAACATATTCATTGCAGTTCCTGAGTTTTCTTAGCTGGCATTTGAATGAGCCCACTACTTACTGAATAATATTCCCAATTTGTAGCCTTCACATGAGGCATACACTTTATATAACAGCCTCTTTTGCCCTACTAATGCATTTTCTTGGTAAAACACAGAGACAACACAGTTACAATTCTAAAAGGAGTGCTGGAACAGAGGGACTCGGGAGTATACGTGCACACACGATTGAAGTGGCAGGACAAACGGAGAGAGCAGTTAATAAAACATACAGCATCCTTGGGTTGATTAATCGGGACAAAGAGTACCAGAGCAAGAAAGTAAGGCTGAACCTGCGTAACTAACTGGTTAAATTTTAAGTGTAGTGTTGTGTACACCACACGATATGAACACACTGAAGAGAGGGCAGAACAGATTTACGCGAACAGTTCCAATGATGAGCAATTATAATCATAAGAATAAATTGAAAAGTGTGGAATTATCCTCCTTGGAGACAGGTCAGATTGAAGGGGTTATGTCTCTTCATCCTGGACAGAAGAACAGCTAAGAAGAAGCTAGATATAAGTCTTCGAGATCGAGAAGGGCTGGATTGAGTAGATAGAGAGAAACAGTTCCCACTTGTAAGAAGATCCAGACATGAGAGGGCTTAGATTTACAGCAATTTGCAAAAGATTCGAATGCAAGGTAAGAAAAACGTTTTCACGCACTAGTGAGCAATTCAGATCTAGAATTCACTGCCTAGAAGTGCAGTGGATGCAGATCCAATTGAGGCATTCAAGAGGATATTGCTCTATGTAAATGATTATCCAACATGCAACGGTATGGGGAAAAAGGCAGGAGAAGAAGTCAAGGCGTTATTTGGAGGGCCAGTACAGAAACAATGGGATGAATAGCTCCCTTCCGTACTGTAACCCTTCTGTGATTTACTGAGAGTGCAGTGCATTCAAGGATACATAAAAACAATGTTCTTTAAATTGTAATGACAAACCTTGATCATTTCCCAGGGCTGTACGTTCTGCATGAAATACCTTGATTTTACTCGATGGAGTGTGAGTGTTATTGGCAAGGCCAGCATTTACAACCCATCCTTAAGTGCCCTCGAGAGCCACTGTAAGTCTGTCTAACTAGAGGGTGTGCAGGATTTCAACAGAGTCATAAAATTCCTACACGGGGTGGAAGCAGGCCATTCGGCCCATATCAAGTCCATACCAACAGTCCAAAGAGCTTCCCACCCAGACCCACCCTATACTGTAACAATAAATGGCCAATTACACGTGTTCATGAGAAATACTGTTTGACTGCAGCCAGGCATTAACCAGGAAACCAAAAAGGGTTGTCATAAAGTCCTTGATTTTCATTCTCCAGCTGTATTTACACAGCAGAAGTTCTTATACACATCTTTCAACAGTCTTATTTACTTGCTCTGAACCTCCAAAGGTCTGCATATGTGAACATTCAAAAGTCTGAGTTTCTGAACTCCATGAAAATTGTACCATACAATTGTACATGTCGAGCTTTAGGAAATGTTTGGGCTGCAGCTAACAACTTCATTGAAAAAGCACAACCTTGGAAAGAAATGCTCATATATTTGACAGAACAAGACAACATTTAGTCATCTGTACTTAACTGTGCTTGACGAAGACAAAAAGAATTACCTTCATTCCAGCTACGGCAGCAGGGCCACTGGGATCCACTGCTTGAATATGGCATGGTTTATTTCCACGTACAACAAATCCCCAGCCAACTGCATCACCCACAATCTGAAAACAAGCCAGTTTTGCAAAACTTTTAAATAAACAGGCATATTAAAATTGCACCCAACGTCCGCTTTCAAAAAACAAATTTCCAATGTTTAATCTGGCTTCTGTATTCACAAAATTCTTATTTTTGAATGCAGTGACTATCTTTGCAATAAACTAAATACAGATCATAAAAAAATCTGGTTTGATGAGCCTCCTTAATATTTTCAAAAAGGACAAGTCACTCAAGTGTAAACTGGGCTTTTATTTCAGCAAATCTAAGCATCTCAAGAATGCAACACTATTCAATTGTAACCAAGTGAAACTATATCATAACTCTGAAAATGTACTGCTCGGTGAATCGTTGCAAAGTGCAACAGATTGGGGAAGGAATACGATTTAAAGCACAGACTTACTGTAAGTGTCTTCTTTGTGTAGGGTGCACCAGGAGCTAAGAGCTCCTCTGTCGTTACAGGTCTCTTTAAAACTGAAACAGAATGCAGAATTCTTAAGCCGTAAATGTGATTCACAACCCATTGTCTCCAATTCACTTTAACTAATCAGTTCAGCCACATTTACAACTGGAACTACTCTGTAGTCAGGATCATAACAGGAAATCAGTCTTTCTTTTTGTTATTATTTGTTTAAGCAGTATGTAGACATTATTCTAATGCAGCGACAATTAAAATTTCAATTGTACCTTTAACAAAATGAAATGTCCGAGGCACTGTACAAGAGCATTATCAAAACAAACTATGATGCCAAACCACAGAAGAGAAACATTAGTTCAGCTAAACAAAAGTCTGGTAACAGTGTGTACTTTAAGAAGTGCTTTAAAGGTGGAAAGCAAAGTGGAGGGGCATCCTGAAGGAATTCCAAGGCCATGGCTACTTGACGACACGACCACCAATGGTGGAGAAATCAAAATCAAAATTAGAGGAACGCAGATCACTCAGAAGGTTGTGAGGTTGGAGGAGATCACAGAGTTAGAGGGACACAGAGCCCTAGAGGGATTTGAAACCAAGAATGAAAATTTTGAATGAAAGTATTGCTTGACTGGGAACTAGTTCAGGTCAGCATGCACAGGGAGGGGAGAGAAATAAGACTTGCTGCCAGTTGAGTCTCTGGCAGAATTTGGAAGATCTCAAGCTTGGAGCTTAGAATGTGGGAGACAATCCAGAAATGAGTTGGTACAGGCAGATCTAGAGCAGACAAAGACTTTGACAGCAGCTGAGGTGATTGCAGACAAAACTGAGCAATACTAAAGGTTGCAGTGGCCAGCTGTAGTGATGTCGTGGGTGTTGGAGGTTGATCAAGATCAAATGAGACACCAAAGGTTATATGAATAGATTATACGTAATTTAAACTCACACTAGGAACAGAATTGGAGCTAGTAATAAGGGAAAGTAATTTGGGTTGGGTACCAAAAACAATGACTTCAATTTTTGCAATTTTTACTCAGAGGACGTTTCTGCTCAACTAGTACTGCATGTTGAATTATCAACAGTAGAGTAATTGAGAATGAAAAGATTCATTCGATTCATTCATTGCTATGAATTACCTGAAAAATTCCAACTTCGCTAATTCAAGTGCTCAATTACAAAAAAGTCAAAATATAGGCTAATGGTGCCCAAGAATCTGTGTTGACCAGGCTTGTACAAGGCACAACAAACAAAACGAGACAAACCACAAAGAGATAATAACAAATGACGAGAAGTTGTTTAAAGAAATGGAGAATATTAGAAGTGCAGACAAAGAGATTTTGCTGAGGAAATTGCAGAGCTAAGCAGCTGGGGGAGAATCTTTAAAATGAATTTGCATTGGGACTCAATGTAAGTCAGTGAGCAGTGGTGACTTGGTTAGATTCAGGATACAGGCAGGTGAATTTTGGAAAAGTTATAGTTATCTGTGGGCTGCAAGAAGTAAAGTTGTACAGAATAGCATTGTACTAGAGATAGGAAAGACACAGATGCGGTTTCAGGAGGAGAGAGGATAGGGGCAGCATTGGTAATGATACAGAGTTGGAAGTAGGTGGTCTTGCTGAAAGAGGAAATACATAATGAGAAGCTCAACTCTCAGTCAAAGAAGACACAAAGTTTAAAAATGGTCTTGTTACCTTCAGACCGTTATCAATGGGAGGAATGAAGATAATGGTCATGGAATGGAGTTTTTAGCAGGATCAAATACAATGCTTTTCCCAGTATTAGACAGAAAGAAATTTCTGCACATTCAGCTGGACATGCATCCTGACAATTTAGAGACAGTATAAGGGTCAACAGAAGTGGTGATAAAATACTGTTGGGCATTGTCAGCCTTTGGGTACAACCCAAAGTTTCATTTTAATGAGAACAGCAGGTAAATGAGGAAGAAGAGGGGCCTAAGGATAGATTGTTGCATTAATGTGAGAATTAATGGTGACTAAAGAAAATAGATTGTTGAAGAACAGAATTATACCAAACAAAAAAACCTTGTATCAGAGATAATGGGAACTGCAGATGCTGGAGAATCTGAGATAACAAAGTGTGGAGCTGGATGAACACAGCAGGCCAAGCAGCATCTCAGGAGCACAAAAGCTGACATTTTGGGCCTAGATTTTTCTGATGAAGGGTCTAGGCCCGAAACGTCAGCTTTTGTGCTCCTAAGATGGTGCTTGGCCTGCTGTGTTCATCCAGCTCCACACTTTGTTATCTTAAACAAAAAAACCTTGTTCAAGATTAAAACATATTAGAACAAACAGCAGCTAATTATAAAGTTTTTCAAATGTGAGTTATTGAAATTATGTAATTCAACAACAGGCAGTTATTGAATATTAGC
Source organism: Stegostoma tigrinum (assembly GCF_030684315.1). Lineage (NCBI taxonomy): Eukaryota > Metazoa > Chordata > Chondrichthyes > Orectolobiformes > Stegostomatidae > Stegostoma > Stegostoma tigrinum. Next base: position 12,031,282 of record NC_081358.1, read on the forward strand.
TTTAGCTCTGAGCCACAGTCAGATTGCACTTTCTTCAAATTCTATGAGACATTTATGATGATATGCTGATGTATCCTCTGTATTTTGTTGAAAAAGCTTAGTCTATATTTAGAAGAATTGTGATAGTTGTAAAGAGATTGATCCAATTTAGCATAAGTAGCAACAAATACAGTGGAACTCATCATTGCCCTTTACAGACCTTTCCCTCAAGAAACAAATTAACTTGTCTAATTTTAATGTTATAAGTTAACTGAATGTCAAAAAAGCAGACTGAGTTTCACATCATTATTTTTCAACTGATTTTTAAAAAAATATATTCAAAAGGAAACCTCAGTCATGATATGCAGACTTGTCAGAACTGTGTCAACAAGGCAGTGTGCATGTGTCTTGGACACATAATTCTTTAATGTTGCCTGTGGTGCAATATTCCAGACCTTATTGTGGGAACATGAACTGCCTTCCATTCTAAAAAAAAACTTCTTGGTCATTTTGGCTGAGTGCTCACTGCTTTAATCACTGACATTCACTCAGGTCCTCATAAAAAGCAAAATTCCATGATGCGGGATTGAATTGGCACTTGAACCATTCGATATGAAGAACTGAAGAACGGAGGTGGGGGGGGAGTCAATCACTAGAAGAGCCAACATTTCACAATGACAGTTCACGTACAGAACATGAACAAATCATTGACTATGTCATTCACTTCATTTCCCCCTTAAAAACTATAGCTGCAAATCGAAGAAATGTGTGATTTGTAACTTCTTACACTGTACTGTCAGCAATTCCACATGGTCACAGCCCTTACCAGACTTTGGATTGGACAGCAGAGGAGGGCTGCTGCTGGGGGCGGGGCTACTGCTATAATAGCCGCTACTGGCACAGCTGCTGCTCATGCTACACCGTCGAACCGCAGAACCAATCTTGATTTCTTTTGTCGGGCTCACTGTAAGAGAGCATATGTCATGTTCAACAATAGAGGTTTCAGTAGAGCTTCACCAAGTTGCCAAGTTTTAAAAAAAAACACATCGCTGGCTACTCTATCAATTCTGTAGGGGATTCTCTTTTGTTTTTACGTCATAAAAATCAGATAAGTTTCAGGGAACTATTTAGCGTGTTCTCAAACAAAAAAAAAAATCACAAGTTCAAATTTTAGTCCACTCCAGGTTAGAGGGTCCCAATCTAATTCAACTGTAAGGAGCTGAATTAGTGTCACAGCATGGGCCTGTGGAAATAGTCAGGGTTCACACACTGAAAAAATTGCATCTCGAGATATAGATGTCATCCTACAGTCTGGAACGTATTTCCCTCTCCAGCTGTTCCCAAGAATGTGGGAACAGGGGTCGGTCATGTCGCCCCTTTAGGCTGGTTCTCCTTGCCAGATCGATAAGATCACTGCGGATCTGTAACTTAGCTCCTTTGCACCATACTGTTTAGAAATCAAGTTCAGATATTAAAATCAATTACTGATGAAGCACCATCTGCAATTTGGTGAAGCTGGCCCCAACCATTTATTACACCATGCTTGGAGAAGTACTTCGTAATTTGTGCAACTTAAGAGTCTGGTTCTAAATTTCAAGATAATGCCCCTAGTTCGAGACTCAACCAGCCAGCACAAATGGTTTCTTCTATCGATTTCATTCCATTTCCCTTCATATCTTGAAAACTTTGATCAGCCTTTAATGGTGACCACCTTGATGTGATATCTCAATAATGTTACCATGTCATAACCTTCAAGTTGAATTTGCACCTGTCAAGTTTGCAGATGAAACCAAAATTGGTGGTGTAATGGACAGTGAAGAGGGTTATCTCAGAGCCTAATGGGACCTTGATCAGATGGGTCTGTCCGCCAAGGAGTGGCAGACGGAATTTAATTTAGATAAATGTGAGCTGTTGCATTTTGGTAAGACAAATGAGGGCAGGACATGTAAAATTATTAGTAGAGCCCTGGGGAGTGTTGCCGAACAAAGAGACCTTGGGGTGAATGTTCACAGTTCCTTCAAGATGGGGTCACCGATAGACAGAGTAGTGAAGGTAATAAAATGTGAGGCTGGATGAACACAGCAGGCCAAGCAGCATCTCAGGACCATAAGTAGTGAAGGTGGTGACTAGCATTGGTCAGTGTTTTGAGTATAAGAGTTAGAATGTTATGTTGTGGCTGTACTTATACAGAACAGAGAACAAAGAAAATTACAGCACAGGAACAGGCCCTTCAGCCCTCCAAGCCTGCGCCGATCGAGATCCTCTGCCTAACCTGTCATCTATTTTCTAACGGTCTGTGTCCATTTGCTCCCTGCCCATCCATGTACCTGCCCAAATACATCTTAAAAGACGCTAACGTGTCTGCATCTACCACCTCCGCTGGCAAAGTGTTCCAGGCACCCACCACCCTCTGCGTAAAGAACTTTCCACGCATATCTCCCATAAACTTTCCTCCTCTCACGTGAACTCATGACCCCTAGTAGTTGAGTCCCCCACTCTGGGAAAAAGCTTCTTGCTATCCACCCTGTCTATATCCTTCATGATTTTGTAGACCTCAATCAGGTCCCCCCTCAATCTCCGTCTTTCTAATGAAAATAATCCTAATCTACTCAACCTCTGTTCATAGCTAGCACCCTCCATACCAGGTAACATCCTGGTGAACCTCCTCTGCACCCTCTCCAAAGCATCCACATCCTTTTGGTAATGTGGCAACCAGAATTGTACACAGTATTCCAAATGTGGCCGAACCAAAGTCTTATACAACTGTAGCCTCACCTGCCAACTCTTGTACTCAATAATCTGTCTGATGAAGGAAAGCATGCCATATGCCTTCTTGACCACCCTATTGAACTGCGTTGTCACCTACACGGAACAATGGACCTGAACACCCAGATCTCTCTGTTCATCAATTTTCCCTAGGACTTTTCCATTTACTGCATAGTTTGCCCTTGAATTTGATCTTCCAAAATGCATCACCTCACCTTTGCCCGGATTGAACTCCATCTGCAATTTATCTGCCCAACTCTCCAGTCTATCTATATTCTGCTGTAATCTCTGACAGTCCCCTTCACTATCACCTATTCCACCAATCTTAGTGTCATCTGCAAACTTGCTGATCAGACCACCTACACCTTCCTCCAGATCATTTACATATATCACAAACAACAGTGGTCCCAGCACAGATCCCTGTGGAACACCACTGGTCACAGGTCTCCAACTTGAGAAACTCCCTTCTACTACTACCCTCTGTCTCCTGTTGCCCAGCCAGTTTTTTATCCATCTAGCTAGCACACCCTGGACCCCATGTGACTTCACTTTCTCCATCAGCCTGCCATGGGGAACCTTATCAAACGCCTTACTGAAGTCCACGTATATGACATCTACAGCCTTTCCCTCATCAATCAACTTTGTCACGTCCTCAAAGAATTCTATTAAGTTGGTAAGACATGACCTTCCCTGCACAAAACCATGCTGTCTATCACTGATAAGCCCATTTTCTTCCAAATGGGAATAGATCCTATCCCTCAGTATCTTCTTCCCTACCACTGACGTCAGGCTCACCGGTCGATAATTACCTGGATTATCCTTGCTGCCCTTCTTAAAAAAGGGGACAACATTAGCAAGTCTCTGGAACCTCACCCATGTCTAGAATACTTCATTTAATTCTGATCTCCCTGCAATTGGAGAGATGCAGTCAAACTTGAAAGAATGCAGAAAAGATTTACAAGAATGATGCCAAGGTTAAAGGGTTTGAGTTACAGGAAAAGGCTGAATAGCTGGGACCAGTTTCCCTGGAACGGAGACTGAGTGGTGACCTTATAGAGGTTTATAAAATCATGAAGTACACTATTAGGGTGAATAGCCAAGGTCTTTTTCCTTGGGTAGGGGAGTCCAAAACGAGACGGCATAGGATAAAGAAGAGAGGGGAAAGAGAGGGATCTCATGGTCAACTTTTTCACACAGATGGTGATGTGTGTTAGGAATGAGTAGAAATGGTGGAGGTGGTACAATTACAACATTTAAAAGGTATCTGGACGGGTATATGAAGAGGAAGGATTTACAGGGATATGCGCCAAATGCTGGCAAATGCGACTCGATTAATTTAGGATATCTGGTCAACATGGGCAAGTTGGACCAAAGGGTCTGTTTCTGGGCTGTACAACTCTAATTTGATTTTTATACCCTGGCTGTATAAGTATACATATTTGGGTTATGTACCCGAATATATCCTTAATCTCTCTAGTTTTATTCACATTGCATCTTTAAAGTTTTCGTGTAATGTCTAAAACACAATTTATGATTGCTCGTCCTTTGATTTCTTTTAGTTTTGAAATACCGTCTTGAGTACCATTTCAAAAATCTATCAGCCTCCTCTTTAAATACTTTCAGTGATCTAGCCTCCACAACACTACTGGTAGAAAATTTCAGATATTCACTACCTGCTGGGGGAAGAAATTCCTTTAGATCTCAGTTTTAGAGATTTTCTGTAACCATGATTCCCAGTGTAAGATTACCCGATGAGTGGAAAGATCTTCTCAATATCTACCCTGTCAAGCCTTTGCAAAATATTCAATGAAATCACACTTCATTCTTCTAAATTCGATAGAATAAAGGCCAAATCTGTTCAGGCATTCTTGATAATTCAACCGTTTTAACCTCATGAACTAGCTTTGTGAATCTCTTTTGAACTGTCTTTTGAACTTCCTTAAATTCATGGACCAAAACTGTACACAGTATACCAGGTGCAGTCTCACCAAAACCCTGTACAGTTGAAACAAAATTTCTCTAGTTTTAAACTCGACTACAACCACCTCCCACAGCAACATAGACCAAAATTTCATTTGCTGCACCTGCATGTTAGCATTTTGTACTTCATCCAGAAGAACATCCAGGTTCCTCTACACTGCAGTCTGTTTGGGTCTCCCAAAAGGTCTTGCCTTTTGATTCTCCTATCTGCATTTTCCTACATTAAACCCAATCTGCCAAGTTTAACCCCATTCATGAACCTGTCTGTATCTCCTTACAAACTTCTTAGAACGTCATTACATCATTACATCATGCCCTCCCATCTATCTTTGTACTATCAGAAAATCTGGATACATTACACTCCGCCTTCCTCCAAGTCAAGAATTTTGATGGTAAAGAATTGAGTCTCTATGATTAGTCTTTTTGGAATTCCACCAGTTATGACTTTCCAACCTGAAACATACCCATTCATTCCAAGTCTTCATCTTCTCTATATTAACCAATCCTCAATCCATGCTACATACATCATCTCCAAAACCATGTCTTTTAAGAGGGTCCTTAGGAATGCCTTTTGAAATTCCCTATATATTACATTTACCAATTCCCTTTTATCAGCTCTGCTTGTGTGGTCTCAAAGAACTTCAGAAAATTTGTCAAATAAGCTTTCCCTTTCATAAAGCTGAATTGAGTCTGTTTGTGTTAATCTTTTCTATTTGTACTGTAATTGCTTCCTTAATAATGTACATTCTCCCAACAACAAATCTTAGGCTAACTAACATATAGTTTCCTGTTTTATGTCTCACTTCCTTCTTCAACACTGGCATATTAGCCGCATTCCAATCCACTGGAACCCTCTGGAATCCAGTGTGTTCTGGAATATTTCAATCAATGCCTCCACTATCTCTGCAGCCATGCTCAGAATCCTGGATACATCAGGACCTGGCAACTCTTATGCATTTAGTCCCGTTAATTTGTCAAATACTTTTTCTTTTGTAATGGAGACTTTAACAAGACCCTTTTTTCCCATGAACACCTTGCTTATCTGATATCCTTGGGATTTCTACAATGTCCTCCAGGTAAAGACTGATGCAAAATATTGGTTTAAATTGTCTACAATTTCCTGATCCTTGTTGTCAATTCCCCTATCACATCCTCCTAGAGTTTAATGTGTACTTTAGCACTCTCTTTCTGTGTACCCACAGGAAAACTTTAAAAAATATATTTCTTGCTAATTTACTTTCATTATTAATTTTCTCCCTTATTTTGAAGCTTTTTAGTTATTTTTTGCTGGTTCCTTAAATATTCACAACCCCTTGGACTTCCCCTAGGGTAACCTCTTTGTTGAGCAGCTGCTATCCTTGAGAATAATGTACAGCCTCATGCAGACCACAACCATTTTGATCCAGTGGCTCTAAACAAACAGTAATGCAGGATCAAGTTGGGATGTTGTTTAACCGAGTCATTGTGGGAACTCTAGATATTCCCCTTTCCTCAGAGGCACCAAGGATAACAGTAACATCCATGTTCCAAATAAGCAATCCTGTAAGAGATGGAGAATTGGTGTGTATGTATGGATCACAACAGTAAATGTACTCAAAGAGTTCAGATTCAGGGTGGGGCTGGGCTGGTGTGGTTACATGGGCTTTACTGCTCCCTTGAATCATTTGCCACCTCGCTTCAGAGATCAATTCTCAATAATTTGAAGTTAAAGAACATTTACTGAAGCACGGAAAGTGGCAAGCAAGAGGACAGAGAACTATACCAACGTCAAATATTCTTTCTGCTGCCAGACTACAAAAAAAAGTAACTGTTTTCTAATTCAATCTTGCAATCTGCTGTTCACAAATGCTTTGAAGGTTTGGTCAATTAACATTTTAGACCTTGCACTATTGTTCTATGTGTGAAAAGCAGTAGACTTTGGAGGGGGGGGGGTTGTTAAATGGCACTTCTCTCCTTCATGCGTTCTCATGGGAGATGTTACTCCCATTCTCATAACAAAGACTAAATGTATTTTCAAATATAAATATGCTTTAAGAAAGGAAGAATGCTTCATTAAACCTAAATTCATGAAAGCAATCCTTACAACCAAATTTAAATTCACAAAAGCATCAGTTGTAGATGAGAAATTATTAGGCAGTCAATGGTCAAGCAGAATGCGACTGAAAAGCAAGTATTATTTTATTAGCTTTTCAATCATTTTGATATAAGATTGATTTACCACAAGCAATTTATAAGTGATAGATGCTGAATCTGGGATATCTTTCACAGGGTGCGTGACATGCTGATAACAGTTGCTTTGTATACTCTAACCAGAGTACTCCATGCCTGCTTTCTGTACAAGTCCATCTGCGTATAAGACAAATTTTACTTTAGCAACTAAAATCGTGCACCTGTTTTGGAAGACGCAGCCCACTTTCTTCATTCACCGGAATGGCAGACAGCACACTGTCTTATCATCAGATAGTGTCGGGAGGGGAGGGGAGATCACAGGGAGCTGGGAGGGTGGTTATACAGAACGGACAAAAGAGAAAGGAAAAGAAACAATGAAAGTGAAAACTTTTGTACCAGCATGCATTTTGGAAGCCCAATTAATCTGAAGGTTCATGAAAGTTGACTACTTGCCTAAACCAACCTCCCAAAATGTAGCACAAGCATTTATTGTGGAACACCAAATAGAACAATAATAAGTCAGAGGGCATTTAGAGTAAATCATTTTTACCTGAGAGGAAGCTGGTATTCGGGTTGTCAGGATTCTGTTTTCGTAAACAGAAAGGGCTTTCATGACTGTCAGGTGCCAAGGACACACTTTCGTTCAGCAGCTCCACCAGTCTTCGCCTTCTGCGAAAGTTCATGCGGAACTGGTACAAGAGGTTACCATCCACAAAGTGGTGTTTGTTGGCCACTGTGTACAGAATAGTGAGAAAGGATAAACAGGATGGTGAAAGTGGAGGAATTAATTGTGCTGGTAAATACACAGGCTGCTTGTCAAACAGCGCAATTTGAACTCTGAAAGAACAATTAATACAAAGCAATAGCCACAAAGGCACAACAGGAGAAAAATACTGAAATGACTCTTTGCAAAAGCTTCAGTCTCGTAGTTCCAGACTGAACATCATCATTATGGAAATTTGTTCGTAAGATTTAGACAATTCCAGTTAATTGCACCACGTACCTTACATCTCCTATTACATGTAAACATTTCAAATATTTTGTTTAGAGACATACATTGCACAACTGAGAATAAATGCATGAAGATCAAAGGCTGTGTTTTTAAAAAATAAATTCAAAACTGAATGAATTTAAGACCTAATCATAATTTTTTGTTGGGTTGCAAACAACAATATTTATATATGTATATACATATACATATAGGTATACATATATACAAATATATACATATAAAAGCATACTTTGCAATGGAAACTGTCCAATATCCAACGCTGAATTAGAAGAAGACATTTCCTCTATTGCCTCCAGGCTCTACCGCAAACGCCATTCTCAAGCCATTGACCCGCACCCGCTCTATCTTACTTTCCTAAACTTGCTGTCACATTTGTCACAAAAACGGCCACGAAATGGCCACACATCTGTTTTGTCATCGCTTCAATCAATTACGAAGGAATCTTCTTTTTCAATTCCGCTACCTCACCTAAATTATTTTCTCTCTCCTCTAACAGCATTCAACCAGGCTGGAGTCAACTTGACACACATATCCTTGTCTGACAACTGCCTAAAATCACATTTTTGCACATCCACACCCCAGCCCCACCCAGTCCGAATTAAAATTCATCAAAAATCCTGCGATGAAAACAATATCACAATGGCAGTTATAAGTTTTAAATTAAGCTGCTTTAAAGAATATAAACTGGGCTTCTGTCTGCAGTAAAGCTGGATAAACACAGCAGGCCAAGCAGGATTAGAGGAACAGGAAGGCTGACATTTTGAGCCTCGACCCTTCTTCAGAAATGGCGGAGGGGAAGGAGGTTCTGAAATAAATAGGGAGAGAGGGGGAGGCGGATAGAAGATGGATAGAGGAGAAGACAGACAGGTCAAAGAGGCGGGGATGGAGCCAGTAACGGTGAGTCGAGGTGGGGAGTGGGGAGGTAGGGAGGGGATAGGTCAGTCCAGGGAGGACAGACAGGTCAAGGGGGCAGGATGAGGCTAGTAGGTAGGAGATGGGGGTGGGGCTTGATGTAGGAGGAGGGGAGAGGTGGGAGGAAGGACAGGTTAGGGAGGCAGGGACGAGTTGGGCTAGTTTTGGGATGCGAAGGTGGGGGAGGTTTTCAAGCTTGTGAAGTCCACATTGATACCATTGAGCTGCAGGGTTCTCAAGCAGAATATGAGTTGCTGTTCCCGCAACCTTCAGGTGGCATCATTATGGCACTGCAGGAGGCCCATGATGGACATGTCGTCTGAGGAATGGGAGGGGGAGTTGAAATGGTTCTCGACCCGGCAGTGCAGTTGTTTAGTGCAAACCAAGCCTAGGTGTTCTGCAAAACTGTCCCCAAACCTCCAAGATAATAAAATGTGAGGCTGGATGAACACAGCAGGCCAAGCAGCATCTCAGAAGCACAAAAGCTGACGTTTCGGGCCTAGACCCTTCATCAGAGAGCATCTCTGATGAAGGGTCTAGGCCCGAAACGTCAGCTTTTGTGCTCCTGAGATGCTGCTTGGCCTGCTGTGTTCATCCAGCCTCACATTTTATTATCTTGGAATTCTCCAGCATCTGCAGTTCCCATTATCTCTGTCCCCAAACCTCCACTTGGTTTCCCTGATGTAGAGAAGGCCACAACGTGTACAGCAGCTGCATTATACCACATTAGCAGATGTGCAGGTGAACATCTGCTTGATGTGTGAAGTCTTCTTGGAGCCTGGGATGGGGGTGAGGGAGGAGGTGTGGGGGCAGGTGTAGCACTTCCTGCGGTTGCAGCAGAAAGTGCTGGGTGTGGTGGGGCTAGAGGGGACTGTGGAGGGACCAGAGAGAGTGGTCCCTCCAGAAAGCAGATAAGGGTGGGGAGGGATAAACGTCTTTGGTGGTGGTGTCGGATTGTAGGTGGCAGAAGTGTCGGAGGATGATGCGTTGGGTCAGGAGGTTGGTGGGTTGGTGAGGACAAGGGGGATTCTGTTTTGGTTGTTTTTGCAGGGACGGGCTGTGAAGGGTGAGTTGCGGGAAATGTGGGAAATAGCTTGGACCTGCCTCTTTGTACGTTACATGGAACAATCCCTCTTCCATAGCTATACTGGCCCTAAACCCCACCATTTCCTCCGTTACATTTGATGACTGTATCGGTGCCACCTTGTGCTCCCACGAGGAGCTCGAACAGTTCATACACTTCACCAACACCTTCCACCCCAACCTGGAGTTTACCTGGGCCATCTCTAATACCTCTCTCTCCTTCCTGGATCTCTCTATTTCCATCTCTGGCCACCACCTGGAAACCGATATCCATTTCAAGCCCACCGACTCCCCACAGCTACCGAGAATACACCTCCTCTCACCCACCTTCCTGCAAAAATTCCATCCCCTATTCCCAATTCCTTCACCTCCACCGCATCTGCTCCCAGGATGAGGCATTCCACTCCTATACATCTCAGATGTCCTCGTTTTTCAAGGACCGCAACTTACGCATCTCATTGGTCGAGAATGCCCTCAACCATGTCTCCCGCATTTTCCGCAATTCATCCCTCACACCCTCTCCCCGCAATAACAGCCAAAACACAAACCCCCTTGTCCTCACGTACCACCCCACCAACCTCCAGATCCAACGCATCATCCTCCAGCATTTCCGCCATCTGTAATCCGATCCCACCACCAAAGACATTTTTCCCTCCCCACCCTTAACTGCTTTCTGGAGAGACCACGCTCTCTGTGACTCCCTTGTCCGCTCCACACTCCCCTCCAGCCCCACCACACCCAGCACTTTCTGCTACAACCGCAGGAAGTGCTACACCTACCCCCACACCTCCTCCCTCACCCACATCCCAGACCCCAAGAAGACTTTCCACATCAAGCAGATGTTTACCTGCACATCTGCCAATGTGGTATACTGCATCAGCTGTACCCGTTGTGGCTTCCTCTACATCGGGGAAACCAAGTGGAGGCTTGGGGACCATTTTGCAGAACACCTACACTTGGTTTCCACTAAACAACTGCACCTCCCAGTCGCGAACCATTTCAACTCCCCCTTCCATTCCTCAGACGACATGTCCATCCTCGGCCTCCTGCAGTGCCACAATGATGCCACCCGAAGGCTACAGGAACAGCAACTCATATTCCGCTTGGGAACCCTGCAGCCCAATGGTATCAGTGTGGACTTCACAAGCATCAAAATCTATTCCCCTCACCCTCCGCATCCCAAAACCAGCCCAGCTCATCCCCAACTCCCTAACCTGTCCTTCTTCCCATTTACCCTCTCCTCCCACCTCAAGCCCCACCCCCATCTCCTACCTCCTTGCCTCATCCCACCCCCTTGACCTGTCCATCCTCTCGGACTGACCTATCCCCTCCCCACCTACACTCACCTTTACTGGCTCCATCCCCGCCTCTTTGACCTGTCTGTTTCCTCTTCCCCTATCTTCTCCTCCACCCATCTTCTATCCGCCTCCCCCTCTCTCCCTATTTATTTCAGAACCCCCTTCCCCACCCATATTTCTGATGAAGGATCTCGGCCCAAAACGTCAGCTTTTGCGCTCCTAAGATGCTGCTTGGCCTGCTGTGTTCATCCAGCTCTACACCTTGTTATCTGCAGTTCATACTACTTTTGTCTGCTATAATCAGAGTTCTAAAGAATTGACAACAATTTCAAGGATAACTATTTTGATAACACATGGCAAATTCTTTTCAACCTGTACCACGGTTGACATTCATACAACTCTCTGGCTATCGGAGCAAGTAGATTACAACTCGGATCACTGCCTCAAATACTTTGTGTATGAGCAGTTAAAAAAGGAGGGATAATGGAAGTCAATGGGTCCTTTCCCAAGATGAGTACTGGCTGCTTGGAAGATAAAAGGCTTGGCATTTTAATGCAGTCAGCCGATCACGGGCGGTTCGCAGTAGTATGCTCTATTAACCTGAATATCTGGAGGGAGAAGCAACACCTTGACTTGCTGCTCAGTAACCGGCAGCTGCTCCTCACAGACTCGAATAAATGTCAGACTTGGCTGTGAAACACTCCATGCCAATGCAAGCTGGAAATGTCAAATGACACATTGTAAAAGCTCACTCGTGAAGAACATGGCCTTACAAAGTACTGTGTTGGTACACATGGGAACATCCGTACCAAGTAAACAAACCCCCATCCTCACTTGTAAGGCGGAATCACATCTCCTGAAGATATTGTAAAAAATATATGGAGTTGGCCAGCAAATAACACTTGTGAAGAAAATAAATACCTTCGACTAATGCTGAAAAGGGGATGGGTGGAGGAGGAGCACACGATGGGTGGAGATGGACCACAGAAAATATATGTCCATAAAAATGATCCTGAGCTTCCTGCTGCTTGCCACTTCAACACCCCACTGTGTTTCTGTCTCAGGTTTGCTGCAGCAAAGCTCAGTGCAGACTGGAAGAGCCGCATCTTATTTTCCAATTGGGGACCCTGCAACCTTCAGGACTCAATGTCGAGTTCAATAATTTTCGGGTCTGAGCACCTTCTGCCATGTTGTTACCCCAACCCCCACACACCAGACCTTGTAATTACATGGGCTGCTCCCACAAACAACACATTGTCAGCCATTAACGCTCGCCATTATCAGGTATTCATTCTCCCAATCCTTTGTGTGGCCAGCTGTTTTACTCTCTCTGGGCTCCATATCCACTAGCCCCCACCTCCCCGCACCCAATCTTCAGCATATATACCAACCTTTTCCGAGCTAAAATCAGTTCTGCAAAGGGTCACTGGACCTGACACATTAACTGAATTAACATTAAATTTATGCTTTTGTTTCTGATTTCCTGCATCTGTAGTTCTTACTTTAAAAAATCTTATTGCAATATTTAACCAGCTTTTGCGCAGATCAAACACCAGAAGTTACTTATGATAAACAACTTCAGGCACTTCGAATTCTGGCGATTGCAGAGAAAAGTTATTTTGGCACAATGGACGTGGTGGGCCCACGAGCATCATTTCCCTGGGTGACAGCCTGGCAAGTCATTAAAGAAGTAAACAGAACAGCTCTTCAGATTGCAGTTACACAGTAGCACAACAAAGGCCCGAGGCTGGCTGTAAGAACAGAAGTTCAAAGAGCAACAAATGTGACAACAACACAAAATCAAAAGACTGCAGATGCTGGAAATCGGAAAGAAAAACAGGAAATGCTGGAAATCTTAGCAAGCAGGGCTGCACAGCTTTTAAGGGAAACAGCGTCAATTTCAGGCTAATCTAAAAGCAAATACTGAGGATACTTGAGTTTTGAAATAAAAACAGAAAGCCTTAGAGGAACTCGGCAGATCTGGCAGCATCTGCGGAGACAGGAACAAAGTTAATACTTTGAATCCCATGATTCTTCTCGGGAACAGTTTCAGGTTGATGGTTCTTAATTCAGACCGAGGAAAACAGTCATGTAATTGGTTTTGAGCAAGCCAAAGGGCAGGTGTCGGTAATAAATGCTGCTGTACTAATGCTCTCCATCTCCTCAAAGCAAATATAAGAGAATGTGTACAGGAGATAGTACGAACTGCAGATGCTAGAGAATCTGAGATAACAAGGTGTAGAGCTGGATCAACACAGCAGGCCAAGCAGCATCTTAGGAGCAGGAAAGCTGACATTTCGGGCCTAGACTCTTTTTCCGATGAAGGGTCTAGGGCTGAAACGTCAGCATTCCTGCTCCTAAGATGCTGCTTGGCCTGCTGTGTTCATCCAGCCCTACATCTTGTTATCTCATAAGAGATTGTGTAAACTGGTTATTTTGCAGCAACACCAATGCAAATGTTACTTACAACATTGCAAACTTTAACTCTGTGACTCAATCTCGGTAGAGCAAATAAACCAGAAGGGAAAAGGTAACTGCACAATTCTGGAACTGAGCCACCAGTGAGGAGGTTGTCAACTGTTTGGAGGCAGCTCTTAGGCTGCAGACAGGGGTACAGGGATCCAAATAGGCCTGGGTACAGCAACAGTGACCTATTCCTACCCCACCCTGCAGCGGCATGGCTGAAAAACCCTCTTTTTTTACTTTAAAACCAGGTTAGGCCAGGTAGCTTAACTTCAGTGGTGGGGAAAATGCTTGAATCTATCATTAAGGAAGAAATAACAAGACATCTGCATATAAATTGTCCCATTGGGAACACCCAACACGGGTTCATGAAGGGTAGGTCATGTTTAATTAATTTGGTGGAATTCTTGGAGGACATTACTTACATGGTGGACAATGGGGAATGTGTAGATGTGGTGTATCTGGATTTCCAGAAGGCATTTGACAAGGTGCCACACTAAAGGCTGCTACTTAAGATAAAGTTGCACGGCATTACAGGTAATGTATAGGCATGGACAGAGGATTGGTTGACCAGTAGAAAGCAAACAGTAGGGGTAAATAGGTGTTTTTCTGGTTGGCGGTCTGTGGCTAGTGGTGTGCCTCAAGGATCAGTGTTGGGACCGCAACTGTTCACAACTTAGAGATGATTTGGAGTTAGGGACTAAGTGTGGTGTGTCAAAATTTGCAGATGAAACTAAGGTGAGTGGTGCAGCAAAGTGTGCAAAAGACACTGAAGGTCTGCAGAGGGATATAAATAGTCCAAGTGAGTGGACAAAGGTCTGGCAGATGGAATACAATGTTTATGTGGGAGGTCAAAATGGAACAGCAAAATGGACTATGTTTTAAATGGTACAAAATTGCAGCACGCTGCTGTGCAGAGGGACTTGGGTGTCCTTGTGCATGAATCGCTAAAAGGATTGCAGGTACAGCAGGTAATTAAAAAGGCAAGTGGAATTTTGTCTGTCATTGCTAAAGGGATGGAGTTTAAAAACAAGGAGGCTATGCTGCAGCTGTATAGGGTCCTGGTGAGGCCACACCTGGAGTACTGTGTGCAGGTTTGGTCTCCTTACTTGAGAAAAGACATATTAGTACTGTAGGGGGTGCAGAGAAGATTCATTCAGTTGATTCCAGAGTTGAGAGGGTTGGATTATGAGGAGAGACTGAGTAGACTGGGATTCTACTCATTGAAATTCAGAAGAATGAGGGGGGATCTTATAGAAACATATAAGATTATGAAGGGAATAGATAAGGTGGAGGCAGGGAGGTTGTTTCTGCTAGCAGGTGAAACAAGGACTGGAGGGCATCACCTCAAAATAAAGGGAAGCAGATGGAGGACTGAGGTCAGGAGGAACTTTTTCACACAAAGAGTTGTGAATCTGTGGAATTCCCTGCCCAATGAAGCAGTTGAAGCTACTTCGCTGAATGTTTTTAAGGCAAGGCAAGATAAATGTTTGAACAGTAAAGGAATTAAGGGTTATGGTGAATGGGCGGGCAGGTGGGGCTGAGTCTCAAAAAGATCAACCATGATCTTATTAAATGGCGGGGCAGGCTAGAAGGGCCAGGTGGCCTACTCCTGCTCCTAGTTTTTACGTAAAACCTTCAAAACTCTGGTGCTCCATCTGACTCAACTGTCATTGCAGACTGCTGCTTCATTTGAGTTGGAAGACATCTGATTGGCTCACTAGATTTGACAGCCTGCTCACTGTCCTCCAATTGGATTATAAACCCTACCCTCAGACTGTCTCAGGGAAAAGCACAACTGGTAACTTTTTAAAATCTTATAGCAATACTTCACAAGCTTTTCTGCAGATCAAACACTAAAGTTACGCATGATAAACAACTTTAGACACTTTGAATTGTGGCGATTGCAGAGAAGAGTTATTTTGGCACATTGGGCGTGGTGGTCCCACTGGCAACATTTCCCTGGGTGACAGCCTGCCAAGTCATTAAAGAAGTAAACAGAACAGCTCTTCAGATTGCAGTTACACAGTAGCACAACAAAGGCCCGAGACTGGCTGCAAGATCTGACCCACATGTCAATCTAGGATTGGGATGAAAACCCTTGATTCCCGCCAGTACCAGAGTGCTGATGTCAAACCTCAAGTGGCTGAGGTCAGGAGAACAAAATCAGCCAAAGTTCTTGCTCCCAATCATTACTGATTCTAAGGAATTTGTTAGCAACCTCTGTGTATGGTTATAATCTCTTTGTTTCAACCCACTTTCAACTTGCAGCCTGTAACCACCATTCTGATTGCCCAAGAAATTGTCTTGATACGACCAACTGATTCAGTGCATGATAATGAAAAATAATAGGGTGTGTTTTTTAATTGAAGATGCCATTTAGAGCCACAAAGACTAATTCTTTGAGGACGTGACAAAGTTGATTGAGGGAAAGGCTGTAGATGTCATATACATGGACTTCAGTAAGGCGTTTGATAAGGCTCCCCATGGCAGGCTGATGGAGAAAGTGAAGTCACATGGGGTCCAGGGTGTGCTAGCTAGATGGATAAAAAACTGCCTGGGCAACAGGAGACAGAGGGTAGTAGTAGAAGGGAGTTTCTCAAGTTGGAGACCTGTGACCAGTGGTGTTCCACAGGGATCTGTGCTGGGACCACTGTTGTTTGTGATATATGTAAATGATCTGGAGGAAGGTGTAGGTGGTCTGATCAGCAAGTTTGCAGATGACACTAAGATTGGTGGAATAGGTGATAGTGAAGGGGACTGTCAGAGATTACAGCAGAATATAGATAGACTGGAGAGTTGGGCAGATAAATGGCAGATGGAGTTCAATCTGGGCAAAGGTGAGGTGATGCATTTTGGAAGATCAAATTCAAGGGCAAACTATACAGTAAATGGAAAAGTCCTAGGGAAAATTGATGAACAGAGAGATCTGGGTGTTCAGGTCCATTGTTCCCTGTAGGTGGCAACGCAGGTCAATAGGGTGGTCAAGAAGGCATACGGCATGCTTTCCTTCATTGGGCAGGGTATTGAGTACAAGAGTTGGCAGGTGAGGCTACAGTTGTATAAGACTTTGGTTCGGCCACATTTGGAATACTGTGTACAGTTCTGGTTGCCACATTACCAAAAGGATGTGGATGCTTTGGAGAGGGTGCAGAGGAGGTTCACCAGGATGTTGCCTGGTATGGAGAGTGCTAGCTATGAACAGAGGTTGAGTAGATTAGGATTATTTTCATTAGAAAGACGGAGATTGAGGGGGAACCTGATTGAGGTCTACAAAATCATGAAGGGTATAGACAGGGTGGATAGCAAGAAGCTTTTTCCCCCCCAGAGTAGAGGATTCAATTACTAGGGGTCATGAGTTCAAAGTGAGAGGAGGAAAGTTTATGGGAGATATGCGTGGAAAGTTCTTTACACAGAGGGTGGTGGGTGCCTGGAGCGCATTGCCCGCGGAGGTAGACACAGACATGTTAGTGTCTTTTAAGATGTATCTGGACAGGTACATGGATGGGCGGGGAGCAACGGGATACAGACTGTTAGAAAACAGATGACAGGTTAGACAGAGGATCTCGATTGGCGCAGGCTTGGAGGGCCGAAGGGCCTGTTCCTGTGCTGTAATTTTCTTTGTTCTTTGTTCTTTAAGACCTTGGCAATGTAACTCAAGACATGCTGAGACACTGCTACTGAATCACCATCTGCAAAACTTGCTGACACATGCCTCTGCAAGTGACTCGGAGAAAACATTTCAGACCTGCAAAGCTGAGCAAAGGATTATATATTATGTTGGAAACTTTGGGAACAATTTTATACAAGTTATGCTTGCGTTGTTCTAAGCTGCATTAAAATCCTGTTCAGTGACAAAATGCAAAAAGATTATTCAAAATAAAAATGTCTTCCCAGCATAACTTTGGCTATTTGATTAAAAGATGCTCTGAATGTCATGCACACTCCTACAGTGTTTTTGTTTTTCTGTTTGCTTATTATGCTCAAATTCATTTGGTTCTGTATATACTGGCAACTAGTGTCTCTTGCTTTTCCACCAATGTATTACAGAAGGCCAGGAGGAAATGTCCTCTTCACTAAATGGCCACAAGTTCTGGTAGTGTGGAACAGAAATTGGAAGGGGGGATCCTGGATGAATTTCTATTTGGAAGCCTTGGGACTCTTTGGCAAATTGCAATTGTATCATAGGTTGAGATCAAATCAAGCTGGGCTTCCTCATCACTTAAACAGAGAGCTTCATAAAACTATTATGCACCAACAAACAGCTGAAGACCAGGCCAGGGTTGGGGCAGTGCACAGATAAGTCACCATTTGCTTGAACTCTTTCTACCTGTTTTTATAATCGACCTGTTCAGTGATGTTATGACATGACTCGGGAATAGGTGGGACTTGAATTCAGGCCTGGCAGTCCAGGGGCAGGGACTCCAGCACTGTGCCACACTGGGGAACAAGTGCTTCACATTGCATGTCAAATGGCAATTAGTTAATCAATTTCTCACCATGTTGAATAATGCCATGTTCCAGCAATCTACAGCAGAGCTGTTCCCCTTCACTCCTTAAGGCAACCTCTCCTTCTTGTATCAGCCAGTTGACAAATTCACTTGCTACAAAGGCACGCTGATATTTCATTCCTTCTTCCTCCCTTGTCTGCATTAGGTAGTTCTCAGTGGTCATCAACCTGTTGTGACAAAGTTACAAATACACCCCTTGGTTTAAAATAGCTATGCGTACATAAACAGCAACTGACCTAAGAGAGGAGAGAAACAAAACAGAAGTCTATATACGAATGCAATCTTCAATCTAAGGCAAACTTAAAATTGCACTGAACGTTCCAGATTCCACAATAAATTGTCCTTGAGTACAGTGATATTTCATGAGTTTGTGTGGCAACTGGTATAAAAAAAAAGAGACACTTATAATTTGTTACAGAGAGAGTAGAAACTGCTGATGCTGGAGAATCTGAGATAGCACGGTGTGAAGCTGCATGAACACAGCAGGCCAAGCAGCATCAGAGGAGCAGGAAAACTTGATGTTTCGGGTCAGGACCCTTCTTCTGAAAGGAAGGGTCCCGACCCGTAACGTCTAGCTTTCCTGTTCCTCTGATGCTGCTTGGCCCACTCTGTTCATCCAGCTTCATACCATGTTATTTGACATTTATAATTTGTTGACTTAGAAGGCCTGGATACAACAACAAGATATACAATGAAATACTTTTGAGTAAAAGTACAGACAACATTTTAAAGCTTCAATTTATTGATTTCATGCACAGGCACCCAAGATTTTATTTTAAAAAAAAACAACGCAGGCAACTTCAGACATTGCATGCAGGAATTTGCAAAGAGAGACCCCTGTTAGTTTTCCTCAGCTTTGCTTGTACTGTCAAAATTAATTTTGACAAGGGACAAATAAGGGAGGAAAAGGAGGAGAAAGAGAAAGGAAAATTTATAAAATATAGGACATCAGCATTGAAATAAACTCCTACGCCAAAAAGACTAAAAGAATATTTTTCATGTTCATGACAAATGTAAATCAAAATGAAAAATACTTCCACTCTCCCACCAAAAGCAGTCTGTGCTTTTTTTCCATTTACAGAAAATGAAAATGTTTGTTAAATGAAACTTATTGTGTCCTCACTAACAAAGTCAGAAAGAGGAGTATATTTTCTAAAAATGTTGAATCATTCAGAACAGAAAAGCCAAACCAAACTCACTTGTTAGGCTAATACCATTTGTCAGTAGCTTCTAGGCTTTTGGAACTTATGAATAAAGTTTTAGTTACAACTCACTGCTGGACTATTTTAGGATTTAATTCAGGTTCAGCCCAGATCTTGCTGAAGAATAGGATGATCTCCATTGCTGAAAAATACAAACAATTTGCAAATCAAGACACATGGATATCCTGACACAGCTGACTCTGTGAATTTCCCAGGAAGTTGAAACTTCTGACAGCCAATTACCCAGCATTTGGAAGCCTACAGAAAAGTTCCCTCCTTGACCAGTTACCTTCCAGCCCTCTAGCCATCCAATGATACCTGACACACCCACATCCCCAGCTCTCTCCCACTTCTACCTGAAGAAAATTAATGCCATACCCCCCTATGACCTGACCCCAACTCTATCGCCCCACCTTGGACCTGCCCCAGCAGCTCCACCACACTCTCCCATGTTCCAAACTAAATGCCACTCTCTTCCCCAACCTACCCATTCTTCATTTACTTACTTCCTGCCTTACCCATCCTACTGGCCTCCCTGCCTTACCCATATACCTGGTCCACTGATCTGCCACTCTACCGCCTTACCTCACCCACCTTGCCTCATCCAACTTCTGGAAATCATTAACGACATTGAACACAGATTTTTAATTAGTAACAGGTTAAAGGGTTGGGAAGAGCAAAGTGGAGTTGGGAGGCTGAGATGAGATCAGCCATGATGCGGAGCAGACTCAAGGAGCTAAAGTATTGACTCCTGATCCCAGGACTTGTGACTGACAATTCTCGGGGGTCACTGAGGGGCAGAAATCCCATTTGAATGGAGTAAGCTCATAAACATATGAATTTGGAGCAGAAATCAGCCACTCAGTCCCCAATCATGACTGCTGTGTCTGTGTTTCAAACTTCATGCAGGAGAAGCCAAATATTACTTCCCAAAGTTGTTCAACCCTCTAAAAAAGTTTTCTCTTCGTCTGTCTTGAAAGGATGACACCCAATTTTCAAACAGGGACCCCTATTTCTGGATTCACCCCCAAGAGAAAATATCATTCTCCACCCCACCCCAACCTTGTCAAGACCATTTAGGATCTTATACACATCTCACTGTTCTATAGCAAAACAGAAGCATACTCAGTCTGTCCATGAGGGATAATGGGAACTGCAGATGCTGGAGAATCCGAGATAACAAAGTGTCAAGCTGGATGAACACAGCAGGCCAAGCAGCATCTCAGGAGCACAAAAGCTTATGTTTGGGGCCTAGACCCTTCATCAGAGGGTCTAGGCCCGAAAGGTCAGCTTTTGTGCTCCTGAGATGCTGCTTGGCTTGCTGTGTTCATCCAGCTCCACACTTTGTTATCTCAGTCTGTCCATCCTCTGTTATTGCTGCAGCGTGTGCTTCTTTCTGGTGGGTAGCTGCTGGCTGGCTTTCCTAAAATCAAACTCTTTGAAGCTTCTACCAGCCTATCAGAACAAAATAGGATTTCACTGTGGTTTTGTGCTTGTTTCCAAACTTTATAGCCGTATAAAAGGATTGCAACATTATCTTCAGCTTGGGTTTTTTTTGTCCAATAGATTGAGTTTGAATGCAGGGTTTCCTTAAATTGCTCAATGCTTTTCCAGTTATACTGAAATTACTTTCATTGCCACTGTATGGCTGCTGAGAACTGCATGTTAGAAATATAGGTGAACAGCAACAGGGGATATATGGGAGAATGAGGTGACACAGGCGAAGAGAAAGAGATTGGTGAAGTTTCTGATGAGTTTAAACAATGCTGTACTGGAGTATTTCCAAGTCCGGATTGACTTTTTTTTTAAAGACCACCATCAATTCACTCATGTCACTAATTACTGACTCTAGATTGAAAATCAAGCATTTAATTTGCTCTGCATGTGGAATATACTTGATGGTTACAGAACATCACAACAATACAGACACTTTCACAAACAGGTCATCAACTCAGAATGGTAATTCTGAATCTCTCTTTGCAGATGTTGCCTGACCGCCTGAACACTTCCAGCTTTGTAATCTGCTAGAAAAGTCATTCCGAGTTGAATGTTATGTTTTTTGGTAAGTCTGAGCTGTGTTTAGTTTTCAAAGGGTTTTTCACCATGAGGCCTAGCAGATTTCCTCGCCCTATCTGATCAAACTTGTGCATTAAAATTGCCTGTTCCCACCCGACAGTGTCTCTCACATCCAATTTCTGCCCCATGTTACCACAACTCAACTACTCTGCCAATATCTAGCCAAAGACTGAAATCTTCTGTGCCATCTTGAAAATACCACAGCCCACTTGGCCAACTCTGAGGCTGCCCTTCTCATTTGTAGACATGTCTGCAAGATGTCGGAAAAGGAGAAGGTGGCAATGCGATCTACCAACACTAAGCTGGAGATCCTGGTGGGAACTGAGAGAGGAGGCCAGGCCACCAGGCCCTGCAAACCTGCTCTGAGCTTGCCACCTGGGTCAGTGCCATCTCCAGGATGAACAGAACAACAGACAGCATGTTCCACGGAAGGTCAATGATCCTCTGCGCTCAGCCAGGGTTAGTGTCACTGGCTAGGCTAATTTATTGCCAATCCCTAATTACCAGAGAGCCGATCAGAATCAGCCACATTGCTGTGGGTCTGGAGTCACGTGTTGGCCAGACCAGGTAAGGACAGCAGTTTCCTTTCCGTAAGGACAGTAGTGAACCAGATGGACTTTTCTCAACAATGGGCAACGGATTCACGGTCATCACTAGATTCTTAATTCTAGATATTTTGTTGAATTCCAGTTCCACCATCTGCCATGGCAGGATTCAAACCCAGGTCCCCAGGATGTTATCTGGGTCTCTGGATTAATAGTCCAGCGACAAAAGCACTAGGCCATCGTCTCCATCTGAGGTCTGTTTCACAGAATCATAGAGATCTACAGCATGGAACCAACCCTTTGGCCCAACATGCTCATGCAAGGCAGTTTTCACAATTAATCTAGCCCCATTTGCCTGTGTTTGGCCTATATCCCTCCATCATATCCCATCCATGTACCTGTCCAAATGTTACTTAAATGACAAAACTGTATTTACTTCCACAGCTACCTTTGGCAGCCCACTCCAAGCACTCATCGCATTCTGCGTGAAAAGAACTGCCCCCCTGGATCCTTTTGTATCTCTCCCCTCTCATCTTAAACCTATGCCCTCTAGTTTTAGACTCCCCTACCCTTTGGAAAAGCTGTTTGCTATTTACCTTATCAATGCCTCTCTGGATGTTATTAGCTTCTATACGGTGACCCGTCAGTCTCCTATGATCCAGGGATATAAGTTACATCCTATCCAACTTCTGTTTGTAACTCAAATCTTCCAGTCCAGGTAGAATCCTAGTTCATTTTTCCTGTGCTCTTTCTAGTTTAATATCCTTTCTATAGTAGGGCAAACAGAATTTTATGCAGTAGTCCAAATGTGGCCTCACCAAAATCTTGTACATCTGCAACAAAATGTCAAACTATTATATTCAATGCCCTGACCGATGAAAGCGAGCATTCTGAAAGTCTTCTTCACTACCCTGTCTAATTGTGACTCCAATTTCATGCAGATATGAAACTGTACACCTAGGTCTCTTGAACACATCCCAGAGCCCTACCATTGACTGTCTAAGTCCTGCCCTGGTTTGACCCACCAAAATGCACCACCTTGCATTTACCTAAATTGAACTCCATCTGCCATTCCTTAGCCCACTGGCCCAATTGATCAAGATCCCACTGCATTCCCAGATAACGTTCTTCACTGTCCACTATACCACCAATCTTGGTGTCACCTACAAACTTATTAACCATACCTCCTAAATTCTCATTCAAATCATTTATATAAATGACAAAATAATGCATCCACGGATTTTACTGGTGACACACCCCCACCGATAGCGTTTGCCAGTTTGCTACACATACAGTGTTTGTGCTGCATGAAGTTCTGGTACACTGTACAGCTGTGAGATTCATGTAGCACACACTGCCATACAGCAATATGTCCACCTTCCACCACTGCCTCCCAGGCTGAGGGCTTCTGACCAGCAATGCAAGCAGCCTGGTTGTGTGAGAGCGTTAACTGGCACAGCTACTAAGACAAAGCAAGGAGGACATGCTGTGAATAAGCATGTTGGTGCTAAGTGAGTGAACTCTAACAGAGCAAGCAAGCAGCCCAGTGGTCTGTGAAGAGGGTGCCAGACCTGTGTGCACAAAATGTACCTGCTGCAGCCGTTACAACATTTGGTGTCAGTGTGCCATCCAATGCTGCAAGACTGCATGGCCAGCATCTCAAACAACTGTAAAGACAACAATGTCTTTGGAGGAGGAGGGAGTAAAGCTCTTGTACCTTACCCAGGGCTGCAGTTTGATCACAGTCACCACGGAAATCATCCAGAGCAAGTGGTGCACTGAACCCACCAGCTGCTTGCTCTGGTTTCCATGTTGAGTTTTCCCCCATGTCTAGCTTGTTTGGCTCGTTCACTGAAATGGGATTCTGAATATTAATGCGGTGTTAACAAGACATTTAACAAGCAGTAATCCCTGTCAACTGGCATCTCGCCACAGCACAGTGAGAATCCTGTCAGGCTGCTTGTGAAAAATGTAAAACATGGCACAGGATGGTTTTGAATTCTTGCTGTTTCTGAAGCGCCTCTCACCATAGCCCATGTTGCTCAGACCCCTAACAGATTCTATCCTCAATTGGCATCTTCCAAATCCATCAGGATACGATATTTCAAAGTTGAGAAGATTGAGAGTGCTGCCATTGATAAAGCAGTATCAATTATTATGAGGCAATAAGAGGTCGAAAGGTCCATCTGAAATGGGATCTACCTACTTATCGTATATCCTTTGACCCCTCGTGAAAACCTTCACTTCACTATCCAATGGAAAAGTGCCATCATCTTTTCTGAAGCGGTAGAAGAGTTTGGCATCCTTAAATTCCTTATGTTCATCACAAACTAAAAAAAAATACAGAAAGTTTCAGGTTTAATACATTTTGGAGCACAGGTCGGAACCATTTCATTAGAGAACATGGGGCTGGAGTTTTCAAGGAGTGGCAGTCACACACAGCTATCCTCTCTGCTCCTTTTTATTAAGCAACAACAGAGCTCTACATTCCTGACAGGAGATTCCAACTGGGACTCCTTCAAAACGTAGAACCATACTTCCATTCCTACACCTCCCTTGCAGTGTTGGACTTTTGGGAGAGGACAATGATGCTCCATTTATTACAGAACTCAGTCGCTCTGTGCTAAAATCTAAAAATGGCCTAGGTCAAGTGATGGTAGTTGGAACTGGGGCATAGATGGCTGGAGGAGTTGGGGGAAGCTCAGGTCTCATTGTGGGCTAATGTCAGCAGAGGGGCATGGTTAAGCATCTGTGGGAGCGTAGTTTGAGATATGTTTGCAAAGTCAGGATTGTTACTCAGAGTTAGACTATATATTTAAAAATCTTACATTCCCCGAGTAACTATTGACTTAATTTCCTCAGAACCCTCCGATGTCTGATTTAAATGGATACTTTCAGAACGTTTCAGGCACAGCCGAACACAAGGTTCTTCAATCATCAATGTCCCCAGAAATTCCTTTGACATCTGCTATGATGGGGATTCCACAGAGTCCCCACGCAAAAAATTTAAAATAGATTAGATTCCCTACAGCGTGGAAACAGGCCCTTTGGGCCATCAAGTCCACACTGCCCCTTGAAGCATCCCACCCAGACCCATCCCCCTATAACCCACAAACCCCTGAACACTATGGGCAATTTAGCATGGCCGATCCACCTAGCCTGCACATCTTTGGACTGTGGGAGGAAACCGGAGCACCCAGAGGAAACTCACGCTGACACGGGGAGAATGTGCAAACTCCGCACAGACAGTTACCCGAGGCTGGAATCGAACCTGGGTCCCTGGCGCTGTGAGGCTGCAGTGCTAACCACTAAGCTACCATGCCTCCCCAAAGAAAGTGGCCATCAGAAAGTCCAGGCCATTATGCCTGGGATGCTTCAGCAATGATTTATTATATGTAACACAATTTTACACCAGCAGCAATCTACAGGAGATTCTGATCAACTCTGTACTTTATCCCATCAATCCTGCTTTCAAATTAACCATAGCCCGATCACAGCTGTTACCAGCAGAAACAATATGAGCAAATTACTGCTGATGCTGGAATCGAAACGAAAAGCGAAAAAATGTTGGAGATCACAGCAGATCAGGCAGCAAGCATGGAGAGAAACATTAGCTTGCTTTCTGTCCATAGATGTTGCCTGGCCCGCTGTGATTTCCAGCATTTTTTGTTTTCCAAAACAATAAGAAGCTCAGGAAATGGTTTATAGATTGGTTAACGAAGAAAACAATACAGAGGCAGTGGTTTATTTTGTCCACATTGTAATGTTGAATTCCTAATAGTTTAAATGTGTGACAGGGTAATAAAAAGTGTACACGAATAACACCACATTTAACAAATTAAAGGAAATCAGATGCTTTTGTCACTGTACATGCAACTCACATCTTTACAAAATTCATTTCAAGCAAACAAAGTTTGTTTGGAGGTAAGAGAAGTATGTATTGAGAGAGACATGTACTTCCTTTGACAATGTGAACAGTTACGTCTTTTGCATCACTCACATAGTTCTACTAACTCTGTTTGACTAACCACCACCTTTAGAGTAACTTAATTATATATTGCATGTACAGCAAAGATAATGAAGAGGCAAACTTGACAGCAATCTAAATATACCCACCCTTTATTAAATCCCACGCTGAGCAATGTGTGAAAAGGGCTCTTCAGGAGATTTCCTGAACCGTAATACAAATGTTGGCTGTGTCTGGGACAGCACAGTGTAAAACTGAATACAGCAAATGGAACTCTTTTTTTGCCTAAAACCAGGAGCGGGTGGAGCAGGAAGTAATCAGTTTGTCACATTGCTCAAGTGATGCATTTGAGATGCAGCAACGTCAACAGCGAAAAGATACATGCGGACTTCAGTATTCATTTTAAACACACACTTTATTTGACTTCCCGCAAACTGTAAAACTGTATTGTAAACATTCGAATATTTTCATGTTGGAGCAATGTGTGATAACACATCAGCGCCCTGACAGACTGTACCAGGTATGACATGGGTTCAGTCTGACTTTGCACACTTCACAAATATGTAACGTGAAGTCATATTGTTTAACTTCAGTGTAAATCTTGCTGCACCATCCACTTATTAGCACATCTGGATCAAGATTATTTACATCAGAATATTAGCTGTTTGGAACAGCAAAGATTTTGGGACAGAAGGAGGAAGGCTATGGAAAAAGGTAGCGTGAAGTAAAATTGGGTTTTCTCATAATCACATTCGCCAAATTTACATGTGACTTTTTACCATAGGAAGCACAGCCATTGACATTTTAAAAAAATCTTTTGAACTGATTGATAGTCGTGCAAACATACCATGATGGATGACACTATGGTCCAATAGTTTCTGCACCAACTTGATTGCCATGTTCCTGTCAGCAGCATCTTTGTGATCCAGCAGCCAATCAATTAATTCTTTCGCCACAAAACAATTTGGATAGGTTCTAAGGTGATATCGCCGATCTTTGATAACCTTTTCTTCATGAAGCCTGAGCCTGAAAGTAGACATACAATAATTTATCAGCAGTGACCGAAGGTTTCTAAGCGAATGAAATTCAAGAGACTGTTGATTCAAAACACCCAGTGATTCATCCTAGATAACAAGGTGCAGAGCTGGATGAACACAGCAGGCCAAGCAGCATCAGAGGAGCAGGAAGGCTGACATTTCGGGCCTAGACCCTTCTTCTGAGCTTTCCTGCTCCTCTGATGCTGCTTGGCCAGCTCCGCACCTTGTTATCTCAGATTCTCCAGCATCTGCAGTTCCTACTATCAGTGATTCATCCTTACCAGCATAATGTGAAATTCAGAATTCAGTAAAGGGTTGAATAGGTACAATTTAGAAAGCTACAGAAACTGTAATGAGGAGTGGATATTCCAAATACAGAAACACCAAGTACCAGAAACCAGATAAACTGAAACAACAGGGGGGAAATGTACAAGATGATGAGATTGGAAAAGAATTGATTCAAGGCGACAATGCAGTTCAGACAGACATAGCTCAGTGAAGTCAGCAATGCAGTAATTAATCGGGGGTGGATATATAAAGGCAGGTCAAGAGCAAAATCCCCGATAGGTGTCAACAACAAGGCTATGGGCCTAAGTGCTGGGAAATGGGTTTAAAACAGTTAGCTGGTTGTATTTGACTGGTGCGGACTCAATGAGCCAACTAACTTTTTTCTGTGCTGTAGACCACTTTTAACTCAAGGAATTGTGACATGTCTGCATGCTAAGTCCTACTTGATCACTACATTACAGCAAGATTTTGCAAGTTAATACAAAGCTGAAGAAACCTTATCTGTGATGAAAGGTTAAAGATCTGAGGATTGGTTGCTCTAGAGAATAGATACTCAGCGGAAATATTGCACAGAAAACTTCAATGAACTGTGAAATATTGGAGAGTGCCAAAATCTAGAAACATGGAGTAACAGGAATACAGAGGACTGGGCTAATGGTAAGATTCTTGGTAGTGTGGGCGAGCAGAGGGATCTCGGTGTCCACATGCATAGATCCCTGAAAGGTGCCACCCAGGTTTATAGAGTTATTAAGGTGTACAGTGTGTTAGGTTTTATTGGCAGAGAGATTGAGTTTTGGAGCCATGAGGTCATGTTGCAGCTGTACAAAAGTCTGGTGCGGCCGCACTTCGGAGTATTGCGTACAGTTCTGGTCGCCACATTATAGGAAGGATGTGGAAGCATTGGAAAAGGTGCAAAGGAGATTCACCAGGATCTTGCCTGGTCTGGAGAGAAGGTCTTACAAGGAAAGGCTGAGGGACTTGAGGCACTCGAGAGAAGAAGGTTAAGAGGCGACTTCATAGAGACATACAAGATGATCAGAGGATTAGATAGGGTGGACAGTGACAGCCTTTTTCCTTGGATAGTGATGGCTAGCTTGAGGAGACATAGCTTTAAATTGAGGGGTGATAGATATAAGACAGATGTCAAAAGTAGGTTCTTTACTCAGAGAGTAGTCAGAGCATGGAATGCCCTGCCTGCAACAGTAGTAGACTTTAAGGGCATTTAAATGATCATTGGATAAACATACGGATGATAATGGAACAGTGTGGGTTAGATGGGCTTCAGATTGGTTTCACAGGTCGGCGCAACATCGAGGGCCGAAGGGCCTGTACTGCGCTGTAATGTTCTATGTTTGATGAAATGCAAGCTCAAATTCAGAATGACAGAAGTCCATGGATTTAGCTTTGTCTCATTTGCAAGAAGGATTAGGAGACAAACAGATAGCAAAAGACAACTTGGGAGGCAACAAGAAATTAGGAACGATTTACGGGAAAATGCGAGAGACATTTTAGGAGGCAGATGATTGCAGAAAAACAAAAACTAATAACTCAATTTGTTACACTGCAACAAAGCCAATTAACCATAATGCCGCATATACCTTGGACTGAAAGGTTATAATAACTTCTGAAGGAAGTCATCTTTACTTGAGGTAAAAAAATTTCCATCCCTTTCTCCTCCTCAGTTGAAATACTGTTTCACTGCTCTCCAGGCACAAAAAATGTACAAGGAGTCACAGGCTTGTAGATTAGGCAGTTCTATGGTAAATTATTTTTAAAGAAAGTGAATGGAAGAAATTCTGCTCAGCCACTGTTGTAACAGCAAAATTTTGAAAAGCCCAAATGTCATATATTCTGATACAAAATGGCACTTTTGAATCATTCAATACCCTTTTGTCTTACAGTCTGTAAAACCCAACCAGCCTCATTTTTCACTGCATAATGACATCTCCACAATGAATATATTATATTCACTTGTCGATGTAAGGAGTTCTTTATCCCATATTTTGTGAAGAACTACCAACAAAAATTCAAGTAGGAATTGAATGCCCTCTGATTTGAACATGAATAACTAAATTACTACAACTTGGAATGAACATTAAGATCATGCCAGAACTTCTTTTTTTCTCCTAGTTCCCATCACGGTCACATTTTGACCAGGAGACCTAAACCCTGTTTATATGATCCTACTGCCACTAAATCGATAACCAATCAACAACTCCTCCTGGACTTTTATGTTAGTTAATATAGCCAGGTACTGCTCCTTTTCAAATGTGCAGTCACTCTGTCTTTCAAAAACTTATCTTTGAACCCTTTTCCACTTTCCATATTCCTCCCCACCTTTCACAACTCCATGTTTGAATTTCTCCAATCAGTGCCTGAAAAAGCCTTCAAAGTTAGAAATCACATTTCATTAGATTGTGACCATGCTACGTACCCTCCAGCTCGTCACCCATCAGTACTGGTCTGCGACTTTTGACTATTTGATGAAACCATCCTCCCCGAGTGTCTAGCCAATGGCTCTGCCCCTGTTTGTTCCCACTCTATTGTCCTGAGTCAGTGAGAGACTCTCTTATGACTTCTCTCACGCAAACTACCCCAAAGCAATATTACTGGAAGACATCAGGTTCTGCAAGCGCACTGACAACAACAGATGTGACTTCATTGTCACCTCTTTTGACCTCAATGTTGTCTCTAATTTGTCTTACCAATTGTCCAACTTCCAACACAAGGACTTTCGCCAATTTATACTTTAGAAAGACTGAATCCTGCACCTTGGGTCCCAACAAAACGCCAACTTCCATCCATCCTGTGACTAAACCAGGCTGATAGAAATGACCATGTAGTGGCTGAAACCCGCTAGACTTTGTTGACCACAAAGTCCTTGATTGGGGTTGTTAACCTCGACCAATCAGGAAAGCCCTGGCTGGCCAAAATAACCAGGAGATTAGAATCTCCTCAATTCAGGGGACTGACTCTGAGCTGGGCTATAGCCAGTGTACAGTGCACAAGGATGACTTGGTGAAGGGATACTGGTCTCTGTGCAGTTATTTCAGATCCCAACTGATCTATTGACATTTTATTTTCTCAATCACCACTGCCCACATAATTCCACTACGTAACATCACCATTGGACCCTTATCTCAGACCTCAACCATGAAACCCTCAGCCACGCCTTTGTTCCCTTTGTATTTGACTTTCCTACTGCTCCCTTCGCCAGTCTTACATGCTGCATTCTTAGAAAATGTTAGTTTATCAAAAAAAAGCTGCCATTTCTGAACCCAAACTCACTATTAGCCCTGAGCACTTAAAAGGAACAACACTGGCTACTCCAGTCTTCTGGGGCCTTGCCGGTGGCTAAAGAGGTAACAAAAGTCTGAAGCAATTAATGTGGTCTACATGGACTTCAGAAAGGCCTTTGTCAAGGTCCCATATGGAGTTCTGGTCCAAAAGGTAACAGCCTATGAGATCTCAAGCGCGTTGGCAAGCTTGCTCCAAAATTGGCCTGCAAACGGGAAGGAAAGGGTGATGGTGGAGGGCTTTTGTGATTGGAAGCCTGTGACCAATGGTGTACCACAGGGATCAGTGCTGGGACCCTTGCCGTTTCTTATGTATGTTAATGACTTGGATGTGAATGCAAAACGTGAACATTAGTGCTGATGTTGATAGTGAGAAAGAGGGTTTCAGGCTACAGTCTGATTGATCAGCAGATCATTTGGGTGGAGCAGATGGAATTTAATCCTGATAAATTTGAGGTGATACATTTGGAATATCTCATAAAGGCTGGATTTACACAAGGAATGTAAGTCCCAAGTGAGTACTGAGAAACAGAGTACATAACATCCCTGAAGGTGGCCACACAGGTAGAGAGGGTGGTGAAGAATGCATCCAGGAACTGGCCCTCATTAACCAGGGTATAGAATAGAGGAGCAAGGAAGTCAGGTTACAACTTCATAAAACATTGGTTTGCCCACAGATGGAATACTGTGCGCTGTTCTGGTCACCACAGAAGGTTGTGATTGCACTGAAGATTCAGGATTTTGCCTGCAATGAAAAGTCTCAATTATGAGGAGGGACTGGATAGGCTGCGTTCATTTTTCTTGGAGCATAGGAGGCTGAGGGAGGGGATCTGATTGAGGAATTCATAGTTATGAGAGATATAGGTAGGGTCGATAAATCTTTCCCCATGGCAGATCTGTCTAAGACCAGAGGGCATAAGCATAAGGTGAGGAGTAAATGGTTTAGAAGCAATCTGAGGGAAGAAGTTTTCACCCAGAGGGTGGTAGATACATGGAACGTGCTGCCTGAGAGGGTAGTGGGAGTAAGTACACACTCTTCAAATTCTGGAGCATAGTAGGCTATAGACAGGTACAGATAAATGGTATTAGTGTAGTTTGGCGCTTGTTGGTCAGCACAGAAATGGTGGGCTAACGGGCCTGTTTCAATGCTATGTCACTGTGTGACTCTAAATGCTACTTTTTAAAAAAAGAAATGTAGAACAGAGACATGGAACTGAATCTTACATCGTTTTGGCTAAGTGCAAGCTGTGTTGAGTCTTTTTTAGATGATTTTTGGCTGTGAGACCCTGCAATTTCTTTATTTTTTTCTTCATCTTGGCAAATTCACCTGAGTATCTACCTGCCCTGCCCCGATGGAGTCCCGCTTTTCTGATTGCGGCCACTCTGATGGGGTGGAATAGTGTAAGTGTAAGTGCTACCGTCTTCACTCTCCTCCAAACGTTCGCTCTTTCTTTGATACAAGACCCACCTCCCAGGAGGACTCGTGCTATATAATTCTCACTGAGAAATCTGTAGCACCACTAGCTCTGCATGTCCTCAGTGCTGCCTACTCACTCGCTCAGGATACTTTTCCAGCTGCACAAGGAATAGCAGCCACGCCACAGGCTTTCATCTCCATTAGTACTCGCTTCAGTCTCATTCCAAGAGAAAATCAACCAAAATGGAGCAGAAAATGTCAAGAGTGTGGTGGGCTGCCCAAATTCAGCCCCTCATACTTTATGAGAGGATCCTGATTCTGACTGAGTGACTGGCCATATCGAACCCCCTGTGGAATCGTAAGGTGCTTGTGACTTATGTATTGGGACCTCCTGAGAAAAGGCTCTCTCCGATGACTTGCCTGAGGCCTAGTAACTACCACGATGAGTTTCCTGACTTTGTGTCTGCACTAAATGACACGGCAAGGCAATAATACCAAGATGTTAGTGCAAAAAATTCAACATCTTTTGGAGTAAGCAATTAGCCGTGGACCCATTCTGTCTTCCTCATTGAGAATTCTTGATGTCTAGTTTGCTCAGCAAATTTCTTAAGACAAGAAGCTGAATATTAATGAGGTGAGCTGAACCAAACCAATAATAAAGCATATAACAAGCAATAATCACTTTTAATTCGCACCTTGCAGCAGACTCGTCAGAACTTTACCTCGCGATGCATAAAAGATGGAAAGATGATCCAGACTTTGGGACTACCACAAGACTTCTCGGTAATTCTGCTCCAAATCTGACCATAGCTCTCAAATTTCAGGCCTCAATAAAATTCCACCCAGTTGCTATATGTACTCACATCTTTGAATGTGGTAAGCTAAGTAGGGAAGATTCTTTAAAGAGGGCTCCTGGCTTTATAAATAGAGGCATCGATCACACCAGCAAGGATTCATGCAAAACGTTTATAGAACATTGCTGAGGGCCCAGATGGAGTTTTATAGTCATTTTGGGGCAATACGCTTTGAAAAGATTTGAATTGATTTGATTTATTTATTGTCATGTGCATTTTATTCCAAAGCTGTCAAGACCTTGGGTGAGTGTGAAGGAGATTTGCTAGAATGGTACTGGTGGGGTAAGAAAAACTTCAGTCATGTTGAGAGAGAAACTATGGTCATTCTCCTTGAAGGCAGAGGATGAAAGGAAAAATTGTTACCAGATATGTCACTTCATTCTCAGACGTACTACTGATAGTGAAACCTGGAGGATCCCTTTGAAAGCTTCATTCCAGTCTGGAAAATTCCACTCACCATTGCTCTCCCTCTTCCTGAACTAACTTAAAACAAAGTGTCTTACTGTTATGGTCCATGCGTTTTCCAAAGAAGTTAACATTTTGGTACTTTTATCAAACGCTTTCTGTAAATTCTTAAGGCCAGCATCAACTGCACTTTCAATTACCCTTTCGGGTATGTCATCAAAAAAACTTAATCAGTTAAATAGATATGATTTGTGTTTAACAAATCCATTCTGTCTGGCCCTTTTTACTCATACTTCTCCAGGTGAGAATTTAACTTTTGTCTTCAATGTTGGTCCCACTACTGACATTCAACTGGGCTTTTGTTAGCAGGTTTATGGTAATCCAAATTTGAATGGTAACACTTAAGTGTTCTGATGTCATGGAAATGTAAAGGATGTTTAAAGATTGTGATCAGAGCTTAATCTTAAACTATCTCAATGCTAGCTTCCTTCAATAACCCCGTTGCCTAGTTGAGATATAATCAAAGAACCAGCATGCTATTGTTGGTAAAATGATCCCACACTGAAAAATCTGATTAATGACGTCAGTCTGTGCACATCCAGTCATGAATTTTAATAGATAATAAAAAACGAACATGAAGAGGCTCCAATCCCATTCTTGCAATGTTGGACCCAGCACATATGTTAAAGATCAGGCAGAAGCATTCACAACCATCTTCAGCCTGAGGTGCTGACTGATTTTATTGTTGTCGCATGCAGCGAGATACAGTGAAAAGCATTGTTTCGCATGCTACACAGGCAGATCATATCATATAAAGAAGGAGAGTGCAAAATAAGTGTTCAATGGCAGAGCACGTGCAGAGAGAGATCAGAATTAACAATTGATAGATCTGTTCAAAAGTCTAACAGCAGAGAAGAACGTTGTTCCTGAATCTGTTCATACGTGTGCTCAAATTTTCTTCTGGCCGACAGAAGTGGGTGGAAGTGCGTATAACTGGAATGGGAGGGGTCTTGATTATAAGTGGATCATCCATACTAACTTCCATCTGAGGTCAGTATCATCACAATGAGACAAATGAAGGCTTATGGGTCCATGACATTTCAGCTGTAGTGCAAAAGAGTTTTGCTCTAGAACTAGCCTCACCTCTAGCCAAGCTGTTCCAGTTGAACTCCTGACCTCTGACCAATTCGAAAATTGCCTTGTTTTGCCCACTCCAATATGAACAGGATAAAGCCG
Source organism: Stegostoma tigrinum (assembly GCF_030684315.1). Classification (NCBI taxonomy): domain Eukaryota; kingdom Metazoa; phylum Chordata; class Chondrichthyes; order Orectolobiformes; family Stegostomatidae; genus Stegostoma; species Stegostoma tigrinum. The sequence goes on from NC_081358.1 coordinate 12,065,778, forward strand.
ATTTGGCTTAGTATTGCTTCATTAGTTGACTTATCAATCATTAAAGTGACAGAAGGTGTCAGCCCACAGTGCTGTCATTAATATACTGAGCAGTGATGCTCAATCTAGGTTTCACCAGGGTCATTTCACTCCAGATCCAATTGGTATCTTGGTGTAAACATGAACAAAATGCTAAATTCCAGAGGTAGTGGGAACTGCCGGTGCTGGAGAATCTGAGACAACGTGGAATAGAGCTGGATGAACACAGCAAGCCACGCAGCATCACAGGAGCAGGAAAGCTGATGTTTCGGTGATTTCTGAAGAAGGGTCTAGGTCCGAAATGTCAGCCTTCCTGCTCCTCTGATGCTGCTTGGCCTGCTGTGTTCATCCAGCTCTACATCACTAAATTCCAGAGGCTAGATGAGAGTGACTTACCAGCACATCACAGCAACATTCTGACTATGAGAGGCCAAGGAGTGTGGCAAAAACTAGAGTCACTGAGAATCAGGCTGGAAAACCTTCACTGAAGTCATAACCTGCACAATTACTGGAGGCCAAACTTCTCAGCCCCAAGAGATCTCTACAGGAACTTTCCTAGGACAAAGACATAGACCATTTCCAACTGCTTCATCAAAGACATCCTGCCTTCTAATGTTCAGAAATTGGAATGCTGGCTATTGATTCCAGTTCACCATTTCATTTCAAACAAGAATTGGACAACAGTCAACCCAGCACTGATAAGTGGCAAGTTACATTTATACCATACAACTGCAATTGTCTCAAACAGAACAGGCTAATCACTTCCCTTGAGATACAGCATAATTAATGATGAGGAAGGATAAGGCCATGGAGTGATCCAAACACAAGTCTTGAGATTTTTGAAATTTGAATGATTGAATGACTTGTTTTGGTCAGTAAAGCAAAACGGTAAAGTAGACAATCCAGGAAATTATAGGCCAGTGAGCCTCACATTGCTGGTAGGGAAATTATTGGAGAAGATTGTTAGGGACAGGATTTACTCTCATTTTGAACAGAATGGATTCATTAGGAATAGTCAGCATGGTACTGTGTGGGATGGGCTTGCCTCACGAGTTTGATTGAGCTTTTTGTGGAAACGGTGAAAATGATTGTGTGTAGGGCAGCAGATGTAGTCTGCATGGACTTTAGTAAAGCATTTGACGGATGTGTGAGCAGGCAGGAATAGAGGGATACAGGCCACATGCAGGCAGGTGGGATTAGTTTAGAATGGCATGGTGAGCCAAAGGGCCTTTTCCTGTGCTGTATGGTTCCATGTTCTACATTCTTGTTCTTAATTAGCAAAATGTGATAGTAGAATTAGCAACAGCGCCATCAGATAACGTCGGCACACCACTGAGCTCTTCACCAGTGTTAATTCTGACCCTTTAAAATTGTTACCTGCTGTAGCCTTTTCTCTGAAGCTAAGTTTCACAAATTCACAGCACTGTCAACCATCGTACATCATGTGAGAAAACTTGTTTCAGTCAGGTGCAATTCAATCAATAAGAAGTTGAAGTCATTGCAGATGATGTCAATATCAAAAACAGAAATCCCAAGAGTAATTTCATTAAGAGGCCTGCTTCAAGCACAAAGTAACACCATACAAAACAGCCAATATTGCTTATCACTCCATCAAATCAAACAGTCTGGGTGAGAACTACAGCAACTGGAGTTTGTATAATGTTCACAGGTAAGGGCATTAACAGGTGTGGTTGGTTGAAGATCTAGGGACTGGAACTGTTCAGGAGGGAAAGGTTACATTAAACATTTTAGGAACATAGAAAGAGGAAGAGCTATTCTCTCACATCTGCTCCACCATTTAATGAGATCACTGCTGACCTGTCATTTCAATTATAAAAATAAGTTCGATAAACAATCATCATCTACACAAGACATTGCCAAGCTTCCACCACTCCTTGCATAAAGTGCTGTTTCACAATTTTCATCAAAAAAATGTTTGGTTTTAATTGTTTTTAGGCAATGACTGCTCACTTTGTGGAAATTGCTTATGTATATCTCCCACATATTGATTATCTTCAACACTGGTTCAATAGACCACTAACCTCCCAAAAGAACCAGTAGTTTGTGCATTCTTTTCTCCTAGCTTTCCAATATATCTACGTGTCACTTCCTCAAAAAGGTGATATGATTTGGTGCCCAAACTGTTCACAGTACTGCAGGTCTGACAAAACCAGGGCTTCGGATAGCTAAAGCGTGACTCACACCCCTTGTATTCTAGCCTTCTAAATACAAAGTCCAGCTTCCTACTGGGCCTTTTGATTATTTTCTGCACCTGCTCATGACATTTTCATGATCCATGTGGATGGTCTTCAACAATCTTTGGCCTCACTGTCCTGTTTTTCACCATTTAGCAAGCTCCTGATTGATCCTTGACAAATACCAGGGGGGATGATCTCTTACACGGAAATGCATTTACCACAATTTTGTCCATCCCCTTAAATGTATTCATTTTGGCCATTTTTTGCATTAATTTACATTATTTGCCTTCTAAAAGATATCTTTGTTGCTTTTTAGTTAAGGGCCAAAATAGCAATATTTCCTTTTCTGGACATCACTATACAGAATGCATTTTGCTACAGTGAATTCAAAATGACGCTGGTCTAGCAGCGCTGGTGGAGACAAAAAACAAAGAGAATTCTTTGAGTCCATTATAAGTCTTCTTCAGAACTTCACATTCCATCACTTAAATCTTTAATAAGCAGTGAATAGTTGAAGCCCATTATGTTAGCCATTTGTCCTTGCTGGACACCTCTTGTCACTTTCTGCTGAAACCTACCCATTATCATCACCGTGTCTATAGCTCAGCTGACTTCTCAGTCAGGTCAATAACTTGAGTTCAATATCATGGACTTAGCTAACAGTCCCTCAGGAGGGAATTTCAGTGGTGACCTGGATTTACACTGAGACACATGCGCACACACAAGCTTGTGGTCGAGAGCGTACAGGGTCCTGGGTGGGGATGTGCAAGATCGCTGGTGCATGTGTAAATGGACTGGAGAGGAACATGATCAAGATGTAACAGGGTTGAGGGTAGAGAATATGGTGAGACTTTTCATCTGGATCGTGTTCTCACTGTCTCATTCCACATCTTGCAACCCCAGGACACAGTTCACCCTCTCCACAGTTCTCCATGTCATTCCCCTTCCATTCGCCTTCCAATTCTTTCATCTTCAGGTTTCCCCTTCTTACCCTATTACTAAGCTTCTCCCTCTCCTCTCCCAACCACATGTCTCCTTCTTTTTCTCCCAACTACACCGCTGTCTCCATCTCCCTTCCAATTCCTCTCTCCACCTGAGATTGTCCTTCTTCCCTCCAACCTCCAGCTCTTCCCTCTCTGTCCCCTACCATTTCCACCTCCGCTCTCTTCACCACCTCTGACCTGCTGACCCTCTCGAAGCAAGCAGCAACATCTTAGAAACACAGCTAGCAGAAGGGGTGGGGATTTTGGGGCAGTGGGGGACTTCTGTTACAGATTAGTAGATCAGTAAAAGGGAGTGAAGGAGAGAGAGAGAGATGAAATTTTGTGATGGAAAAGCCTGGAGAGAAAAGATACAGAAGGGACAATTGTGCAATTGTGGGTGACAATGAAACAAACAAAAAAATATATATAATTATCTGGTTATTCATAGCTGCTCCGGCCATGAGATCTGCTGTTATGGTAGATCGCACTTGTCTGTCTTGCACCTTCCACACACATCCATTGGGATTTGCCTGGAACCACTGTGTCATCCATCATCCTACTACGCTTAGGTCAACCCTCATTCTGCTGACATTCACCTTTGTCTTCTCAAAGAGATTGTTGTAGCTTTACAGCTCTGAACAATAGCCAAAATAGCACAATTCTCTTCTCTAGATGTCACTTTATAGAAGGTATTTTGCTACGGTGCACCTCTATCCGTCTTTTTTTTAAACTTATGTCTTAGCATCCAACGGCATCACTTCTCTTTGTTGATCTTTATCTTTTGCACAAGTGTCTAGCGCATACAGGAAAGTGGATACAATTTAGCATCTTATCTTTCTTTCCTTATGACAAGCTTCAGTTTACTTGCTGCTAATATATCATTCATCTTCACAAAATTACTTCTGGCCACATCAATCCTTCCCTCACTTTAGCATCACATTTATTTCCTTACGTTATCGTTTGCCTTAAACAGACAAATTTATCTCATGATTCCAGGGTCACACTATCTATTTCAATGTTCACTCGTTTCTAATAACGTATTTCTTCTAATTATCATTGACCCTTGTCTTTTTGGGGTTCATACGTAATCCATATTCTAAACTTCTGATTCTGCAAGTCATGTTGCGCCTTAAGTGTACCATAAGTTTGTTATTTTCTTGCCTCCAACTTTCACCCCTGGAAGTATTTGTTCTTGGTACAGATTGAATAATTTTGGCAAAAAGATACAGCCTTGCCATATTCTTCCTTTCCCATTCAACTGTCCCTTTTCTCACCTAATGCTCGCTATTTAACTGCAACATTTAGGCTCTACGTAAATCTTACATCTTTCCTGTCAATGTCGCATATCAGTGACACTTCTATTCTCTTTTGGTGACAAACAGAACTGACTCCGTTCTCACTGCACAGTATGTGATTCATATATAATTAGTTTTGTTTAATTTTAGGGATTTATTGAAGAATGTCACCCAGTCCGTATTCCACTAATTTCTGCTTCAAAATGAACTATTGATTTTTTTCTCATGATTTTCAAGAGCCTTTTGAAAAGACAATTCATTAAGCACAGAGCTTGAAAATGATTGCATACCTTTGGCTTAGGTTTCTTAGGCATCAATAAGAATGATGGTCTCGAATGTCATTTAGAATGTATCTTTTGATATCTAAGTGATCACAAATCTCTGTTATCACTTCTAATTCTGTTTATCCAAAGGCTTTTAAATGTTCTCTTCTTACTTCATCTAAGCCTGAATATAGTTTCCTGTATAATATATTCTTTACCTTCAATATCATAATGTTTGGTCCATCATTTGCCTCTTTATCTTGAGGGATCCCGGCAACAGTAGAACCTGCTATCAGCACCTGCTCTCTGAAAGAAATGGGTGTGGTGGTTATGATCTATAGTTATTGAACTCAGCATCGAGTTCATAAAATTGTAAAGTGAAAAACTACCAATGTCAGTGCTCATAGCAGAGTCAAAGTGCCTCCGAACAATCATTGCTAGAGTTCACACATTTATTGTGTTTATGTTAGGGATGCAGTAGCAGTATAAATTCTAAAACAAAAGCACACAACATACAGAGTTAAAGTTCAATCAATTCATATGGCACTTTAGAATAAGATTCTAACCCTTGATAAGAGGAAGTCATTTATGTTTCAAAATTTCTTGCCTCCCGTCGTTTTACTTCTTCCTCTTAAGGGGGCTTGTGATTCAAGATGGCTCAACATAATTACGCATCAACATTATTGTACACAAATTCCTCATGCTCTTGATTGTGCAGTGACCATATGGAAGGTGATTAGTCTTTCAATGAATATTTGTGGTGTGTGTTTTACAGCTGACTCCATTAAACTGTATCATCCATTAACTATCCCCACTAAAGGAAGCATAGGGATGGCTTATGTAGTACAGTATATATTCACAACACATTACCATACTAGCTCCTCTTCGCCATCCCATCCGACTCCATTCATAAGATTTTTTTTTCCCCTCACTGCAACCACAATAATCTAAACTGGCATTTCAGCACAGCACTGGGGCAACTGAAACAGACATTGACACAGGCACAAATCTGTTATTGGCTGGATACACAAACCAAAAAGAAGATTTCGCCTAACAGCAACGTGTCAATGCCAAGATTTATTCTTTAACTGAAAGCAGTTGGCTGGGCAATAAGCTCATTGCTGATTTTGGACATTGTGTTGAATACTTCGGCTGTCCTACTTATTGCATGAAAACAATAGCTAGGGTCCAAGAAGTCTTTCACTTAAAAATAAATCCTTTATAACGTCTTAAGATTGGGATGGCACCAAATATATGCAAATTCTTTGCACTGTAGGTGAGACATGGTGTCTGTGGTTAGCACTGCTGATTTACAGCACTAGGGACCTGGATTCAATTCCCTCCTTGCTTACTGTCTGTGTGGAGTTTGCATGTTCTCTCCATGTCTGTGCAGGTTTCCTCCGGGTGCTCTGCTTTCTTCCCATAGTCCAAAGATGTATAGGTTACGTGGACTGGCCACGCTAAATTGCTTGTAGTGTTCAAGGATGTGTAGATTAGGTGGATTAGCCACAGGAAATGTGGTGTTACAGGATATAGTGGAGTCTAGATCTATGTGGGATGCTCTTTGGAGGTTCTGTGTAGACTTGATGGGCTGAATGGCCTCCTTCTGTACAGTAGGGGTTCTATGTATTATGACCTTTTTCTTTTAGAGATGGAGTAACACAAGAAGTGCATCATGGGCACTAGACAGAACAAGGTTTGTAGTTCCTTCATGACTGGGATTCAAACTGGGATTTGCCAGTTCTGCCATATTGGGTACAGCCAATAGTGAGGAAGGCTATGGAAGCAGAGATGGACAGATTCTTGGTAAGCACACGGTGATAGCTTATCGGATGTAGGCAGGAACGTGAAGTTGGGGTTACAGTCACATCAGCCATGATCTTGTTAAATGGTGGAACAGGCTCGAAGTGTCAAAGGTCTACACTTGATCCTAATTCGTATGACAATTACGAGACAGTTATAAACTTGTAAAATGGGCAAATGAAGTGTGAGACTTTACATGTTAAGAGAAACAAAGTGATCACATATTACTTGGAAAATAAGAACATGGATAGACATGGAGAGCGGATGGATCAGGAAAACAAATTTTCAAATCACTGTAAGCAAAGTTTAATCGCACATTCATGAAAGGAGAAACCAAAGGCTAAAGTTTAGCTCTAAAGGGGCACAACTGTAGAATAGGAAAAGCATGCTAAACATGTATCTAACCATGGATGGTATACCAAATACTGTTTTTGTCGCTGTGATTTAAAAACAATTTGGAGGCACTGGAGATGTTATAAAAATAGGTTTACAAACATTATATCAGAACTATGAGATTACACCTATTAGGAGAGGATGAATAACTCGCTCTCTTTTCTCTTGTGGGATAAAAGGCAAGGGAGTCTTCAAAATTATGAATGGTTTTGATAGAAGTAGATGTAGACATTCTGAGAAATTAAATAGGAAACTGAGAAAACATGATTTTTCAATTTAGTATTGTAAGAATGTGGCACTTACCACCACAGGGAATAACTTAGGTGAATTGCATTTAAGCAACAGCTGGACGAGCAGGTGAGGGATAGTGAAATACAGGTAGATGACAAAGTTTGGGAAGTGACTCGAGTGGCAGATAAATGCTAGGAAGGATTGGTTCAGTTGACTGGCCCGCATCTGTGATGTAAATTCTATAGAACTCTACATAACCTTCACTACTGTAATAATACAATTCAAACTTCTCAAGTCACGCCGTAAAACTGAAGTCCCTCACATTCCAGTGTCACTCTACAAAATCCATTCTGCAATCGCTCTCTAGCACCTTGACATCCTTCCTAAAGTCAAACATCATTCTCCATCTGAGCCCAAAGCAAAGGTTTAACATGAGCTTCCTTTTCTTGCCTCTATTTATAAAACCAAGGATGCTGAATGCCTTTTTAAACAGCCTTCGCGACTTGCTCTGCCAACTTCAATTTTTTTTTCCACGCACTCCAAAGTTGGGTTTGTTCAATGCACCAGTTTTTAAAATTACTACTTTCAGTTCATAAAGTCTCTCCTCATTCTTCCTACCAACAGGATCACTGCACATTTAATTGTGATAAATTTCATCTCTCATACATCTGCCTATCTCAGTTGATGTCCATATCCTCGTAAAGGCTGCTATCTTCTCATTAATTCCCACATTTAAAATTGTGTCATCTGCAAAGTTTGATACTATATCCTGTGATACCCAAGTCCAGGTCATTCATGTACAAAGGGAGCATAAATACTGATATACATGTATTCCCCTCAGTCTGAAAACAACAATTTATAACCTTTCTGCTCAGTTTCATTTCTCTGCAACATCTTTAATCCCAAATCTGCTTATAAGTCTGTTATGTGACTTCTTGTGAAACGCCTTTGAAAGCCCACATTCACAATGTCAACCACAATACCCTCATTAAATTGACTGACTGTTTTTGATAAATAATAAAAGCCTATTCAGACGAATAGAAAGCTATTGCACAGAAAGCGGTCATTTGGCTCATTGGGACCACGCTGGCTCTTTGCAGGAGGAATTCACTCAGTACCACCACCCTGCAGCACTCTTGGGAATTCCCCAAATCTTGTTTGAAAACCATAATTGAATCTGCCCCCGATCACTCAATCATTGCATTCCAGATCTTAAGCAATCACTGCACAAAAGAAACCACATTTCTTATCTCATCATTGCTTCTCTTGCCAATCACCTCAAATATGTGCCCTCGTGAAAATTTTTCTCCCTATCTTCCCTGCCCAGTTTCCCTATGATTACAAATATATCTATCAAATCTCCCTTTCCAAAGAAGGGTCTAGGCCCGAAACGTTCCTGCTCCTCTGATGCTGCTTGGCCTGCTGTGTTCATCCAGCTCTACACCTTGTTATCTCAGATTCTCCAGCATCTGCAGTTCCTACTACCTCTGAAATCTCCTTTCCACCTTCTCTTTGATAACAGTCCCAGCTTTTCCAGGGTGAGCGTTTTAGTGGCTCACAAATTGTGAATTGTACTTGCCAATGGGAGTTAGCAGCAACTGGGGTCATGAGCTCCCGACTGTGCACAAGCAAAACAGACAAGAGAACTCAGCCAATGACTTCAAAATTAAATCGGGAGATCGTCTGCCTGACCTTGGAAAGACTGGCAGAGATTTCAAACTTGACCATGTTTCTGCTTCTTTCTGCCTGTTGTATCAGATCCTTAGCCTGGATTTGTGACTTTGCCTCACAGAAGCCTGTAACAAGGCCAAAAGTAAGGGGACAACAGCAAGTAGCTGCAGAAGTGGGTGGAGGGGAAACCGGCTCTTCACCCAGTCTTCTGCCTCTCAGGAACGTGCCTCACAAAGCCCTACATGAGTACATAAAATAACACATTTAGAAAGCACTTGAAAAACTCAGATCTATAATAAAAACTTTAGTAACTCTATACTGAAATGATATTTTGCTGTTTATTTATGTTGACTTCTGGGTTATATTAGTTTTCAAGTGTTAAAGTGGGCTCATATTTGAAAATAGTTAATACTAACTTATTGAATCTGTAAGTGCAGGGTCACATTCATTTGGCCTTTAATCCCCTCTTGTAAATGTGTCTACTCTGTACCCAAACTGTACTTACTTTGAAGGTCTCCAAATTTCCAATTACTGTTTAGCACATCAATATTTAATTCCAATCAACCTTTGCCACATCTTTTTCCGACTCATCAAGTTATCTAGAGCAGCTCATTTGGGAAATTAGCTTCTGCTTAATGTATTTGCTACTATGCACTTCCATGTTAAACATTTACCAGTTAAGATCACAATACTATCTGTGATTTACCTTATCTTATACATAAGGAACACTTGGATGCAACACAGGAATACACATTCCACTTTCTCCTCTGCAGTCTTAATACAACACATACTTCAAATAAACAAAGAGTTGACTCCTGTTTCTGGAAAGTAATCTTTGCAGGAAGGTTATTAGTGCAATTGTTCCACATTTTCACAGTTTCCATTGTTTTTCCTACCAACTGCAGCAAAGATACTTCATTTTTTTAAGGTGAAATTATAGATACAATCCCAGAGACCTTCAGTAACAAATTCTATCTAATTTCCAGCGGAATTTTCAACAGAAGACAATTTAAGGGACACTACAATGGTGCAAACTTTAATGCAGTAAGAGGAAAATTCTTCTTCCCTAAGGGAAGGTACAAATACTTATTTTTTAACCACACCCTAAACACTCAAATATAAGCTAAAAGAAAAAGGCTTATTCTTGCTCCCAACAGGCTCAGATTAGTTCTGCCCCTCGCTGGTTGGTTTGTGGATTGTGAGTCTTTGTGTCTAATTTTTTCCTTGCATATCCTACAAATTGAGATAGAAAGTGAGGGTGAAAGACATCAAGACTTATGTTTTTAATCTCCAGGTTAACAGCTACAAATATTACAGACAAATATGCTCTGAATGACTGCACCAAATCATGGAGTTCAAATACTTGGATTTTGTACCATGGGATTGGATTGTTTGGAATTAAAGGACAACGGTAAACATACGCAAAAGACTTGAAATCTTAAAGCATATTTTAAACATTCCTCTAAAAGTAATCTCACCTTTTCTAGCAAAAGTGCAAATTCAAAATTTGCATTTACAAAGCTTAGCAGTATAGTGACTGGCAAGGATAGCAGACTGTGTAGAGGGTGTAACAAATGTTGGGGAAAAAGAAGATTATGACAGATAAAATTTATTACAGGTAATTAGGAAGTGAAGCGCATTGCGAAGAACAACAATGAACAGCAGTATCATTGAAAAGGTGGTGCGGAGCTGCAGGAGCACAGCAGGTCAGGCAGCATCAGAGGGGCAGGAAAGTTGACATTTCAGGTTGGGACCCTTCTTCGTAAGTGTCATTTCTGAAGAGGTGTCCCAACTTGAAACATCAACTTTCCTGCTCCTCTGATGCTCCTTGACCTGCTGTGCTCCTCCAGCTTCACACTGTGTTGTCTCTGACCCCAGCATCGCTAGTTCTTATATCATTGAAAAGGCATTACTTTGAGAAGGGTACAAGAGCAGAAGGACCAAGGGATGCATGTACAAATCTTTGAAGGTGGTAGGGCTTATTGACAAGCTGGTTAAGAAAGCAAAAGGCATACTTATCTTTATAACTAGGAGCTTTGAATGCAAAAACACAAGGAACTCATACTAAAACTTAATAAATCACTGGTTAAGCCTCGGCTGGATTACTGAAAACAACTCTGAGCAGTACAATTTAGAAAGGACATCAAGTTCTTTGAGAGGCTAAAAGAAAGTTACCACAATAATACCAGAGAGGCAAGATTTCAGTTGTCTGGAGAGATTGGAGAAACTGGACTGTTTTCCATTGAGAAGAGAAAATTAAAAGACTCAATGGAACTACTGCAAACTTTGAAAGTGCTTAATGGAGAAACTTGGAAGAGGTTAACAAATGGTTTGATAACTAAAAGCACATGTAATTTTTTAAAAATTCTAACTGGAAGGCAAATGGGTCGACATTATTTTCCACTAAACAGGATTGTTATAATCTGTATCATACTCTTTCAAAAGGGTGGAGGAAGCAGCTACCAAATAAACATTTCAAAGGCAAATGCACGTTAATGTGAAGAAGGCTAACATGCAGAGTTGTGGCAAGAAGTCTGCAGAACTAACTTGGACAGTTCAGCATGGACATGACTGACCAAACAGCCTTCTTCCGTAAAGCTCGATGATTCTTTATAACTAAAAGAACGGTTATTTGCAGAACTGAAAAGCTCTCAGTTATTAAACTGAGTTAGTGACTGTAGTTTGTCACCAATTAAATATTTGTTTGAATTAAATAAATAAATACATCAAACACTGCAATCGACAAAATTAGTCACACAATCTTGTCTATAATCTGAATTGCAAATTACTTTGGGATTAATGTCGGATAGAATTTGGGACATCACCACAAAGTCAGAGCAGAAGTAGGCCTTTCATCTCTCCAAGCTTGCTCTGCCATTCTGTACAGAATCGTGGGTAATCTGACTGTTTACTAAATTCGACAGTCCCATGCAGACCTGATAAACCTGAACACATTATCAAGTAATAACATATCTAACTTGGCCTTACAAATATTCAATTGATATGCCTCCGAAGGCAGAGTTCCAAAATCACACAATTCATTAAGTAAAAAGAAATCCTCTATTCCCTGTCCTAAAAGGGAAAACTCTAATCTTGAAACAAAGAACTGTGGATGCTGGAGATCTGAAACAAAAACAGAAAATGCTGGAAGAAAATCAGCAGGACTGGCAATATCTGTGGAGAGAGAAACAGCATTAATGTTTTGAGTCCAGATCTGCCAGACCTAGTCCTGAAATGTGGACTCTGCTTTCAATCCACAGATGCTCCCAGATCGGCTGAGTTTCTCCAACACTTTGTGTTTGCTTTAAAACAACATAACTTGGTTCTGGCCTCCACATAACAGGAAATGTCTTTTTATGTCCACCTTGTCAAGACCACTCCGGAACTGAAACATCAAATAAATCACTCCTCGCTCTTCTAAAGTCGACTGTAAACAAACCCAGTCTATCTAAACTTCCTGATAAGCAGCCAGCTCACTTGAGGTATTATTGCAGTAAATCTCCTCTGCAACTCACCCAATACATTTTCATCCTCCCTCAATTAAGTAAATCAAAACTGATCACAGTATTGGAGATGTGATCTTATCAATGCCTCGTAAAGCTGAAGCATAACATCTTTAGCGTTCAATTTATCTCAGAATAAAGGATAATTAATCTCCTGCTTTACTTACTAAAGCTTTGTGACTCATGCACTGGAACACATATTCCACTGCACCTCAGAACAATGTTCACTCTCATTCTCCATTTATTTTTTTTAATTTCCTCCTGTCAAATTGAATAGATTTGAATTTTCTCACATTCCACTCCATCTGCCAGACTTTGGTTCTACACTCAACCAATCTATATTGATCTCCATCTTCTGACAACATCTTCACAACACACTTTCCTATCTCTTGTATCACCTGCAAATTTAGTCACAGTGCTTTCACTTTCTCTATCAAAGTTTGGGGCGGCACGGTGGCTCAGGGGTTAGCATTGTTGCCTCATAGCACCAGGGAGCCAGGTTCGATTCCACCCTTGGGCAACTGCTTCAGTGCAGTCTGCATGTTCTTCCCGTGTCTGTGTGGGTGTCCTCCAGGTGCTCTGATTTCCATCCACAGTCCAGTGATGTCGGGGTTAGGTGGATTGGCCACGATAAATTGCCTGAGATGTCTAGGTGGATTAGCCTTGGGAAATGCAGGGGTGTAGGTCTGGTTGGCTCTTTGGGCCAAACTTGATGAGCCAAATGGCCTGCTTCCACACTACAGAGATTTGACAAAAGTAATTGATTTAATTACTTATGTTAAACTCCATTGGTTCCAGACACAGGAGTATGTTATGGTATGGATCAGGTAAGAATGCAAATGGAATCATGTAGCATTGACAATGGTCCAAATTGTAGCTCTTGTATTTCAAGGTCTGCTTCTGATATCTTGAAAACACCACTGGATCCTTGAAGATGCAATTTGATAACAACTAGTGTTGGATAAAGACAGTTGATCAAACTACTTTGAGTTGTGTTATAAAACAAGAGCAATAATATACCTCTTCTATGCATAAGACATCCCAAAATACTGAACAAGTGGCCCTTTGGGGCAGCAACATACAGTCTTGCCAAGATTTGAACATGGAATCTAGGTAGTCTGAATGAGCTAAGTGCTACATATTTTCATTTATTGAGGACACAGAAACATCAATTATGATTTTCACTTAATCTAATGCAAATAGAAGTAATTTAAAGATGGGTTACATTGTTTAGAAATGCTTAACTGTGTGTTCAATATTTAGGGTGTATCTTTAAAAAGTAATGTCTAAAATGCTTCTCACCATACCTTCAAATATCACAGGTCAGCAAAATTTTAAGACCAAGACAAAATACACAGGAATCAGTCACATCCATATTACAAATAATGGCAAGTTAAAATAGATGATTTCTCATTTAAAATCCGATGGCTCAGTGGAATAAAACTCCCTTGTGTTGGTCAAGCTTCTATTTGTTTCTTTCTTAGGGGCTTATCTAACCTCCTTTCAAATACATTTCTCTTATTTGCCTCAACTACAAGTTTTCTGGTAGCACATTATTTAGGGAATTAAGGTGTTTACGCTGAATTCTCTATTTGATACAGTAATGATTTTCTCTGTAATTATGACACAGTTTTGAATTTTTTTCAGTGTAGAATGGCTTTCTCAAAGTCTATTCTATTAAACACTTTCATTAAAGTGATTAGGCCTCCCCTTGGAGCTCTCAAAGTGTGAGCCACAACTGTCAGTTTTCCTCATAGTTCCATTCTCTTAGAATCTTAAGGACAATATCAGAACTATTTTTGTGTCTTTTCCAATTCCTCCAAAACATTTTCATAATATGGAGACTAGAAAAGTGCACAGTATTCCAAATATGTCCTCAGCAATGATAGTAGGAACTGCTGATGCTGGAGTCTGAGATAACAAGGTATCAAGCTGGATGAACACAGCTGGCCAGGCAGCATCAGAGGAGCAGGGAAACTGACGTTTCAGGTCTGGACCCTTCTTTTTTTCCCCCCGAAGAAAAGGTCCAGAACCGAAATGTCAGCCTTCCTTCTCCTCTGATGCTACCTGGCCTGCTGTGTTCATCCAGCTCCACACCTTGTTATGCCCTAATCAATGATGGGTATGAGATTAACGTATCTTTTCTGCTTCTTAATTTTATCCCTCTAGAAATCAATCTCAATGCTTGCTTTTTAGTTATGACTTTATCAACCAGTGGTGCTATTTTCTGTGATTTTTACACATGTATCTCATGTTTCACTTGGCTCCTCCACCCAGTTTAGATTATTAACCAGCCTGTAACAAAAATAAAGTTGCTGAAAAAGCTCAGCAGGTCTAACAGCATCTGTGAAGGAAAAAGCAGAGTTAATGTTTTGGGTCCAGTGACCCTTCCTCAGAAATGATGAAAGCTCTGAGGAACTTCAGTTCTGAGGGTCACCAGACCCGAAACGTTAATGCTGTTTTTGCCTCCACAGATGCTGCCAGACCTGCTGAGCTTTACCAGCAACTTTGTTTTTGTTCCTGATTTACAGCATCTGCCGTTCTTTTGGTTTTTATTATCCAGCTGTATCTGGCCTCCTTGTTCTTGCTGACCAAATGCAACACCTCACACTTATCAACAATGAAATTCATTTGGCAATCACACATCATTTTGCAGGTTTACTAATATCCTGCTATATTTTGTCAAACTCTTCCTTTGTATAGCTTTATCTTCCAACTTATTGTTGCCAACAAACTTAGAAATTATACTTTCAATTCCAGAGTCCAAACTGCTTGGCTAAACAGTGAACACTGGTTCCATTGTCAATCCCTATGGAACTCTGTTTCCTGCTTTTTGTAGCCCCATGTTGATTTTCTCTTTGGTAGCCATTTGCAACCCATTTTTCTATCTGACCCTTTACTCCACATATTTTTAATAAACCTACAAAGGGGTATCTCCGAAGAGGCCTTTTTGTAAATCCAAATATTTCACATTATTTACGTTTAGTAAATTCTTCAAAATAATTCAATAACGTTGTTCCCTCAAGACTTTGTTTTGGAATTCATGATGACAGTTTCTAGATTTCTGACAGGACATTTTTGAGAAAAGATTGCATCAGTTTTCGTATCTAGTGATGCTGTAATTCCCTGGACTTGTTTTATCTTCCTTTTTAGAAGGACATTGGCTGACTCCTAGTCCTTCTGGCGCTATTCCCTTCTCTAGTAGATTTTTATATACATATGAAAGTGTCTCTTATGTCGTCCAATGGCACAAGAAGTGCTAATGTTTTCAAAATTTGACTACTTTATTAGTTGCTTCCTCCTTTCTAGTTTAAAATATCTTTGTGTCTTTATTCAATTTCTTGCCCATCTTGTCAGGATCCCTGATGAACACTGGAGAATAGGAATTGAAGAGAAAGTGTTCTGGTTATATAGACAATTGCTGCAGCCAATCTAAAATCCATCAAACGAGATGAATGTCTAGTTTCAGTAGTGTTTGTTAAGATAAAAGTGTTAAACCATGACAACGGGAATGAACCAGGATAACTCCCTTCTGGTATGGGATCCACATGGACAGAACAAACAGTTGATGCATAGAAACATGAAACCAAAGTCCCTAACACATGTAGGAGGTTCATTTATGCAAATACAATTAATCTGCTATACAATGGCCAGAACAACTTGACAGATAAGGTCCTGCAATTGAAAGGCAATGCAGCTCAGGTTCGTGCTATTTTCATGGACTAAGGGCTTTCAGGCCCATATTGGAGTTACCCTCCATCAGTTTACATCTATTGGTATGGCTTCCTAACATGAACTGAAAACCTAATCCTGACAATGTGTTGTTATTTTCAAAATCACTTTATCACAATTTACTAATTGTTTTAAAAAGACATATGCACATTACGTGTACTTAGCTATAATTTTAAAATCAGGAATTTATAAACAATTAATTATAGTGCACTATGCAATTCTAAAAGGTTTGGTTTATTTTGCAAAATCTAAACATTTAAATACAGACAGATGGTAAATCAACTGCATCAAAATAAACACAGTAATTCAACATCTGATGATGAACTTGAAGTTCAGAAACACAAAGTAGAATAAAACGCAATTGGTGAACAAACACACAGCTGTTTCTGCCATGAAGTGCTTAAAATACTACAAATGGCAACTTTGTATTTGATGTCAGTGCAAATGGTTAAGAGCCATCAATTTCGGTCTGATACAAACGATAAATCATTTGTGTTTCAAATGCGCTAAGTGGTGGCAACTGCACCTCTAAAACTTCTCGTGAATCTAATAGCTGTAGGTGAGAGGCAGTGTTTCTATTCTTCATTGTTATTCAATGACCCTGTTTGAAAGTACATTAATCAGTACTGAAGGGAGACAAGAATAGAATTAGGTTTAACTAAATGCGATTGGCATACAACTTGCCAAAACTGAACAACCACTTGGCAGGAAAGTTATTTACACCCGTTTGTTAATATTTTGGAAGTAATATTACAAAAATTTACGAACAACCGGACATTACTATTGTAAGTCAGAGGGAACTCTTACATAAGGAGTGAGTACTGTGCAATGCATGTTATAATTTACTGTAGCATAAAGCTAAACTTGATTTTACCACAATGTCTAATTGCTGAACATTTCAAAAGGTCAGAATGAAGCTAATAGTTCCTACAAAAATTTCATGGTCAATTAGAGGACAGAGAACAACAGCAAGTGATTCACTCTCTTTTCAAAGGGTGATACTTAAATCTGAAATGCGGTACCTGAATTATTAACACATCTCAAAAATAATTTAAAAATTGATTCAGCCACATTGAGAGGTGAAATATACACAGCATAGTGCTGTCAACAGGAACTCTTGCAACAAAGCTCAGTCCATTTTATATTCCATGCTGAAAAATCATGGATATTCAATGCTTCTCTTAAGTCAGTAGCTATATGAAGATATGTATATAAAAGCCACTTTGTCAAGATTATTGTGAGATTGTCGCTATCAGGAAAACAATTTTCTCCCCAAGACGCTGCAGTAGCAGGAAAAAAATAAGTATTAAAGCTAGATAAGCCCTATAGTACAACCTTATATATGAAGGATCGCTACTTCAGTAAGGTACTTGAGAGATGCAAGTTCGATGGCTTACAAGAAAATAAATTAACAGGAATTACAAATATTTTGACTGTTCACCTATTTACTTTTATTATTGAATACTGTGTCATTGACTGTAGACAACTGTGATTTTACATCAGAGATAATGGGAACTGCAGATGCTGGAGAATCCAAGATAACAAAGTGTGAAGCTGGATGAACACAGCAGGCCAAGCAGCATCTTACGAGCACAAAAGCAGACATTTCGGGCCTAGACCCTTCATCAGAAAAGCATAGCACGTTTTAAGTAAGTGCAAAGGCTATATCTCTAACTATTTCCAGTTCAGATGAAAGGCCATCATTCAAAATCATTCACTGTTTCTCTGTTCACAGGTGCTGCCTCATTTGCTCAGTATTTCCAGTTTTTGTTTTGTTTTTATTTATTACAGTATGTCTAGCATCTGTTATAGTTTACCTTTGTAAGAGTTAAAACTGATGCCTTAAACAGCCCAGACAGTGTTTTTGGCCATTTAAACGGTCTCTAATGTTGTCTGCCATGCCTGAAACAGTGGCACACCTACAGCCAACAGCAGTAGGGGAAACAAAGAAGTTGTAAATGATGTGCACAAGGATATTGTTAACCATGCAAATTCATAAAACAATTTGAATTGACCACTGTACAAATATCATCCATTGCCGACTGGAGCCAACAATGGTACTAATTTAAACATCGGGGACAGTTGAAGCAAAAACACTAGATACAGTGCATACAAAGCAAAGAAACAAAGGAAAGAACTTTAAAAGATCAAAATCTGTTTCTTTTTGCTTCTGATATTTTTAAATTTATATTACACATGTATTAATCACCATTCTGAAAGCAATCCAAGGATGTGAGACAACAGATTACATTAAAACTGAGTAATTTAGTTTAGCCCTACAGTAAGAGAAGAAATGAATGACAGCAGACATAAAATATTTTGTATAAATCAACCTGCCAAATTTGCTACAAAAACAAAATTCCACGGATTCTGGAAATCTGAAATAAAAACAAAATGCAGGAAAAATTCAAAAACAAAAACTGGAATTGCTGGAAAAGCTCAGCAGATCTGGCAAAAAATAGTTAATGTTTTGAGCCTAATATGATTCTTCTTCAGTTCTGAAAGGTCAAGAAGTAGTAAAAAAGATCAGCAAATCATTCTGACAGACTACCAGCATCAGATTCAAAAATAGTAATGTATTATGTAAAGTCAGAATATGAAGGAATGCAGCAAGATGTAAATTGAGCTGAATGTGCATGTCTGTATCTAAGCACTCAGAACCCAACAAATAGATTTGTGGAGCTGCAGGCACAGATAGCCAGGGACTATAGTGGTGTGGTAGCACAAACCGGGTTCAAAAAAGGATTACACCAGGCTCCAAATATGCCTGGATACGAGGAAGTTGTATTGATTATGGAAAATAATACAGTGCTGGACAGAGCAACAGCATGTCCTAGATGGGTCAATGTCAGAATCTCTTCTGGCAGAGTTAAGAAACAATTAGATCTATTTGTACGCCACTGAATTTTGGGGAAGATACTAAGGGGCAAATTTGAAGAGACATGGAAATACTATAGAGTAGTGACAATGTGGGACTTGAATTGTCCTAATATAGGCTGTGAAATATTCATATAAAAGGCAGAGAGAATGAAGAGTCTTTATGGCCTGTTCAAGAGAATTTTCTCAACCAATATGGTGCTGCCCAATGAGGAAGGAAGCATTGTTGGATTGGTTCTTGGGAATGAGGTGAGTCAAGTGTGTCAAATATCAGTAGAAGAGCATTTAGGAAATAACAACCAGTGCATCATAACATTTGGGTTACATTTGGGCTGGATTTGAAAAAGACAAGCAGCAATCCAAAGCAAAAATATATAATTGGGTGAATGTCAATTTCAATAGGTCCAGGTAAATTGGCAAGTAAAATTATAATAAATCAATGCTTTGCCTTTAAAGAAATTGTGATACTAATCTAAGTAGAAAATGGTGTCACAAGGGTGAACATTGACCAAGCAAAACCAACTCCTTGCATAATTAAAGAGATAAAGCGTAAGATGAAGCAAGTAAAAGGCTGCTTGTAATAGATAATACAAGTGGCAACCAGGTGAAACTCAGAAAGGAAATAAGAGAAATAAAGGCAGAGAGACAGGGCAAGAGACTGACAGCTAACGCAGAAGGGAATATAAAATCCTGTTTTTGGCATATCAGTGTTTGTATCGGAAAGAATTGGGCCAATACACAGTTAGGGCAATCTATGCATGAAAGCAGAGGGCATAGCTGAGGTAGTAAAAGAGTACGCTGCACTTGCCCTTACTTAGGAAATTGATGCTGCCCAAGTTACAATGAAAGAAGTGGTCATTTAAACACTGCACAGACTAAACATAAAAAGAAGAAAAATTCAAAAGGCTGAATGGGCCATCAGTCTGAATCAGATGCATCCAAGGATATCGATGAAAGCAAGGGAGGAAACTGTAAATTTAAAAAACGAAGGTACAAATTCAAAGAAATGAAGATCAAACAATCAGATGACATCATACAGAAATCAATATTGATGACCTGCCGAAAAATATCTTAAAGCAGCAAATTGTAGAGTTTCAGTTAGATGCATCAGATGCTGTTTTAAATAGCTTTTTGTTTGTTTCTTTTGCTTACAGTGAATAGCGAAGTAATTAAAAAGGGGTCACTGTATTGAAAGGATTGCAAACTCATTATCTTCCATCAGCATAGAAATATGCCAAATAGAATCGAAATGTACCAAAATTTGAGGAGATAGGAAAAATTTAAAATATCTTTCTATTCACTTCAGGTTCTTCAAGATATGATTGTACAATGTTCTTCGTCATTCATCACTCATCAGATACTGAAACAATATCTACTGCTGGGCTGACAACTGGCAAATAACATTTGTGTACAGAAATGCCAGGTAATGACAATACACAACAAACAAGAAATAACCATCCTCCCTTGACATTGAATGGTATTACCACTGCCAAATCCAGCACTGTCAACAATCATGGGGCTTACCATTTGCCAGAAACTGAATTAGACAAGCCAAATAAATACTGAAAAACTCTTGCAATGTCTAAGTGACCTCCTGACTCCCCAAAGCCAATCTCCCACAAAGCACAAGTCAAGAGTATGAGGGAATACTCACCATTTGGCTGGATAAATGCAGCTCCAACATCACTCAAGAAGTCTGACACCATCCAAGGTACTCCAAGTGGCATCTGTTTGTCACCACATTCACAAAACATTCACTCTGGCCACCACAGACACACAATGACAGTAGTGTTTACCAATTACAGAGTGCACTGCAGAAATCGACTGAGGCTCCTTAGACAGCAAATATATGGGAACACCACAACCTGCAAGTTCCCACTCCAAGCAGATTTGGAAATAAATCATCCTTCATTCACTGTCACTGGGTCAAAACCCTGGAGCTCTCTCTCTGACAGCATTATGGATCTACTACGTCAAACAGACTGCAGCGGTTCAAAAAGGCTAGTCACCACCCCACCTTCTCAAGGACAATTAGGAATGGGCAGGCGAGAAAAGTTATTTACAAAATCATGCATTTGGTACTCTGCAAATGAGAATACGACACCGCATGTTCAAAGACCCGCGATAGAAGGGTCACACTAAACTATTTTACTTCGAATTTCCGAGCAAGGAAACAGGAGAGAAGGCATCAACTTCGTCCGATTTCTGTAGTTCAGAAATGATCCCCGTTCCAAAGGCCTTTTACTATAAGTACACTCCCCATGACGAAAACATTCCGGCTGCACTCCGAAGTAATCGGAAAGACAAAACACCGACAGTAAAAATCTGAAGTACTGAATAGTGTGAATTGTAGCTAGATACGATGTGACAGGATGGAAATAGCACTGGAAATCGTCCACAAACTAGTAATCCTACCGTAGCTGCTCCCCTGTGATTAAAACCTCGGCCACGTGCTCTAGATCAGCAGTTTTCTTCTGCACCGCGTTCCCGATCTCTTCCATTTCGAGGAATTTTCAAGGAATGCAGCGCCTTGTGGAAGAGAAAAAACAAAAAAAACTGGTTTGTGTGTTCCAGTTTGAGAAGAGCTTCCTTGCTTGAAGAGACCAAAAGAGCTTTGTCCACCAGGAATGACTCCAACAACAAAACTCTTCAAATCTCGCACTGCACAGTTAACAATGTTGCCGGAGAATTGCGGGGAATTGCTTTGTTACAGCATATCGATTTTGTTTATTAACTAGAACAAATGTTTACACAGACACCCAACAAAGGAAACTATGCTGCCACACGTTTCTCGACTGCACCGAGCCGCAATTTTCACGTAAAAATTCCTGAAAGGTCAATTAACCCTTCGTCTCCTAGGATCAACCCCTACCCTTGAAACAACTGGCCAGCTCTGGAAAAAAACTTTCCTCCACTACCGCCCATTAGTCACTGTAGCAGTTCCATCTGGAGTTAAAGGTTTTAATGCCTGCCCTGAAGAGGCGTTTGCACAAATGTTAATGACATTCCTGATTTCATGGCAGTATGCAGGGACAATGCCAACCACAAAAATAAACAGAATCGCAGCGCCCTACTGCAACTGATGCACATTAGCTAATCTTCCATAAAGTAACTAAACCATCACGCTGCAACGTTAGACCCACAGCCAAATATCCGAAGTCCAGTATGTACACGAGGGTGCCTTTCAGCACAAAGGTTGACGAGTGCACTTTAGCACGTCAAATGCCAATTCTCACCCTCATCTGCATTCATTCCCTTGGCTGTCCTCCCTCGGGCTAAAGCAGCCTGAGCACGAACACACCAGTCGGTATATTATCGCCTCAATGCCAATTCCTTTCGAGCCCCGGCCCTCTGCTTCTTTACCTTCTGCCGGCGAGAAGGAAATGGGCTTGAAAGCTCTGGGTCAGGCGTGCTTTCTCTCAAAAGGAAGTTCTCGAGCTGCAGCGAAAAGCCAGATTCGCAGCCTCTCCCTGTCCACGACCAAGGTCCACTCCAGCAGCTCGATCCCAGCCACAAATTGGCAACAGCCTGGAAGCTGCGTGACCCTCCCCCAGGGGTGGGGTGTTAGCTTCTGAGCCTCGTGTTAGCGCTCACCCCCTGAAATGGGTTGGCTTTGTTGTCTTAGTTAACAAGACATTTCGTCTTCAAAATAAAATCCAGAGGCTAGGTGTGAGTGCAGTGTCACCAGAAAAATCAATATCTATGGCAAAGCCTTATGTCAGACCAGATATCAGCCAGTGTTAATACAGCGATTTACTCTCGTTTCTGCCCACTGATACGGCCGACACTATATCCAGCAGCATTGTTTTTATTTATATTCGAGGACTTAAGCATTGGCGGTATCTTAATATTATGAAAAAAAAGTGTTGAGAAAGCACTACTGTGTTAACATTCAATAGCTGCTGCTTTTGCGCAATTATTACAAATTGTGGGTATCATTGATTTGGGGGGGTAGTGTATCTTTTTATTTACTCGTTTGTGGGATGTGGGCATCCCTAGTTGCCCTTGAGAAGGTGGTGATGAGCTTCCTCCTCGAACCACTGCCCAGGGGCGGCACGGTGGCTCAGTGGATAGCACTGCAACCTCACAGCACCAGGGACCCAGGTTCGATTCCAGCCTCGGGCGACTGTCTGTGTGGAGTTTGCACATTCTCTCCGTGTCTGCATGGGTTTCCTCCGGGTGCTCCGGTTTCATCCCACAGTCCAAAGATGTGCAGGCTAGGTGGATTGGCCATGCTAGATTGCCCATAGTGTTCGGGGTGTGTGGGTTATAGGGGGTTGGGTCTGGGTGGGATGTTTCAAGGGGCAGTGTGGACTTGTTGGGCCAAAGGGCCTGTTTCCACGCTGTAGGGAATTGAATCTAATCTAATCCTCCTGCTGTGGGTTGACCCATGATGCCATTAGGGAGGGAATTCCAGGATTTTGACCCAGTGACAGTGAAGGAATGGCAATGTATTTCCACGTCAGCAATGTGAGTGGCCTGGAGAGGAACTTGAATGTGGTGGTGTTCCCATATAACTGCTGCCCTTGTCCTTCTAGATGGAGGTGATCATCAGACTGGAAGGTGCTGTCTGAGGATGTTTGGTCAATTTCTTTGGTGTGTGTTCATTTTCTTCACTGATGTGATTTGCTGGCCTTTGGTAGAGGTGCCAGTTCCCTGTGTGGAATAACGTTCCTCGCCACCTTATCGATTCCATAAACTTGAACTCATCCAAAAATTTTGCTCAACTTGTACCAAATTTCCTCCACCCACCCACTCTATGGTCACCAATTTCCCTTGGTTCACAGTCCAATTCAATTCATATTTACAACCCCAATCTTGACGGACTTGCTTAGTGAGGTTTACCCTACAACAATCTGCACATTGCTTTGAACTTTGGCAGCCATACCTTCTATTCGACTGACTGGATCCTAAACTCTGGAATTCCATCTCTGAAACTTTCCATGTCCCCATTTCTCTCTCCTCATTTAAAATGCTCTTTATACCCCGAGTTCTTTGATTAAGTTTTTTTGCCATCTGTTCATCGTATTCTTTGAATCAGTGCTGCCTTTTACATAATGGCCCTGTAAAGCCATTTAGGACAATTTACCATAGTAAAGACTTTATATAAATGGAAGTCATTGATATTATTTGCTCACTTGTGGAAAACATTACAAACCAAATCTGAATTTTGTCTCACATGCTGAACCACATAACTTTTCCGTGAATATAGACATCAGGATTAGGAGAATGCATTTGACCCACCAAACTGTTGAGGTTATGGTCGGTCCCATTGTGACCTCAGTTGCACGCCCCTGCCTATCCTCTTACCCTTCGACATCCAATCAAGAATCTAACTCAGCCCAAAAAATATTCAATTACCCAGCAACCACTGATCCGTTGGGCAGAGAATTCCACAGACCAAAGACCATCTAAGAGAAAAAGAATTCTACTCATCTCTGCCTTAGATGGAAGCCCATTATTTTTAAACCTGGTCATTGAGTTCCAGTCATTCCCATATGAAAAAATAGCCTTTCAGTATACACCTTGTCAATTTCCTTCATTTAAAATTTAAATTTACAAAGATAGGGAATAGTGTGCAGCAGGAATTCCAGAGAATTCCTTTCCATTCTTCACCTCAGGATACTAAGATTGATGGGAGCATGTTTTCTGTGACTCACAGAGTAAGTGCGTCACAGAAAACATGTAAGATTTAGCAGATATTAGGAGTCAAACCTTATGATCAGTTTGCTCAGGGAAGCTGTCACATACTACAACTCCTCTTCGACACATTGTATGGGACCAGCAAGGAAGATGACATTTCATTTTTATTTTGTTATATTCGTACAATTTAAGTATATCAATTGACTAATGTAGTATTATATTATTCAGCTTAATTGTAACCAATGTAGATTTAGTACTTTAACATCATGTGACTCTGCTTAGTGTTACTTGACAAGATTACAAATAGAATGAAGTCAATACAGAAATGTTTTAGAATTACAGGACAATTGGTGGGAGACCCCTAAGCATCTAATTTCCATTATCAAATCCAAGTTGTGAGAATGTCCAAACTTCAAAGGTAAGTAAGGAGAGGTAACATCCTCTCAGCTCTTTCAATTCTTCATCGCTTCTGGTTTTGATGAAGAATCACTGGACCCAAAATGTGAATTCTACTTTGTCTCCACAAATGTTGCCAGACCTCATGAGTTTCTCCAGCAATTTATGTTTAGTTTACATTAGTAATTTGTGATCTTCTGTATTAGGTTTATTTAGTGTTGAAGCTACAGCAAACTTGCCCAGTCTCCAATTTAAAAGATGAAAATTAAAACAAAAGCTCATTCCAGACATCCGTAACTACAGAAACAAATAGACAACACCGAACAAATGGCCCCTAAGAAAGAACAAATGATCAATGTCATGTATAACACAGTGTGGAGCTGGAGAAACACAGCAGGCCCGGCAGCATGAGAGGAGCGGGAAAGCTGACGTTTTGGGTTGGGACGCTTCTTCTGAGAGTTATTGAGCAGCAGCTTTCATTGACCAGGGTCCATACTAAGTTTGAAGCTATGCTGCCATTGAATTGGATGCAGAAGACCCTGAGGCGTTGGAGAGAGTCCAAGGTGGTGAATCCATCCTTTGCCTTAAGCTGAACTGGAAAGTGAAGGTTACAGTAAGCTTGTAAAATTGTTACACTGTTTTGATATGCATGATTCAAGTAAAGTTTTCTGAATTAATACACCAGACTGTCTTCTGTTGCCATTTTGGTTAAAGCCTCAAATGGACAAATAAATATTGAGATTTGAGTTTAAACTGTAACCCTTAATTTACAACTGGGGGCGCCAAGCATATGGAAGGAAAAAAGAAGTTGAAGGTACAACAAAAGGAACATGAAACTGTACAAGAGAAAAACAAAGTTAATAAAATGAAGTTGTGTGTTTCATTGGAAAAAGAAGGATTCTTATCCCTCTTCTTGAGTATTGTATGAATCTGATTAAAGAATTTCTAAGTTTCTAAAATCTTTCCTAAATCGCAGAAGAAAGTTTAAGAACTGAAGCAGAATGTGACTCAATTTCCAAACTTTTCATTTCTACAATTAAGCAATCTTAATAATGAAGTTATTGGATTTCATGCTTAAACTAAATTCTGTACTACCTTTTTAATCACAAGAAGTGCATTGGTCAGAGGTACAGAATAAATCCTCAAGAAGGATGTAGATATTTCATTGGGATTTTAGGAGTTGACCCAATGACAACTGTCAGAAAAGCTTCACACAACGACAGAAGTTGCTGGAAAAGCTCAGCAGGTCAGGCAGCATCTGTGAAGAAAAAGATCAGTTAACGTTTTGGGTCCCGTGACTTTTCCTCAGAACTTAGAACAGTCTCAAATGGTTATCCACCAACATTAATGTGCATTTGAACAAAATTGGCTTACACCTCATTTTGATGAACAAATTCTGATTAACTTAAAAGACAACAATACTGGAAGAGAAATGACATTGAATTATGAAAAGAGATTTTCCAATTTTTGCTGTTTCCCCAACAAGTACCATTTATGCCCAAGAATAACTTGGCAACCAATATGATCCCACGAATAATTCAAGAAGCTAGCTATGATATTAATAGATAAAAACCCTTTATACTTATCAAAATTATGATTTTCCTTGCACCCCTCCCTCAACTAGCTTGACCTCTTCATTAGATTTTAAGCGTTGTTATGTTCTGACATTACCTTCTGCGTGGTTGGGCTGTGGAAGAATGTATTTGTGTTCTAAGAACAAGTTTCAAAGAGGTGAAGAACTGTTGCGTGTGTAAGGTAAGATGCAGAAGGTCTGCTGCAGATGTGTCTGAAGCAAAAGATGAAGTGGTGCAGTGCAGTGTTCTAAATGGAACCGCAGACATTAGGTGTTAAATTGGATAAGATCTGAAAATGTCTGTGGTGAATGCTGTACAGGTTGTACGTTAAATTCGTATGCCTATCATTTTACCTACTGCCTGTGTTCAATCAGAGCTATCTGCTTTTGGCTACATGCATCTGCACCAACCCTGATATTACAAGCAAGTAGTGCAAAGTAAAGATATCCTGCAGCTCTTGAACAGGAGATGAACTGTTGCTGGAAGAAGTGGCAGGAGGTCTCTATGAACTGAATCTGTGCTGCAAAAGACTGGAGAATGGCTGACTATGTAATAGTATGATTTGCTAGCAGAACACTGAAGGCCATGGGAGAGGAGGAAAGGAAGAGAGGTGTTTTGTATTTGGAGAGGGGTAAGGTGTTGTTCAGACATGTGCTCAGGAGTAACATTCTCTGTAACATTTTTCATGTTCTGCCACCACACTGGCAGAGGAAGTTGGCACTACTGACATCATCATTGTGAGCCTGAAGCCGGACACGGATGCCATCTCCACCCAAATTATGATGCATGATGCCACTGACCTGTAAGGAAGCCTCATTACTGCTCACTCCACTTGGCCTCTTGCTCTGCGATTTCACGTGATATCTCTGGCACCTGGCTATCCTACTTTGCTTGGGCTCTCACTGCCTCGTTACGTCCAGTTTGGTGCCCCAACTGAGACCTTGCTTGCTATCTCCCTGGTCACTCTGTGACCAATATCCTCACTTCCTCTCCCCAATTATTGCCTTGCTCCCTCATTCCTGAGTAAACAGCAAGGCAGTACAGCATTAAGTGGGAGGGAGCCAGAAGGCCATCAGCAGCTGGATGCACATCTGTTTGGAGTGGAGCAGCAAGTAAATCACAATCCCAGGATTTGGATTCCTTTGAAATATTTGCAAAACATTCATCCTATTGCTCTGATTCTTTAATGTAGGCAACTGATTAATGTGTCATTGGCAATGACCTTATGGACACTTTGACCACATAGGTGGAGCATATAACCCCTGCAGTTTTGGTGGCAATAAACTAAACTCTTCAATCTATGGTCCCCTTAAATTTAAATTAATATGTGCATAGTAAGTTAAGAGGGCCAACTTGTGTGCAGCGTGCATGGGGACTTTCATGTTGTTGAGCAACTGCCCAAACCTACAGCAAACATTACTCAGGAGGCATTAAGAAGATGTAATGAACTTACATTGCTAAAAGAAGACAATAAGTTGTGGGTTTTCGTCTTGCACTCATCAGAACCAGGACTCAAGCAACAGATTTAGACATAGGGATACCATTTTATACAGCAAAGGGAGAGGCTGCTGATCGATTGGGCCATTTTTGGCATGGAGACTGTATTGAAGACCAAGAGTGCTGTTCTGAGAAGGTGGTGCCACGCAGGAAGAACTTTAATGACCTCACATGAATTGTCAAAAAAATGATTTCATCTTCAAATGGAATATCCTTCTAATCACATTGTTAGCCTCATTCATTGCCCAGTTCACCTAACCCCGTCACATCTATCAATCAATCAGGATGCAATCCTAACATTCAAACATTTCACCTCTCCCTAACGTGCTTAGCCTGTTGAAAGCCTAATACCTCCAACTTAGCCATACCCTGCCCACCTACCCCCAACCCCCTGACACATCTAGCAGCTATTCTACCATGACATCCACATCTGTCAAATGTAATGCAGGACACCGATAGACACAATTCTCTCTTTCTTGCGGGAGCTAGTGCATAAGAATGAGCTGGAAGAGAATGCTTTTGAATTTTTGAATACTCAAAAAGGAGACTGCTCTGGCCAAGATTTCTTTTGGCATATTTCCCTTTAGACTGAGTACGTTTATCACTGATGCAAATTTTATGGTTTAGAAGACCTCACCCATAGAGTCTAAATAATAAATTGAACTACAGAGCCAATTTCTCCCCCACTGTTTGCAATTGAACACTTAATGTTCCCATAGTTACATTGGAAAAAGTTCAAAATCCCATTTATTTGTGTCTTTACATTAACTCACATGTTTCTTGTAATGTTCATTATACTTGACATCTGCCTATCACATTCTAATTTTAATTCCTGCTTTGGAACTGTGAGAAACCAAATAATAAATAATTATAGCATGACAGAAATGGTTAAAATGGAAAAAGACCATTCAGTGCATTTTAATTGCACCAGCTCTTTGGTAGAGCAATCCAATACTGATCCCACCTTGAATGATAGCATTATATATCAAAGAAACTTGTTGGCACATTGCGCTGTGGTGGCTTTTCCCTCAAGCCATTCAATTTACCTCATGCCTGTTCATTCCCTCTCGTCATGTCATTTTGTTCTGTTCAAGTATTCACCTTTTCCTTCGAAAATGAACTTGCTTTGATCATCCTTTCATACAGCGCACTCTAGATCAATATAATGCATGGTAGAAAAATATTTTTTTCATGGTACTCTAGTACTTTTGCCCAGCCTTTATCACCTTGTTGTCAATCCTTCTACCAATGAAAAATGTTTATCCTTAATTATTATACAAAACGCTTCATGATTTTGAGCATCTCTATCAAATTTCCTTTTGACCAACTCTGCTGTATGAACAAATTGTTACTCCAATCTCTCCAGGTATCTAAAATATCTCACCCCGGTAACATTTTTGTCAATTTCCTCTGTATCCTCTCTCTGATCTTGACATTATTCCCAGTGTGTCATGCCCAAAGTGGCAGACAATATTCTGGCTGATAATGCTTTATAATGCTTTAGCGTAACATTCTTGTTTTTGTATTCTGTGTCTCCAGTAATAAATCCAAATATCACCAATACTTGTGAACAAGCTCTCAATGTGTCCTGCTACCTCCAAAAAAAATGTGCACAGGTTTCTAGATTTTTCTCTGTTTATGATTCCGTATTAACATTACATTTCTTAGTTTGTAACGCCTTTTCATTTTCCCCACCAAAATGTACAACTTCACACTTCTTTAAGTACATTTAGTCTTACTTACGTCATCCCATTCATCATTTTATGTCTTTCCAAAGTCTATGACCATCTTCCTTATTGTCATCTGCAAATTTTGAAATTATCCTCTGAAAACACAAGCCCAAATTAATTTATCAGAGGACAATGGTCCCTAAATGGATTCCTGGGGAAGTGTATTCTTTCCCCCCATTTGAGCGAAAACTGTTCATAATACTGAGATAACAAGGTGTAGAGCTGGATGAACACAGCAGGCTAAGCAGCATCAGAGGAGCAGGAAAGCTGATGTTTCAGGCTCAGATCCTTCTTCAGAAAATGATTTTCTGAAGAAGGGTCTAGACCCGAAAAGTCAGCTTTCCTGCTCCTCGGCCTGCTGTGTTCATCCAGCTCTATACCTTGTTATCTCAGAATCTCCAGCATCGGCAGTTCCTACTATCTCTGTTCATAATACTGTCTATTTTCTGTCTGTTAAGTAGCTTCATATTCATCCTATCACAGCTATTATAATCTTATGAGCTTTCATTTTGCTAAACAAGTCTAATATGTGGCACTTTATCATATGAATTCAAAAACCATATACAAAAACCTTATCTTTTACTTCGTCATAGAGCCTCATCAGGTTAGTCAAACAGTAAAGCCACTACAGATTTGCTGAGGGAAAATTGTGTTTAGTTAACTTTCTGGAGTTGTTTAATGAAGTAATACAGTTGGTGAAGGTTGACGTGGTGTATGGGGACTTGCAAAACGCATTTGATAAAGCGCCTCACAACATGCTTAAGGACAAAGTTGAAATCCATGGAATAAAAGGAACAGTAGCAGAGTGATGGGAAATAAAGAATAGCAGTGGTGAACAGATTTTCAGACAGAGGGATGAAGATGCGTTTCCCCAAGGATCAATGTTAGGCTCATTGCTTCTTGAACCATATTCAACCCATTGTGTCTGTGCTGGTTTTCTGAAAAGCAATTTATCTAATACCAATAGCCCAATTTCCCCCATGACCCTTTTGTTTCACTTCAGTTAATTTACCAATTTTCTTTTGAAAGCCATGATGGAATCTGCCTCCAGTAGCCTCTCCAGCAGTGCGTCCCAGATCCTAACCATTCACTGTCCAAAAATAAGCTTTTTATCATGTTGCCATTTCTTCTTTTGGTGTCCCTTGATTTTTGATTATTCCATCAACGGAAACAGTTTCTTACCGACCTAGAGATCCCTCGTGATTTTGCAGATCTCTGTCAAATGTCCTCTCAACCTTTACTTCTCCAAGATCAGCTGCAGCTTCTCCCATCTATCAACACAGCTGAAGTTCCTCATACTTGCAATAATGCTTGCATTGTGCTTTCTGTGTAATACCTCTCCTTTCTTCCTAAAGTCTGGTGCTCAGGATCGGACACAATTCTTCACTTGAGGCTGAACGAATACTTTATAAAAGTTTGCAATAACATCATTGCTTTTGAACTCAACTCCTGTCTCTATAAAGTCCAGGATCCTGTTGCCCATTCCCAGAACATTTGCTGAAGCGAGAGTTTGGGAGTGTGAAGTGGCAGACAACACTAAGGTCGGTGGAGTTGTGGATAGTGACGAGAGACATAGGTAAGCTGCAGAGCTGGGCTGAGAGGTGGCAAATGGAGTTTAATGCAGACAAGTGTGAGGTGATGCACTTTGGTAGGAGTAACCGGAAGGCAAAGTACAGGGCTAATGGTAAGATTCTTAGTAGTGTAGATGAGCAGAGAGATCTCGGTGTCCATGTACACAGATCCTTGAAAGTTGCCACCCAGGTTGACAGCGCTGTTAAGAAGGCATACAGTGTTTTAGCTTTTATTAATAGAGGGATCGAGTTCTGGAACCAAGAGGTTATGGTGAAGCTGCACAAAACTCTGGTGCAGCCGCACTTGGAGTATTGCGTACAGTTCTGGTCACCGCATTATAAGAAGGATGTGGAAGCTTTGGAAAGGGTGCAGAGGAGATTTACCAGGATGTTGCCTGGTACAGAGGGAAGGTCTTACGAGGAAAGGCTGAGGGACTTGAGGCTGTTTTCATTAGCAAGAAGAAGGTTGAGAGGTGACTTAATTGAAACATAGAAAATAATCAGAGGGTTAGATAGGGTGGATAGGGAGAGCCTTTTTCCTAGGATGGTGACGGTGAGCACGAGGGGGCATAGCTTTAAATTGAGGGGTGAAAGATATAGGACAGATGTCAAAGGTAGTTTCTTTACTCAGAGAGTAGTAAGGGAATGGAACGCTTTGCCTGCAACGGTAGTAGATTCGCCAACTTTAGGTACATTTAAGTCGTCATTGGATAAGCATATGGACATACATGGAATAGTGTAGGTTAGATGGGCTTGAGATCGGTATGTCAGGTCGGCACAACATCGAGGGCCGAAGGGCCTGTACTGTGCTGTAATGTTCTATGTTTATAGATGGTTGAGAGGAGCCAAGTAGAAAGTTAGCATATTTCTTTTACATTTCAAACTTTATTCTATTTAAGCGTTATTTCATTCACCATATGGGAAGTCAGCAACATGTGGCATTTTAACTTCCAGTTATAATGTTTTAATGGTGAGAAAAATCTAGAAGAACCTGCTGTTTCACTGTCTTTAATGGGAAAAATCTGGTTTAATTCAGCTTGTTTTACTAAAATTTACACTTTTCAGGAATGCAGCAGAACTTGAAGAGAGAAGAGAGACTTGCTGTATCCCTTTATCTGCTTATTTACAATCTTATATGTAAAAGACCAAGTAATTGACCATTTTTTCCTCAGAGCTGATCTTCAATACAAAAGTGTTGAAAACTCTCTGGAAGGGATTGAGCGATAAGCTATATTGAAATATCTTTTCAAGCCTGACATCCAAGTTCATGTCCAGTCTCATTGAAATAAAATGGAACAGGAATGTTGTGATGGGTGATCACCAAAAGTCCAGATTCAGGATGTAATAATTTTGAATAAAACTAATTAAAAATATTATAACTATGAATGAAGGACAAGTTGATGACAGTCACACATTCAACCGTATACCATTATTATTGCCTCATCCATGATATTATTTTCCAACACTGAAGATGATTGCAACTGCCTTTGTTTTGCTCACATAATATGTCATTGTACTCTGTTGTGATGTAGAAGTGTAAATCCAGTTCAAAGAACATGATATAGTAGTTACGACTGAAAGTTATTTGCAATATGTGAGATAAATATTCCTAGTTATAAATTATGACATAGCAATGTTAATTTTGAACACTATTACAGCTTTACAACGGATATCAGTAAAGCTGATCAGGTAGTGGTTACTCTATGGGTAGAACTGAGGAACAAAAACAGTGTCATTCTTTGGAGAAAGTTGTTCATTGACATTTTGATTGTAATAATAGAACAGCAGAGTATGGCAATACAAGTTTGAAAAAAAATTATTACTGTAACAGCGTTGTTATAATGGGAGATTTTAATCTTCACATGGGCTGTTAGAAGCAAAACAACTCGAGTACCAAAGGCAGTGAATTTCTTCAGTGTATTTTCTGGAATAGAATTCTCTGGGCCCGCTAGCAAGCAGTCAATGTTTTGGGTATTACCCTTCTACAGGACTGGATGTGGGGTTAGGGGGAGCTGCAGATAAGCCGGGTGGGGGAAGGAGGCGGAATGGTGGTGATAGGTACTCTGTACACCAGTCAAGACTGATGTCAGGAAACATTTCTATACACAAAGGGAATTTGAAAACTATTTAGACACTCCCCCAGAACATTATTGAGGCTAGATCAACAGAAAATCTTAAAACTAAGATTGACTTTTTTTTGTTTGAAAAGCATATTAAAGACTATGAAACTATGGCCATGTGTATGGTAGTGTGGATTCAGGTTCAGTTTAGCCATAAGCTGATGAGTTTGAGGTTCTGAATAAGGGTACTGGACTTGAAACATGAACAATGCTTTCACTTCACAGAAAATGTCAGATGTGCTGAGTTTTCTGCGATTTCTGTTTTTGTTTCATACTCTAATGAGTAATTGAGCAGGCTAGAGGATCTGCAGGCCCTCGTGTTCCAAAGGAAGTCATAGTGCGACAATCACTTTGGCATATTGTTGCAAAATGTGATAAATGAAACTCTTGTCCTTCCTGGATGATAAAGTGTGAAGCTGGATGAACACAGCAGGCCAAGCAGCATCTCAGGAGCACAAAAGCTGATGTTTCGGGCCTAGACCCTTCATCAGAGAGGGGGATGGGGAGAGGGAACTGGAATAAATAGAGAGAGAGGGGGAGGCGGACCGAAGATGGAGAGAAAAGAAGATAGGTGGAGAGGAGAGTATAGGTGAGGAGGTAGGGAGGGGATAGGTCAGTCCAGGGAAGACGGACAGGTCAAGAAGGTGGGATGAGGTTAGTAGGTAGGAGATGGAGGTGCAGCTTGGGTTGGGAGGAAGGGATGGGTGCCTGCTCTTGTTTCAGTTCTTTTGGATATCATGGAAAGTTAGATCTCTTTGCCTCTCCGCTGAGACCAGTATTCATTTAACGTTTTCGGCAGCTCATCTATTGATTTGTTAGAAAGAAGGCAGCGTTTTCTTGCCTTGTGGAGGAAGGCTTTGAGGGAGGTCAAGGGCGGATCCATAATAAAGGGGATCCATAAGAAAAAAAACCGTCGGGGATAGGAAGCAGGATAGTAAGGGACAGGGTAAAACCCCCCACAAGCAGCTATAACAAAACAGCAGAAATATTAAAAGTTGCGATTCGGTCCGAGCAGCTTGTTCAAACTGCCCAAGTGCTGAACCTATTCTAATAAACATTTGCTTTGCGCTCTTTTATCGCAGTCAAACCGCAAGATCCAACTCATTCTATAAAAAAACGAAAGAGCTGAGGATGTTGGAAATCAGAATGAAAAACAGAAGTTGCTGGAAAAAGAAAAGCTCAGCAAGTGTATCAGAGATAATGGGAACTGCAGATGCTGGAGATTCCAAGATAATAAAATGTGAGGCTGGATGAACACAGCAGGCCAAGCAGCATCTCAGGAGCACAAAAGCTGACGTTTCGGGCCTAGACCCTTCATCAGAGAGGGGGATGGGGGGAGGGAACTGGAATAAATAGGGAGAGAGGGGGAGGCGGACCGAAGATGAAGAGTAAAGAAGATAGGTGGAGAGGGTGTAGGTGGGGAGGTAGGGAGGGGATAGGTCAGTCCAGGGAAGACGGACAGGTCAAGGAGGTGGGATGAGGTTAGTAGGTAGCTGGGGGTGCGGCTTGGGGTGGGAGGAAGGGATGGGTGAGAGGAAGAACCGGTTAGGGAGGCAGAGACAGGTTGGACTGGTTTTGGGATGCAGTGGGTGGGGGGGAAGAGCTGGGCTGGTTGTGTGGTGCAGTGGGGGGAGGGGATGAACTGGGCTGGTTTAGGGATGCAGTGGGGGAAGGGGAGATTTTGAAACTGGTGAAGTCCACATTGATACCATATGGCTGCAGGGTTCCCAGGCGGAATATGAGTTGCTGTTCCTGCAACCTTCGGGTGGCATCATTGTGGCAGTGCAGGAGGCCCATGATGGACATGTCATCAAGAGAATGGGAGGGGGAGTGGAAATGGTTTGCGACTGGGAGGTGCAGTTGTTTGTTGCGAACTGAGCGGAGGTGTTCTGCAAAGCGGTCCCCAAGCCTCCGCTTGGTTTCCCCAATGTAGAGGAAGCCGCACCGGGTACAGTGGATGCAGTATACCACATTGGCAGATGTGCAGGTGAACCTCTGCTTAATGTGGAATGTCATCTTGGGGCCTGGGATGGGGGTGAGGGAGGAGGTGTGGGGACAAGTGTAGCATTTCCTGCGGTTGCAGGGGAAGGTGCCGGGTGTGGTGGGGTTGGAGGGCAGTGTGGAGCGAACAAGGGAGTCACGGAGAGAGTGGTCTCTCCGGAAAGCAGACAGGGGAGGGGATGGAAAAATGTCTTGGGTGGTGGGGTCGGATTGTAAATGGTGGAAGTGTCAGAGGATAATGCGTTGTATCCGGAGGTTGGTAGGGTGGTGTGTGAGAACGAGGGGGATCCTCTTGGGGCGGTTGTGGCGGGGGCGGGGTGTGAGGGATGTGTCGCGGGAGATGCGGGAGACGCGGTCAAGGGCGTTCTCAATCACCGTGGGGGGAAAGTTGCGGTCCTTAAAGAACTTGGACATCTGGGATGTGCGGGAGTGGAATGTCTTATCGTGGGAGCAGATGCGGCGGAGGCGGAGGAATTGGGAATAGGGGATGGAATTTTTGCAGGAGGGTGGGTGGGAGGAGGTGTATTCTAGGTAGCTGTGGGAGTCGGTGGGCTTGAAATGGACATCAGTTACAAGCTGGTTGCCTGAGATGGAGACTGAGAGGTCCAGGAAGGTGAGGGATGTGCTGGAGATGGCCCAGGTGAACTGAAGGTTGGGGTGGAAGGTGTTGGTGAAGTGGATGAACTGTTCGAGCTCCTCTGGGGAGCATGAGCTCAGCAAGTGTGGCAGCACTTGTGCAGAGAAAGCAGAGTTAAAGTTTCGGGTGCATTGGCCTGTTCATTTCTGTTTTTGTTTCAAATTTATTGTGTGCGTATTTAAAACGGCCACGAATTGAGCACGTTCCACTGACCACAGCATCCCACAACTCAGTCCACACAACTGGCGCGGTCTTTGCTTTTTGTTTGAGGAAATAGCCATTCTCCCGCCTTCTGCTCGGATTGGATACAGTATCTTATTGCCGAAAGTTTCCGGTGCCCGGCTCCTTTCTCTTGGTTCCCTTCTCTGTCAATCAGCCCGGCTCTGGGCAACATGGCTCGGAGAGGGGCTGCCTGCGATAGGACTCTGTCGCAGATTCACGCCACTTTACATGTGGCCAAACTAGACCCGTCCGAGTTACAACCAACAGTCCAATGCCTCTCATTCAGCGAGAGTTTCAGCTCCGAGGATTACTGCCTCATGGAAGTGGACGAAACGCTGTGCAAACACATCGAATCTGGGCAGAGGTAGGGTTCCCGTTGTGACGCGGCTGAGTGTGCACAAGGTTATGTCTTTGGGACCTGAAGGTGCCGGAGAAACTCAACTGGTCTGGCAGCGTCTATGGGGAAGAAGACAGGCTTTAACGTTTTCTTCACATCAGACTCGAAACGTTAAAGTAAAAACCGAAATCAGAAACAAAAACAAAAAATGCTGATCAGAGATAATGCGAACTGCAGATGCTGGAGAATCCGTGATAACAAGGTGTGAGGCTGGATGAACACAGCAGGCCCAGCAGCGTCTTAAATGCTGGACCAGCTCCGCAGGTTAACGTTAACTCTGCCTCTCTCCACAGATGCTGCCAGAGCTGTTGAGCTTCTCCGGCACTCCGAGATTTCCAGCATCCGCCGAACTTTTTGCTTTTGCCTGACTCTTGACTTTTTCACCGGCAGCGATCTCCAGCAGGAAGGTTCAAACTTTTGCCTCCCTGGAACACGACGGTGTGTTCGATATGTAATTCAAACACATGGCCCCGAATGAGGCGTTGCATTTTAAAACAGCATTAACAATTGGGGATAACACGGTGTGAAGCTGGAGGAACACAGCAGGTCAGGCAGCATCAGAGGAGCTGGAAAGCTTGACGTTTCGGGTCGGGACTCTTCTTCAGAAATGTGGGAGGGGAAGGGGGTTCTGAAATAAATAGGGAGAGAGGGGGAGGCAGATAGAAGATGAAAAAGAAGGTAGAGTGAGAGGAGACAGACAGTTCAAAGAGGCGGGGTTAGAGCCAGTGAAGGTGACTGTAGGTGGGGAATTAGGGAGGGGATAGGTCGGTCCAGGGAGGACGTTCAAGTCAAGGAGGCAGGATGAAGTTAGTGGGTAGGAGACGGCGGGGGAGGTGGGGGGGGGTGGGGTTGGGGTTTGAGGTGGGAGGAATGGTTAGGAAGGCGGGGACAAGCTGGGCTGGTTTTGGGCTGTGGTCAGGGGGAGGGGAGATTTTGAAGCTTGTGAAGTCCACATTGATACCCTTGGGCTGCAGGGTTCCCAAGTGAAATATAAGATGCTGTTCCTGCATGTTGCGGATAGCGCAATTGAGGCACTGCAGGAGGCCCAGGATGGATGTGTTGTCTGAGAAGTGGGGAGGGGGCAGTTGAAATGGTTCATGACTGGGAGGTGCAGTTGTTTACCTCAACTCAATGTGGACTTCACAAGCCCCAGCCTATTCACCCTCTCCCCATAGCTCAAAATTTCCAACCCTGGGAACACCCTTGTAAATCTTTTCTGAACCCTTTCAAGTTTTACAACATCCTTCCTGTAGGAGGGAGACCAGAATTGCACACACTATTAAGAAAGTGGCCTAACCAATGTTCTGTACAGCCGTAACATGACCTCCCAACTCTTAAACTTGATGCACTCAGCAATAAAGGCAAGCACACCAAATGCCTTCTTCACTACCTATATAATATGGTATGCCTCACTTATCCAATACTGGCTCACATTTTCACTTTACACATCCTGTTCTTCTTTTCTACTCTTGCATACCCGCATC